>NC_136265.1:206548996-207261496 GCF_964187855.1 Myxine glutinosa
CAGAAGTGATGGCCATGATCAAACAGATTGTCATCAAAATAGTGGCAAAACTATTGAACCACTGGCTGTTCTGTGAACTTCTTGAAGAGGTCAAATGTCAATGTTGGGACCTTCTTCTACACAACAGGGTACGGTGGCTTTCCAGGGAAAAGTGGTTCCCAGGTTTGGCCCAATCTAGAGCACCGAACTCTCTCCTCATACCCTCATAATGTGCCTTCCTGAAATATAATAGCCAAGCTCCAACAAGTTTAACAGAATCCTTGCATACATTACGTTATGGTTACTTGTACCTCAATACTTCAACCACCACTTCCTTCACCATTTTTGGGTCATAACTGAAAAAGACATCCTTCACACATAAAATGCTAGACAGTAAATTGTACTGTGTCTATCTGAGCTTTAAATATATATATATATATATAATATATATTTAAAGTATATATATATATAATAATAATATATATATAATATATATATATATATATAATATATATATATATATATATATATTGTAACGAATTTGGAAAGTGTAAAGAATGTGAGAGCTGGTTTGCTGTGTTTTAACTGGCCCTCGTAGAGTAAATAAGATCGAAAGACGTCCCCCTAGTTAATTCCATGAACCTACAGACAGGCCACGATATATCTTTTTAAATAGCTTATTTCCTTATTCTATGTAGGCTAAATATGTGTTTCCCACTAGATTGACTCTGCATTGCATCAAACGAAATAAGCGTAGGCCCCTCCGATGATCCATGGCAGCTCAAGTGCCAGGGATTCCTCCACTTGAGCTTTGACAGCAACCGTTTATTGCAGTACTGAACTGCTGTGCAACGTGACGGCGCATTACCTGCAGCTGCTGACCGGTTTTCGACATTTGCGGCCATTACGAACAAGGGGAGTGGCTAGAGAAGACGGGTCGCCCCCATTGTCATAGGGGGGAGGAGTAAGTCGGCCCCGCTCATCCAACCCAGAACAAGGGGTTTGGCTAAGAGAGGGCGGAGCGGGAACCCCCGAGAAAGTGCGCGAAGGTTCAGTGAGAAACCAATATAAATCGCCGCGGGACGCACTCCGTCCTCTTGCTCTGACCCCGTCCTCTTGCTCTGACCCCGTCCTCTTGCTCTGACCCCATCCTCTTGCTTGCTGTCGCTCGTTGTTGCTGGGGAGAAGGAAGACTCCTGAACGAGCAGGTGTGACCAAGCCTGCGAGCCATCGTGCGACCAGCTGCGCTGCAGCTAAGAGGACGCAGGCCACGAAAAGGGCGCGCCAGGCAGCAATCCACGCTGGACCCTCCATTGCCTCCCAAAACAACCATCCATCCTCAAGCCATACCTGCCTGCAATTTCCCCCGTGTAAGTGTGAACGTCGTCTGTCTTGAATGTTGTCCTGGGGTTTATAAGTAAACTGCATAGATAAGCTAACGATTCACTGTGTGACTGCTCCTTCCATCCATTGCTTGTAAATAACTTGATCGCTCCTTCTTTTTGCTTGTGTGTATAATAAATCCTGTTATTCCTCCGTACTCTGTCTTCTTCTCTCTTCCTTCTCTTTCGGTCGCTTTAGAGGTTTCCAAATTGAATACCTGTGGCGCGATTTGGTCAACGTTTGGGGGAGTCGGGCTAATCGGGGCTCCTGTAACGGTCGCGGTTGACCATCCGCTCGGCCCAAAATAACATCTTGTCCGCGACCCGTAACAATTGGTGTCTAGGAGTGGGATACGAGGCCCGAACCAAATTTTTAAAACGTCTAGAAAAAAATTTGGTCAAAATTACGAGCTGCCGAAATTTTGTTGTTTTATAAAACCCGAATTTTGAGATCGCGCCATGGACAATCAAGGCGATCGGATGTCGGTGGGGGAGATAGACGGGTTAGGGGTAACCCAGGACTTCGGGGAAGAAAGGGAAGAGGAGAGCAATGAGGTGGTTGAGGGTGTATCAGGTGCACAAAATGGCGGCCTCGCGCACATGGTTATTGTGGCGCCAAATTTAGCCACGCCCGTGACCGTAGCAGCGCCTCCGATGGATTGGGGCCTTTTTATGATCCAAATGAAGGCCCTTATGGATGCTCAGAGTGAACAAATGAAGGCTCAGAGTGAGCAAATGGGGAACCGAATGGATGCTCAGAGTGAGCAAATAAGGGCTCAGAGTGAGCAATTGGGGGTAATGGGGGGCGAAATGGGGGGCAAAATGGGAGAAATGGGGGAACGGCTAGAAGCTAAATTTGAGGGGTTAGACAATGGGATAAAAGGGGTGAAACATGGGTTAACGGGGGTGGAAAATAGAATGGCTGCCCAGGAGAATCAGTTAGAGGGGGTGAAAAATGGGTTAATGGGGTTAGAAAATAGGATGGAAGACAAATTGCGGGAAATAGGGGAGCAATCCGCCCGGGAAATCGAACAGATGGGGAACCAGATAGAGGAGGTGAAAATCGGGTTAGAAAGTAAACTGGATGCTCAGAGGGATGAATTGGGACAGATGAGGGTGGCATCTACAAAAGAGATGGAGGAGATGAAAGAGGGGATACGACGAGGTGTAAGTGAGGAGGTTTCGGGGCTACGCGAGGAGGTAAAGCGAGGTGAGAAGCGTATGGAGAAAGAGGTGAGGAATAATACGGCTAGGTTACAGGGGGGCATAGAGGGTCTGACGAAGGGAGTAGAGCAGCTAACAGTAGGACAAAGGGAACTAGCGGACCAAGTGGAAAAGAACACTGCAATCATCGGGGGTTTAAAAGCGACACAAAAGGACATTAGAAATGAATTAATAGCGACACAGAAGGAATGTCAAACGGTACATGAGGGATTGACGAAGAGGTTGGAAGAGGTGACAGCAGTAATGGAGACGAAGGACCGGGAGGTAAGGACGCACATAGAAACGGTTAAAGTAGCGATGGAGGAAGAAATAGAGGGGGCGCACCGGGAGCTGAAGGAGGTAAAGGAAAAATTAGAGGAGGTGGAAGAAGAGGTGAGTGAAATTAAGAAGAGACGGACAGAAACTAAGAGAGAAATAAAGGAGGAGGTAATGGAATTGGTACAAGGTCGGTGCTCAACTCATAATGTGCTTCTCACTAACCAAATAAAGAGTTTGCAGGAGGCAGAGGAGGTGCGACGACGAGGTACGGAGGTGAGTGGCAATGTATATGATGTGAGGGGAGATTCAGTCGGCTTGGGGGGTGGTTTGAATCTGGGTGTTCGTGAAAGGCCGTTGGTGAAGTGTGCGACAGGTCTGGTGTGCGAAAGAGGAGGTGTGCGAGAATGTCCGACTCTGGGGTGTGTGAGGAAAAAGTGCGCGCCAAGGAGTGAGTGTGCTGTCGAGAGTGAGTCGGTCGTAGCGCGTGTGCGAAGGAGCACATGGAAGCGCGGTGTGGTGAGTGTTACGGAGGAAGTAACGAAAGAGTGTGCGCAAGAGGATGCGCGAGAAAGGTGTGTAACGGACAGGTGCATGGGGAAAGAGTGCGCTGTCAAGAGTGAGGGAGAATGCACACCTGTGGTGAGTGTTACAGAGGGTGTAACGGAAGAGTGTGCACGAGAAAAGTGTGTAACGGACAGGTGCATGAGGAAAGAGTGCGCTGTCGAGAGTAAGGGTGAGTGCGCTGTCAAGAGTGGTGGTGAAAGTAGTGCGAGTGACACGGAGCGTGAGTTGGTTGTGACAGGTGAGCGAGGATGCACACCTGGAATGGTAGAGCGTGTGTGGGAATGCACACTGGAATTGGTCGTGAGGCACGTGGTTGGGTGTGCCAGTGAGAGCACAGCTGTGATTGTCACAGAGGAGGTGACCGAGGAGGGGGCGCGAAGAGGTGTGTTGGTGAGGTGTGCGAGCGACGAATGTGTGCCAAGGTGTTCGGTGGTCAGGTGTGTGACCAAGTCTGTGGGCGGAATGAGTGTACCGAGGTGTGTAAGAGAAGGTACGACAAGGAGCATGGGAACAGCTGGATGTATGAGCAAGAAAGGGGTAGCGTATGCGTGTAAGCATGCAGGTGAGGCACCGACGGTAACCGGGTTAGCGGTTAGAACGACAGTTAGCCGAATCGGGCCCTCGGTGCGCGTCGGGCAGTTTCGCGTGCCGCGAGGACCAGCGGGGATCCGAGCCACGGCGGGTTCGAAAGGACCGCCGTACGCGATCCACGCTGGGCCTCGCTTGGAACGGCCGCGTCCGTGCTCCACTAGGCGGAACGGGCAGCCCGATCGGAAGGGTCGTCATGGCGACCACTTTTTGTTGAGACGTTCCGGCAGGTCGAGATCGGGCCATTGGACGGCTCGGTGCCGAGATGGTGCGTGGGATCTCGGCCCGGGTAAGCCCCCGTCCCTGCCCCGAATGCGGGACGTATCCAGCCGCTGGCACAAAACAACCCGCATTCATTGCTCGGCTGTACGAAGCCGAGCTTTAGAAGGGAATTGGCGCACCGAGAGGATCTAATAAGTAGACGGGTGATGAGGTTAGTGTTTTGGACCCAAAATTAGAAAAAGGCAAAAAATTTGATGATTGGAATAGGATTGGTAGAGTGATTGGAAATTTTTGATTTGTTGGATTTGGACGAGCAAAATTTACAGTAAGATATGCCCCATGTGATGGGATGGCCAATCCACCATCCCTCGCAGGGGGAGGGGGGGGCAAAGGAGCACTAGGTTTATGGGGTTGATGGCAGTGAAAACTAGCCCGGGTGGGTTAGGATATAATGTGTAGGGCCCTAGAGATTGACATTAGGCAACGTTAAGGTTAGTTAGTGACAATGACACCTGTAGTGGGGACGCAGGTAGATTAGAGTGGATGATAATGTCGTGGGAGCGCAATAGTTTAAAGGGGCGACTGGGAAGCGCAAGTTTCAGAGGGGAGTAGTTAGATGAGATGATGCCGTGTGAGTGTTGGAGGTGAATTCAAGTGTATCGAGCAGTGTGTGAGGATTGAACAGGTGTGATTGCACAGGTGTGCAACTGGACAGGTGGATGGAGCAGTGTTTGAGTGATGGTGATGGTGAGGTGTGTTGTGTTGACCAACTGGTCCAGGAAGAGGAGGAGGGTGCAGGTGGCACCAGGTGTGAGTGCACAAGTGTGCACCAACAGGTGTATGGAATAAATGGTTGTGTGGAAGACATGGAGTGTGGAATATATGGAGTATTGAAATGGATGGTCGTGGAGTGAGAATGGTGGAAAACTGTGGAGTGGAGTGGATGGTGCGAAGGTGTGAATGGGGGAAGAGTGGACCCCCATCACGGATACCCGGGGCAGGTAGTGTAAGTGTTAGGTAGAGGGTACAGGTAAATTGTGGTTGGATATTGGCATCTGTGGTGCGGGTGAAAGAATGGTATTTGGATGGGTGCATTAGTGTGGTGGAAATGGCTGGGCATGTAGCCTGTTAGTGTGTGTAGTTGGTTTGGGCACTCCACCACTGTGAGGATGTCGGCCAGGTGAGGCCGCAGGTGGGCTCTGGGAGCCGGTAGTTGTTGTGGATGGGGCCCGAGGATCCGGAGGACGGACCCGGGTAGCCCAGTGCCAGAGGGCACCAGTGGGGTGACAGAGCCAGGAGGGGCCTTCCCCAGTTAGATAGGTTAGGGTGAGGAGCTAGGTAAGCTCGGGTGGCAACTACAGTGGTGGAGGTGTGCAGGTGGGTAGACCTGCTGGGAGAGTTACACGCCCCAGTCCTGAAATTGTGCCAGGGCACAGGGAGATGAATCGGGGGAGTGAGACCCCAAATTGAGCAGCACCACAGTTTGGTCAATGGGAATTGGTTTTTAGAACCGATAGTGTAAGTTGGCCAAAGGATTGGCAGGGAGAGACCCCGAATAGTGTAAAGTGTGTTAATGTCAATTAGAGGATAGTTAGGATTGAAGTCTCCTCGCACCATCTGCATCCACTCACCTGAGGTGACAGGTACCTCCACACCATGCCATGTTTTGTTATTTTCATTAATTCAAATGTTTTGGATTGTGAGACGCATCATGACGTGGGTGTGACATTGTGCGTAATTCCATCTCTCCCTCCTTATGAGGATTGATGATGAATTGGTGATAGCAAATTTTGGATAGGGGGATTGGAGACGAATTTGGTGTAGAAGGGAAAGATGGGGAAGACAAGACGTAGTGACGAATTTGTAAAGGTGTAAATTGTTGTAAATATGGGGTAAGGGCAAGGGTAGTGTAGGTGACAGGGGGGGTGACGTACGGTAGGGACGAGTTTTTCTCACTTCGCTCTCCGTACGCACTTCACCCTGCATTGCCTTTATTGACGTGTACCCTTGTGACCTTACCCCTCGCTCATTTGTCTTCCCCCCCTTTTGCCTCCCACTTGAGGACCTGTGCGCCATTGGGCGCCGAGGGGAGCGTGCGTGAGATGGCCATTGTGCGCACGAGATTCTCAGAACCAGCATGCATTGCGTTGATGTACCACTTTATGGACCGCTGTTCTGCGGCCAAGTACCACTTGATGGACCCCAGGTTCTGGGGCAGGGCACCTCTGTTGGAGACCGGCCATAGTGGCCAGGGAATCTTGCTTGCGGACCTCGGTAAGGTGGCACCTATGCCAAACAGGTGGACCACCCTTAGTTGGCCCCTGAGGCCCTAAATAAAAATGAACACAAGTTGTGCTTTTTATTATTTCCAAGTAGGCCGCATGAAGCCAGAAGATGTCGGGAAGAACATCAGCCCAGCAGAAAAAGAGAAGACCACCACCAGTTGTTTTGTTGTGTTTATTATGAACAGTGGTGACTGCACCGAGTGGTGCTTTTGGTGCTTTGTGGTGCTTTTGGTGCTTTTGGGTGCTTTGGTGGTATTGGTACTGGTGCATCGATGCAATGCGTGCTGTCTCCTCCCTCCCAACAGGAATTTCTTTTTCTTGTTCCCTAAAAAGAAAAAAAAACACAGGTCCTGGGTTGCGTTGTAAATAAGAAATAACGTCACTGTAAATAATGCTCCCCACCGTAAATGTATAGTTTGAGAACAATTCCGTAATTCGGTTAGCTGTGGGCTTGAGTCTGTTAGACAGGGTGCAATGCAATAGGGGGACATACTTATTTGTGTTTTAAAATCGTCACACTCAGGGTCAGGTTAAAAGTAGAGGGAACTACACCTACGTGTCACACTAAATTAAAGTTGTAGGCCCGGGAACGGACCTGAAGAAAGGAGGGTGCAGTGTAATGAATTTGGAAAGTGTAAAGAATGTGAGAACTGGTTTGCTGTGTTTTAACTGGCCCTCGTAGAGTAAATAAGATCGAAAGACGTCCCCCTAGTTAATTCCATGAACCTACAGACAGGCCACGATATATCTTTTTAAATAGCTTATTTCCTTATTCTATGTAGGCTAAATATGTGTTTCCCACTAGATTGACTCTGCATTGCATCAAACGAAATAAGCGTAGGCCCCTCCGATGATCCATGGCAGCTCAAGTGCCAGGGATTCCCCCACTTGAGCTTTGACAGCAACCGTTTATTGCAGTACTGAACTGCTGTGCAACGTGACGGCGCATTACCTGCAGCTGCTGACCGGTTTTCGACATTTGCGGCCATTACGAACAAGGGGAGTGGCTAGAGAAGACGGGTCGCCCCCCTCGTCATAGGGGGGAGGAGTAAGTCGGCCCCGCTCATCCAACCCAGAACAAGGGGTTTGGCTAAGAGAGGGCGGAGCGGGAACCCCCGAGAAAGTGCGCGAAGGTTCGGTGAGAAACCAATATAAACCGCCGCGGGACGCACTCCGTCCTCTTGCTCTGACCCCGTCCTCTTGCTCTGACCCCGTCCTCTTGCTCTGACCCCATCCTCTTGCTCTTACCCCGTCCTCTTGCTTGCTGTCGCTCGTTGTTGCTGGGGAGAAGGAAGACGCCTGAACGAGCAGGTGTGACCGAGCCTGCGAGCCATCGTGCGACCAGCTGCGCTGCAGCTAAGAGGACGCAGGCCATGGAAAGGGTGCACCAGGCAGCAATCCACGCTGGACCCTCCATTGCCTCCCAAAACAACCATCCATCCTCAAGCCATACCTGCCTGCAATTTCCCCCGTGTAAGTGTGAACGTCATCTGTCTTGAATGTTGTCCTGGGGTTTATAAGTAAACTGCATAGATAAGCTAACCATTCACTGTGTGACTGCTCCTTCCATCCATTGCTTGTAAATAACTTGATCGCTCCTTCTTTTTGCTTGTGTGTATAATAAATCCTGTTATTCCTCCGTACTCTGTCTTCTTCTCTCTTCCTTCTCTTTCGGTCGCTTTAGAGGTTTCCAAATTGAATACCTGTGGCGCGATTTGGTCAACGTTTGGGGGAGTCGGGCTAATCGGGGATCCTGTAACGGTCGCGGTTGACCATCCGCTCGGCCCAAAGTAACATCTTGTCCGCGACCCGTAACAATATATATATATATATAATATATAATATATAATATATATATATATAATATTTTATATATACAATATATATATATATATATATATACTATTATATATATATATATATATATATATATATATATACTATATATATATATATATATATATAGATAGATAGATATATATATATATATATATATATATATAGATAGATATATATATAATATTATAAAACAGCCGTTTTAAAGACCTGGAGGGAGGAGTGGGATTGAAGAGAGTGAGGAGTTTGTTCCAGAGGCGGGAGAAAAGAGGAATGAAGGAGTGAAGGTGAGCAGAGAGTTTCCTCCTATCTTTCACCGTTCAGGAGATTAGCGCGTGCAGACAAACAAACAAACAAACAAAAACTTTCTTTTATATATATAAATAGAAGATATATATACTTGTCGATATATCTAATATATATATATATATATATATATATATATATATATATATATACACATATTGTTGCGAATCTCGGGTTATGGCGCTCCCCTTAACCGAGGGGGGGGGGGGGTTAATCCCCTCGTCTATTAAGCTGGCCGTCCAAGTCCTGGAGCTATGACGTCACTTCCGGTCAGCGCTGAATAGGGTGGTAGGCCAATTGCTCCTATTACCTAATTACCAGCGCCTTCTGGTAAGCGAGGAAATGAGCCCCCGCCCGAGCCGCGGCTGTAATGGACACGTCGAGCGAAGCGAGCCATGACTCAGGCCGTTAACAAAGACTAGACCCGATTATAAGGAAAAGACCAAAGTGATCGGATGAGAAGAAATCAGATAAAGGAGGAACACAGAATTTATTGTACAAGAATGAAGAGGAAACGAAAGACGTAATGTACAGTTGAAGAGGAAGAAGCAGTCACACAGGGCAGCCTTATACAGTCTTATACTATCACTCCAAGGACAGAACAAACACACTTACACGAAAAGGTGGTGGTGGTGGTGGTGGGAAGGGAGAGAAAGGGTCCAGGCAGGTGGTAGGTAGGCGTCGATGGTAGGCGGTAAGGTCCCGGCTCCGACTTCGCGCTCCGGTCCACGCTCCGGGTGTTCACTCGTACCGCGACAACGAGCGGCCGGCAGCTTCGCGTGGCATTTAACATGAGCTGACAAATATATCGCGGAAGGGAAGACTGGGATGCGGCGTACGTAATAAATTGACCCTTAGCCTTCGGTCAGTTGTGCGCCTCCAACAGTTCGTACACGGCAAGCAAGGGACTCCTTTCTCATCTGTTCAAGTCGTTCTCCCGGGCACCTCTCTCAAGTAGTCCCACGCAGCCGCTTATATTGGCCACTTGCGTATAAAACCGCCTTCCTTTTGGACACGCCTACCGGTGAGTTGGCCTCGGCCCTCATTGGTCGTGAGCGCTCACCGGTCCGCCCCTTGATGTTTCCGTTGAGGGGCCACGCCTTCGTTCCTGGCGCTCCTCCCCCTTTTTCTCCAACTCAGCCGCATGGCTTATGGTGGCTTGTGGGAACAGCCAGAAGGCAGCGAACGCTACTGGCAAGCAAGGGAACACAATTTGGAGGGAGGCTACGCCGCAAAATGAATAGGATTGGAAAACGGGGCCTAGGTTATTTGATTAATACAACGCAGATTCAAACTATTGGGAACAGATCCTTACCTGAAACACATACTAATGAAATAACTAAAGAAGAGCCTATGGTGTCCTACGTGTTGCAATATGACCTAACTAGGGTGCGACCTTTGATCTTTACACAAAAATGGGAATATTTACAGGGGATTATTTATAAGGGATTATTACAAATATTTACAAAGTGGAGGGTTCTAAAAACCGCAACAATATATATATATATATATATATATATATATATAAATATAAAATCGGGAGATTAAATCAGACGCGGTCGTAGCTTCAGGACGGTCGATCTTTAATTCTCGACAAGCTTTCGACCAACAAAGGTCTTCTTCTTAGTCTACAGAAACAACAGGCATGTATATCAGACAAGTATGTACAGTGATGTGTGTAAGATGTGTGATATGTGTAGAAGGTGCATATAAAAAGAAGAGCCACGCTAAAGCTGACTCACCGTCCCCAAGTTCAGCGGAAGTGAAGGGCAGCTTACAGTTATCGTTCACGTTACAGTTTGTGCATGTGCATATACAAATATATATATATATATATATATATATATATATATATACATACATACATAAACACACATGCATATATTCATATACCATTTATATTCATATAATATATTTATATATTTATATAAATGCCATATGAAGGTAGAATGAATGAATGAGTGAATGAATGATTGAATTTAATAACACCCGGTCAGAAATCAACAACTTCCACACCAGTCAGGGCAAATCTCTACCTTACACGATACACTTTAATCAACCGGATCACTCTATAAATGACATTCAAATCTCTGCCATTGAATCAATTACAAATCGATCACACACCACGATTCTGAAACGTGAGTCCTTTTGGATACATAAACTTCGGACAAAAATTCCTCATAGCATAAATTTTGATGATTAAAGAATGTTTCAACATCAACCCAATCAAATCATTAACCCATTCATCCACTCATTCACTCATTCATTCATTCTACCTTTATATGTCATTTATATGAATATATAAATAAATATAAAAATATATTATATGAATATAAATGGTATATGTATACATGCTTGTGTGTTTATGTATGTATGTATGTATATATATATATATATATATATATATATATATATATATATATATATATATATATATATATATATGTATATATATATATTTATTTATTTATTTTTTTTTTTTTTATATGCACGTGCACAAACTGTAACGTGAACGATAACTTTAAGCTGCGCTTCACTTCCGCTGAACTTGGCGACGGTGAGTCAGCTTTAGCGTGGCTCTTCTTTTTATATGCACCTTCTACACATATCACACATCTTACACACATCACTGTACATACTTGTCTGATATACATGCCTGTTGTTTCTGTAGACTAAGAAGAAGACCTTTGTTGGTCGAAAGCTTGTCGAGAATTAAGATCGACCGTCCTGAAGCTACAACCGCGTCTGATTAAGCTCCCGATTATTTATTTAATGCAAATGAGATGCCCTGCTTGTACTGTGGAGTTTCTACTGTTTCTCACATATATATATATACAGGGTGAGTCAGAAGTAGCGCCCGATTTCTGTTTATATATACATTTATTTCTACCTTCTTGTACACTGTAATACAAATGTATATAACGATTTCTGTTTATATATATATACATATTTCTGTCAGTTAATTTAGTCTAGTAGGAAGACTAGGTCCCCCTGCACCCCCGGAGATATACTTCTAATCAGTGTTTCTAGATTGGAAAAAATGTGTAGAAAATGACTAGCTATGGCCCCAAGCTGAAAAAATGTCTCACATACCATTTTTATGCAAATTACTGCTGCCATTATCAAAAAAAGACTAGGTCCCCCTGCACCCCCCCGGAGATATACTTCTAATCAGTGTTTCTAGATTGGGAAAAATGTGTAGAAAATGACTAGCTATGGCCCCAAGCTGAAAAATGTCCCACATACCATTTTTATGCAAATTACTGCTGCCATTATCAAAAAAACGATTTTTGACATATCTCAGCCAATATTGCAGATAATTGAAAAATGAAGGTGTCTAGACCCATGTTTTTGAAGGGCATAGATCATGATAGAACTATTCATAACATGATTACATGTGTCTATGGTATACTAGTATGCTAATTAGTGCTTTATTTACAAAATAATCACAGTTTTACGAAATAATAGACTCATATTAAGGTCCGTCTACACAGACGTTAACACAAAGTTTTATTTTCTAAATACCCTGTGAAATTCACCGAATGCCCTGTGAAACCTGGATTCTTCTCCAGCTTTTTCAAGGGCCCGACTTTTCCCTTCCCTTTGAAGGCACTGGTGCAGTCTTCTCCGCTGAACACATAGTACCCCAGGAGAGTGGCACAGTAGTCCTCTCCCAGGGATTCTGCCAGCTCAGAGACGTTGACAAGTTGGCGATGCTTCCCTGACCCTGTATCCAGGTACACCGTCAGCTTGATGTTGTGGGCATGGTGGAGCAGGATCAGGAGGATGTCTGTGTCCGGTGTTCTGACTACAGCGTTCTTGTATCCGATGGTAGCAGCATGATGGAGGACAGAACCACCCTGGTATCAGTCTCTTCCTGGTTGCTGTAGATCGTGGGGAGTTCACGTACCTCGACCTGAAACACAAAAAGGCACCGCATTTCAATCACCAGTCACTGCCAGTTTCAGTATATCTCCGGGGGGTGCAGGGGGACCTAGTCTTTTTTTGATAATGGCAGCAGTAATTTGCATAAAAATGGTATGTGGGACATTTTTTTCAGCTTGGGGCCATAGCTAGTCATTTTCTACACATTTTTTCCAATCTAGAAACACTGATTAGAAGTATAATCTCCGGGGGGTGCAGGGGGACCTAGTCTTTTTTTGATAATGGCAGCAGTAATTTGCATAAAAATGGTATGTGGGACATTTTTTCAGCTTGGGGCCATAGCTAGTCATTTTCTACACATTTTTTCCAATCTAGAAACACTGATTAGAAGTATATCTCCGGGGGGTGCAGGGGGACCTAGTCTTTTTTTGATAATGGCAGCAGTAATTTGCATAAAAATGGTATGTGGGACATTTTTTCAGCTTGGGGCCATAGCTAGTCATTTTCTACACATTTTTTCCAATCTAGAAACACTGATTAGAAGTATATCTCTGGGGGGTGCAGGGGGACCTAGTCTTCCTACTAGACTAATTGTTTGTTTGCCATTTGTATTACAGTGTACAAGAAGGTAGAAACAAATGTATATATAAACAGAAATTGGGCGCTACTTCTGACTCACCCTGTATATCTATATATACGGTATATATATATATATATATATATATATATATATATATATATATATATATATAAAGTCGTGGCTCATGGAAAAGTTCTAACAGAGAAAGTACCAGAACATAATAGAACAAAATTAAATACATCAACAGTAGTGTAGAGGGACACAACAGAGAAACAGTTGGAGGAAGAATGGGTGTCAGGGAGCAATGAGCAAGGGGAGGGGGAGGAATACACAGGTGGTGAACAAGCTCGAAAACAGCAAAAACAGGAGCGATATCCTGGAAACGAAACAGAGTTGGAACAAAAACAAACGATAAAGAGTGTGAGGTAAGGGAGTGGGGGGGGGGGGGGGGGGGGGGACACAACAACCTGGAAAGGAATTGTGGGCTTGGGGGAATTTAACAATCGTAGAAAGGATAATGCCGATGGATGGCGGATGACCGCAGGTTGTGAACAGCCACCTTGAAGTCCTGGAGGGAAGAATGAGATTGAGTAGACTGAGGAATTTGGGTCTACAGGCTATATAAAAGAGGAAGAAGGGAGTGGAGGAAAACAGAATATGGAATTTGGGAGTTTCACCAGAATTGGGTTACTGGTAAACTGCATGTGCCCTGCAGAAACTGGGAAGTGGTGGACAGAGCAGCCAAAGGGCAGAGGGTGCAAGACCAGAAAGGAAGTGGTACAACACAGAGAAGCCACCGACCTGTCTGTATGCGAGAGTAACCAGAAAAGCCCAGAGCACATGGATCTTTTAAATATCACCAAGAATGACCGCACTGTATTCACAACCTGTGACAAAATCCGGTAACGGGCCGATTGGGAAACACACATTTAATGCGCTATTAAAAGATTAACTCAACACCTCTCATCCATGTCAGTCTCCGCCACAGTTATATCAGAACGAGCTGATTCCTCACACGGTCATGGATTGATTAACCCCAATATTGGGCCATACAGTCATTCCATGTCAAATCATCAAAGAATCTGCCGTCATCTCTCAGATTTTTGTAAAACTTTGGGAACCAATTGGGACCCATGAAAAACAGCTAGAACTCAAATATTTTTGCTAACAGCCTCTTAATTAGTGAGATACAGGTTAACGAACTTTGGACTAATTAGCGCGACGTCGCGAATTCAAATGGCCATATCTCTAAAAGTATAACACCTAGAGAGCTGGTTTTGGTGTCATTTTAAAGGTATTTTCATGCCCTATAAATTTGTCTGGGCAACATTTTCCTACCTCCAATCACAAAAAAAGTTATCACAAAATATAAACTTCAATCGTGAATCCAAAAAAAAAGGTATCCTTCAAATTTCCTCAAATTCATCCCAGATGTACCTTATGATGTCAAGAAGCTTCCACATAAGTTTTGTGATGGGCACTCCGATAGTTTCTGAGATATGAGCAATAATGTACATGTACGTATGGCATATAGGTTCGAAAATCAGCATTTGTAATGTATTATACAATCATTCTAACCTAGCCATGACAGGGAACACAGGGAACAACCATCAATTGCTTTGAAGTATCATATACTTTCATTTTCAACTGGGCCTGAGGGGAATTCTCATCTGGGGAATTCCAACTGGGATTTCCCATGTGGGTAATTCGAGGTGATGCAACTTGCACAGTCTAAGATCCCCAGGGAAAGTCCAAGTTGGCTTAGTGTAATGCTTAGGCCTGCCACCAACAGAAATTGGCAGTTCACTTCTGAAGGAGCTGCAGAAAAATGACGACTGCCAAGGAAAAGTTCATCTTGAAGCAGAAATCCTGCTGCAATCCCTTTGGAGCTCATGAAAAACCAAAGTCGTCTGGCTTGAGAGCTGTTAGCCAAAAAGCCATAGCCGCTCATCCAAGCCTCAAACTGCAAAGTGCACAGAAAATCTGTACCCAGTGTCGTAAGAAACTGGCAAAAAGACAACCAGGTGTGGTAGAGACTCAGAGTGAAATACCATTACCAGTGACCAGCAGCGCTATTAGCAGTAGTGAGGACAATGATGGTGGAGGTGAATCACCAATACCAGGCAGTTCAGGGGAGTTTGAATTTCATTCTCCAGAAATGGAACTGAATACACTGAATGAGTCTTTGGGATTGATTGGAGAATCACCTATTCCAAAAAAGAGACTTGCTGCAGATAAATATGTGAAATCCAAAACCAAGAAAATCGGTGACACTGTGAAGAAAAATTGGAACTCGCGACAGGATTGCCATCTAACAAACTCCAGGATGCAGGACAGGAGATGATAGAACAACTCAAGCACAAGTTTGAATCAACGACCAAGAAAAGTGAACAAGTGCAGGTGCTGACTGTTCTGCCAAAAAGCTGGACAAGTGCTGAGATCACAGAGGAGTTTGATGTGTCAAGCTACATGGCTAGGAAAGCAAAGGCATTGGTCAGAGAACAAGGAATTCTCACCATTCTCAGAGTTGCATGTGTCATGGAACATACCCCAGAGAGGCATGAGGTGGATGTTAAGTTCCTCCATCCACATGGACCATCCCCATCATATACATTTCCGGAACCAGCAGACCCTCTCACTATTGACTACCAGGATGTGCTTACTACTGTTGAACCAACCACTGCAACTGGAAGGACATATTGTATTTCCAAGAAAGAAACAAGTGCTGCTGTTGCTGCATTGAAGAGGAAATTGAAAGCCTAAGTCAGGTTAGTGAACACTGTGTACTTGAACTCACTTATGGATTGTATAATACATTACAAATGCTGATTTTCGAACCTATATGCCATATGTACATGTACATTATTGCTCATATCTCAGAAACTATTGGAGTGCCCATCACAAAATTTATGTGGAAGCTTCTTGACATCATAAGGTACCTCTGGGATGAATTTGAGGAAATGTGAAGGATACATTTTTTGGGGATTCACAATTGAAGTTTATATTTTGTGATAACTTTTTTGTGGTTGGAGGTAGGAAATTGTTGCCCAGACAAATTCATAGGGCATGAAAATACCTTTAAAATGACACCAAAACCAGCTCTCTAGGTGTTATACTTTTAGAGATATGGCCATTTGAATTCGCGACGTCGCGCTAATTAGTCCAAAGTTCGTTAGTCTGTATCTCACGAATTAAGAGGCTGTTAGCAAAAATATTTGAGTTCTTGCCGTTTTTCATGGGTCCCAATTGGTTCCCAAAGTTTTACAAAAATCTGAGAGATGACGGCAGATTCTTTGATGATTTGACATGGAATGACCCCATATGACCAAAATTACATAATGCTATTTTTTAGGGAGCCGGGTACTGTGTGTGCTGACAGGCATGACTTGACTTTACTAATAATTTTTATTTGACATGAATTAGATTTTTCGGAGTTGCTTATCATGAATAACATTCGACCCAAACAAAGCTAATGGAAATCTGACCCAACAAACCCAGGCTGTGCATCATCAGCAATGGGCTAGAGGCCTGATGTCTAAGGCCCACCAAAAAAACCAAGATGGCAGCCATATTATTTAATCCGGATGCAATGCTGTGTAGGCTCTGGCAGCTGTCCTACCAATGGGTGCACAATTCAAAAATTGACCCCCCAACAAGAACCACAACAGCAACAATAACTACGCGGAGCTTTTGTAGAAGCGCAGTATTTAAGGTGTGGGAACAGCTGTTGAATTTCAAATAGATGTTGAACTGGGAAGGAAGCAACTGCGAGCTGGAGCTACCGAGTTTTGTGGAGGGAAAAGTTGAGTTGGTGGAGACCATGGAAAAGGAAGTGCGGACAGCATTGAAGAGGATGAAAAAGGAAGGGCGCCGGGCATTGATGAGGTGTGGATAGAGATGATAATTGCAGCAGGAGAAGTCAGAGTCAGGTGGACGAAGAAGATGTTGAATGTATGTATGTTGAATGTATGCATGTTCAAGATCCGAGGAAGTACAGTCGCAGGTACTTGTGACATGTCGCAGGTAAAAATGAGTGCAAGCAGTAAAGTACAGCAGTCTTTAACTCTTAGATGCAGGCTTCAAAAATCCTACATAAACGCAGCCATTGGGCCTTGGAGGTCCAACGGATGTATTCGTGTAATGTTTTTTTTTTTTTTTTTTTTAATAGATTTCTTTTCTTTCATATCCTTTTTCAATCCAAGTCGATGCTCATGGATGTGTATTTGCTCAGAAAATGTGAATCATTGATCCTATTAGTTGGAAGAATCCCATACAAGTATTGAATCTTTTTTTTTTTTCCAATTTTTTTTTTGTTCTTGGTTTTTTCAACTTTTTTTTTCTCTACAAAGTTGATGCTCATGGAGGAGCATTTGCTCCAAAATATGATTCACTAATCCTTTTATTTAGAATGTATATGTCCACAACTGTCAAAAATCCCACACCAATGCAGCCATTGGGCCTCGGAGGCCCCACGAATGCATTCGTGTAAAGTTTTTAAATTTTCATATTTTTGTCACTGAATTATTTGTAGCCAGGTTATAGGAGCATATAATGAGGCTCATATCAAGAAAATAATGATATAACATCGTAGTACAACATTTATGCGGGGCCTTGAAGGCCTGCATTCATTTTGGTTTTTCAGGTTATAAGTGAAGAATGAAGATTTTCCCACGTTCCTGAATGAATTTTTTTTTATGTCACTGAATTTTGTGTAAAATGAAAGTCAGTGAAAATGAGGCTCATTCCCAAAAAAATTGTACAGCATAGTTTTTGCAACAAAAAAAACAACCTTGTGGGCCTCTGAGGCCCAATCACTGCATCCAAGGGTTAAAAAAGCTGTGCTCCAAAAATGATGTACATATAATGCAAGTTTGTAACAGCATATTAATTGATGTTGGAACTGATAGAGCTGGAGGAACTGATAGCTCGGTGGCAGGCATTCTGCAAACCAAGCATTCTTTCCACAATGTTGAAAGGACATTGTTTCAAAATACAACAGAAGCTCGCTAATGCAGCTGATGGTAATTCTGAAAAAATCCACTCTGGGTGCTTTGTTAATGCTTCTCCACTTTGTGTCACTGGTATCACCGTTAATGCATTGTGACATATCCACTTAAACATTGCAATAACTTGACCTTTGGTGAGCACGCAGCCATTAGTACTTTTACAAAACAGCCTTTTCCCATTGGCTTTCGGTTTGAAATTTTAATTGGATCACTGAAACAATCTCAATTTCTGAAGTAAAGACTTCTCATTGAAAGTCGGTCATTCCCCATAATCCTTCAAATTTTACCACGTTCATGTAACGTCGATGGCATGTCGAAGCCTTGCATGGTTGGCCGATGTTCATCGGCATTATGCTCTGACACCCTTGCCTGAAGCTTGATCCAAAAGCCCCAGATCTGTCTACTTGACCCCATTAACCTCCCCCTTCATCCAAGATAACTTGCCCAAGGAGCGGCCTGCTTTGTGCTTTAGAGATTTGATGGTAAAATGCAGCTACGTCACCTCATCTGCCTTAAGCGGACAGAAAGTGCCCACGCCTCGAATGTCTCCTCTCAAAGTGACATTCTCTGCAATTAGTGGGCACGATGTTCAGACAGGCTTCGCACGGTACATTTGGGAATGATTGTACTTGCTGTTATGACCACGTGCATCGCTGATTTCAAATGTGTGGGTATTTAAATGCATAGAACGTTTCCGTTTCTCTTCCCTTTTGTTTTGGCACCTGTAGCAACTAAAAAGTGGCATTTTGGTTTAAAAATAAATAAATAATAAAAATACAGCTGGACTTGGAGACGAGAGGGTTGACTATTAGGTTAATAAGTATTGACCTTACTTTACTTGGTAGAGAGAGGACGGATTACTATCTTCATTTATTGCACATGACGGCCATATTTCACTGGAAGTTTTCATGCAGTTTCCCTCTCCTGTTTAAGAGGGGGAAGGAAGGGAATTTTGGGGCCTCTTCTGCTCCATGAAAATTGCCAATCCCACCTTGTTTCTTGACTCCTCAGGGGTTGCTTGTCTTATTAAACAGACATATATATATATATATATATATATATATATATCTACTGTCGTGGCCAAAAACATTGGCACCCGTGCACTTATTTCAAATAATGCACCATTTCTTCCAGAAAATTGTTGAAATTAAAAAATATTTTGGTATCCACATTTGTATTTCTTTGGTTTACAATGGAACGAAACAAAAAAAGCTGAAAAAAATGACTAAATCTTAGATTATTCCACACAGAAATCCTAAAATGGCCCGGACAATATTATTGGCGCCTTTTAGAAGTTGTTAGAAATAATTAGATTTCAAGCAGGTGATTCTCTTTTACTTTGGAATTGACCTCACCTGTGGTGAGTTGCAGGTGCCTGCAATATAAAAATCACTCATTCAACCAGTTTGAAAGGAGAAAAGGAGTCATTCTGCTGTTTTGTGTCACTGTGTGTACCGCAATGAGCATGGAGAAAAGAAAGAAAACCAGAGAATTATCTGAGGAGGTCAGACACAAGATTGTAGCCAAGCATGTACAATCTCAAAGCTACAAGTCTATCTCCAGAGAACTTGATGTCCCTGTGTCCACCGTACACAATGTTATCAGGAAGTTTAAGGCCCAAGGCACTGTAGCCAACCTCCTTGGACGTGGCCACAAGAGAAAACTTGATCGAAGATTGCAGTGAAGGATTGTTCGAATGGTGGAGAAAGCACATTGATCAACTGCCAAACAGATTCAAGCTTACCTTCAGACACAAGGTATGACAGTTTCAACTTGCACCATCTGTCACCAACTCAAAGAAAGAGGGTTCTATGGTAGGAGACCTGGAGGACCGCACTTCTGAGAGAGTGACATAAGAAAGCCACACTGGAGTTTTCCAAAACACACCTGAACAAGCCAAAATCCTTCTGGGAGGATGCCCTGTGTACAGATGAGACTAAATTAGAGCTTTTTGGAAAAGCACATAATCTCTATGTTTACAGAAAACAAAATAAAGCCTTCAAAGAAAATAACACCTTCCCTACAGTCAAACATGAGGAGGTTCAGTGATGTTTTGGGGTTGCTGTGCTACGTCTGGCACTGGGTACCTTGAATGTGTGCATGGCATCATTAAATCAGGAGATGACCAAGGTATTTTGGAGCGCAATGTTCAACCCAGTTTCAGACAGCTGGGTCTCTGTCGAAGGTCATGGGTCTTGCAGCAGGACAATGACCCCAAAAACACTTCAAAATGTACCCAGGAATGGTTCACAACAAAACGCTGGACTGTTCTGAAGTGGCAGCAATGAGTCCAGATCTAAATTCCATTGAACACCTGTGGGGAGATCTGAAAACAGCAGTTGGGAGAAGACACCCTTCAAATCTGGGAAAACTGGAGCAGTTTGCACAAGAAGAGTGGGACAAACTGCCAGTAGAGAGCTGCAGGAAGCTCATTCATGGCTATAGGAAGCGCATGACTGCAGTTATTTTGTCCAAAGGCCATGCTACCAAATATTACGTCTAGGGCAGGGGTTCTTTACCTTTTTTGAGTCATGAACCCCTTTGAGTATCTGGTGAAAGCTACGGACCCCTCCCCAGAAAAATGCACATAAGCACATAAACACAAAATTTTGCATATATAAAATGAATGAATGATCGTTTTAAGGCCATTTTCCCTGCTAGAGCAGGGGTTAGCCTTGCAGGCCCCATGACCTCATGGTTCCCTTTTTGAGGCAATGTTTTTATGGCCGGATGCCCTTCCTGACACCAACCCTTATTCACCTCTTACAATGCGCAGGGATACGGTGTACCTATTCTAAACCGGGGTACACACCAGGATCATTCATCCCAGCAAGCTGGTGCTCAATTTGCCAACCTCGGAAGGATGACAGGCTGAGTCAACCCCCCTGGCGTTAATTGAGCGATCAACCGGGATTCGAACCCAGGACCTTATGATCCCAAGCCGGCACCCTAACCACTAAGCCAACACCAGGTTTTTGCATACAATGAATAAATGTTATTGCATTGGAAAATTATTTCCTTCACATACCGTCATAATCAGAATAAAAAAAACAATCTTTACAAATAATATATCTCACTTTTTTCATGCAAAAATCAATAACCATTCCCTGAATAAAATGAAATATATCCAAATTGTGCAAATTAAACAAAAAAATAAACTTCAATTCTGCTCAAAAGTACATTTCAGTGAGAAGGCTGTTGTTGTTTGGCTTCAATAAGAAGATGAAATTGGGGAGTGGTCTTTGACAAGGCAACACGCATGTCATGTTTGACATCCAATCGATTTCTACTTTTCGTTTTGTATGTTACATGACTGTACACTCAGTATCATCCCATTTCAACCTACCTTACAGATCTACTAGTCTTCAGTAAGCAAGAATACGTACATAACATCCTGTACATAGACCAAAAAAAAACTTTTTATAAAAAGCTAGCGAAAATAAATTTTAAATAATTTTTATGCGCCTGGTTCACAGACCCCCTGAAGTCCATCCACGGACCCCAAAGGGGTCCATGGACCACAGGTTAAGAACGCCTGGTCTAGGGTGTCAATAATTTTGTCTACGTGTAATTTCTTTTTCTTTTCTGATTTAAAAGGATTTATTAAGTTCTTCATCAAAAACAAAGGTTCTGTAATATTAACAGGGAAATAAAGAATTGTGGAGACCCAAATACTTTTGTCAATTTCAACTTCTTTTTCGAGAAAATTGTGTTATTTGAAAAAAGTGCAAGGGTACATATATATATATGTTTTTTTTTCTTTTTTTTTCTTTTTTTTTCTATGAGCCCATTTCCATGAGCTCATTTTTCTATGAGCCCCCCCCCCCCCTCCTCGGTGGTGCAGTGGATCATTAGGTTATCCATTTTTAGGTCAACTGGACTTTAGTTCGGTGAGCTAATGCGATCGAGCAGTGTCCGTAGGTAAGTCAGTGAGTGAGTCTGTAAACACTTCAGTCATTATCGCTTGATCCATACACCCAGTTTTGATGAAACTTGGCCACAAGCTTCATATCTGATGCCTAACGAAGGTGTATTTATCGCATCAAAATCTGTGCTCATTAAGGGGTCTACAGGAGGAGGGGGGGGTTGACCCCCCAAAATAGGTATTTTAAAGCGCGGCGTTACGCGCGCTGCTTGTGAGCAAGGAGGAAGCGGACAAGCGGTAACATATAAACGTCTTTATTGTAAGAGCACACTGTAACACTGAACTGCTCCGGGCTGGTCGCCCGGTGTATATCATGAGGCCACGCCTACCCCTCGGGCGTGGCCACCGCCCACTTGGTGCGTGGAATGATGTCACCACGCCAGTGGGCTTTTGTGTCCGCCACACGCGCCCCCCCAGAATTCCTGCACACCTGGAGGGCCAGTTTGCGGGGCAGACGAATGACCCGGCCGAAGCGCCCCCTGGCGATCGGCGGCGTCCGGGGTGCAGGGATGCCAGGTGGGATGCCCTTGGCTGCCCCTGGGATGGGTGCAGGACCGGGGGGCGGCGTGGCGGCGGGGCTGGGCGGTGCCGGGGGTCCGCCCGCAGGAGGGCGGCCCCGACGTGGGGGTCGGGCCACTGGCGGTGGATGGTCCACATCGAGGTGGGCCGGCTTGAGGCGGTCTACCGAAACGCGGTCAGGAGTACCGCCGATGTCCAGGGTGAAGTGCTTCGCCCCGGTCTCCAGCACGCGGAAAGGCCCGTCGTACGGGGGCCGCAGTGGTGTCCGATGGGCATCGTGGCGGACGAAGACGTACTCCGCCGTGCGAAGCTCCGGGGCGACGTGCGTCGGTGGGTGCCCGTGGCATGCCGTTGGCACCGGGGCGAACCTCTGGGCGGTCTCTTGCAGAGCGGAGGGCTGCTGTGCCGCGGACCATGGTGCCGTGGAGTCGGGGAGGAACTCGCCCGGCACCCGCAGCGGTTGCCCGAAGACCAACTCCGCTGCGGATGCGCGCAGGTCCTCCTTGGGCGCCGTCCGGAGGCCCAGCAGGACCCAGGGGAGCCTGTCGACCCAGCCGCCGTCGCGGAGGGTGGCCCGGAGCGCGGCCTTCAATGAGCGGTGAAATCGCTCACACAGGCCGTTAGCCTGGGCATGGTAGGCCGTGGTTCGGTGCAGTCGGACCCCGAGCCCCTGCGCAACCGCCCCCCAGAGCTCCGAGGTGAACTGGGGGCCGCGGACGGATGAGATGTCTGAGGGGGCACCGAACCGGACGACCCAGGTGGCGATGAAAGCCTGCGCGACATCGGCCGCCGTTGTCGACGCCAAGGGCACGGCCTCCGGCCACCGGGTGGTGCGGTCCACCATGGTGAGGACGTAGGTGAAACCCCGCGAGGGGGGCAGAGGTCCCACCAGGTCCACGTGGACGTGGTCAAACCGGCGTTCCGGCACCGTGAACGGGGCCAACGGGGCCTGGGTGTGCCGGTGCACCTTGGCGCGCTGGCACGCGAGGCACGTCCTGGCCCAGCCGCGGACGGCCTTCCGGAGGCCATGCCAGACGAACTTGTCGGCGATCAGCCTTTGGGAGGCCCTCGCGCCCGGGTGGGACAGGCCGTGGATGGCGTCAAACACCTGGCGCTGCCAGCCCGCGGGCACGATGGGGCGAGGACGCCCGAGGGAGACGTCGCACAAGAGGGCCGCGCCCGCGCCGTCGAACGGCACCTCGGTGACGCGGAGGCCCGTGACGGCGGTCCGCAAGGCCTGGACGTCGGGGTCAGCGGCCTGGTCCGCTGCCATCCGGGCATAGTCGATGCCGAGGTGGACTGCGTGGGCGACGGCCCGGGAAAGGCAATCCGCCACCGGGTTGTCCTTCCCCGCGACGTGCTGGATGTCCGTCGTGTACTCGGACACGGCCGAGAGGTGACGCTGCTGCCGGGCCGACCACGGCTCGGTGACCTTGCCCATCGCGAAGATCAGCGGCTTGTGGTCGACGAAGGCAGTGAACGCACGGCCCTCGAGCAGATGGCGGAAGTGCCTGACCGCCAAGTGAAGTCCGAGCAACTCGCGGTCGAAGGTACTGTAACGGCGTTCGGGCGGGCGAAGCTGCCGGCTAAAGAACGCCAGCGGTTGCCAAGCTCCACGCACCCATTGCTCGTGCACCGCGCCCACCGCGTAGTCCGAGGCATCGGTGGTGAGGGCGATCGGTGCATCGGGCGCCGGGTGCGCGAGCATGGTGGCGTTAGCCAAGGCGAGCTTCGCGCCCGTGAACACCGTGTCCATCTGCTCGGTCCAGGTAACGTCGCCTTTGCCCGGCTTACCTCGGAGAGCTTCGTGCAGGGGGCGCAGGAGCTGGGCGATACGGGGCAGGAACCGATGGTAAAAGTTCACCATGCCCAGGAACTCCTGCAGCCCTCTGATCGTGCGGGGGCGCGGAAACCCCTTCACCGCCTCCACCTTGGCCGGCAGGGGGACGGCTCCGTGCCTGGTGACACGGTGCCCCAGAAAATCGATTGTGGCGGCGCTGAACCGGCACTTTGCGGGGTTCACAATCAGGCCATGCTGGCCCAGGCGTTTGAAGAGCGTGCGGAGGTGGCGTAGGTGCTCTTCGCAGGACGCGCTGGCGACGAGGATATTGTCCAGGTAGACGTAGACAAAATCCAAGTCGCGCAGGACGCTGTCCATCAGTCGCTGGAACGCCTGAGCCGCATTCTTCAGACCGAAGGGCATGCGCAGGAACTCGAAGAGTCCGAATGGCGTGATGACCGCCGTCTTCGGGACGTCCTCCGGCCTGACGGGGACCTGATGGTAGCCGCGTATGAGGTCCACCTTCGAGAAGAAGGACCTGCCCGCGAAACGGGCGGAAAAGTCCTGAATGTGGGGGACGGGGTAGCGGTCGGGAGTCGTGGCGTCATTGAGACGGCGATAGTCCCCGCACGGTCGCCATCCCCCGCCGGGCTTCGGCACGATGTGCAGCGGCGACGCCCAAGCGCTCTATGAGCGCCGAACGATGCCGAGTCGCTCCAGGGTAGCGAACCCCGCTTTTGCCACCGCCAGCTTCGTCGGCTCGAGGCGGCGTGCCCGGGCGTAGACCGGTGGCCCGACGGTGGGGATGTGATGGGCCACCCCGTGCTTGACGGCCCCCGCCGAGAAGGTGGGCCGCGTGAGGGCCGGGAAGCCGGCGAGGAGGCAGGTGAATGCGTCCGCTGCCGGAAGCGTACAGACCAACGTGGCCGGAACCGAATCGTTCGGCAAGCCGCTTGGCAAGCCGCTCGTTGAGCTGGGCAACGCACAAGCGAGCGAGCTGAACGTCTCGGCCTGGACAAGCCATCTGCGCTTGACGTCGACCAGGAGCCCATTAGCGCACAGGAAGTCCGCGCCAAGCAGTGCCATGGGCACGTCGGCGGTGACGAACGTCCATTGGAAAACCTGCCCTCCAAACCGCAGAGAGAGGCAGCGTTTTCCGTACGTACGGATGGGCGTCCCGTTCGCGGCAAGCAGTGCGGGGCCCCCACCCGCGGCGTGCTTGTCTGACGTGCTAGCGGGAATGACACTCACCTGCGCTCCCGTGTCGCACAGGTAACGGCGCCCGGAGAAGGTGTCCGTTATGAACAGCAGGCTGCTCGAACGGCCGGCGCTCATCGCCACTATTGAGCGCCGGCCCGGGCGTTTCCCGACCCGTTGAAGGAGCACGGCGGATGACACCGCCGAGCTTCGTGGCCGAACTTGGCGTGGAACCAGCACCAGGTGGTGGAGCTGGAGGAGTGCGGCTGGCTCCGCCAGGCCGGTGGAGTTGGCGGGTTTCCCCGTGGTGGCGGTTTTCGCCGCGGCGGTGGGCGGGGCGTGGCGGCGTTCATGAGGTGCGTATCAGCATGCTGCTGAACATCAGCATGCTGTAGAAGCTGATGCTGTGGAACATGCTGCTGAACATCAGCGTCGAGGGCCGTGACGGCCACGCCGACGCTCGCCCGCGTGTCCGAAGCGGCGAAGTACCTGTCCGCCTCGGCTGCCAATGCTCGGGGTTCCGTTAGCTCAGTCCCGGCCAACGCGAGGCGAACCTGCGCTGGAAGTTGGCGCCGGAAAAGCGCCCGGAATAGCGAACCGGGGGCTTCGTCGCCCAACAGTGACAGCATATGGTCCATTCGGACCGACGGGCGCGTCTCACCGAGCTCGGGGAGATCCAGGAGGCGGTCGGCCCGTGCGTCGTCCGTGAGGCCGAACGTGGCTAGGAGTAGCCGCTTGAGTGCCTCGTACTTGTGGCCGTCCGGTGGGTGGCGAAGGACGGACACAACTCGAGCGGCCGTGCCGGGCCCGAGGGAGGCGACGACATGGCAGTAGCGCAGGTCGTCGTTGGTGAGGCGCCGAAGCTGAAATTGGGCTTCGGCTTGAACGAACCAGACTTCGGCCTGGGCCTCCCAAAATTCGGGAAGTTTAATCGCCATTGCCTTGTCGTTGGCCATTGCAATGGCGTCGTGTTCGGAAGGATCGCTACGGCAGATCCAACGTCGAGGGTCACCAGTAAAGCGCGGCGTTACGCGCGCTGCTTGTGAGCAAGGAGGAAGCGGACAAGCGGTAACATATAAACGTCTTTATTGTAAGAGCACACTGTAACGCTGAACTGCTCCGGGCTGGTCGCCCGGTGTATATCATGAGGCCACGCCTACCCCTCGGGCGTGGCCACTGCCCACTTGGTGCGTGGAATGATGTCACCACGCCAGTGGGCTTTTGTGTCCGCCACAATTTGCTCTTTTCTCCGAAACTACATACACGACTTTGATGAAACTTAGCCACAAGCTTCATATCTGATGCTGAATGACAGTGTATTAACCACATCAAAATATGCGCTCATTATGGGTGATTACAGGGGTGTGGGGGTGTTTGACCCCCTCCCCCCCACCCCCTCCCAAAATAAGTATGTGCTCCCTTCTCTGAAACTACACACAGTTTTGATGAAACTTCACCACAAGCTTCATCTTCCATTATGTACCAAAGTTTGCTCACAGCATTAAAAATATCAGGGTCTGAGGGGGTCTGTGGGTGCTTTGAGTGACTGTTACTCCTGATACAGGTGGGCTTCAAGACCCTCGGTCCGATTTTTAAAGTTGTTTGCCTCCCATTCCCCTTCCGCCGCCTGTCGATTGAGGAAGAACGTGCATGACTATATTGTGCAGACAGTCTCCTGTGAATTTCAGCTGGAATTATTTTTCACAGGGAGCCGAATGATATATCCTCGGCAACTGTTTCACCAGAAGAGCCTTTAAAAAAAAAAGTATATATATATATACACAAAGAATTAAGTTAAGCACCCCTACACAACGAATTAAGGTAAGCACCCCCTAATATATATTCTTTGTGTATATGTATACATTGGCATATATTCTAAGGTATGTGAGATCAAATAATGATTGGTATGACATTAGCAATTATCCATTGATGAAATTGAGTGATCAAAGTGAAAAAAAGTGATTGGTTGAGTCAGTGATCCGATCACGTGGGTCCTACACACGTTATTGACGCAAAGATCGCTAGAGATCTTCTCAGAACAATGACTGTACGTTAGAAAACATAAACGTCATCCACACTGTCCGTGATGGACCTATAGCTCCATACTTAAATTGAGGTGAAAATATGCCTAAAATTCCCAAAAAATTTCACCTTAAATTATTCAGAATAAAATATAGAAAACGGCATGATTGTTATGTTTTTATGTGACCATAATATCACTTCTCCAGAAAATATAGCAATATCATGGGTATATTACACTGTTTTGACGACAACAAACTTGTAATGTGCGAGGTTGTAAAAAAACGGGGGGGGTGCTTAACTTAATTCTTTGTGTATATATAAACGACTTACAACGTGACGAGCGCTGTCCTGATCTCCTATGGACCGAAGGCCGAGACCAAAACGTCACTTCCGGCCTGGAGGCATCAGCCCGTCCATCATCGGTCAGTTATTTGAACTGTTTTGGGACTTAATTAGGCCTGAACCACTTTTAGTCCTCCAAGAGAGCCTCAACAGGAACGACCTCCCGTTGAGGTGCAGAAGAGCAGTTACTTACCTTGCTCATTTCCCACTTGAGACCGGTGTCATTACTTTGCACTGATTTTTTTTTTCAAATATGTTTTGCTGAAGCCATTGCTTTGTGCCTTTCACCCCTCCTAAAGGACCTTGTAAATGTGGATCAAACCTATGGTGTTCCTGGTCGTAATATCCACGACAACATTTCTGTCATTCGAGATGTGATTGATGTTTATGACATTTATCATGAATGCATTGGTCTTGTTTTCTGGGATCAAGAAAAGGCATTTGATTATGTTTCTCATAGATATTTGTTTGAAGCATTGCACCGGTTTGGTTTTGGACCCTTTGTCCGCACCAGAGGACCTGGGTTCGATTCCCGGTCTGGGTGTGTAATTTTCCCACATATATCAATTTAATTATTTATAATCTTTTCATTAATGTAATTTTGTCATGTGTACAGCTACGTTATTCCAATATAATCTGCCCTCCTTAACATTACCAATGAACCAGTGCCCCCATTTTGTATTGAAATAGGGGTGAGGCAGGGCTGTCCACTTTCAGGTGCCCTATATACCCTATCTCTTGAACCCCTCTTGAAAACTATCCGGAGGTCTTTGTCTGGCTTTACTATTAGAAGGTCAAATCACCCTGTCAAGACCTGTGCTTATGCTGATTATATGTGTGTTAGCATCAATGATTCAAGTGGCGTCACCAGGACGATGCATGGCGTAAATCTTTTTAGCAGACCCTCATCTGCAAAGATTAACTTGGGAAAAACAAGCACTGTGGTTAGAACCCCCTGTCAACTCCCGCTCCTCCCTCAGCCACATTTCTCCCTGATAATATCACCTCTCCCTGATAATATCACCTCTCCCTGATAATATCACCTCTCCCTGATAATATCACCTCTCCCTGATAATATCACCTCTCCCTGATAATATCACCTCTCCCTGATAATATCACCTCTTCCTGATAATATCACCTCTCCCTGATAATATCACCTCTCCCTGATAATATCACCTCTCCCTGATAATATCACCTCTCCCTGATAATATCACCTCTCCCTGATAATATCACCTCTCCCTGATAATATCACCTCTCCCTGATAATATCACCTCTTCCTGATAATATCACCTCTCCCTGATAATATCACCTCTCCCTGATAATATCACCTCTCCCTGATAATATCACCTCTCCCTGATAATATCACCTCTCCCTGATAATATCACCTCTTCCTGATAATATCACCTCTCCCTGATAATATCACCTCTCCCTGATAATATCACCTCTCCCTGATAATATCACCTCTTCCTGATAATATCACCTCTCCCTGATAATATCACCTCTCCCTGATAATATCACCTCTCCTTGATAATATCACCTCTCCCTGATAATATCACCTCTCCCTGATAATATCACCTCTCCCTGATAATATCACCTCTCCCTGATAATATCACCTCTCCCTGATAATATCACCTCTCCCTGATAATATCACCTCTTCCTGATAATATCACCTCCCCCTGATAATATCACCTCTCCCTGATAATATCACCTCTCCCTGATAATATCACCTCTCCCTGATAATATCACCTCTTCCTGATAATATCACCTCTCCCTGATAATATCACCTCTCCCTGATAATATCACCTCTCCTTGATAATATCACCTCTCCCTGATAATATCACCTCTCCCTGATAATATCACCTCTCCCTGATAATATCACCTCTCCCTGATAATATCACCTCTTCCTGATAATATCACCTCTCCCTGATAATATCACCTCTCCCTGATAATATCACCTCTCCCTGATAATATCACCTCTTCCTGATAATATCACCTCTCCCTGATAATATCACCTCTCCCTGATAATATCACCTCTCCCTGATAATATCACCTCTTCCTGATAATATCACCTCTCCCTGATAATATCACCTCTCCCTGATAATATCACCTCTCCCTGATAATATCACCTCTCCCTGATAATATCACCTCTCCCTGATAATATCACCTCTTCCTGATAATATCACCTCTCCCTGATAATATCACCACCTCTCCCTGATAATATCACCTCTTCCTGATAATATCACCTCTCCCTGATAATATCACCTCTTCCTGATAATATCACCTCCCCCTGATAATATCACCTCTCCCTGAAAATATCACCTCTTCCTGATAATATCACCTCTCCCTGATAATATCACCACCTCTCCCTGATAATATCACCACCTCTCCCTGATAATATCACCTCTTCCTGATAATATCACCTCTCCCTGATAATATCACCTCTTCCTGATAATATCACCTCTCCCTGATAATATCACCACCTCTCCCTGATAATATCACCTCCCCCTGATAATATCACCACCTCTCCCTGATAATATCACCTCTCCCTGATAATATCACCTCTCCCTGATAATATCACCTCTCCCTGATAATATCACCTCCCCCTGATAATATCACCACCTCTCCCTGATAATATCACCTCTCCCTGATAATATCACCTCCCCCTGATAATATCACCACCTCTCCATGATAATATCACCTCTCCCTGATAATATCACCTCTCCCTGATAATATCACCTCTCCCTGATAATATCACCTCTCCCTGATAATATCACCTCTCCCTGATAATATCACCACCTCTCCCTGATAATATCACCTCTTCCTGATAATATCACCTCTCCCTGATAATATCACCACCTCTCCCTGATAATATCACCTCTCCCTGATAATATCACCTCTCCCTGATAATATCACCTCTTCCTGATAATATCACCTCCCCTGATAATATCACCTCTCCCTGATAATATCACCTCTTCCTGATAATATCACCTCTCCCTGATAATATCACCACCTCTCCCTGATAATATCACCACCTCTCCCTGATAATATCACCACTTCCTGATAATATCACCTCTCCCTGATAATATCACCTCTTCCTGATAATATCACCTCTCCCTGATAATATCACCACCTCTCCCTGATAATATCACCTCTCCCTGATAATATCACCTCTCCCTGATAATATCACATCTCCCTGATAATATCACCTCTCCCTGATAATATCACCTCTCCCTGATAATATCACCTCTCCCTGATAATATCACCTCTCCCTGATAATATCACCTCTTCCTGATAATATCACCTCTCCCTGATAATATCACCACCTCTCCCTGATAATATCACCTCTTCCTGATAATATCACCTCTCCCTGATAATATCACCTCTTCCTGATAATATCACCTCCCCCTGATAATATCACCTCTCCCTGATAATATCACCTCTTCCTGATAATATCACCTCTTCCTGATAATATCACCTCTCCCTGATAATATCACCACCTCTCCCTGATAATATCACCTCTTCCTGATAATATCACCTCTCCCTGATAATATCACCTCTTCCTGATAATATCACCCCTTCCTGATAATATCACCTCTCCCTGATAATATCACCTCTTCCTGATAATATCACCTCTCCCTGATAATATCACCTCTTCCTGATAATATCACCTCTCCCTGATAATATCACCTCTCCCTGATAATATCATCTCTTCCTGATAATATCACCTCTCCCTGATAATATCACCTCTTCCTGATAATATCACCTCTCCCTGATAATATCACCTCTCCCTGATAATATCACCTCTCCCTGATAATATCACCTCTTCCTGATAATATCACCTCTCCCTGATAATATCACCTCTTCCTGATAATATCACCTCTCCCTGATAATATCACCTCTTCCTGATAATATCACCTCTCCCTGATAATATCACCTCTCCCTGATAATATCACCTCTCCCTGATAATATCACCTCTTCCTGATAATATCACCTCTTCCTGATAATATCACCTCTCCCTGATAATATCACCTCTTCCTGATAATATCACCTCTCCCTGATAATATCACCTCTCCCTGATAATATCACCTCTCCCTGATAATATCACCTCTCCCTGATAATATCACCTCTTCCTGATAATATCACCTCTCCCTGATAATATCACCACCTCTCCCTGATAATATCACCTCTTCCTGATAATATCACCTCTCCCTGATAATATCACCTCTTCCTGATAATATCACCTCCCCTGATAATATCACCTCTCCCTGATATCACCTCTTCCTGATAATATCACCTCTCCCTGATAATATCACCTCTCCCTGATAATATCACCTCTTCCTGATAATATCACCACCTCTCCCTGATAATATCACCTCTCCCTGATAATATCACCTCTCCCTGATAATATCACCTCTTACTGATAATATCACCTCTTCCTGATAATATCACCTCTTCCTGATAATATCACCTCTCCCTGATAATATCACCTCTCCCTGATAATATCACCTCTTCCTGATAATATCACCTCTTCCTGATAATATCACCTCTCCCTGATAATATCACCTCTCCCTGATAATATCACCTCTCCCTGATAATATCACCTCTCCCTGATAATATCACCTCTCCCTGATAATATCACCTCTCCCTGATAATATCACCTCTTCCTGATAATATCACCTCTTCCTGATAATATCACCTCTCCCTGATAATATCACCTCTTCCTGATAATATCACCTCTCCCTGATAATATCACCTCTTCCTGATAATATCACCTCTTCCTGATAATATCACCTCTCCCTGATAATATCACCTCTTCCTGATAATATCACCTCTCCCTGATAATATCACCTCTTCCTGATAATATCACCTCTCCCTGATAATATCACCACCTCTCCCTGATAATATCACCTCTTCCTGATAATATCACCTCTCCCTGATAATATCACCACCTCTCCCTGATAATATCACCTCTCCCTGATAATATCACCTCTCCCTGATAATATCACCTCTTCCTGATAATATCACCTCCCCCTGATAATATCACCTCTCCCTGATAATATCACCTCTTCCTGATAATATCACCTCTCCCTGATAATATCACCACCTCTCCCTGATAATATCACCACCTCTCCCTGATAATATCACCACTTCCTGATAATATCACCTCTCCCTGATAATATCACCTCTTCCTGATAATATCACCTCTCCCTGATAATATCACCACCTCTCCCTGATAATATCACCTCTCCCTGATAATATCACCTCTCCCTGATAATATCACATCTCCCTGATAATATCACCTCTCCCTGATAATATCACCTCTCCCTGATAATATCACCTCTCCCTGATAATATCACCTCTCCCTGATAATATCACCTCTTCCTGATAATATCACCTCTCCCTGATAATATCACCACCTCTCCCTGATAATATCACCTCTTCCTGATAATATCACCTCTCCCTGATAATATCACCTCTTCCTGATAATATCACCTCCCCCTGATAATATCACCTCTCCCTGATAATATCACCTCTTCCTGATAATATCACCTCTTCCTGATAATATCACCTCTCCCTGATAATATCACCACCTCTCCCTGATAATATCACCTCTTCCTGATAATATCACCTCTCCCTGATAATATCACCTCTTCCTGATAATATCACCCCTTCCTGATAATATCACCTCTCCCTGATAATATCACCTCTTCCTGATAATATCACCTCTCCCTGATAATATCACCTCTTCCTGATAATATCACCTCTCCCTGATAATATCACCTCTCCCTGATAATATCATCTCTTCCTGATAATATCACCTCTCCCTGATAATATCACCTCTTCCTGATAATATCACCTCTCCCTGATAATATCACCTCTCCCTGATAATATCACCTCTCCCTGATAATATCACCTCTTCCTGATAATATCACCTCTCCCTGATAATATCACCTCTTCCTGATAATATCACCTCTCCCTGATAATATCACCTCTTCCTGATAATATCACCTCTCCCTGATAATATCACCTCTCCCTGATAATATCACCTCTCCCTGATAATATCACCTCTTCCTGATAATATCACCTCTTCCTGATAATATCACCTCTCCCTGATAATATCACCTCTTCCTGATAATATCACCTCTCCCTGATAATATCACCTCTCCCTGATAATATCACCTCTCCCTGATAATATCACCTCTTCCTGATAATATCACCTCTCCCTGATAATATCACCACCTCTCCCTGATAATATCACCTCTTCCTGATAATATCACCTCTCCCTGATAATATCACCTCTTCCTGATAATATCACCTCCCCCTGATAATATCACCTCTCCCTGATATCACCTCTTCCTGATAATATCACCTCTCCCTGATAATATCACCTCTCCCTGATAATATCACCTCTTCCTGATAATATCACCACCTCTCCCTGATAATATCACCTCTCCCTGATAATATCACCTCTCCCTGATAATATCACCTCTTACTGATAATATCACCTCTTCCTGATAATATCACCTCTTCCTGATAATATCACCTCTCCCTGATAATATCACCTCTCCCTGATAATATCACCTCTTCCTGATAATATCACCTCTTCCTGATAATATCACCTCTCCCTGATAATATCACCTCTCCCTGATAATATCACCTCTCCCTGATAATATCACCTCTCCCTGATAATATCACCTCTCCCTGATAATATCACCTCTTCCTGATAATATCACCTCTTCCTGATAATATCACCTCTCCCTGATAATATCACCTCTTCCTGATAATATCACCTCTCCCTGATAATATCACCTCTTCCTGATAATATCACCTCTTCCTGATAATATCACCTCTCCCTGATAATATCACCTCTCCCTGATAATATCACCTCTCCCTGATAATATCACCTCTTCCTGATAATATCACCTCTCCCTGATAATATCACCTCTCCCTGATAAACCACCTCTTCCTGATAATATCACCTCTTCCTGATAATATCACCTCTCCCTGATAATATCACCTCTCCCTGATAATATCACCTCTTACTGATAATATCACCTCTTCCTGATAATATCACCTCTTCCTGATAATATCACCTCTTCCTGATAATATCACCTCTCCCTGATAATATCACCTCTCCCTGATAATATCACCTCTTCCTGATAATATGACATCTCCCTGATAATATCACCTCTTCCTGATAATATCACCTCTCTCTGATAATATCACCTCTCCCTGATAATATCACCTCTCCCTGATAATATCACCTCTTCCTGATAATATCACCTCTTCCTGATAATATCACCTCTCCCTGATAATATCACCTCTCCCTGATAATATCACCTCTCCCTGATAATATCACCTCTTCCTGATAATATCACCTCTCCTTGATAATATCACCTCTCCCTGATAATATCACCACCTCTCCCTGATAATATCACCTCTTCCTGATAATATCACCTCTCCCTGATAATATCACCTCTCCCTGATAATATCACCTCTTCCTGATAATATCACCACCTCTCCCTGATAATATCACCTCTTCCTGATAATATCACCTCTCCCTGATAATATCACCTCTTCCTGATAATATCACCTCTCCCTGATAATATCACCTCTCCCTGATAATATCACCTCTCCGTGATAATATCACCTCTTCCTGATAATATCACCTCTCCCTGATAATATCACCTCTCCCTGATAATATCACCTCTCCCTGATAATATCACCTCTCCCTGATAATATCACCTCTCCCTGATAATATCACCTCTCCCTGATAATATCACCTCTTCCTGATAATATCACCTCTTCCTGATAATATCACCTCTCCCTGATAATATCACCTCTTCCTGATAATATCACCTCTCCCTGATAATATCACCTCTCCCTGATAATATCACCTCTTCCTGATAATATCACCTCTCCCTGATAATATCACCTCTCCCTGATAATATCACCTCTTCCTGATGATATCACCTCTCCCTGATAATATCACCTCTTCCTGATAATATCACCTCTCCCTGATAATATCACCTCTCCCTGATAATATCACCACCTCTCCCTGATAATATCCCCTCTCCCTGATAATGTTACACTTTGCCAGCTGTCCTACCATGGCAGGGCATGAGTAATATATACCCTGGTTACTTCAATCCGATGGCACAAGGTCTTGGCTCTGCAACCATCCACTTTGTTGGTTGATGGAATACAGAAATGTGTTACCCAGTTTTTCTGGTCTGGAAAACACTGGCTGCGACCAGAAAGGTTGAACCTACCGGTATCTGAGGGTGGTCATTGAGCAATGAACATAAAGTACTGAATCATGGCCTTCCGTCTAATCTGGATGTTCTTGCATGAGCCTTGTTGCCTTAATAACCTTGCTAACTGTATCCTCTGTCAAATAGGGAATTTTGTTATGCTAGGGATGATAAGGAACTTTTCCAAATGGACCTAACCAGGGTTGATTCATCATTACTTCCTTCCTTTTACCAAAGTATGTTAAACGTCTGGCAAGCCGTGACCCAGTCTCGGGACTTCACTACGTACGAGCAGTCTGTGTTCTGAAGTGAGCCGCTTTTTCACAACCTACTTTTGGAAGGCTTTGATAATAGCAGGAACTTTATTCAAAAATTATCAATGCTTCAATAACTACGGTATGCCACCTTAAAAGTAATGCCAATGGAACATGGCGAAGTGTGCTGCTCTTGCCTCAGCGACCGGCATTAGGTCCTGTCGCAGACCTCGACACCTGCACCTGTCGACTGGGCGGACTGGTGCTTAAAAACCGTGCTTTTTGTGTACTGTACTTCCCAAACTCAGTGAAATCGTCCTGTACCCCCCTCAGCCCCCCTCAGAGCCGAGGCTTTCCCCTTTCCCGAATCTTCAGTTATCTGAGGGCCTTTCTCTCTCTCACCACAGGCAGGTTTGGTGGTCTTTCTATCTTCTATTGACTCCTCTCTGGCCTAGCTCCCCCTGCTCTGTCTGTGCTCTGTCCCCAAATTTTCCTGCAGGACGCACAAGATCAGCCTCTTCATGTTCATGTTCATGTTCTTCATGTTCATCTTCACAAGATCATGTTCCACCCTCTTCTGGTGAAACTGCCAAAATCAAGACTCTCCACTCACCTTCACTCTTTCATTCCTCTTTTCTCCCGCCTCTGGAACAAACTCCCACACTCTCTTCAATCCCACTCCTCCCTGCAGGTCTTTAAAACAGCTGTTCACCACCATCTCTTATCTTCCCCCATCCAAAACCTTGATCTTTTCTACCCCTGTTAATTCACCCCAGATTCACTTTTTTGAAATATCGACTTCTTTCCTGGAAGTCCTAGCAGTGTCAATTTGTTTTTTGTACCCCCCACTCCCGCCCCCACCACAGATCTCTTTCACAGATCTACCGACGTCCCTGTTCTCTACTGTTGTTGTGCTTGTATGTTTTCCTCTCTCTCCCCCTCTTGTCTCCCGCTCCCTTTATTTATTGATGTTTTATGGGTCTGTGTCTGTTCTCGTGTGTAATGTGTTAGCTCTTACACGAGCCTTGACTCTGTATACAAAAAAAAAAAAAAAAAAAAATCTGCTTCTGCCAGCTTAGAACCATTTAATTTTAGCCGCTCTCTTTCTTTTTCCAGCAACAACCATAAAATCCTGTACTTACAATGTCTATCCCTGTCCACCCCTGAACCTTGTTCCGTGTACCACAGTCTTGCCGCATACCCCTCCTTTCTGCCCTATTTGGGGATGGTATAGTGGGTGGGGGTAATATGGACCCTGGGGGAATATAGACCCCAATGAATTTCCCATGATGCACTGCATCAAACCTCGTCTCCATATCACGGGATAAACAAGTATGGCCGACCAGCAAGTGAACAACTGCAGTTGATTCAAACTCTTTAATGACGGTAAGTGCAAACTTCCAAAAGTTTTCATCTCAAATTTTACAATTCATAAGCATGCAGTACTGTGTATGTACATGTAGTCACTAGCTTGTTTGATGAGTGGTGTCCCTGGCTGAGTACACGTGAAAGCTGTCTACAGCACCACTGTGTGTAGAAAACTCCATCCCAGCCCATATGTACTGGGCATGCTGACATGATCGAGGGGCATGGTGTGGGGAATATGGACCCTTTGGTCGTGTCTAATATGGACCCATGTCCATATTCCCCGCGGTCGATGTCCATATTCCCCACACAGGAAGCTTATCGAATAAGTCCACAAAACAGCATGTTCACTGTCAAAATTTGAATCAAATACATTTTTCTGCACCGAAATATGTGACTAAGCAAAACTAGGCATGGTCCAAGTAGCGGTCAAGTATCGGCTGTTTGTTAACACCCGATAACATGTACACTTGATTCTGTATAAAAATCCGACAGTGACTATGCACTGTCGGAGATTTAACTCACCCTGAAAAAGCGTAATCATCACATCCTCTCCTTATAAAAGACGTTTGATCGTGGAACATCAAGAACAAGAGAGAAGGGCATTGAAGAAAGGGCCAACACGCGAGAAGCAGAATCCTTTATCCCAACTAATTTGAAAGCGAAAAAAGGCAACAGACCACGAACAAAGCGCGGTCCTCCAGTTCGAAAGCAGGGTACCAAGTCTGCTAAGTAACACAGAAAAGGACCTGAAAACTGCATGAGTAATGTCTCCTGCATATATTGCAATGAGTTATTTGTTGATCCACCTGAATTTTCTTGGATCCAATGCAGTGAATGCAAGCAATGGGCCCACGAAAACGAAACTGACTATGAGGGTAAAGGTGCTTTCCTCTGTGACGAGTGTCGCTAAGGTTGTTGTTCACTGAAAAATCGGAAAGTAACATTTGTCCCAGGGAACATTTGTCGAAAAGCAACTGGACTTACCACATTGAGGTAATATGGACCCGCGGTCCATTACCCCATAGGGGGGGTTCATATTCCCCACGTTGTTTGGAATATGGACACTGATGGCATATTTTTATTTGTCCCCTCAATCATATGTCTGATTTTATTCAACCCAAACTGCACGGGGATGTAGTCTGTCTGGTTGTCTAAATAAACCATTATTTGGAAATATTCCTTATCTATTTGTATAGTCTCTAACGGGACCTGGGCTTAGGGGGTCCATATTACCCCCACCTACCCTATAAGAACCCTGTAACTCAATGTACTGGCGATCTATAATGGAGAAGTGCACACTGGATACTGCCCACAAACAAATTCGCCTTTTTTTTTTTTGCATACAGAATCGAGGCTCGTGTAAGAGCTAACACTTTAAATATTAAAACATGCATGGACACATAAAACATACAAATAAAGGGAGCGGGAGTCAAGAGGGGGAGAGAGAGGAAAGCACACAAGCACAACAACAGTAGAGAACAGGGACATCGGTAGATCTGTGGAAGGAGGGAGGATGGAGGGGTACACGGGATAAAGCAAATAAACACTACTAGGAATTTCAGGAATGAAGTGGGAGATTCAAAAAGGCTGATTTGGGGTGTTTTAACGGGGGTAGGAAAATCAAGGTTTTGGATGGGGGAAGATAAGAGATGGTGGTGATCAGCTTTTTTGAAGACCTTGATGGATGAGAGGGATTGAAGAGAGTGTGGGAGTTTGTTCCAGAGGCGGGAGAAAAGAGGAATGAAGGAGTGAAGGTGAGCAGAGAGTCTTGATTTTTGCAGTTTCACCAGAAGAGGGTTTCTGGCAGATCTTGTGCATCCTGAAGGAATATTTGGGGGACAGAGCACAGACAGAGCTGGGGGAGCTAGGCTGGCGAGGAGTCGGTAGGAGACAGAAAGACCACCGACCTGCCTCCGGTGAGAGAGTGAAAGATTCTCAGAATCAGCTTCATCATGGGAGATACCAATGATTCTGAATGCTTTAGATTCAACAGCATGAAGCTGGGCTAGGTGTGAGGCAAGTGCACCAGCCCGGAGGGGAGAGCAGTATTCCATTGAGCTGCGGATGAAAACTTTGTCTGTGGTGAGGAGCTCAGAAGTGCCCGGAAAGGACTTCGCATGACGGAGGATGCCCAGTCGGCGACTAGCTTTCGAGGCCAGCTTGGAAATGTGGTTTTCCCAGGAATGTCATGGCAGATAGTGAGACCCAAAAGCTTGTGTGGCAGAACTTCTTTGAGAGGATTGTGGAGAAAGTAGATGGGAGGGTTTTCCAGATAGTCTTTTCAGAGAGACATAGTCAGAGTGTGAGATTTGTCAGGATTGAAAGACATCTTCCATGTTTTTGACTAGTTTGTGATTTTGTCCAGGTCTGCAGAGAGTGAAGAGGCTGCAGGCTGCTGATCTGAGGGATGAGGAATCGAGCGGCAGAGAGTGGAGTCATCAGCAAAGAGATAGAGAGGATTTTCCAGAGAGTCGGAGAGATCATTGATGAAGACCAGAAAAAGCACAGGGCCCAGAACACTACCTTGGGGAACTCCAGCCTGGAAAGGAAGGGGAGATGAGAGAAATCAATTCAGGGCCACACGTTGACTGTGACCAGAGAGGAAGTCCGCTAGCCATGTGTGGAGGTTACCATGGATACCATAAGAGGAGAGTTTGGTGAGCAGAGCTGGGTGCCAGACCATATCGAAGGCACGATATATTTCAAGGAGACAGCTCTGATTTCCTGTTTTGCATTGAGAACCTCCATCCAATGTTGAGACAGCAGAATCCGCATGTCTAGAGTAGAATGACCTGGTCTGAATCCAAATTGATGATCGGAGATCAAGCCATTAGAGAAGAGGAAGGATTTGATATCCGAAGCAATGATGGATTCCATGACGTTGCTGATCATTGAGTGCAGGCTGATTGTTCTGTTGTTGCAAGGATCTGTTTTTGCACCTTTTTGTGTAAAGAGGTAATGTTGGCTGATTTCCAAGCTGATGGCAGATGACCTTGATCCAAAGAGAAGGTGAAGAGATCAGAGAGAGGAGGATATAGAGCGGCAGGGCATGATTTTAGGACCCGTGGGCTAAAGCCGTCTGGTCCAGTTACACAATCAAAGTCGAGATCAGAGTTTTCAGAAGTAATAAGTGAGCATTGTCCCTTTTGTGGACAAGTTGAAACATTGTCACACGCGTAAATTTGCCGCGACCACGTAACCTCTCTATTTATTTATGGTTTTGAAGGTGTATTTACATGCCTTTCGCTTGATTTTAGCTTTCCACTATTTACGTTTGTCCCAAATGGTCCTCGTAGCCTTCCAAAGACAGTTCTAACAAATTTTCTCATTTCCTAAGCCAAGCTGGCAATTATTTATAAGACCAGAAAGTCTAAATTAAAGAACTAATTGTACAGCACGGACACAGTGGTCATTTTTAAGGCACTTTGTGAAAGCTGAATAAAACTCGAATTTTACTGTTGTTCTAACTCCAGTCATTTCACATGTTTTGATAAGCTATGGTGTACGAGTGATGGTTTTTGTAAAGTATCTGAAGGCTGCTTGATACTCACTTTGTAGAACTTGTTTTCCTCTTGTGTTTACTTTGTTCGCTTAACATTCCTTATGTGGTTTATGTTTCCTCATACGCAAACTGTAACTGCTGGATCTGGTTTCTGAGTTTGCTGAAATAACTCCTTTTTATATTTTTGTATTAAAAACAATGCAAAAGTCAATGTATCTCTCTCTCACTCTCCCTCTCCTTCCTTCTTTTAATCCTTTTGCAGGAGCATTTCCGGCACACACTTGAGAATAACAACCAAGTAATGGCAGGAAAGACATGGGAGGAGGTGCAAGTCTTCTTAGTAGATGAGCAGGCCTGCCAACATCTCACAGAGAGTGAGCGGCTTGAGGTCTATGGGCGTCATCAGCAGGAAATATGCAAAAAGGCTCGTGAGGCCTTCCAGGTGATGAGCTGGCATTTTATCATAGAAACTTTTTTTTTATTACAATGAGAACTATTAAAGGTTGGCAAATGCTTGAAGATCATGGTTCATGACTTAAAGATAAATGTCTCACGTGCTTACAGGAGCTGCTGCTTGAGCAGGCGGAGCTATTTGCCGAGTTGGAACTTGCAGGAGTTCTAAACCGCTCCCGAGTCACGGCACTTGTTCAGGAATTGCGTGATGAACCACGATTTGTCTCACTGCAGCGCCTTGAGGCCGAGCGGCAAGCACTGTTACTCCGCCATATTGGTTTTATGTACCATCCAACTGCACACACCTGCCCTGCTGCACCCACCCCGGGCTGTGTGGATGCACTCGTAAGTCACATGTGGATTCATTTGGCAATTTAACGATACTGTTGCTTGTCATTGCTATCTATCCAGCATTGCAGGTTCTGTAGTTATATGTTACATATGAGCTTTGAATTGCTGTTGCAAAGCGATATTCCTTGTTTTTTAAGCAATTCCAAAGAATTCAAAATGGTCTGCGGCAAATGGGTGGGTTTTGGGTGCAGGTTCAACAATTGCTGGATCATAGGATTATGGAGGGCAGCAGTGGAAATGAAAATGAGCCAAGTGCCTGCCTACTCCGCCTTGCAACACTTGGACTTGATGGCCTGGGCCATGAGCTAGCTAACGAAGCAACCTCGGTAGCAGCTGCTGCGGGAGGTGGCTTCGCTTTGGATGGACACGTGTACGAGCTGTCGGTGAGTGTTATAGAGTGTAACGGTGATGAAGATTATGACGACGAGGATGGTGAAGGAAAGATAGACTCCACAAAGCTTGCCGATGCATACTTAGGCGCTTATGACTCTACAGATGCACTCAGACGAATTGAGGAAACTCTTTCTCGATTTGAACACACACCAGGTTTGGTACCGGCTGTTGGCCTGGTACTAGCAGCAGAATCTGGCATGACAAGCAAGCAGCTTGCCTCGCTGCGGCTGCAAGGTGCCCAAGTGGCCGGAAGGAGGCGTTGGGCCTTTGTTGATGCCTCATTGGCCAGCGGCGGAGATGGTTGCAGTCCTTCAGCTCCAGCACGTAGCCGATGGAAAAGACGACGGTTTCGTGCGGGTCAGGTCGGTGCTGTTTTGAGTGAGTTGTTGGATGGTCTTCAGCGTCCACTCACAACTTCACTACTGCTACCACCACCCTCTGCTGAAGCGGACCTCTGTGTGACCATGTGCATTTCATGTGGTGATCCTTTTGCACCTGAGCTGGTACTGACACCCTTGCTTGAGTCACACTCCTGCACTGTTTCGCCGAGTGGCGGCCTCGCATTGGAAGTCTTCCTCGGCATCCGCAGGCGTCGTGTTGAGGTTACAGCAATGTCTTACCATGCGGCTGGAGTTGCACGTCGTGAAGATCCACCGCACGGATACATCCTTGTGTATGCCGCACGTCGTAGAGCTTCGCTCGCCGCACTTCGTGCTTTCCTCGCTGGTCTTCCCGATGTCGTGCCAGTTCTACTACTTGCTGTGACAAGTGGTGATGGAGATTTCTTCACTGATGTACTGGTCAAGGAACTCCTGACAGAGGGTGAGGCAATTGCAGCCGATTGCAGTGCTCGCTTCTTGACAGCAGCTCGTTTCAGTAAACAAGCGGAGATGTTTACAGCTTTTTTCCGTGACGCTTACTCCCGACGTGCTCATACTGAAGACGCCATGGCTTTGTGGGACTGGGAAGGTGTGGGACGAACTGAAGGTGGTGATGACAGTTCCCTGCCTCCACCACCACCACCACCTCCACCTTTAGACTTGGATGATGGAGAACCACCTCCACCTTATAGTCCCATTGCCCCATCTTTTGAAGACTTTTCATGTGATGGGCACAACGATGAATCAACGGTCAGTGGTAGCCTGTTTTTTGAACGTGGCTACAGATTATTGTTCCCACAAATGTCGAGGCCACTTCAGCCTTCATGCGGCCGCCTAGAATCAGAATTGTTGCAAAGACTTGATGCATTGCGCTTTGATTCCTCAGCCGATTATGCCGAGCCACTGGATGCAGTAGCGTCGACTTGTCCAGCAGCCTCTACATTATCTACAGGCCGACTTTTCACTCGCCAGTCATCAGAGGACGCAGTCTACTCAGTACCTCAGGATTCAAAGCAGGGCCGAGTAATTCGGGTCCGCGGACGGCCAATTCCGTCTGCCGGTGACTTTGAAAGTCCATTAGCTCCTCCTCGCAAGCCTGTGCCTTATCGAATGCGGTCTGAAAAATTACGACTCCGGCGCATGCAACCTTTGTTCCCACCTACGCAGTTACCCCCTCCACCCGAGCCCTCAGCTGGTCCTTCAGGATCAGAAGGCAGTGACGATGAACCTCAGCTCATTTTCCCATCTCTTCGAAGAAAGGATGACCGTAAGAAGAAGAAATCTCTTCTTCGAAAATCAAAGGTAAAATATATATAATGCTCTAAACTAATTGTGAATCACACTGCTTGGTTTATTTGCATGAATGCATATCTGTAAAATAGTTTTTCATGTGAAACACCTTTATATGTTCACGTAAACTTGTAATATGGAGCATTGTACCATCCAACAGTATCGCAAACAGGAATCTAAGAAGGAAACCGGGTACTTTGGCCTCCCACTCGCAGAAGTTGCTCGCTCGTCTGACAACCCAATCCCGTTTTTCATTGAGAAGTGTGTGCATTATATCGATGGATACGGTATGTTATTGCTGTCAGTTAGGTTTTACTACATTTACCCATACGCTTGCACAGTTTGTGGATTTTCCATTCAGAAAGCTGTTTTGTTGATGATTTTATTTCTCATTTTGTGTTGCTACTTGTGAATTCTTTAGTTGATTTTTAACTAATATCCTCTCTGCCCTTCACACATAATAATTGTCTTGTTATGAGGAAAGATCCCTTACTAGTTTGGATCGAATGGGTTGCATAAATAAATTCAGTGCTTTACCAGAAGCAGTTTTAACAGCTCCAAAGAGATTGCCTAAGACATCAGCACATACACAGTGACTACTGATCTCGCAAATCAACTGACCTTCCGATTTTACTTTTACTGCATCATTATATTGTAGCTAGTGCTACTTAGCGGGTCGGTCTAAGACATAACCAATGTCCTGTAGCCCCTAGCTTTAGCTAAACCCCATTCGTATCCAGAGCATAGTATCCCTTTCATGCGGATACTTAAAAAAAAATCAGTTCTGTTGTGTTGTTTCTGTGTTGGTACCTACATTTTCAATTTTTTATGTACTCATGGAAGGGTTGCCTGTCTTTCCAATTAACATGAAACTAGGTTCTCATGACCAGACACAGTGGTGTAATGGTTAGAGCATCCACTCTTAAGTCTGGGAGATCAGTGGTTGAAACCCCGGCCGAGTCATACCAAATAGTATTTTTTTAAATGGCAAGTTCTGAGTCCTTGCTTGACGCTCAGCACTCAAAAGGATACTACACACACTGTGTAACCCTTGCCAAGAAACTGCTTTGGTAGCAACAACTCTCTGTAAAGTGTATGGTTCATCAAATCAAAAGGTTCTCACATGAATTAGACGATGTCGTGCAAAAGGTAGATGTTTCTGAGAAGTAAATACTCAGTGACGAGTTAATGTGCATGTAGAAGAAAAGACATGTGGATTTGAGAAAGTACATGGGAGTTTTGGGTATGGAGGATTGAGCAAGGAAAAAGAACAAGTGAATGCAACTGACGCTGATGATTTTTTTAGGGGCAAATGAGGGATGCATGGAAGAAGGTAGCTCGGGAGGCTTGTAAGATGACGACAGTAAATGTACAAAAGGAGAGGCCAACATGGTGGTGGAATGTTAACGTTCAGGAAGCAATCGCTAAGAAGAAGAAAAAAATTGTATACTAAGTCAAGGCTCGTGTAAGAGCTAACACACAAAACATATAATAAAGGGAGTGGGAGACAAGAAGGGGAGAGAGAGATGGAAGCACAACAACAGGAGGGAACAGGGACATCGGGAGATCTGTGGAAGGGAGAGGACTGGAGTGGGGTACACGGGATAAACAAGATGGACAATACTAGGACTTTCAGGAAAGAAAACGGAATTTGAAGGAGGTAAATATGGGGTGTATTAACGGGGGTAGAAAAGATCAAGGTTTTGGATGGGGGAAGATGAGAGATGGTGGTGAAAAGCTCTTTTAAAGACCTGGAGGGTGGAGTGGGATTGAAGAGAGTGAGGGAGTTTGTTTCAGAGGCGGGAAAAAAGAGGAATGAAAGAGTGAAGGTTGAGCAGAGAGTCTTGATTTAGGCAGTTTAACCATAAGAGGGTTGCTGGCAGATCGTGTGCATCATGCAGGAATATTTGGGGGACAGAGCACAGACAGAGCTGGGGGAGCGAGGCCGGAGAGGAGTCTGCAGAGGACACAAAGACCACCAACCTGCCTGCGGTGAGTGAGTGAAAGGCCCTCAGAATCAACTTCATTGCAGGAGATTCCAATGATTCTGAAAGCCTTTGTTTATACGAAGTGGAGGAAGAGTAAGGAACAGATGGATAGAGAGAAATATAAGTGTTTAAAGAATTAAGCTAAGAAAGAAGGAGCTAAAGTAAACATTGACGATTATTTCCCCAAAAGGTGGGGTGACTGGAGATGGGACAGATAAAGCCGGAATCGGGTGGGACTGTTTGAATTGAATCGATTTTGGTTAATGGTGTCCTGAGTGGATTTTGCGAAATCTCAGTTTTCAATGCCGGAACTGAATTTGGTACCAAGGGGGCGAGCAGATCCAGATGGGAAGATGAGTTGCACAACAAAGTACAATCCTAGAATACCCTGCTGCCCTGATGGATTCTGTCAAATTTGGTCCAATTCTGCCTCGTAATTATGGAGAACATGTTTCAGTGAAAATGGCAGAAATGGGGGTGGACCCCATGATGCCCATATTGTGAGAGCCGGTGCTTATGTGGAGCACAACTTTAGATCCGGGCTTGGTCCTAATGCCTCCAAGCGAGTTTCATTTGAATTTGGTGGTAAGTTTCAGAGAATAAGATTGGGAAAAAAATATCCAAATTTAGGACCTCCTTTGAGGAGGTGGATTCAGATGAGGTGCACAACCCAAGAAGACCTGCCTGTCCTGATGCATACTGTCAGATTTGGTTGGAATCATCCAAGTAGTTTGGGAACAGAGGACATTTTAGTGAAAATTAAAATGAAGGATTCGGGGAGGGGGCATGTGGGCCACGATCAAAGATGGAAGATCTCTACTCAATAAAATGACTGAGAGACAGAATATCACTTTCTTGTGAACAATTTAATCAACACTTGCTAGAACAAATTCACTTAGAGTTTACACCACATATATTTCATTACACTCCACAGCCACACAAGACGTCCAGCCAGGTTCTCCGTGCACTCGGAGAATTCTGTCTCTATATAGTTGTGTGGTTTCTTTGATGTCAAGGAGGAACAGCAGTAGGGTATTACAAGGTCAGCATAGGTCAGACGAGATGGCGTCTCTTCAAGCTGTTTTTTATCTTGCAGCCACCAGAACGTTGTAGGAGCTGGACTAAACAGGAGAAAGTGAAGGCAGGTCATTGCATTCCCAGACAAGCCGAGGCCAATGTCCAGATGTACCCCCATCATCAAACAGGGTGTAGCTTGAAGAATGTATGAGTAGACAGGTCTCAGAGGAGAAGAAGAGGTGGGGTATAAAGTTATCTGGACCTTGTCTGAGATAAAAGAGCAGAGCCTGCACTTAGCCAGAAAACTGGTATCTATAACAGGTCAACAGGTCACCACACAAGCTTCTCTCCCTCTCACTTTCATTGAAACTTTTCCCAAAGCTAATCTTAATTATTATTAGCATTTCATTTTAATGGCTCTAAGTAAACACACAAACCAATATCCATGTATCGGTTATGATTATAGTTATGGATGAATACTCCAAACAATTTGAAATCATTCATTCGACTGTCCGGAAGATCATCTACAAGTGGAGAAGATTCCAAACAACTGCCAACTTGTTCAGGACAGGCCGCCCCAGCAAGTTCAGCCCGAGAGCAGACTGCAAGGTGCTGAAAGAAGTCTCTAAGAACCCCAGAATGTCATCAGGGGACCTACAGGTAGCTCTTACCACTGTTGATGTCAAAGTGCACGAGTCCACCATTAGAAAGAGGCTGCACAAATTTGATCTGCATGGGAGGTGTGCCAGGAGGAAACCTTTGCTGTCCAGAAAGAACATCAGGGCAAGACTAAAGTTTGCCAATGAACACCTAGGCAAAGAACAGCACTTCTGGAACAATGTGCTCTGGACAGATGAGTCAAAGGAAGAGCTTTTTGGCCACAGTACCAGAAGACATGTTTGTCGAAAACCAAAGACAGCAGCTGACCACAAGAACCTGATACCAACTGTAAAGCATGGTGGTGGAAATATTCTGGTTTGGGGCAGCTTTGCTGCATCAGGGCCTGGGCAGCTCACCATCATAGAATCCACGATGAATTCTTCATTGTACCAGAGGGTGCTTGAGGATAATGTGAGGCCATCTGTCGGAAAGTTGAAGCTCAACTGAAGGTAGACCTTGCAACATGACAATGACCCTCAACATACTAGTAAATCCACCAAGGAATGGCTGAAAAGAAAGAAATGGAGGGTTCTGGAATGGCCAAGTCAAAGCCCGGATCTAAATCCCATCGAGATGTTGTGGGGGGATTTGAAACGAGCTGTGCATGCAAGAAACCCCTCAAACATCGCACAGCTGAAAGAATTCTGCATGGAGGAGTTTTTGCTGACCGTGGTGTAGAGCATATGGGGTGGCCTGCCATGTCCCCGGACATGAATCCTATAGAGAACTTGTGGGCAGAATTAACGCCTCAAATCGACAACTTGGACCAGCAGCCCACCTCTGTGCTTGAATTGCAGCAGGCTATTGTCACTGCATGGCAAGCGATTCCTGTCCAAACCTTGGCAAATCTCGTGAACAGCATGCCTCGACGTGTACGTGCTCTCCTGAATGCTCGTGGGGGTTACACAAAGTATTGAACTGTAATTTTACTGTCCGTAATCCCAGTCATAATTTAGGTTTTCTTTTTGTTGAAATTTTTTTTGGCTAATGTGAAAAATAAAGAGATACTTCTGTAAAACGTACAGAAGTTTAACACAGTACTGTCCATGAATTGAGTTCGATATCAGTTTACATCACTTTCAAGGATCAATTTATTTGCTTCGAAATGTCAAATGTGGTTTTTGTTTCTTTTAAAGGTCACATTAACAAAATCTAGAATAATTTCAACATAATTCCAATGAACTTTTGGTTCTAAGTCATCTTGAAAAATAAGTTCACCCCCACAAAAAAAATAATCCATATTAAATGCCAAGTCTGTATGTATATATATATCTATATATATATATATATATATATATATATATATATATATATATATATATATATATATATATATATATATATATATATATATATATATACACACCGTATATACCGGTGTATACGACGCACTTTTTTATCGTAAAAAAGTCAAAAGTTGGGGGTGCGTACTATACACGGGGATAGAAAAAAACTCGGCTTCAAAACAAGTCAATTTTCCAATATATTTACGAAAAAAAAGTATTTTACGAAAAGCGATCTCGGTTGCACGTTTTCCCCGTTGCGTCATGCACAATTGCGCCGACATGCAGGGCCGCCATTGCTGCTCGTTCGCCCCATATGGCAAGCGGGTTTTGTACCATTACGTGCTTTCTATGGATTTGCCGCTCAAAGCAACGCCGCTTCCGGAATGTGAATAGAACGCCTTTTCCCGCTCTGAAAAGCCACATCGGTCTTTTATTTTGAAGGTCTTTTATTTTACGACTGCAATTGCGTAGCAATCCGAAATTATAGGGCAGATTACCGTAAACGTCAGCTCGGACTGAAACGTCTTCATACGTTCTATCCGGTTCCAGAGAAGAGAAGATCAAGATGTCAAGGCGGTCGTACACTTCAGTGTTCAAACTCTCCGTCTGCCAGTCTGCAGAAGAGTTTGGGAACCGAGAAGCTGGGAGGAAGCACGGCGTGAATGAATCTGTCATCCGGTGCTGGCGAATAACAAAGGCTTCCATAGAGGATATGCCGAGGAAGAAGAAGGCAAACAGGGGAAAATCGGCGAATTGGGCTCAGCTGGAGGAGCATGTCATCGTCTGGGTTCGGGAGAAGAGGGCAGAGGGTCACGCCATCTCTACACTTGCTCTCAGGCTGAAGGCAAGGAGCTTCGCTTTGGACGGAGACATCGAAGACTTCATGGCCAGCACATCGTGGGTCGACAGATTTATGGAACGCCATAATCTGTCGGTACGACGCCGCACGCACATCGCACAGCATCTTCCCGACGATACGGCCGACAAAACGACATGCTTCCAGGCGTTCATAAATCAAGCTTCGCCGGGAGCACAACTACCCGCTCAGCAGGATCGGAAACGCAGACCAGACCCCTCTAACCTTCGACATTCCAAAAGGGACTAGCATCGGAGTGAAGGGGGAGCGGACCGTCAGTCAAGACCACCGGCCACGAAAAAGACGGTTTCACCTTTATGCTCGCTTGCACCGCTGATGGGGGCAAGCTTCCACCGCATGTAGTCTTCAAGCGGAAAACTCTACCCAAGATAATATTTCCAGCGGGTGTCATCATTCGAGCCCAACAGAAGGGTTGGATGGATCTGGCCCTGGTCCAGGACTGGCTACGAATGGTGTGGGGTAGGCGGAATGGCGGCCTTTCTCGACGACGGAGTATGCTGGTCCTGGATGCGTTTTGCTGTCACAAGACAGAAGAAACAAAAGAGCTACTCCGGCGTTCCAACACGGACCTCGTCATCATCCCGGGCATGATGACTTCCCTACTCCAACCCCTCGACGTGGCCATCAATAAGCCCTTCAAAGAAGGTATGCGGTGATGCTGGGCGAATTGGATGTTGGAGGCGGACAGGACTTACACAAAGAGCGGGCGAATGAGGAAGGTGGACCTCCCGACGATCTGTGGCTGGATTGTAAAGGTGTGGGAGGAGATGCCGCCAGCGATCATAAAGCGGGCCTTTCTCAAGTGCTGTATTTCTAACAGCATGGACGGTACCGAAGATGATATAATCTGGCAGGAGGGAGCTTCCAGTGGTGGCGACAGCGACAACGAGAGCGATGGTGACCTGCACTACCCAGACGAGGACTTGCATGCCGTTTTCGAAGAGGAGAGCGACGATGAGGATGTCCTTGGCTTCAGCTGAGAAGCCCATCACACACCCAAACGGCCCTATGCAGGGCGACAACTCCACAATATAGAATGTTTTAATAATCTCTCTGCTCTCTCCTTTCTTCCATGAAGCAAAGAAGCACCCGCGATTGCATGCACATCTGGACACTGACGCATGTGTAACAGAATACTGACTACATATAGCTAAATATTTTGAGGTTTTTTTTCCTTTCAAAATGTTCATTTTGTGCTACTTAAAGTTTGTGTACAAATGCATAGATTCACGCTACTGTAATCTGAAAATGAATGATTTTTTTTTTTTTTTTGAGGGTGGAAGTTAGGGGTACGTACTATACACGGGTGTGTATTATACACCGGTATATACGGTATATATATATATATATATAGTATATACATATATATACAGTCACGTGAAAAAGTAAGTACACCCCATGTAAAGTTTTGACCTTTTCGACATATTTCAACATACAGCTATTTGATCTTCATTTCAACAATATTGAAAGATAAAGGTGATATAATATAACAAATATCATGAAACATTTCCATTTTGTAGTCCATTGTATAATTTAAATAAACATAAATGCAAATTTCGCATGTGGAAAAAGTAAGTACACCCTTGGCTCTAACAGATGGTATTTCCCCCTTTGGCAGAAACAACCTCAAGTAGGCGTTTCTTATAACTGTCTACCAGTCTCTGACATCGACTGGGAGAAATTTTTGCCCACTCCTCCATGCAGAATTCTTTCAGCTGTGCGATGTTTGAGGGGTTTCTTGCATGCACAGCTCGTTTCAAACCCCGCACAGCATCTCGATGGGATTTAGATCCGGCTTTGACTTGGCCATTCCAGAACCCTCCTTTTTTTTTTTTTTTCTTTTCAGCCATTCCTTGGTGGATTTACTGGTATGTTTAGGGTCATTGTCATGTTGCAAAGTCCACCTTCGGTTGAGCTTCAACTTTCCGACAGATGGCCTCACATTATCCTCAAGTACCCTCTGGTACAATGAAGAATTCATAGTGGATTCTATGATGGTGAGCTGCCCAGGCCCTGATGCAGCAAAGCTGCCCCAAACCATAATATTTCCACCACCATGCTTTACAGTTGGTATCAGGTTCTTGTGGTCAAATGCTGTCTTTGGTTTTCGCCAAACATGTCTTCTGGTACTGTGGCCAAATAGCTCTACCTTTGACTCATCTGTCCAGAGCACATTGTTCCAGAAGTGCTGGTCTTTGCCTAGGAGTACATTGGCAAACTTTAGTCTTGCCCTGATGTTCTTTCTGGACAGCAAAGGTTTCCTCCTGGCACACCTCCCATGCAGATCAAATTTGTGCAGCCTCTTTCTAATGGTAGACTCGTGCACTTTGACAACAACAGTGGCAAGAGCTACCTGTAGGTCCCGTGATGACATTCTGGGGTTCTTAGAGACTTCTTTCAGCATCTTGAGGTCTGCTCTCGGGCTGAACTTGCTGGGGTGGCCTGGCCTGAACAAGTTGGCAGTTGTTTGGAATCTTCTCCACTTGTAGATGATCTTCCGGACAGTCGAATGATTGATTTCAAATTGTTTGGAGATCTTTTTAAATCCCTTCCCAGACTCGTAGGCATCTAAAACCTTCTTTCTGAAGGCCTCAGAGAGCTCTTTTGATCTCAGCATGGTGATGCCGCACACATCAACAACAAAGAGCAAACTAAACTAAATGTCTAAGGTTTAAATAAGACAGGTTCCTCCAAGATCCTCTCTAATGATGTTCTAATCATTTGCACCTGAGCTGGTGCACCTGATTCTAATTTTAGGTATTTAGGTATATATATATATATATAACTGTGGTATCTGTCTGTGTGTTTGTCTGTCTGTCTCCTGTTTATGGTGGCCGCTTCCCATGCTGTGTTTGAAAAACCGCTGATTGATTATTTTGTATTTTCATTTCACTTTTCTTGTTGCAACATAGTCAGTCACTTTATTGGCCCTTTCAGTAAACTTTAAAATCAACAGGAACATCTATTTTACGGTTTATTTAATACAGATCTTCATGGATTAACTAACACACAATTTAAAATAGTGATATTTTACCCTCTTTTGAGACAAATCCAATCTCCGCCGCCCGATCTTGCACCACCATATCGCGGTGGGCAGTATAAGTAGCTCAGAGCTTTGGCTCTGAGTGAAACCAAAAGTGCAAAATAATTAACCTTTTTAAAGTCCATGAAATAATTTAAATTGATAGATTAACTTATTATTTTCTTATCCGACTAATTCAATATAATTTAACGACGGCTACTTTTGGTTCTCTAGATTACTGTGTACAGTTTTGGTTACCATATTTGAGGAAGGGCGTAGTTGCCATAGAGAGGTTGCAGTGCAGGGCTACTAGATTGAAACTGTGGCTAGCTCGACTATGCTATGAGGAGCAGCTGAAAGAGACAGGAATTTATACATTAGAAAGAGGGCGATTATGAGAGGATCTGATGGAGATGTTAAAGATAATGAAGGGTTTGGTCAAGATAAGTGCAGAATGGACAGTTACGACCAGGGGCCATAGCCTGAGAGTAAAGAGGAGAGTTTGAACATTACTAAGGCAGGACTCTTTCAGTCAGATAGTAGTTAATGCATGGAATGGTCTCCCTAGTGGCAGCAGAGGGAGTAGATCGGTTTAAATTGGAATTACATAAGTACCTGGATGCATTGGAGATAGAGGGGTATGGTGTTTTTGGCAGGACTTGTAGTTAGCTTGGGTGCGGATGGGTTATGGTTTCTGGGTTTGGTGTAGCGCAGGCATGATAGGCCGAATTGCCTCCTCCGGCATTGAAGTCCCTTGTGTGTAACATTTTCTCCCAGAACCATCGCTTCCCATAATCAGCGTTCAATGGAAAAAATAAATAGATCTTCATCAGAGTAAAACCTATTTGTACAAGCATCATAGCTAACAACAGTTTACTGCAATAAAAATATAGTAATGAAAACAGCCAGGGAAGTTCATTCATGTTGATAATGTCCAGCATGACTATCATCATGCCAAAAGCCTTAACGGCCATGGGGGTGGTGATTATGTGGCATCGCGTTATTCATTTTGTGCTAATTGAATGCCAATGTGAAGGGTTGAACTTTCTAATCTTGACCTTTCTTATTTGAGACCACCTTTAGTTGGTTCAAAAGCATCATCCATGTTGGTTCCTGATAACAGTTTAATCTCTTCGCACCCTCACCCTTTTCACTCCCCAGTTTAATCTCTTCGCACCCTCACCCTTTTCACTCCCCAGTTTAATCTCTTCGCACCCTCGCCCTTTTCACTCCCCAGTTTAATCTCTTTGCACCCTCACCCTTTTCACTCCCCAGTTTAATCTCTTCGCACCCTCACCCTTTTCACTCCCCAGTTTAATCTCTTCGCACCCTCACCCTTTTCACCCCCCAGTTTAATCTCATCGCACCCTCGCCCTTTTCACTCCCCAGTTTAATCTCTTCGCACCCTCACCCTTTTCACTCCCCAGTTTAATCTCTTCGCACCCTCACCCTTTTCACCCCCCAGTTTAATCTCTTCGCACCCTCGCCCTTTTCACTCCCCAGTTTAATCTCTTCGCACCCTCACCCTTTTCACTCCCCAGTTTAATCTCTTCGCACCCTCACCCTTTTCACCCCCCAGTTTAATCTCTTCGCACCCTCACCCTTTTCACTCCCCAGTTTAATCTCTTTGCACCCTCACCCTTTTCACTCCCCAGTTTATCTCACCCTTTTCACCCCCCAGTTTAATCTCTTCGCACCCTCACCCTTTTCACTCCCCAGTTTAATCTCTTCGCACCCTCACCCTTTTCACTCCCCAGTTTAATCTCTTCGTACCCTCACCCTTTTCACTCCCCAGTTTAATCTCTTCGCACCCTCACCCTTTTCACTCCCCAGTTTAATCTCTTCGCACCCTCACCCTTTTCACTCCCCAGTTTAATCTCTTCGCACCCTCACCCTTTTCACTCCCCAGTTTAATCTCTTCACATCCTCACCCTTTTCACTCCCCAGTTTAATCTCTTCGCACCCTCACCCTTTTCACTCCCCAGTTTAATCTCTTCGCACCCTCACCCTTTTCATTCCCCAGTTTAATCTCTTCGCACCCTCACCCTTTTCACTCCCCAGTTTAATCTCTTCGCACCCTCACCCTTTTCACCCCCCAGTTTAATCTCTTCGCACCCTCACCCTTTTCACCCCCCAGTTTAATCTCTTCGCACCCTCGCCCTTTTCACTCCCCAGTTTAATCTCTTCGCACCCTCACCCTTTTCACTCCCCAGTTTAATCTCTTCGCACCCTCACCCTTTTCACCCCCCAGTTTAATCTCTTCGCACCCTCGCCCTTTTCACTCCCCAGTTTAATCTCTTCGCACCCTCACCCTTTTCACTCCCCAGTTTAATCTCTTCGCACCCTCACCCTTTTCACCCCCCAGTTTAATCTCTTCGCACCCTCACCCTTTTCACCCCCCAGTTTAATCTCTTCGCACCCTCACCCTTTTCACTCCCCAGTTTAATCTCTTCGCACCCTCACCCTTTTCACTCCCCAGTTTAATCTCTTCGCACCCTCACCCTTTTCACTCCCCAGTTTAATCTCTTCGCACCCTCACCCTTTTCACTCCCCAGTTTAATCTCTTCACATCCTCACCCTTTTCACTCCCCAGTTTAATCTCTTCGCACCCTCACCCTTTTCACTCCCCAGTTTAATCTCTTCGCACCCTCACCCTTTTCATTCCCCAGTTTAATCTCTTCGCACCCTCACCCTTTTCACTCCCCAGTTTAATCTCTTCGCACCCTCACCCTTTTCACCCCCCAGTTTAATCTCTTCGCACCCTCACCCTTTTCACTCCCCAGTTTAATCTCTTCACATCGTCACCCTTTTCACTCCCCAGTTTAATCTCTTCACATCCTCACCCTTTTCACTCCCCAGTTTAATCTCTTCGCACCCTCACCCTTTTCACTCCCCAGTTTAATCTCTTCGCACCCTCACCCTTTTCACTCCCCAGTTTAATCTCTTCGCATCCTCACCCTTTTCACTCCGCAGTTTAATCTCTTCGCATCCTCACCCTTTTCACTCCCCAGTTTAATCTCTTCGCACCCTCACCCTTTTCACTCCCCAGTTTAATCTCTTCGCACCCTCACCCTTTTCACTCCCCAGTTTAATCTCTTCGCACCCTCACCCTTTTCACTCCCCAGTTTAATCTCTTCGCACCCTCACCCTTTTCACTCCCCAGTTTAATCTCTTCGCACCCTCACCCTTTTCACTCCCCAGTTTAATCTCTTTGCACCCTCACCCTTTTCACTCCCCAGTTTAATCTCTTCGCATCCTCACCCTTTTCACTCCCCAGTTTAATCTCTTCGCACCCTCAACCTTTTCACTCCCCAGTTTAATCTCTTCACACCCTCACCCTTTTCACTCCCCAGTTTAATCTCTTCGCACCCTCACCCTTTTCACTCCCCAGTTTAATCTCTTCGCATCCTCACCCTTTTCACTCCCCAGTTTAATCTCTTTACACCCTCACCCTTTTCACTCCCCAGTTTAATCTCTTCACACCCTCACCCTTTTCACTCCCCAGTTTAATCTCTTCGCACCCTCACCCTTTTCACTCCCCAGTGTAATCTCTTCGCACCCTCACCCTTTTCACTCCCCAGTGTAATCTCTTCGCACCCTCCCCCTTTTCACTCCCCAGTTTAATCTCTTTGCACCCTCACCCTTTTCACTCCCCAGTTTAATCTCTTCGCACCCTCACCCTTTTCACTCCCCAGTTTAATCTCTTTGCACCCTCACCCTTTTCACTCCCCAGTTTAATCTCTTTGCACCCTCACCCTTTTCACTCCCCAGTTTAATCTCTTCGCACCCTCACCCTTTTCACTCCCCAGTTTAATCTCTTCACACCCTCACCCTTTTCACTCCCCAGTTTAATCTCTTTGCACCCTCACCCTTTTCACTCCCCAGTTTAATCTCTTCGCACCCTCACCCTTTTCACTCCCCAGTTTATCTCACCCTTTTCACTCCCCAGTTTAATCTCTTCGCACCCTCACCCTTTTCACTCCCCAGTTTAATCTCTTTGCACCCTCACCCTTTTCACTCCCCAGTTTAATCTCTTCGCACCCTCATCCTTTTCACTCCCCAGTTTAATCTCTTCGCACCCTCACCCTTTTCACTCCCCAGTTTAATCTCTTCGCACCCTCATCCTTTTCACTCCCCAGTTTAATCTCTTCGCACCCTCATCCTTTTCACTCCCCAGTTTAATCTCTTCGCACCCTCACCCTTTTCACGCCCCAGTTTAATCTCTTCACACCCTCACCCTTTTCACTCCCCAGTTTAATCTCTTTGCACCCTCACCCTTTTCACTCCCCAGTTTAATCTCTTCGCACCCTCACCCTTTTCACTCCCCAGTTTATCTCACCCTTTTCACTCCCCAGTTTAATCTCTTCGCACCCTCACCCTTTTCACTCCCCAGTTTAATCTCTTCGCACCCTCACCCTTTTCACTCCCCAGTTTAATCTCTTCGCACCCTCACCCTTTTCACTCCCCAGTTTAATCTCTTCGCACCCTCATCCTTTTCACTCCCCAGTTTAATCTCTTCGCACCCTCGCCCTTTTCACTCCTCAGTTTAATCTCTTCGCACCCTCACCCTTTTCACTCCCCAGTTTAATCTCTTTGCACCCTCACCCTTTTCACTCCCCAGTTTAATCTCTTTGCACCCTCACCCTTTTCACTCCCCAGTTTAATCTCTTCGCACCCTCATCCTTTTCACTCCCCAGTTTAATCTCTTCGCATCCTCACCCTTTTCACTCCCCAGTTTAATCTCTTCGCACCCTCACCCTTTTCACTCCCCAGTTTAATCTCTGCGCATCCTCACCCTTTTCACTCCCCAGTTTAATCTCTTCGCACCCTCACCCTTTTCACTCCCCAGTTTAATCTCTTCGCACCCTCACCATTTTCACTCCCCAGTTTAATCTCTTCGCACCCTCACCCTTTTCACTCCCCAGTTTAATCTCTTCGCACCCTCACCCTTTTCACTCCCCAGTGTAATCTCTTCGCATCCTCACCCTTTTCACTCCCCAGTTTAATCTCTTTGCACCCTCACCCTTTTCACTCCCCAGTTTAATCTCTTCGCACCCTCACCCTTTTCACTCCCCAGTTTAATCTCTTTGCACCCTCACCCTTTTCACTCCCCAGTTTAATCTCTTTGCACCCTCACCCTTTTCACTCCCCAGTTTAATCTCTTCGCACCCTCACCCTTTTCACTCCCCAGTTTAATCTCTTCACACCCTCACCCTTTTCACTCCCCAGTTTAATCTCTTTGCACCCTCACCCTTTTCACTCCCCAGTTTAATCTCATCGCACCCTCACCCTTTTCACTCCCCAGTTTATCTCACCCTTTTCACTCCCCAGTTTAATCTCTTCGCACCCTCACCCTTTTCACTCCCCAGTTTAATCTCTTCGCACCCTCACCATTTTCACTCCCCAGTTTAATCTCTTCGCACCCTCACCCTTTTCACTCCCCAGTTTAATCTCTTCGCATCCTCACCCTTTTCATTCCCCAGTTTAATCTCTTCGCACCCTCACCCTTTTCACTCCCCAATTTAATCTCTTCGCACCCTCACCCTTTTCACTCCCCAGTTTAATCTCTTCGCACCCTCGCCCTTTTCACTCCCCAGTTTAATCTCTTCGCACCCTCACCCTTTTCACTCCCCAGTTTAATCTCTTCGCACCCTCACCCTTTTCACCCCCCAGTTTAATCTCTTCGCACCCTCACCCTTTTCACTCCCCAGTTTAATCTCTTTGCACCCTCACCCTTTTCACCCCCCAGTTTAATCTCTTCGCATCCTCACCCTTTTCACCCCCCAGTTTAATCTCTTCGCACCCTCACCCTTTTCACTCCCCAGTTTAATCTCTTCGCACCCTCACCCTTTTCACTCCCCAGTTTAATCTCTTCGTACCCTCACCCTTTTCACTCCCCAGTTTAATCTCTTCGCACCCTCACCCTTTTCACTCCCCAGTTTAATCTCTTCGCACCCTCACCCTTTTCACTCCCCAGTTTAATCTCTTTGCACCCTCACCATTTTCACTCCCCAGTTTAATCTCTTCGCACCCTCATCCTTTTCACTCCCTATTACAAGTTCTGCATCATGTATGTCCTTTTGGTGTTCAATTAAAGTCTCATATGATCTATGGGTATTTTTCCGAACATTGCAGGCCTGACAACAGAGGGGCTTTACCGCGTCAGTGGCAACAAAACAGAACAAGAAGCGTTGCAAAAGCAATTCGAATCGGGTAAGTGGTGATTTGAATGCCAAGGGTCAAAATGCGGGCCAAGTAGAAGGTGTTAACTAATCTTTCATGCAGAATCAAAAGGTCCCATCATTTGGGTAAAAACAATAGATACTGTTGGAGTTGGATCGGTGGAAGATCCTCTTTCCATTCTTGAATATAAAACACTTCAACGCCAATGATTGTCTATGATGGATTTTTTTTCCTGACAAAGAAATGGAGTTTTCCCATCTCCCGTTTTTTTATGTCATTTTCATTTTGTTACATATTCCCCACACTAAAAAAAACCACCTTTAGAGGCCATTTCACCTATTCCACATATTCCCCACACTACAACAACACACACAACATGCATTTTAAGGCCATGTTCCCTGCTAGAGCGGGGGTTAGCCTTGCGGTCCCCATGACAATCTCTCCATTTTGCCCTATTTTCTGCATCTCCTTGTTAACCCCCTTGCCCGCATTTCTTCTTCCACCATCTTTAGCCAAGTCTTTCTCGGTCTTCCCCGTCCTCTACTTCCTTCTACATTAACTTCCATCACTCTTCTCAACCAGTCACTTTCATCATTCCTCAATACATGACCAAACCATCTCAACCTGTGCCTCTTCACAGCATCAATCACAGGCAATATTCCCATCATCTTTCGCAATTCATCATTTGTCTTCCCCACACTTCCACTTTGTCTTCCCCACACATATTCCCCACACTAAAGCATGATATTTCAAAAAGTTGTGGACGAGTTGTGACAAAACCCGGTGGATGAATTGCTTAGGTGACGAGAACAAGCCAAATCGAATTCTGGGTTCAGATCCGGCCTTTCAGTGGGATACAAAACATAAACTGTTCAGCCTGGCGGAGGTATGCCCACCGAGTGCTGTTCAGGTTTATGTATCAGTTTGGGCTGACAGGATGGCCCAGAGGTATGCATACTCACCTCTAAGCAGTCTAGCCTGGGTTTCAATCCCAACCCAGCTACAAACTATCATCCTGGTGTTTGACAGGTCGGGTGATTCATCAATTTCTGCTCACCTTCACTCCTTCATTCCTCTTTTCTCCCGCCTCTGGAACAAACTCCCACACTCTCTTCAATCGCACTCTACCCTCCAGGTCTTTAAAACAGCTGTTCACCACCATCTCTTATCTTCCCCCATCCAAAACCTTGATCTTTTCTACCCCAGCTAATTTCGGTCCCCTTGTGTTTTATACCTCTCCCCCCCCCCCCCCCCTTCCCACGCCTCTCCCCCCAAGTCCTCTCCCTCCCACACCTCTCCCTGCTCTCAAATGTTGTGGTTGTGTGCTTCCCCTTCTCTCCCCATCTTGCCTTCCGCTCCCTCTTTTTATACATTTTGTTTGTCTGGTTGATTTGTTTGTGAAATAAATGTTAGCTCTTTCACGAGCCTCGATTCAGTATACAAAAAAAGAGAAAAAAAATGGGTGTTGCATCCCTTGAATGGATGTTACGACGGATTTCCTGTCTGCTCTCATTAGTTGATGGATGTTAAATATGCCATGTTATGTTAAATATGATGTTAAATCTTTCGCAAAGAGTAGGCGAGCTATCCCCAGTACCATGAACAAATAATAAATTCCTTCCCTAAACCCCAGGAGTTAGGGACAGCTTCGCCCGCTCGGAAATGATCATCAGCACAGCTGCGCCCTCCAGGCAATAATGCAGCCCAGCATCCTTGTGCTGCATATGAAAGAACAAGAAGATATATCGGTTTTTTTGGTTTAAAAAAAACTTTTTCCCCATTGTTTTATATTTGTGCATCGAGAATATCTAATTATGAACCCCATTTTTGTCCCTTTAATCCTCATTGAAATCTCTTTCTAAGAGATGGTGTTGACAAGAGGGGCGTTTTATCCTCACAGATCACTTCATGAGTTTTGAAGCACTCGATTTGAATGTGAATACGGTAGCTGGTTCCCTCAAGGCTTTCCTAACAGAGCTACCAGAACCCCTTCTGCCATGTGACGTCCATGCAGACCTGGTGGAGGCCTATGGTAAACCTCTTCAGTTGCACTTACCTCATTTAATGTGCTAAACCCATTTATCTACACAGTGCATGTATTCACTACAATTTGTGCATTTATTCTCAGTTCTTATGAAACGTTATTATGAACCAGGGTTTCACGTTGGACTGCAGTTAGGGTGCAATAAGCCTGCACTTGAGGAGTTTAACCAGGAGGAGGTTACTGGAAGAGCACGTGCATCATGGAGTTACCAGAGAGGGTGAGAGAGCTGAGTGAGCTAGACCGGAGAGGCACTAAAAAGCAGAGGCCACCATCCCGTCTGCAACGTAAGAACAACAGGCTGGCGTCATTAGTGGAGATGCCAATAATGTTGAGAGCTTTATATTCCACAGATTCGAGGAGAAACGTGTGATGTTGGGGCACCATCATATGAGGGAGAACAGCACGTTGAGCTGTGAGTACAGGCAAAGGCCTGGCGGGCTGAGAGTAGTTGTGATTGTTCAAGGAATGACTTGGAATGAGAGAGGATGCTCAGTCTGCAGCTGCCTTTGGAGGGCAGCTTTGCAATATTTGGTCAACCCAGGAGAACTCATGGCTGTTAGTGAGGCCTAGAAGGTCAAGAGACCTATCCTTTTGTGTTGACTAACCATGGGAATACGTAGATAAGTGGGTCATTTGAAGACATGTTGAGATTGTGAGATTTGCCAGCATTGAAGGACACGTTCCATTTATCAGACCAGCATCGTTGAGGCCATTAATGGAAAACTAAAAGGGCAAGGGGGAATTTGTTAGATTCTCCAATCTGGTGGAATTTTGACCTTTCTCCCTTTCTTACACTATTCAATAGAATAACGTTATTACCTCGGCCACCTAAGGTGGGTGAAGGTTATGTTTTCACCGCTGTCTGTTTGTCTGTGAATAAGATATCTCAAAAAGTTGACGGATTTGGATGAAATTTGGTGGAGAGGTAGTGTTTGTGACAAGGACGAAATTATTAGATTTTGGTGAAGATTCAGATCTGGATCCGGCTGGTGGAATTTTTAAAGTGATTCTTCATCATTTGGAGATAGGGACAAAACTATATATAGCAAGATATTATCGCAAAAAGTTATGGACGGATTCGGCTGAAACTTGGTGAACAGGTTGGGTGTTTGACAAGACCGAATCGATTCGATTTTGGTTCAGGCCCGAATCCAGATCCGGCCTATCAGTGGGACACAAAACATGAACTGTTCAGCTTGGCGGAGGTATGCGCTCCACTGAGTGACGTTCTCGTACCAAACTGATATGTTCCATGGACTCGTACCAAAAACTGTTATATCTGGATACTCCCTTCCACCACACACCACCTGCCCCATCCTGAAAAAATAACAAGCATAAGTACAGGGTTGGTCCTTTGTCGGGCACCGTGGTCCCCTTTTTTGAAGCAATGTTTTATGGCCGGATGCCCTTCCTGCCACCAACCCTGTTAGTCGCCTCTTGTGACACACAGGGAATTACCAGAGAGCTGTTACTCAATTTGCCGACTTCAGAAGGATGGCAGGCTGAGTCAACCCACCTGGTGTTAATTCAGCGATCGACCGGGATTCGAACCCAGGACCCTAGGATCCCAAGCCGGCACCCTAACCACTACACCAACACCAGGCTTATAAGTACGAAATATTGGGTCTTATAGTGTTGAGGATAACATGTGCCACTTTACATGACACACCAAATCAAACGTGCAATCAGGATCACCGTGAACCGTAAAAATAACTTGTGAAGTGCATGCGAGGTCGGCTGATATCGATACAGAACATGGAGTAGACGATTGTGCAGGAAACGATGAACATGCTGCTAACTGTACACCTCGATGCCAAGAGATAAACGTACACGTCGGTGTGACACACCATGGGACTTTGTAAATGCATCAACCTACTTTCATCGCACCACTTCGTATGCTCACCACACAGGATGAGGTGTACATGCTGTGACAATGTCCTCTTTAAGGTAGCAAAGTTACATTGTAAAAACATAATCACACCATGTTGACTACTGCACACTTCGTTTACCACAGCTCTGCGTTGTCACACCAATTATATCGTTTAATACACCAATACCGGCCTTTTTCGGGAACTGTGGTTGTTGTTGTTTTTGGGTCCCCTTTTTGAAGCAATGTTTTACGGCCGGATGCCCTTCCTGACGCCAACCCTTTTTGCCGCCTTTAACGACAAGCAGGGAATTACCAGTGAACTGGTACTCAATTTGCCGACCTCGGAAGGATGACAGGCTGAGTCAACCCCCCTGGCATTAATTCAGCGATCGACCGGGATTCGAACCCAGGATTCTAGGATCCTAAGCCGGCACCCTAGCCGCTAGCCCAACACCAGGGACTGTTTTTTTTTTTGGTTTTTTTTAATACACCAACAGATTACAAGTGACATCACAGCAACACTTTATCACCACTACAGAGCACGCAGCACGATCATTGTGATCCTTTAGCAGTTACGTGATGATAAGTACACAGTACCTTCACTGAATGGGACCAGGTACTCGGACTTCTTTGAGGGAAGCAGGAGGAGGGCTGGTTCCGTTCGCATAGCTTGTTCGCCTTACAAAGCTCTAACATCCTTCTCTTCGCTGTTACTATCCATTGGAACTGATATCATTATCTTTAAGAAGAGTCATACCTCGGTAATTTCCTGGTTGTTCCCCAAACCAAAATGAAGACAGATTGGTGATTAAGCATTTTACAGTTATGCTCCGAGACTGTGCAACCCTCTCCCTTTTGGAATCCGCACTGCCTCATCGGTCACAGTTTGGAAACTTTTTAACCCTCATCTTCTTATGATTGCTCTCTGTTAATTTCTACACTTTTTAATTCTTACCCATTCTTAATTTTTCCTCTTCTTTGGAAAATGCTTTGAGATTTTAATTTGAAACTATGAAGGGGTTTCCCGGTCGCATGAGCTTTTCCCAGCGGTGGTTTCGGGACGTGTTGGACATTGTAAAGCTATGGAGTTATTGGCCTCATGGCGGTTACTGCGGTAACCTGATCCTGACCTGACCCCACATCCCAATATACACTTTATAGTGGCCTCAAAACGGCCTCCAAGGTCAACGTGTGGTAGCTTAAAACGTTGAGCAGATTCTGAAGTACCTACACCTAAAATATGGGGCCTCTAGGTGCTTCAGTTCAACCGTGAAAGAGAAGCAAATGCACAAACACTTGAAATTATTTATAAGACGAAAAGCACGAAGCTGTATTAAAAACTCATCCTTACTCATCCTTAAAGTCTACTCATCCTTAGGCATGATATTAGGATCAAAGAAGGACCCCTCAGTAAGTATATCTTACGATAATTCACCAAATGTCCATCCGTCTGTCCATCTGTTCCCAGGTACCACAAAAACGGCTGAACCGATCGCAACGATATTTTGGGTGGGTAATCCTGGGATCCGCTGGAGTAAAATAGGCTGTATTGTTTTTCCAATTTCAACTTTGGCCTCCAGCATTTTCAGGTTTGGACTCCCGCATAACGTACGCTTCGCATTGCAGTGACGGCGAGCACCAACACGGCAGCTGTAAGATTAACGTGTATGTACATCTGATTACTTGATAAACGTACCAGAGAAAACATCGTTTGGGCAATGGGCTCTCCAATATTCGATGTGATCACGGTTTGAATTTCGTAACGTAACGTTTGTGACGATGTTTTCATTGTGACGATGTTTGTGTTCACGGTAGTGTTTGACGTGACGGTGTGAACGTAATTTCGTAATGTTTTTCGTTTTTATTTTCGTAATCGTTTAATGAACGTTTAATGTTTAATGAACGTTTAATGAGTGTAAGAATAATGTTTAATCATCATTAAATGAACTAGGGCATGCCCGTACTATATCTATATCTAAAATTATATCCCCCCCCTCTATTTACATGAAATGGTTTGGTCCAAAGCGAACGGCTTGCGAGTGGTGACAATCCCCCCCCTCTATTTACATGCAATGGTTTGGTCCAAAGCGAACGGCTTCCGGAGTTTGGTAAAGAAATCGCCATCGCGTGCACAAACGCGCAGGAAAGCGAATGAATCGCAAATTCGTTTTTATTAGTTGTAAAACATAGTTTAACGCCAACATAGTTTGCAAACGTGAAATAAATGAATACGCTCTCAAATGTGCCATCCGAGGCAGAGTGTGCCCGCCACGTTCGGCACACGCGATCGTTCGCTGCTCTCTGATTGGTTGAATCGTTTTTTGGACATAGCTCGGTAAGTAATTGTCCGATTAATATGAAACCTTGAAAAGGCACATCCTCGGGTCCCCAGCAATATACCTGGCAAGTTAAAAGTATATCGGACCCGTGGTTGTCGAGAAACAGCGGTCACAGACAGACAAACGTACAAACGTACAAACGTACAGACAGAGATTACTGGAATTATAGATAGATGAATGAATGAATGTAATGCATAATGCCATGGCGTCGCATTGGCAGCAGTGACAATATAAAAATGTTTGCCAAGAACTTCAAAGAGAGAAAAGGAACTTTTATCAGCAATGTCGTCTATCCTGAAGTTCTAAGCTGAAGAAGAGGTACAAAATCATTCCTTTTTTTTTCCGAAACGAAAGCATACAGTTGATATCACGATTTGAAACACGATGGAATAATATTTACTGATATGAACAGTGATGTGGTTTTTTAAAAATTAAAATTCTAAAAATACTGTCGCGGTTATACCCTTTGGTTAATACCAGGTCTCGCGGATGGACCAAAAACGGCTTTACTTGGAGGCGCCGACCGAACACGGATTTAACTATGAAACACGGGAGGAAGAAGGGAAGTGGAAAGCTGCGGTAAAAGCGCTTACCTTCTGGTGAACCGACAGCAGCTTCGATCCTGCAGGGAATTAACTCAAACGGGAATCCGGGGTAAAATGTACAAAAGAAACACGTTTATTACGGACCCGATACAATAAAACGCGACGGTAAATAAATGATAATCCTAAATTGGGACGTCCCCACAACTCACTTCAGATACAGACGAGGGAATGAATTACCGAAAAGAACACGTCGTGTACTTGTGAATATGGGGTGTCGGCACAGCCTTATCTCGTCTGTCGTCTTGCAATGTATCGTCCACGTCCCATGCGGCCCTCTCTGTCCGCATCCGAGCACCACCAGGCCTCGCTCCAAGCACCACAAGGCCTCGCTCCAAGCACCACAAGGCCTCGCACCACACGAGGTCGATCTCCACACACGATTGGTCTGCGAAGTCCCAGTCAGCTCTCCCAAGAGTTGGACATGCCAGAGAGACAAAGGAATGTGCAAGAAGCAAGCAAACTCCACTCAACTCAAGAGAACTCTCAGAAGCAAGCCAGCGAACTCGGGCTAGGACTGCGCATAGAGTTTGGCGTGCCTTTTTTATAACCGTGCGGCGGTGACGTCAGCCTCGGCGCGCCACCCAATCAACGCCCTCCACCGACTCGTTGGCTGGAGGTTCGCGCCTTCCGCGCCAACCCATCACTCGTTCCCTGTAGCGTGGTGATAGTGCGTGCTACTCAAGGCCAAGCGGAGGTGTAGCTGGCTGCGGTCCATGCGACGGTACCCTGAACTGGCTTCCTGTCCGTTTTCTTGCACCTCTTGTCAGGGAAGGGAATTTAATTAATGCGTGCACTAAAGGGCCAAACTAAATGTCTACATGTGTGCATTGCCATAAGGGACAAAGGTTTGATGACCAGGTTGGACACACAGGGGCGTTATTCTTAATCCCTATACTATCTAACACTCGAACATCCTGGTATGTTCACAAGCAGACATCTTAACCCGACAAACCGGACTAACAGAACTTATTACAGGTAGATTCCCTATCGCGACAGTCGAATACCTACCTACACAGATCTATCTGGCTCTAGATGTTGCTGTACCCCCAGACATAACAATACTGTTTAGATTTTGATGATTTGCGTGTGATATTTAACGGATGTTTATATAAATCGTTAAAAAAAATCATTTGCGCCTCCCAATTGAAGCCCCACCCTTAGAGCGGGTACCGTTGCTAGTACAGTATAATTTGATCTGTCCTCTTCTGTGTTTTACCCAACCACCTGCTTGTCCTCTTTTTTCCTTTTCTCCTGCCTTCACGTGTATGCAGCATGCACCTGCCCCCCAATTGTAGCAATTATCAAAGTTCCCCAAAAAGGTTACACATCCAATCACCAGCTGCTTTTAGCAATAGACAATCGGTGAAATGCGAACATCTTCCCAATAACACTCAAACATATAGTAGGGCCTTTGAAGTCGCATTGTTTGGCTAAGCAATGGCAAATTGCCTTTGGGAATCTGACACTTGCAATTGGAGAGCCATTGTGCGTTGACTGCTAGGTTGGAGCAGAGTACCACATTTTAATAGTTACTTTATGGATTCATGCCATTTGAAAAAAAGTTTTCGCCAATCATGCTTTTCTTGCCTTTTCAAAGCGATTATACAACAACCACCAGTTATAAACGTATGTGTATGATGTTTTCGGCACCACAAATGAAATTGCATCTTTCAAAAATGAAATACTGTACACAATACCGGCATAAATTCGTGACAAATATACTGTTCTTTGGTCCTAATTTAGCGTTAAAAAAAAATACACCTTTAGAGAAGAGAATGCCTGGTGTTGGCTTAGCGGTTCGGGTGCTGGTTTGGGATTCTAGGATCCTGAGTTTGAATCCCGGTTGATCAGTGAATTAACGCCAGGGGAGTTGACAGCCTGTCAGCCTTCCAAGGTCGGAAAATTGAGTACCAGCTTGCTGGGATGAATGATCCCGGTGTGTACCCCGATTTAGAATAGGTACACCGTATCCTTGGGTGTTGTAAGAGGTGACTAAAGGGTTGCTAAAGGGTTGGCGTCAGGAAGGGCATCTGGCCATAAAAACATTTCCTCAAAAAAGGGAGCCATGATGATTGTCATGGGGCCCGCAAGGCTAACTAACCCTTGCTCTACCAGGGAAAAAATGGGAATTTTTTTTTTTCAAATAAAAGAAAAATTTCAAACTTATTTCAAATTTTAATTAAAGAATCATTGCTATTATCAGAGAAACATTGTTCACTCGAGGAATATTTCAAAATGATCCGATGTCCTTGGCGTCCAGCGACTTAAGGATTTGTAAAATTGGCGGAAAATTGCCACATTGCTTTGATGGGAGAGTGCTTGAGAGCGGTTTGGCAAAAAGGAACAAACTTGATCATCAAGCCAAGCTAAGTTCAATGCAGCAGGGAAGGTGCTTGTTTGTGGCTTTTCTGAGTGCTGAAAATTTCCTTCTTTTTGTGTAAAGTTGAGGCTTGTGGCGGAGCTGGAACATAGAACGGATCAGGACGTAACAGAACTAAAGGAACAGTAGAAAGAGAGTTGGGGAAGCACCAACAGTTGGGTTGAGGGACCAAATAGAGGGAGACTTGGAGAAATAATGGATAGGGGGAAGAATGAGTGGTAGGGGAGGACCCACCGGGTGGACAACGTGGATACAGAAGCAAACTCTCAGGAAGAAAAGACTGGAAATTTAGAAAGAGGTGGGCTTGGTGAGTGTTAATCGGGGTAGAAACGATCATGGTTTTGGATTGGGGATGATCTGAGATTGTGGCGAAGAGTTGTCTTGAAGATCTGGAGGAAATAATGGAGATTGAGGAGGATGTAGAGGTTGGTTCCACAAGTGGGGAAAAAGAAGAACCAATGAGTGGAGGTGAGCAGTGATCCTGGATTTAGGTAGTTTCACCAGGTGGGGATTGAGGGTCGACCGCATGCACCCTATAGAAACCTGGGGGTGTGGAGACGAAGCACGGAATGACGAGAGGGTGAAAGACCAGAATGGAGGTGGTCGAAGATAGAGTGACCACTGACATGTCTGTGATGCTGAAGAGATAGGCCCATAGACTCAGCTTCATCGTGGGAGATTCCAATGACCTTGAAGGCCTTGGTTGTTTCCACGGTGTCAGACTGAACAAGGTGTGAACATGGAGAAGCACAGGCATATGGAAAATTGAGGGCATATGGAGAAATGAGAGATCATAGAGATGTCGTGCAAGCTGGAGATCCGCTGGTAAATTTAACACTGTGTGACTTCCTGGATTTTGTTAAATTTTATTGTCCGTTATACTTTTTATACAGAAATTATACAGAAAGTTATACAGAAGATTATACTTTTTAGTGGACATTTTCACAATCCAAATTGTTCTCTTCCCAGGATGTGTTGATGCCAGAAGCACAGCCACAAAACTTTTATTCTGCTTGCAACTTCGATATTGCATTCAACACTTGCATTTCTGTCATTTTTCTTGTAGAGATTCCAGACAAGACCGGCCGCTTGTTGGCACTTCGTGGGAAGTTGAAAAAACTGTCGACAATCAACCAGGAGGTTTTGCGGTTTATAATCACGCACCTCCACAAGTCAGTCGATAATTGATGTGATTATTTTTCTTGGATATCCAGTCGTCTTAACTTTTCTCGTTTTGTGAACTCTTTGTTGAGCAGTTTGTTAAATGATTGCAGCAGCTGCTCTGAAGTCTGTGCACACTGTGCAAGACTTCATCATGTGACCCCCTGCCGTTTGTTCCAGGGTGAGCCAGTACAGCAGTGAAAATTTCATGACGGCCGAAAATCTGTCTATCTGCTTCTGGCCTACGCTCATGCGGCCGGACTTTTCCTCGGTGGATGCGCTCACAGCCACACGGTCACACAAGTATGTGGTGGAAACGTTCATCGCTCAGTGCCCCTTCATATTCCACAACCAAGATGAAGTGGTCGAGGCGGGTGGCGGAGGCTCTGCCCCTGGCTCACCTGCCCCGCCCTACTCATCGCCCATGCAACCTCTTGCAGGCCCAATCTCTTCGGCCACACCTCCTGTGATGGAGTTCCAATCGTCGGGTGAAGGCTTGCCTGGGCTGGTATTAGAGTAAAGATGATCTACTTAACTTCACCACCATCCTTTCCCGCATTTGGATCATTAGATTGTTCCTTTTTTTTTCTCTTGTCTGTTTCTTTCCTGTTGTTACTACTTTTTTTTTTTCTTAGTCTGTGCAACAGTACCTCTTGCACCTCTCTGGCTGTATAGTATCCATGGGACTGTCCCACTTAGTACCCTATGCGATCACCTCTTGTATGCATCCTCTCAAATCTTACTCGTTGTTTTGAATCTGAAAGCCACTGCACTGCCCTCTAATGACGAAATGGCACAACTACATCATACATTCAGAAAACTCGGGGAGGTCTCAGCACTTGCAGAAAAGAAAAAGGTGTGCTACGGTTGGTGCTCTCCAACACAATAACACTCTCATGGTGCTTTTAGGGAAATGAAACACGTTATTATGAAATAATTCTAGTGAGTGTGTTGTGCGCAAAAACGAGTACACGCTATGATGTTTGTCCAGTTGTCGTGCTTTCAAACATCTTTCCGGTCATTTCAAGATGTTTCCACGGCGTGCAAGGTCAATATTGCTGATATGGCTTTGAAGTCTGAACAGTGTACGCTAACTACACTAACCCCAAACATAACTCTGTTTTACCGAGCATGGGATGTAATTTAACAAGGGGTTTGCTGTGTATGGGTGTGATACGTGTTTCGGCTGCCATTCCGTCATACCGCTTGTTTTGTTGCTTACTCGCTCCGTCCCCAGCTTGGTTTGGGCCATTTGGTGACTACAACTTGCATTTAGGCCAGAGGCCCAGTGAGTGGTCAGATCTTCGGAGCAAGGTGAATTGATTGGAATGGATCGAACAAACTGACGTGTTGGCTGTGTTGGAGAGCATGCTATGTTTTTTTCATTCGCCAGTGATTTATATTTGCTAAAAGGCCAAAGTGCATTTCCTTCAACTTCAGGACATCGGGACGGTTTCGACCCTACTTTGAACATAATGACTCTTTATACTCGCTTACCCATTGCAGCAAAGTTCATTTTAAATAACTCTCATGACTGACTGCTTGAACCACATTTGATGAGAAAATGAGACTAAATTGGACAAAAAAAAAAAAAAACCCACCTTTAGAGGCCATTTTTCCCCGCAAAGCGGGGGTTGGCCTTTTTCGGGAACCGTGGTTGTTGTTGTTTTTCGGTCCCCTATTTGAAGCAATGTTTTACGGCCGGATGCCCTTCCTGACGCCAACCCTTTTTGCCGCCTTTAACGACAAACAGGGAATTACCAGTGAACTGGTACTCAATTAGCCGACCTCGGAAGGATGACAGGCTGAGTCAACCCCCCTGGCGTTAATTCAGCGATCAGACCGGGATTTCGAACCCAGGATCCTTGGTTTTTCTTATATCCTAAGCTGGCACCCTAGCCGCTAGCCCAACACCAGGGATTGGACAGATAGATACTTAGTCATTTGGCCTAATTTTTTACCATTTATTTCTTCTCCTTTTTTCTTTTTTTTTTGCTATTCTACAAAGTTGTTACGAAGAGGACGTCTGCTATGAACGGATCTTGTTTCAACGGTTTGAAATGGAGGATGCGTTTCCACTGCCATGACGTCCATAAATATCGTCCAGGTGGCAGGTCTTGTGAATGAGTTTCTTGAGCGTGGCATGGAAGTGGTGCGAATTTAAAACATCGCGGAAGGAGGTGACGGTGGTGTTGTCATGACATCACTAGAGCTTCTTTTTTAAGGCCGACCCGTTGCTGTTGGATTACATTTGAAGACCCCAACCTCGACGACCATCACTTATAATTATGCAAAGCCTGTCTTCTTCCAGAGTGAATACAATCGCATTGTGTGCAGTTGAGAGTGGAGGTGTCACTACGTCATGCAAGGGCGCCGCCATCTTGGAACGGATCAAAACCAGGCAGCAACTGTTGCCTCGTGGTTTCATGACTAAGCTGCAAAAACGCTCTTGGAAAATGACCAAATTTGTGGTCAAGGCCCCTAAAACACACATAGACCAACATTGCAATGGTCACATGGCCATCTTGGGCTTTTATTTCGAAGTAACACTTGTTACTCGAAACATTATTTAACCATTTTGATTGCTGGATAATTGATCATCAAATACAGTCAGCTTTTCATTTTGTTTTTTTTCCTTGATTTGAATTACTTGATCCGTGTCGAGAGACGTGCACCAATCGCCATCGATGAAATTACAGAAATCTCACATCTCACATGGCAAATCTCACATGGCAAAAGCAAGGCTCAGTTTATCGTAGTAGGCCTTTGACAGAATGCCACTGCAGGTAGAGGCTGTTCGGCCGATGACTTTGCCAGCTGTTATGTAGGACCGCTTTCCTTGCAACGAGTCACCATTGACAGTTGAAATTTTTTATTTTGATCATATATAAACAAAAAGGACTGAATATTTAAATAAAATCGACTCTTTATTAACGTATAAAAATTTGAAATGGCCAAGATGGCTGCCGTGCTGGAAGGTCACGTGACGTGACCTTCCAGAAATCGATGCAGAAAAAAATATATACAAAAATGTTTACAATGGGATATTTAATCATCTTTCGTCATCTCTTCCTGTCATCACCTTGTGTTTCCACTTTGGCCTTGCGGCTTTCGAGCACAGTTTGGCATTGCGCCCTTCTCTGCAGAAGCAAATGCAGAGCATTGAGTCTGTTTTTGTTCTGTTCTGAACTCAGTATAACTGGCAGGTATCCACTTTACCGTATTTACTCGATACTTGTTACCACGTATCACTAGTACTTGTACAATTGAAAACTTGTAATCCTTTTAATTTACCCGTTCGACTTTTGGCCATCGCACGAGTTTGCCAAAAGGTTTTTACTTGGAATCTTGCATCAAGGCCCAATAATTGTAGAATTCATTATTGGTTGGTAAAAGGCAGGTAATTTCATCAATATACTATTTCTAGGTGTTACGTCATTGGCATCATACATACTGACTGCACTGCACCCTGCTTCATTGTATATCGGGATGGAACTTCGGTTTGAGAATTATATTGGTTTGTCGCAAGGTATCTACCACCACACTCGCTTCCAAGGTTCTTTTGGATAAGAAATCTCGTATAACTGCATAATGGCGTGACATCATAGTCGAGCACAGGGAATAACGCACGCATTCTCTTTTTTTTCTTTTCTTTTTTTTTGTATACAAGATCGAGGCTCGTGAAAGAGCTAACATTAATCACACAAAAAGTCAAACCGACACATAAAACATATAATAAGGGGAGCGGAACACAAGATGGGGAGAGAGGGGGAAGGATACAAACACAACATTTGAGAGCAGGGACATCGAGAGATCTGTCGGAGGGAGAGGGCTTGGGGGGAGGGTGGGAGATGTCTTCTAGCAAACTGTACCAAGTTTACAGGTGGCCTCCAGGTCTTGGCCTGCTCAACATACCTTGGGGGTAGTGCTGGTCCGGTGATTAAATGAAGAACACAAATTCAAAATCCTCGTGATTATTTTGAGATTCCGAGCAGGATCCTTATCCACATCCATTTATTTATCGAGCAACAAGCGCCTTCCGCATGGTGCACCAACCTCTCCGCTGAAGTGAATTCAGATTCACACTTACACCATATGTTGATGTTATCCGAGCCTTGCCTGCACGCAACTACAGGCTGTAATTACCAATACCGGTGTAGTGCGTAGGATAGCGTAGCAGTGTTTCTTTTCGAGGTTTGACCGAGTCATTCGGAAAACAGCACGGTTCTTGAGCGCCATTTTTATTTAATGGTGAAAGTGTCATGGTGGAGCTCGTTAGTTGAGACATGAGGTAGGTGACTCATCTTGGGGTTGTGGAGAGTTTCATATTTTGTTTATAAGGAAAAACCTAGCATGGTGGAGAAAGCACATTTAATTCCTCTGGCATCAGAATTGGTTCAAATGGTGATGGTGAAGAAGTATTCGACCCGAGATCAATGGTTTAGCCAGATTTATCAAGAAATTCAATTTCTGATAAGGGTTAATCAATTAAAGCAATTTATTTATTTGAGTCATCTAACGAGAAAGAGTGACGGCCTTGCGATCTAACCGAATATAATTTTCAAGGACTTCCTTTACCCTACTCCCTTACTCTCCCAACAGTGTATTGAGTATATGGAGGAGCTTGTGCAATTTGTTTAAACCACGTGCAGCAGGAGGAGACATTAAGATACCATTCCATGAATCAAAGATGGCAGACAGTGGTGGAAATCAACAAAGTGAAGAGGATTTGAATGTGAGTTCACAGCAGCATGAGCTATGTGCTCGGGTGGGAATTCCAGACAGGCCGACCCGACTTGATCCAGCTTTTCATCTTGATCGGATGTGTTTGTTTGTGTTTGGTAGTTGCCTTCCACAAGTGTGGAATGAGAGTAAGTGCCTCCTCAAGGGGAATGTTAGGCCGGAAAGCCAAAAGTAAAGGGAGTCGACTGACAAACACAACGGAGATGCCTAGGCAGGCTCATGCCCGGGCATCTTGCTTGTAGTACAAGGCATTCATTTTACTCCCTGGGTCAGGAAGAGGGTTTGATAGTTCTAAGCACTATGGAAAGGAGGTCCAAGAATACTGCTGAGCAATAAACTGATCAGAACAGGCATTGTGGGGTGGAATAACCAGGCCAAATGTGCACGCACACCTTCAGAGATGTTTTAACCTCGCCCGTTCCCTAAGGGAGGCCGTTGTAGTCGATCAGTGTGTGTCTGTGAACGTGTGAGTCCACACGCAGATCTACCTTAGCATATATCGTTAATTCTCAGATCTACTGTAATCTATACCTAGCCCGGGGATGCTTTGCATCGTGAAACGCTCAGTGTTGTTTTCCTAAGTGGGGTTTTTTTTTAATACGTTCCTACATCTTGTTCGGTTAACGAAGCATCTTGGTGCTCATCCGATGAAGGTCTGTAAGGTATTGATTTTGTTTCCTAGTGGGAGCATTATTTCATTCACATTCATTATTTCATTCAAAAAATCCATATTTCATTCACATTCATTATTCCATTCAAAAAATCCATATTTCATTCAAAAAATCCATATTTCATTCACATTAATTATTTCATTCAAAAAATCCATATTTCATTCAAAAAATCCATATTTCATTCACATTCATTATTTCATTCAAAAAATCCATATTTCATTCACATTCATTATTTCATTCAAAAAATCCATATTTCATTCAAAAAATCCATATTTCATTCACATTCATTATTTCATTCGCATTCATTACTTCATTCATGCATTTGTTTTGCAAATCGCACACTGTTTATTGCACTTCTCTTCAACAACATCTCGTATGTCACATTTTAAACTTTATTTGCGTGCCATTTTTCAGTATTATTTACTTTTTTCGGGATAACGTGTGGTTTCATTTGATCGAGCAACTTTACCACTCGGTTATCACTCAAATGCTTGTTGTTGTTGGTTTTTATTTTGCCTTTTTGACGTTTTTTGTAAAATATTTTATTCTAAAATGGTAATTGTGCTGTTGTGGTAATTTTGGCTTTATACTCTAACATCCGTCGAGTTTTTATTTATTTATTTCCTGCCTGTTTTCCCTCAGAACAGCTACAGTTTATTATAGTCTTACTTGCCAGACTGGGACTCTTTGACAAATATATTTTGTCAATGAAACAAGTTGAATTCTAACCTTAAAATGATCATTGGTCATGTTGTCTGTGTGCGCAAGTGTTTGTATTGTTATAACCAAGGTGGAAGTTAGAATTTAACAATGAGGGTGGGTAACAGGTGTAGAATTGTAGTGATAAATTACCAGTACCAGCACCTTTTTAAAGTGGGCACAACAACACATTTTGACTGAAGCATGAGGGAGAGAGTTGGGACGGGGAGGTGGTGCTTGGAAAATTTCAGGCTCTTTCTTCCTTCTGTCCCTCACGTTATCCTGTTGCTGCATTGTGACCGATGAAAGAAGAAGAAGGTTGCATCCCACTGAGCCAGTGGGGTGCAACCTGTAAAGGGGCAGACAGGATGGCCTAGAGGTACGCATACTCACCTCTAAGCCGTCTAGACTGGGCTTGAATCCAGACCCACCTGTGAAGTGTCATCCCGGTGTTTCACAGGCAGGGTGATTCATCAATGTGTGCCGTCCCTCGGATCGATGTCCTTCGTGAAGAGTAGGTGAGTTGTCGCCGGAACCATGAACGCATTCCAAATTCCTGCCTCGACCAGCAGAGGGCACTGCATCAGCGGCACAGCCGTGCCCTTGGCCAGTGATGCCACCCCACAGCCTTGTGCTGCATACGAACGAAGAAGAGGATGTTAAGGCTCTGATCAGAAAAACAATTTGCAATTGGAAATGCTCCAACAATTTAAACACTATCGAGGCAGAGAAAATTGCAATGCACTATATTTGCTCAAAGTATTGAGTTATTGATCCATAAGTACTTATTTGATTTCTACCAGGGTCATGACCACAAGCACCGCTCGGTTACTGTGCACCAAATATTCGGCCAAACGTTGTGCTATTCTCCAGAAGTTTATTCGAGCCCGAATTGGCATTAATGGTTCGTTAGTCTTTCAATTCCCGAAGACCTTATTGAGGACCAACATCATGCATATGTTGGCTTGCGGACTTTTGGCACCCAATAACCATTCTGATTTTACCCCTTGGCATCTCCATCTGGCAACTGAGTTTCAGTACTTGATATTTACACATATTTCTCTTTTTTTAAACATAGCACTTGCTGCATTGCATTGTGGGTAATATATGCTTGTGCACAGGTTTGGATGCTTTAATTCAAGGTGTGTTTGTGTCCACATTGTATAAGGGCCATCGGTATATCCATGCAAGGAAGAAGGGGTGCTGAGAAAAGGTGGAGGTGTATGAGGGTGTGGGAGACATGTAGTTGGTATATCATCCCTAATCATTGTAAAATTAGTTTAATAACCAACATTTGGTGATGTTCCAACTTCCCACTAACCTGCTGTCGAAGCGTCAATGGGATTAAGTGAAAAAAAACCTATTTATATAGTAGGGTGGGGAGAATTCAGGAATGTTCAGGAATTCAGGAACTCTCGTTTCCACACTGGTTAAAACAATACTATAACATCTAATTATTTTAACAGACGTTGACAAACTTTCAACGCTTTTGACGGTAATTCTGACTGCTCTAACTCCACCGCACAAGGTTTGAGTTTTTCATTTTCAAATGTTCTCTTTACCAACGGTCCTTGCTGGGTAGTGCAGGTGTGCATAAGATGCAGCAGCGCTTGGCACTTGGCAGTGCAATTAGTTCTTCGACAGGGTGATGTGATGAAAATGAAGCACTTTTAAAACGTAACAGCCCACTGGCTGTGACTGGTATGACCTTTAGGAACTAGATATGCTGGAAAAGTTGTTTTGAAATTTAAATATTTTCACCACGTTTGAGCATGTGTGTTTGAAACAGTGGTCTGGCTTTTTGGCGAGAGTAGCACCAGAAATGAAGTTGCACTCATCAATATGGCCAATACCGTACTTGTTTTTGGTTGATAATTCTTGCCACGCATTTTGGTCCGACTAATGCTAGCTGGCGACTGGGGCTCGTTAGAGACTCATGCTAGCTGTGGACTGGTACTACCTGTGGACTGGTACTACCTGTGGACTGGTGCTACCTGAGGACTGATTCTAACTAAGGACTGGTGCTAGCTGGCGACTCATGCTTGGTGTGGACTGGTGCTCACTGTGGACTGGTGGTAGCAGGGGACCTATGCTAGCTGGGGACCGATGCTAGCTGTGGACCGATGCTCGCTGGGGACCGATGCTAGCTGGGGACCGATGCTAGCTGGAGACCGATGCTAGCTGGGGACCGATGCTAGCTGTGGACCGATGCTAGCTGTGGACCGATGCTAGCTGGGGACCTATGCTAGCTGGGGACCGATGCTCGCTGGGGACCGATGCTAGCTGGAGACCGATGCTAGCTGGGGACCGTTGCTAGCTGGGGACCGTTGCTAGCTGGGGACCGATGCTAGCTGTGGACCGATGCTAGCTGGGGACCGATGCTAGCTGGGGACCGATGCTAGCTGGGGACCGATGCTAGCTGGGGACCGATGCTAGCTGGAGACCGATGCTAGCTGGGGACCGTTGCTAGCTGGGGACCGATGCTAGCTGGGGACCGATGCTAGCTGGGGACCGATGCTCGCTGGGGACCGTTGCTAGCTGGGGACCGATGCTAGCTGGGGACCGATGCTAGCTGGGGACCGTTGCTAGCTGGGGACCGATGCTCGCTGGGGACCGATGCTAGCTGGGGACCGATGCTAGCTGGGGACCGATGCTCGCTGGGGACCGATGCTAGCTGGGGACCGATGCTAGCTGGGGACCGATGCTAGCTGGGGACCGATGCTCGCTGGGGACCGATGCTAGCTGGGGACCGATTCTCGCTGGGGACCGATGCTAGCTGGGGACCGATGCTCGCTGGGGACCGATGCTAGCTGGGGACCGATGCTCGCTGGGGACCGATGCTAGCTGGGGACCGTTGCTAGCTGGGGACCGATGCTCGCTGGGGACCGATGCTAGCTGGGGACCGATGCTAGCTGGGGACCGATGCTCGCTGGGGACCGATGCTAGCTGGGGACCGATGCTCGCTGGGGACCGATGCTAGCTGGGGACCGATGCTCGCTGGGGACCGATGCTAGCTGGGGACCGATGCTAGCTGGGGACCGATGCTCGCTGTAGACTCATGCTAACTGTGGTGTTCATAAAGCTCTGCAAACAGGATTCATGTCTTAGAAATGGCAACGTTTTTATTTATCAATATATAACTATATTTAATGGGTAAGGGGAATGAGGCTGTCAGTAAGCCCTTGACGATATGTGCACTCGCCTCTGAGCTGTGTAGTGTGGGTTCGAATCTCGACCCAGCTATTAACTGTCATCCCGGTATTTCGCATGCAGGGAAATTCATCAATGGGTGCGGCCGGCGTCCATTGGAAGGACGTTAAGCAGGAGGACTCATCCAACAACACTGGTTGTTAGTCGACATTAAAGATCCCACGGTGCATTTCAAGAAGGGTCGGCGAGTTATCGCCGGCACACTGTCCAAATTCCAAATTTGTGATGCCTTCAATGAAATGTCAGGCCTCGCCAGACTGTTCATGAAAGACTTGGGCTAAAAACGTTTCCTGATCCCACTCCCACAATAAGGTAGGAAGAAGAGTTGGGGCCTTTAAGAAGAGTTGTGGTAGTCGTAGTAGTTGTAATGTCTTTCTTACTGATTTCATTTACTTGTATATTGGAAAATCAAATTGGTATTGTATCTCGTCCGTAGAGCTTTGTGGACACTCCACATGTATTCCTGCTGCACGAGCATGAGTTCCAGATGGTAAAACTGGAAGATCTTAGTTTGAAGGACATTCCCTGTGGAGTTATTCTTTTTTTGAGCGAATCATATGAGTAAAATAACTTGTGGAACATCTTCATAGTGCATCCAGGAGTTTGAACTTGCTGATGCTGCTGTTGCCTTTTTATTCGGTGTCGCTCAAACTGCAGACCCCGCAATACTTGCGTGTTGATCAATTTCGAGCACTTTGTGGAAGCGAATATTCTGCTGCGATCAGAACAAATAATCCATTCCATCCGACGGGCGTTGTTGGTGGTGTACAAAGTCCATCTTGTATTATTACATCGTTTTGGGTTTTTTGGGGTTTTTTAGGGGTTTTTGGTTTTTTAATTCCCACATGTTTCGGTCTATTCCTCTCCCAAATCAGGATGTTTATCCAGAGTTTTCCCACTTGGAAGAAAAAAAAACTTTTCTTCCAACACACGAAGGACATGCCACTCCGAACACCCTGTGCCAAGGAACAATCGTCAGGTGACCGTGGTGGCATCTTCTCTTTACATTGACGGAATATTGGTGAGCCAAGCTTGTGTGTCGTCTGTTACTGCACACGTGTGTTCGCTAACGACTTCCGATACAACCTTTCTTTTTCATACCGGTGCGAATATCTTGGTGTTGAAAACTGTAGCACTTTTCCTAGTTTTTTTTTTGTTTTTTTGGGGTTTTTTAATCTCTGTGAGTCCTTAAATTGCAAGCAAAGGACCACCCTGATCACACATCCCCTTCTTGGGATTTCGTCGACCTGGAAGAATTAGATATTGTAACTGGTATCACCTGAGATGTCCTCGAGACAACGGTGAGAAGGTCTTCGTTTTATTCTGTTTCTTTAGTCCGAGTCAGGTGTTCAGATTTTCAGGGTCTTTGGTCGTCCATAACAGCACTTGCAAAGACTGCAGCATCACGGCTGCTTCGTTTTGGACGCGTCGATGCCAACCAGTGGCACTTTGCTCGAGAGACGAGTGTGGTGGGTTGCCCACTTCTTGTACGCACTCTGTTTACAGGTTTGTTTGCACATCGTATGTCTGTCAAGGACTCGACTTAACATTAGTCTCGCACCTGAACACCACACCGCTGACCATGGGTCTGTGCACGAATGTTTAGTTCGCTTTCATGGTCTGGAACGATGTTTGTTTGTTTGTTTGTTTGGTGTAATTATCATTTGGATCAAGTGAATGATTTTACCAAGACTGCGCTCTATGTATCGGCAAAGCTTCTCAAAACATCTTTTTGACGGTCGTTAACGATAGATGCACAGCTTTCCACCACTCTGTAAGCAGGCACATCGTTTGGTTCAATTGTTGATCACAAAACCTTTGATTTGGCAGTGCCGCTGTGTGTAATGTCAGGTTCGGACATATTCCTGCTCTTTTGCTCGGTCAACACGAGGGTTGTGAGTTTCGAAGAATTTTGCGTATGTTTGTGCCCTTCGATTTATACTGTTAAACTGTCGGTGTGTGGTGCCCCCTCGGTTGTTGGCATGGGTGGGGGAGGGTGGTGCAGTGGCTTGGGGTGTGCGGGGGATTGACGTTGCCTGTCCTGCTGCACATACACAAACATGTTGCTGTATCAAACTGCTATGGTTTGGATCGTCGGGTGACTTTGTTCGAGAGCAAGTACGAGATGCACCATGGACATCTTTTCCTCATCATGGAGGCTGCTATGCTCTGTGAAAGCACTGAACTTTGTTGTTGTCTTCAGACGAAACTACGTGGCTGCATGGTAACGATGCTGAAATACACCACTACAGAGCTACTGGAAACAATTTTGGTTGTTTAAACTTAATAATAATAATAATAATAATTAATAATAATAATAATAAATGAGGAGTGTGCACTACAACAGAACTACTCTGCGGTTGGGTGCTGGAAAGGTACAGATGGCGTGTAATCCACGTGCAGAGTGGGTGCTTTGCACCTGGGGGATGCACACACCTGCACGTTTCTCTTTGACGTTCATTTTTATCTTGTGCTCATTGTAGAATATGAAAGGTGAGGTGTTTCGGTTGTACCATATGGAAGGAATAAAGGAAGTTTACTGTCTTGGGTTGTGGTTATTATTTTTTGTGGTGGTTTGTTGTTTGCATGTGACACGGAGATGCTTCTTTTTTTTTTTACCTTTTTACCTCTGCCGCCGAAGGTTGTGGAGGTTATGTTTACCCCCCCCCCCCCCCCCCCCCCCTGCTTGTCTGTCTGTGTACAGAATATCTCAAAAAGGCGTGGATGGATTCGAACCAAACTTGGTGGACAGGTTAGATGTGTGACAAGGACGAATTGATTCGATTTTGGTGAAGCTCTGCATCCGGATACTAGAATCAAGAGATTCTTCACCAATAACAGAGAGGGCCAAAAACGGTATAATAGCACAACATCTCAAAAAGTTGTGGATGGATTATGACGAAACTTGGATGAGTTGGTTAGGTGACAAGACCAAGCTGATTGTACATTTTGGTTCACGTCCAGATCCAGATCCGACCTGTCAGTGGGATATACAAAACATAAACTAATGAGCCTGGCGGAGATATGCGCTCTACCGAGTGCCGTTCTAGTTAGATATCTACCATATAAAACAATGCCAGTTTGTGTTTGTACAGGTGTCTGTCCCCCTTCATAAGGGAAGATTTTAAAGGGCAATCACTTAACACGAATGTGTGTTCACTACGGTATATTTTTGAGGATAAAATAAACTCGAAAAACATTTTCCATAAAATAATAATTGTGTCTTCTATTGGAGGTGTAGACGGTGGCTTGTAAACCGAGCCTCAAGGGTGGTGTACAGAGCGTTTTTTTTTTTAAACAATAAATACAAGGCACAGGTAGGTAAAATTTGCTGCACATGATGTGCAATGCACGGAAAGTAACATTAGTGTTAATTTACGTCTGTAGGATTTTTTTTTTTTTTTTTAACCGACATAAAACATAACATCGGGAGCGGTAGACAAGATGGGGAGAGAGGGGGAAGGACACAAACACAACATTTGAGAGCAGGGACCGAGAGACATGGAGACATTGAGAGATCTGTGGGAGGGAGAGGGCTTTGGGGGGGAGGCATGGGAAGGGGGGGGGGGTGGGAGAGGTATAATACATATGGACACTGCCAGGACTTCCAGGAAAGAAGTTGGAATTTAAAACAACGTGGATCTGGGGTGAATTAGTGGGGGTAGAAAAGATCAAGGTTTTGGATGGGGGAAGATAAGGGATGGTGGTGAACAGCTGTTTTAAAGACCTGGAGGGAGGAGTGGGATTGAAGGGAGTGAGGGAGTTTGTTCCAGAGGTGGGAGAAAAGTGGAATGAAAGAGTGAAGGTGAGCAGAGAGCCGAGATTTCGGCAGTTTGACCATCAGAGGGTTGCTGGCAGATCTTGTGCGACCTGCAGGAATATTTGGGGGATAGAGCACAGAGAGAGCTGGGGGAGCAAGGCCGGAGAGGAGTCGGTAGAAGACAGAAAGACCATCTTACCTGCCTGCGGTGAGTGAGTGAAAGGCCCTCAGAGATAGCTTCATCGCGGAAGATTCCAATGATTCTGAAAGCTTTGGTTTCAACAGCGTGAAGCCGAGCTCGGTGTGAGGCAGGAGCACCGGCCCATAGTGGAGAACAGTATTCCATTGAGCTGCGGATGAAAGCCTTGTATGTGGTGAGGAGCTCAGGTGTTTCTAGGAAGGACTTCGCACGACGGAGGATGCCCAGTCGACGACTGGCTTTGGAGGCCAGCTTGGAAATGTGGTTTTCCCAAGAAAGATCATGGCAGATAGTGAGACCCAAAAGCTTGAGCGACAGAACTTCTTGGAGAGGATTGTTGAGAAAGTAGATGGGAGGGTTGTCCAGTCGATCTTTTCGGAGAGACATTGTAAGAGTGTGAGATTTGTCAGGATTGAAAGACATATTCCACTTGCTTGACCAGTCTGTGATTTTGTCCAGGTCTTCAGAGAGTGAGGAGGCTGCAGACTGCCGATCTGAGGGAAGAGGAATGGAGCAGCAGAGAGTGGAGTCATCAGCAAAGAGATAGAGAGGATTTTCCAGAGAGTTTGAGAGATCATTGATAAAGACCAGAAAAAGCACAGGGCCCAGAACACTGCCTTGGGGAACTCCAGCCTGAACAGGAAGGGGAGATGAGAGAAATCCATTCAGGGCCACACGTTGACTACGACCAGAGAGGAAGTCCGCAAGCCATGCATGGAGATTTCCATGGAAACCATGGGAGGAGAGTTTGGTGAGCAGAGCTGGGTGCCAGACTGTATCGAAGGCACGTGATATGTCAAGGGAGACAGCTCTGATTTCCTGTTTGGCATTGAGGACCTCCATCCATTGTTGAGACAGCAGAAGCAGCATGTCCAGAGTAGAGTGACCTGGTCTGAAACCAAATTGATGATCAGAGATCAAGCCATTGGAGAAGAGGAAAGATTTCATATCCGAAGCAATGATGGATTCCATGACTTTGCTAATAATTGGGAGCAGGCTGATTGGTCTGTAGATGCAAGGATCTGTTTTTGTGTAAAGCGGTAATGTTTGCTGATTTCCAGGATGCTGGCAGATGACCTTGAGCAAAAGATAGGGTGAAAAGAACAGAGAGAGGATGAGATAGAGCGGAAGAGCAGGAATTTAGGACCCGTGGGCTGATGCCGTCTGGTCCAGTTGCAGAATCAGAGTCGATGTTAGACAAAAAATCCTCCACCTTGTCAGGAGAGAAGGACACAGAGTCCAGGAGCAGTTGGGTTCGACTGGGAAAGGTGGGAACAGAGAGAGATGGGTTTGGGACACAAGATTTTGAGGCAAACACAGAGTTGAGGCATTCGGCTTTGTCACGTGCGATGTCAACTGCGTGGCCATTTGAGGTAAGGGAGGGGATGGAGGGGGAACAAACACCAGAAACGGATTTGACCAGACGCCACCAGAATTTGGAGGAAGGAGACAGGTTTGAGAGTTCATTCTTGAGTGTGGAGAGATAGTGCTTCCTGGCACTCCTGAGGGTAGACACACACTTGTTCCGAGTTTGGTGGAAGGAACTGAGATGGCCTTCAGTTGGATTAGCCTTCCAAGAGGCAAAGGCAAGTTGTTTCAGGGCAACTGCCTCACCACAAGATTCAGTGTACCATGGACGGGAGGAAGGGTAAGACAACTGAAGACGAGATGGGATAAATCTGTGCATGAGAGAGAGCAGTTTGCTTTGGAAGAATTCCCAGGAAGAATTGATATCAGAGGCAGTGGAGATGGGAGACCAATCCAGACGATTGATGGCTGCTTGAAGACCGTCCCAGTCGGCCTGAGTGAAATGCCAGACTCGTCGATGCTGAGGAGGCTCTCTGAGAATGGCCAGAGAGATGTCCACTTTGACAAGCACATGATCAGAAGAACCGATTGGAGCAGAAGAAGAGCAGCAGACATTAGCAGGGAAGTTTGTCATAACCAAGTCTAGAAGAGAGGATACTCCATTGGCTGAGATCCGGGTCGGGAAATTGACAGATTGTGTCAATCCCAGTGAGTCACAGAAGTCCTTTGCTGAGGTGCCATGACTGGTGAGAGAGGAACCCACACCCAACCAGCTGGCATGATGACAGTTGAAGTCACCACATATGAGGAAGAGAGAGTTGGGATGAGTGGATAGAAGTTGGTCCATGTTGTCAGACAGTGAAATGTAAATGGAGTCATCACTGTTTGGAGGACGGTACAGAACACATGAACAAAAGGTGGGAGCGGAGAGGAAGCTGTAGCCAGAGGTACTCCTGGGGGTGAGGAGGAGAGAGGGCAGTGCAAGGAGAGTGAGGAAGAGAGTTTTTGATAAAGATAGCCACCCCACCACCGGGACGAGGCTCAGGTCTATCATACCGGAGGAGGGAGTAACCAGGAAGAGATATTAAGGAATCAGAGACATCTTGAAGGAGGAAAGTCTCTGTTAAGCAGATCAAGTCTGGATTGTCAGAAGCAACCTGTATGGAGAGATCAGTCAGGTTTGAGCGAAGGCCCCGGATGTTTGAGGTCCATACCGTTAATGTAGAGAGAGGAGGAGCATTGGGTACAGGACAGGGGAGGGGAGGAGTAGGGTAAGATGAAGGATGAGAGGGGGAGGTAGGGAGAGCAGTTGATAGTGTGTCAGAGATTACAGAAGAGTTCCAAGAAAGGGAAGGATGAGGAGGATGAATGGTTTGATGGTGAAGGGATGAGGCACAGTGAGGGGTTGTTTGAGGGGGGGGGCATAGGAAAGTAGAGGGTTGGGGGGGGGGGTGGAGGTATGAGATAGAAGGGACATGAAGTGGGGAGGAGGCAGCTTTGAGGAGGAGGGAGAATTGGAGAGGAATGGTATGGGGGGAGATTTGAATGGGAGGGGTTGGGGGGAGTTTTGAAGGGGAGGAGTGAGGGGGGAGTTTGGGAGGGGCAAGGGGGGAGTTTAGGAGGGGAAGGGCAAGGGGGGAGTTCAGGAGTGGATGGGCAAGGGGGGAGTTTAGGAGTGGAGGGGCAAGGGGGGAGTTTAGGAGTGTAGGTGCAAGGGGGGGGGGATTTGGAGGGGAGGGGCAAGAGGGGAGTTTAGAAAGTGGATGATTAATGAAAGACGAACATTGATAACAAATTGGGTTTGTTGTGATTTTCAAGTTAGCAATCCGATTCAGAACGATGGAGGAGGGGTGGAATGAATGTGAATTTAGACCATGTAGTGAGGGAGACGTATAAGTGATTGAATTTCTTTTTTTTGAAGTGGAATGAGTTGGAGAGGAAATTGAGAAAAACCTTTTAAATAGGAAGAAAAACAGCGTGTTGTAATATACCACTGAATAAAACACTGAAGGGGAAAGTTTAAACATATTTAAATAATATTTAAACAGAACCGTGAACAATCTTATATGCACAAAATACCAACGGGGGGAGATCCGAGAGGGACCACCACGAGTCACGTGAACAGGGCAAAAGGTGGATGACAAGGAGATAATGGGGGCGGGGCGAACAGCACACCTGGACAGAAAGTACAGGATGAGACAACACACGTGGAGAAAGGAAAATAAATGTTTTTTTTTTGTTTTTTTGGGGGGGGTGGGGCTGGGGATTTAAAACGTCAGACAAAGAGTATTATGTTCGGGGTAGAAGGGAAAAAACTAAGAGCCAAGCAAAACACGATGTAGGGGACTTAAGTTAACAAACACCGACGAGGGTACAAGGCCGCACACGAGGAGCAGAACACGATTAATTAATTACGAGTTACAGGAAATTCAAACCAAAAGTAACTATAAACAAACAATACCGCATGGACGATAAAATAACGAGTTTAAATTTGACAAACACACAAATGAAAAAATAACCGCTTTGGATGCCCGGAGAGAACCAAGCCTCAAGGTCGGAAGCTTCAACAACTAGGCCGCGTGGCACGAAATACTCGACTATTTTTTACAGGTATGAAAGATTTACACCGTTAAATCTTCCGAGGGACACGCAAAAGGTACACACACGTAAGATAAATACAGTTTCGACAAAAATACAAATGTGACAATTACTTAACTTCGAGCGTGCGTGAAGATCGTGGAACAGCTTCGAAAAACCGTGACCACCCCGACAAGATCTCGCGAGATCTCCAAAGGATGTCTAATAAATAAAGATATAAGCACACCTGATACTAGGCCGAGGCTTCAGATTTTGACACGCTTACGAGGCTGCACCGTAGAATATACTGTTCCACACCCGTCAATTTTGACGGGGTTTTTACTAGTACTACAATATAAGACCCGTCGCTTCGCTCACGGGAATACCAATGTTTGTGTAATTGCAAAAAAAGAAACCAGATTTGTTAATGGGAAAAAATGAAATGAGATACCGGCCTAGCTGAATTGATATCGGCCTAGCTGAACACTCAGGGAATGAGGGGAGAGAGTGTGAATGGGATATTCATCACAGCCTTTTTAGATGCTGAATTGTGAATAATATACAACACACTAAGAGGAAGATAAAAAATAATTTCTCACCCTTTCCTCTTCTCTTTCTTTTGATCAAACTGTGTGGGGTACGTATTAGGCATGGGCCATGGCAGGAAATTAACTCTGAGGTCTCCTCATCTCTGACTTTGCGTAAATGCTTTAAAAAATGGGGCTTTCCGTTTCCTCGGCATAGTTGTGATGGCCTATCTATGGAGCAAGAAGAAAAAAGGATTCCTGGGAAATCCTGCCCTCTGTGCAGGGATAGCCAGGCCATTTTTACCCATTAAAAAAAAAAAGGATCTTTTTTTTTTAACATCACAACCCTTCCTGGGAGTGAACCTAAATCCACCGTCGTTGGTTTCATTGAAATCTGTTCTCAAGTTATAGCACAGCAGACACACAGAGAGATTCGGTTCCTTCACATAATATGAAGATCCCTGCTTATGTACATCGAGATGGTTCTTCTTCTTCACGACAGTCGGAGCATGATACACAGATCTACCTGATCTATACATCACTCTACCCCAAAATTAATAACACTATCGAGCCTGGGTTCGAATCCCGACCGACCCACCTATAAAGTGTCATCCCGGTGTTTCACAGGCAGGGTGGTTCATCAATATGTGTGCCGTCCCTCGGATGGACGTTAAACTCCAACGTCCAAAACCCACTCTTTCAGGACTTGAACATCAGCTTCAGGTGTTGACCCTGACGTCTTGGTTCTGGTACATCCGAAGAATTTAATTCAGTCTCGACGATAACATTTGATTGTGTGAAACAATGCATTTGCCTGGTGACATTAAAATGTTACATGTGGAACGATTTGATGAAATGTCCATGAACACACACACCTTGATGAACACCTTGATGTGAAATCCTATGACAAATGTGTGAATGTGCCATCCACGATAAACCAGGATTTGCTTCAGGAGGAACCGAAGTAAGTATTAGAACAAAGATTGAGTCATCAGGAGGAACCTCGATAGGATTCAGGTTTCATCTGTTACTCCACAACCCTCAAACCCATCCAGGCACAGCCAAGTGAACCTTCCAGAATTGTTTTTTGCAAGAATTCACCTCTTCTTAGACAACAACAACAACAACATGCATTTTAAGGCCATTTCCCCTGCTAGAGCGGGGGTTAGCCTTGCGGTCCCCATGACAATCTTCTCCATTTTGCCCTATTTTCTGCATCTCTCCTTGTTAACCCCCTTGCCCGCATTTCTTCTTCCACCATCTTTAGCCAAGTCTTCCTCGGTCTTCCCCGTCCTCTACTTCCTTCCACATTCATTTCCATCACTCTTCTCAACCAGTCACTTTCATCCTTCCTCAACACATGACCAAACCATCTCAACCTGTTCCTCTTCACAGCATCAATCACAGGCTCTATTCCCATCATCTTTCGCAATTCATCATTTGTCTTCCTCTCTCTCAACGATACTCTGCACATCCACCGAACCATTCGCATTTCCACCCTTTCCAGCCTTCGTTGCTGCTCTACGTTCATTACCCATGTCTCGCTCCCATAAATCACAACACTTCTCACACATGCAGCATACACCTTTCCCTTCAGCTTCAACGACACTCCCCTCCTCGTCAGCATGCCACTCAGTTCAGTTCAATGTCTTCTTAGACATTTAAATAAATAGAAAAATAAAGAATAAAAGAGATTTTTCAAAAAAGCAATTATTAGAATGCACACAAATGCATACATTACCATTAAACACACACACACATACACACACACACACATACATACATAACCATGACAACACATGCACATTGACTCTCATCCCTTTCTTTAAAAAAAAAAATTCCACTTTGACATTCTGGGGTATTATATGTAAATCAGTGACAAAAATCTCAATTTTATCCATTTAAATTTCAGGCTGAAACATAACATATGAAAAAGTCAAGGCATGTGAATACTTTCTGAAGGCAATGTGCATACATGATACATAATGTAGTAACACACATGATACATAATTCAGTAACATACATGATACATAATACCCTATGAGACAGGACTTTTGGACAACCCTTGTATCTATATAATAATAGCGTAAGGACTCGACTTTGTTATCCCTTTTACACCGCACCCAGTGACCCGATGCCCACGGCACTAATGGATTTACGATCTACGAACCGCGCTCTTTGTTTATCACGTACAGGCATACTCGAAAAATCTGAATTAGCCGACGTTGGGGCCCAAAAGCATCCGATTAACTGCCGATACGACGCCATCGTATTGGCGTCTGCTGGGCGAAGGCGAAGCAAGCCGTCCGCTGAGTGGACAATCCCAGAGTGGTGCTATGCCGATTCCTATTACGAATCCATTCATTTTTCAAAAGTATATCGTAGCGTTGTCATTTAAGTAGATTGCAATAAATACGTTGTTCATATACGCACTCTTCATTCTCATCTTTCTTCCTAACTCTTACTCAGACAAGCAAATCCCCTATGCCATCCATAAAGGTACACTCTATCCATACACCACATCCTCCCTTCCGTGGATGTTCCACGGGTTTCGGCTAGTAAATAATACTAGCAAACTTTGTCAAACTAATAATTTGTTAAACTAATTAAACAAACTAATAAACAAACTTTTTAATACTTTCCCCATAGAGAACCCCAGCCGTGGCCTTTGCGGCGATCCCGCGCGCGGCCTTCGTGGTGCGGAACTTCGCGGTTCATTATTTTTGTTGCACTAGATGAAATTACACCTTCGGAAATGAAGTTACGCCTTAATCTTTTCTTCACTCAATATCATTATCTGAACAGTAGAAAGAGTTAAGTTTAATGCTTTGACAATTTCACATTTTCTTGTGTAAATATGGAGAAGGAGGATCATAGCCTTGCTTGCTTCAAGTAAAGAAGCAAATACACTTAGGTATAGGAATTATTAATTTCTCAAAGTTTTCAGACTTCACTCCAGATTTTCACACTTAATGAGTCCATATGCTCCGATCCTCAAATCCGAAGTCAGATTTCGATTATATACTTTAATTAGTTCGTGAGAGTCCATTCTGGTTCCAAGGCAAGGTATTTTTGAGCAGGCTGAAACAAAATGGTGGCTTAAGACCACTGCGAGGGACAAGTGGGCTGACCAACGGTAAGCCTGTTTTTGTTTTTTTCATGATGAGCACCCCGTTATGAAGGAGTGACAAAGGGGCGTTTAAATTTATCCTAAATTTAGTAACTACATTTATTTGAAATTTATTTAGTGACGATGGGGGGGGGGGGGGGTTGTTTAAATATTTGTTTAAATTTATTTATTTATTAAATGAGTGACATGGCATGAGGGTGAGGAGAGTTAATTATCTTCTAAAGGGGAGTTTAAATTTATCCAAACACCCAGTTTTCATTCATGCACTACCGTGGAGTTCCCTTAATATGCATACAAAGTTCCGTTAGTATGTATAATTTTTAATTGATAATTATGACATCATAGATCACGTGTACAATTGTGTACATCATAGATCACGTGTAGATCGGAATGAACTCCATTCAATGTACAATGTGCGCTGGGTGGGTTTATCAAAAATGTAGTGGTCTGAGAGGGTCATTAACCAGTGTGGCAGCTACATTCAAATGTAAGGTGTGCACTGAGGGAGCTGCAGATGGAGGAAATGTTGAGTTGGATCTTGGAGACGGCGTGAAGCTGGAAGGTGTGAAAACATTTTGCTACCTCGGAGACATGCTAAATGGAGAAGGTGGATCAGACTCGGCAACGGTTGCTAGAGTGAGCTGTGCATGGAAGAAGTTTCGGGAACTGAGTGGCGTGCTGATGAGGAGGGGAGTGTCGTTGAAGCTGAAGGGAAAGGTGTATGCTGCATGTGTGAGAAGTGTTATGATTTATGGGAGCGAGACATGGGTAATGAACGTAGAGCAGCAACGAAGGCTGGAAAGGGTGGAAATGCGAATGGTTCCGTGGATGTGCGGAGTATCGTTGAGAGAGAGGAAGACAAATGATGATTTTGCGAAAGATGATGGGAATAGAGCCTGTGATGGATGCTGTGAAGAGGAACAGGTTGAGATGGTTTGGTCATGTGTTGAGGAAGGATGAAAGTGACTTGTTGAGAAGAGTGATGGAAATGAATGTAGAAGGAAGTAGAGGACGGGGAAGACCGAGAAAGACTTGGCTAAAGTTGGTCGAAGAAGAAATGCGGGCAAGGGGGTTAACAAGGGGGAGATGCAGAATATCTTACTATAATTCACCAAATGTCCGACTGTCTGTCCGTTCGAAGGTATCGTAAAAACTGCTGAACCGATCGCAAATATATTTTCGGTGGGTAATCCTGGGATCCCCAGGAGTAAAGTAGGCTATTTAGTTTTCCCAATTTCAGCTTTAGTCTCCAGCATTCTCAGGTTTGGGCTCCCGCATAACATTCGCGTTTGCATGACGTTCATTGTGACGTCTTCTTACATCGAGCAACGGTACCCGCCCAATGGGCGGGGCTTCAATTGGGAGACCCAAATGAAAAGGCTAAATATCGGAAATTGAAGGCTTTTTTTCTTTTAAACGATTTATATAAACATCCGTCATGCGGAAACGTCATGTGGGAGCAAGTATCAGCAGGATGTGGCAGTGTGGGAGCCTACGTTTGCACCGATCGCTGCACCGTGTGCCGCACAAACGACTGCACTGATCGCTACACGGCTGCATCGATCGGATGTGGCATGAAGGAGGATCTGCACTTCGGCATGGAGGATCAGATCTAACAGATCGCTGTCTCCATCGATCTTGCCAAGGCCATAACACCTATCGGCTCAAAATCCTTTTAACTGTTGATTTGGTACAGTTACACGTATCGGGAATTTGGTACACGTATCGGGAGTACATACGACATAGCGATTGTGAACACGATTATCGATCACGATTCACGATCACGATCATCACGATCATAGTGTATCGATCACGATTTGAAAGACGATGGTGAAGTGTGGTGCTGCGCACACAACTTGCTTGCCAAAGAGGTAGGCCACAACGTGTTGTTAAAACCAAAAGAGTCTTTATTGCGAAAGCTCGATGGCGCGTTCAGTGGTCAGCAACTGCTGAACCAATCAGGGTCACCAGTGAAGTGTGGTGCTGCGCACACAACTTGCTTGCCAAAGAGGTAGGCCACAACGCGTTGTTAAAACCAAAAGAGTCTTTATTGCGAAAGCTCGAAACTGCAGCACTGGGCGGGCTCGAGCTTAGAGCCCGCATATATGCGCCGAGGCCACGCCTAGTCCCCGGGAGTGGCCGCTCGGTCGAAGGGCGGGGCATGTGCCATCGGTCCCCGCCTGAGCGCTCGCGCCACCTTCTGGAGCGTGGAATTATTGCCCCATGTGCCCGCCACAATGGAATAATATTTACCGATATGAACAGTGATGTGGCTTTTATTGAAATTCTAAAGATACTGTTCAGATTTTGATGATTTGCGTGTGATATGATTTAACGAATGTTTATATGAATCATTTAAAATATAAAAAAGCCTTCAATTTCTGATATTTTCGCATCGCCATATCCAGATTCGCCACGGTCCCACGATCGATGTTTCTGTGCGTGAACGTACCCGTTTGTTTGCGAACAGGTATGTTTTTCATGGAAGTCCTTCACGAACCTGCTGTCCATGTCTGACGTGCGACTGAAGGTGCTACAGGAATGTGGAATTTATTGGTTTCATGCTTTAGCATTCGCCGTATCTGTATTGCCTGTTTGCTTCTGGCCTCCCACCCGTGCGTAGCATAGGTATTTCTCTAGTAGGGCAAAATGGAGAAGATTGCAATGGGGCCCGCAAGGCTAACTCCCACTCTAGCAAGGAAAATGGCCTTAAAATGCCTGTTGTTGTTGTTGTTGTTGTTGTAGATCACGTGGTACAGGCGCCATCTTGGAAAAACCAAAAAACTCTGCACTTCTATAGCTCCGAAACCGCTGCATGGAAAAAATTGAAACATGGCTCATTATCAAGTACTCCCTAGGGGAACAACATATATTAATGATGATGTCATCGGTGCCTTCATTATGACGTCATAATTCGATAAGTAGAACGCTTGATCCGATTAGTTTAAAATTTATTGAGCATGATCTACACCGAGATTGTACGGGAGAATTAAATTGATAAAGTCATCGGTCACGTGGTTCGGCAGCCATATTGGATTGAACATAAATATACGTCGTCAATAAACCACACAAACACAGCAGCTAATAAACACCACACAAACACGTCCTGGCGAGGGTCTGCAATCTCTGATTGTTCTTTCTTGTTACTATAGATTAAACATTCTGGTGATTGATAACGGTTGTGTTTAGATTTGGAAGGATATCGCATGATTCATTCAAACAGATTTTAGATAAAATGTGGTGGGAGAACTCAAAGTCACCATTTAACTCTAATCTACCACTTAACCATGACCTACCACTTAAGCATGACCTACAATTACATGCTCAACTTCAAATGTGCTTCATGAAAGAAATCGTTGCAGAAAAATATGCAGAAAATCCGTTTCATATTAAATGCTTCTTAATATAAAAGAACAATCTTAAAAAACCCTCTGAGGATGAAAATGCTCTGGAAATCTCTCTTCGTTTCTGCAGACGACTCTACATTGTGTGGTGCAGCCCCTGCCTACATCACCCGCGCCCCTGCCTCACCCCACTTACCCACCCAACCTTCCCACTGTTAGGCAGCTTCCAGCTGTGTCACTCTCTGGTGACATGGAATTGATTAGATTTTCATTTGATGAATAAAACATTATCTTTCAATCGTGGACAGTCTCACTCTGTGGCACCCGAAGGATTGTCAAACGAAACCGTCTATCTATTCCATGGTCAGCCACTGGAAGAGGTTGAGTCTCTTAATCTTCAAGAACTCAACAATCATCCGAGATGTCTCCTGGGCCAAACGTATTACAAAGCCGGCCTCCAAAGCTAACCATATGTAAATCCAAGTACTTTATTGAAAAATCAGGGATATAAGCAGCCTTCAAGACCTTTGTCCATAGCTCAATAGAGTATACTGTATATGCTGCTCCATAAAATGTCTGCCGGATTCTATGGAAATACGGCCCTCCACATTATTGGCATCTCCCGCAATGAGACCAAATTCGCCTCTTCAGCCTTGCTCCTTCTGCTTTCTCAGGCCTCCAGCCATCCCAAGCTGCTCCCAGATGTACGTGTCTTCCATTGAGCCCCTCCTTGGTAAACTCCTCGAATCTAGACCAAAAGGCAAAAATGTATGCACACCAAAACTCTTTTTGTTCCTCACTTCCGTTTGGGGAACAACCTTCCTGAGGCTGTTTAATCACACCCTTCCCTTCAGGGCTTCAAGAAAGCAGTGTGCTCCACCATTTCTGGTCATCCCCCATCCCAACTGGTGATCTTTTCTACCACCACTAACCCTACCCTATTACTTTCAGGTTAGTGTTTCATCCACTGCCCTTTCCCCTGTTTATGTGGTTTTTGTACCAACTAACAACACCAGTCAATCCGTTGACATTTTATCCTCCATGTCCCCTTGTTCTTCCATGAGCCTCAGTCTTGTATAAGCTGCACGTCTCATCTCAGGAATGGGTCGTACACACCACATGTGGAAAAAAATACATTTTTATTGTCCTGATATTATTGCTATCATTTGTTTTTAAGTTGTTTAGAGATGCAACATTCCACTGTGGAAATTAAGTTTATATTCAGAGTAAATACAGCAGTTACCACTTTGCTTGGGAATATAACTCGAGCAATCTGCAACTTTCAAAATGATGTAATCTGCCCCAGAATGCTCTGTTCGGTGCGCAGAGACCCCTGGAAACAGCGATGTCCGGGCACATGATTATAAAGCTTATCGTGTGTGTGAGATAATGATTGTTACCTAAAATAGCTCAAAAAGGTTCGAAAAGAAGCCGAAAATTCTTGGGAAAATACCTGAGAGAAAGGGCCTCTGCACAACGCAAGGCTTGGATAACTTTCTCAGCTCACCGAACGGGCAGCTGCTCGTACTGCAAACTCCGAACCATGTGGTGCAAGGCCTGAGTGGACGGACGTGTGCTACACAAACCCCCCGACAAATCACTGCTGGTGAATGGACTTTTGAAACTTGTGCATGTGTCCGCCTGCGGCTGCTAGCTTGTACTAAACGGAAATGATAGGAACTCGACACCTCTCAGTCTCATCCACGGATATTTCTCATGTTTCCTTTATTTCCCTGAAACCAACTTGCATCCGGGAGCACAACAATTAAGATTAACCATTTTGAAATTGCCACTCTTTCATTTAAATGCTGAAAGTTATGTTATAAAGACTGTTTTACATACAGATTCTGTGCTAGCAACGGCAGGTTAAAAGTGTCCGGACGAGCGGATCACAGCGCATGTGCGAAAGGCCTCATTAACCTTCATACGTCATTTCGAAAGTCACGTGTTTTTCACACTTAAGGCCCTTCTATTTGGATGGTGGAGTTTGTCCTTCAAATATTTTAATGGTTCACTCATCTGATTTCCCCCGTATGCGCATAAATCAAAGAACATCATTTTTACATGGTAGCGTGTGAAGGTCTGCAAGTCTTGTTACCTCCTGAAGGTGGACAACGGTTATGTCTTCACCTTTGTCTGTCAGTCTGCAAATCTATGCTCAAACAAACCAAAACCTTTCGATCATAGACCATTCCACAAACATTCCTCCATCTCTCACTCTCCATCACTGCAAACGTCTTCCTTCTCCAAAGTAGTACCCAGATTTTCCACTTGATTTTTCACCTTTTCCACTTGATTTTTCACCTTTGCCACTTGATTTTTCACCTTTTCCACTTGATTTTTCACATTTTCCACTTGATTTTTAACCTTTTCCACTTGATTTTTCACCTTTTCCACTTGATTTTTAACCTTTTCCACTTGATTTTTCACATTTTCCACTTGATTTTATATTTTACACTTGATTTTTTATTTTACACGTGATTTTTGACATTTTACAATTGATTTTTCACATTTTACACTTGATTTTTCACCTTTTCCACTTGATTTTTTATTTTACACGTGATTTTTCACATTTTACACTTGATTTTTCACATTTTACACTTGATTTTTCACATTTTACACTTGATTTTTTCACCTTTTACACTTGATTTTTCACATTTTACACTTGATTTTTCACCTTTTCCACTTGATGTTTCACCTTTTCCACTTAATTTATCACATTTTCCACTTGATTTATCACATTTTCCACTTGATTTATCACATTTTCCACTTGATTTATCACATTTTCCACTTGATTTATCACATTTTCCACTTGATTTATCACATTTTCCACTTGATTTATCACATTTTCCACTTGATTTATCACATTTTCCACTTGATTTATCACATTTTCCACTTGATTTATCACATTTTCCACTTGATTTATCACATTTTCCACTTGATTTATCACATTTTCCACTTGATTTATCACATTTTCCACTTGATTTTTCACATTTTCCACTTGATTTTTCACCTTTTCCACTTGATTTTTCACCTTTTCCACTTGATTTTTCACCTTTTCCACTTGATTTATCACATTTTCCACTTGATTTATCACATTTTCCACTTGATTTATCACATTTTCCACTTGATTTATCACATTTTCCACTTGATTTATCACATTTTCCACTTTATCACATTTTCCACTTTATCACATTTTACACTTGATTTTTCACATTTTCCACTTGATTTATCACATTTTACACTTGATTTTTCACCTTTTCCACTTGATTTTTCACCTTTTCCACTTGATTTTTCACCTTTTCCACTTGATTTTTCACATTTTACACTTGATTTTTCACCTTTTCCACTTGATTTATCACATTTTCCACTTGATTTTTCACCTTTTCCACTTGATTTTTCACCTTTTCCACTTGATTTTTCACCTTTTCCACTTGATTTTTCACCTTTTCCACTTTATTTTTCACCTTTTCCACTTGATTTTTCACCTTTTCCACTTGATTTTTCACCTTTTCTACTTGATTTTTCACCTTTTCCACTTGATTTTTCACCTTTTCCACTTGATTTTTCACCTTTTCCACTTGATTTTTCACCTTTTCCACTTGATTTTTCACCTTTTCCACTTGATTTTTCACCTTTTCCACTTGATTTTTCACCTTTTCCACTTGATTTTCACCTTTTCCACTTGATTTTTCACCTTTTCCACTTAATTTTTCACCTTTTCCACTTGATTTTTCACCTTTTCCACTTAATTTTTCACCTTTTCCACTTAATTTATCACATTTTCCACTTGATTTATCACATTTTCCACTTGATTTATCACATTGTCCACTTGATTTATCACATTTTCCACTTGATTTATCACATTTTCCACTTGATTTTTCACCTTTTCCACTTGATTTTTCACCTTTTCCACTTGATTTATCACATTTTCCACTTGATTTATCACATTTTCCACTTGATTTATCACATTTTCCACTTGATTTTTCACCTTTTCCACTTGATTTTTCACATTTTCCACTTGATGTTTCACATTTTCCACTTGATTTATCACATTTTCCACTTGATTTATCACATTTTCCACTTGATTTATCACATTTTCCACTTGATTTATCACATTTTCCACTTGATTTATCACATTTTCCACTTAATTTATCACATTTTCCACTTGATTTATCACATTTTCCACTTGATTTATCACATTTTCCACTTGATTTATCACATTTTCCACTTGATTTATCACATTTTCCACTTGATTTATCACCTTTTCCACTTGATTTTTCACCTTTTCCACTTTATTTTTCACCTTTTCCACTTGATTTTTCACATTTTACACTTGATTTTTCACCTTTTCCACTTGATGTTTCACATTTTCCACTTGATTTATCACATTTTCCACTTGATTTATCACATTTTCCACTTTATTTATCACATTTTCCACTTTATTTATCACATTTTACATTTGATTGATCACATTTTACATTTGATTTATCACATTTTCCACTTTATTTATCACATTTTACATTTGATTGATCACATTTTACATTTGATTTATCACATTTTCCATTTGATTTATCACATTTTCCACTTGATTTTTCACATTTTCCATTTGATTTATCACATTTTCCACTTGATTTTTCACCTTTTCCATTTGATTTATCACATTTTCCACTTGATTTTTCACCTTTTCCACTTGATTTTTCACCTTTTCCACTTGCTTTTTCACCTTTTCCACTTGATTTTTCACCTTTTCCACTTGCTTTTTCACCTTTTCCACTTGATTTTTCACCTTTTCCACTTGATTTTTCACCTTTTCCACTTGATTTTTCACCTTTTCCACTTGATTTTTCACCTTTCCACTTGATTTTTCACCTTTCCACTTGATTTTTCACCTTTTCCACTTGATTTTTCACCTTTTCCACTTGATTTTTCACCTTTTCCACTTGATTTTTCACCTTTTCCACTTGATTTTTCACCTTTTCCACTTGATTTTTCACCTTTTCCACTTGATTTTTCACCTTTTCCACTTGATTTTTCACCTTTTCCACTTGATTTTTCACCTTTTCCACTTGATTTTTCACCTTTTCCACTTGATTTTTCACCTTTTCCACTTGCTTTTTCACCTTTTCCACTTGATTTTTCACCTTTTCCACTTGATTTTTCACCTTTTCCACTTGATTTTTCACCTTTTCCACTTGATTTTTCACCTTTTCCACTTGATTTTTCACCTTTTCCACTTGATTTTTCACCTTTTCCACTTGATTTTTCACCTTTTCCACTTGATTTTTCACCTTTTCCACTTGATTTTTCACCTTTTCCACTTGATTTTTCACCTTTTCCACTTGATTTTTCACCTTTTCCACTTGATTTTTCACCTTTTCCACTTGATTTTTCACCTTTTCCACTTGATTTTTCATCTTTTCCACTTGATTTTTCACCTTTTCCACTTGATTTTTCACCTTTTCCACTTGATTTTTCACATTTTACACTTGATTTTTCACATTTTACACTTGATTTTTCACATTTTACACTTGATTTTTCACATTTTACACTTGATTTTTCACATTTTACACTTGTTTTATCACATTTTCCACTTGATTTTTCACATTTTACACTTGATTTTTCACCTTTTCCATTTGATTTTTCACCTTTTCCACTTGATTTATCACATTTTCCACTTGATTTATCACATTTTCCACTTGATTTATCACATTTTCCACTTGATTTATCACATTTTCCACTTGATTTATCACATTTTCCACTTGATTTATCACATTTTCCACTTGATTTATCACATTTTCCACTTGATTTTTCACCTTTTCCACTTGATTTTTCACCTTTTCCACTTGATTTATCACATTTTCCACTTGATTTATCACATTTTCCACTTGATTTATCACATTTTCCACTTGATTTATCACATTTTCCACTTGATTTATCACATTTTACACTTGATTTTTCACATTTTACACTTGATTTTTCACATTTTACACTTTATCACATTTTCCACTTTATCACATTTTACACTTGATTTTTCACATTTTACACTTGATTTATCACATTTTCCACTTGATTTTTCACCTTTTCCACTTGATTTTTCACCTTTTCCACTTGATTTTTCACCTTTTCCACTTGATTTTTCACATTTTACACTTGATTTTTCACCTTTTCCACTTGATTTATCACATTTTCCACTTGATTTTTCACATTTTACACTTGATTTTTCACCTTTTCCACTTGATTGATCACATTTTCCACTTGATTTTTCACCTTTTCCACTTGATTTTTCACCTTTTCCACTTGATTTTTCACCTTTTCCACTTGATTTTTCACCTTTTCCACTTGATTTTTCACCTTTTCCACTTGATTTTTCACCTTTTCCACTTGATTTTTCACCTTTTCCACTTGATTTTTCACCTTTTCCACTTGATTTTTCACCTTTTCCACTTGATTTTTCACCTTTTCCACTTGATTTTTCACCTTTTCCACTTAATTTTTCACCTTTTCCACTTGATTTTTCACCTTTTCCACTTAATTTTTCACCTTTTCCACTTAATTTATCACATTTTCCACTTGATTTATCACATTTTCCACTTGATTTATCACATTGTCCACTTGATTTATCACATTTTCCACTTGATTTATCACATTTTCCACTTGATTTTTCACCTTTTCCACTTGATTTTTCACCTTTTCCACTTGATTTATCACATTTTCCACTTGATTTATCACATTTTCCACTTGATTTATCACATTTTCCACTTGATTTTTCACCTTTTCCACTTGATTTTTCACCTTTTCCACTTGATGTTTCACATTTTCCACTTGATTTATCACATTTTCCACTTGATTTATCACATTTTCCACTTGATTTATCACATTTTCCACTTGATTTATCACATTTTCCACTTGATTTATCACATTTTCCACTTAATTTATCACATTTTCCACTTGATTTATCACATTTTCCACTTGATTTATCACATTTTCCACTTGATTTATCACATTTTCCACTTGATTTATCACATTTTCCACTTGATTTATCACCTTTTCCACTTGATTTTTCACCTTTTCCACTTTATTTTTCACCTTTTCCACTTGATTTTTCACATTTTACACTTGATTTTTCACCTTTTCCACTTGATGTTTCACATTTTCCACTTGATTTATCACATTTTCCACTTGATTTATCACATTTTCCACTTTATTTATCACATTTTCCACTTTATTTATCACATTTTACATTTGATTTATCACATTTTCCACTTTATTTATCACATTTTACATTTGATTGATCACATTTTACATTTGATTTATCACATTTTCCATTTGATTTATCACATTTTCCACTTGATTTTTCACATTTTCCATTTGATTTATCACATTTTCCACTTGATTTTTCACCTTTTCCATTTGATTTATCACATTTTCCACTTGATTTTTCACCTTTTCCACTTGATTTTTCACCTTTTCCACTTGCTTTTTCACCTTTTCCACTTGATTTTTCACCTTTTCCACTTGCTTTTTCACCTTTTCCACTTGATTTTTCACCTTTTCCACTTGATTTTTCACCTTTTCCACTTGATTTTTCACCTTTTCCACTTGATTTTTCACCTTTCCACTTGATTTTTCACCTTTCCACTTGATTTTTCACCTTTTCCACTTGATTTTTCACCTTTTCCACTTGATTTTTCACCTTTTCCACTTGATTTTTCACCTTTTCCACTTGATTTTTCACCTTTTCCACTTGATTTTTCACCTTTTCCACTTGATTTTTCACCTTTTCCACTTGATTTTTCACCTTTTCCACTTGATTTTTCACCTTTTCCACTTGATTTTTCACCTTTTCCACTTGATTTTTCACCTTTTCCACTTGATTTTTCACCTTTTCCACTTGCTTTTTCACCTTTTCCACTTGATTTTTCACCTTTTCCACTTGATTTTTCACCTTTTCCACTTGATTTTTCACCTTTTCCACTTGATTTTTCACCTTTTCCACTTGATTTTTCACCTTTTCCACTTGATTTTTCACCTTTTCCACTTGATTTTTCACCTTTTCCACTTGATTTTTCACCTTTTCCACTTGATTTTTCACCTTTTCCACTTGATTTTTCACCTTTTCCACTTGATTTTTCACCTTTTCCACTTGATTTTTCACCTTTTCCACTTGATTTTTCACCTTTTCCACTTGATTTTTCACCTTTTCCACTTGATTTTTCACCTTTTCCACTTGATTTTTCACCTTTTCCACTTGATTTTTCACCTTTTCCACTTGATTTTTCATCTTTTCCACTTGATTTTTCATCTTTTCCACTTGATTTTTCATCTTTTCCACTTGATTTTTCATCTTTTCCACTTGATTTTTCAGCTTTTCCACTTGATTTTTCATCTTTTCCACTTGATTTATCATCTTTTCCACTTGATGTATCACATTTTACACTTGATTTATCACATTTTACACTTGATTTATCACATTTTACACTTGATTTATCACGTTTTACACTTGATTTTTCACATTTTACACTTGATTTTTCACATTTTACACTTGATTTTTCACATTTTACACTTGATTTTTCACATTTTACACTTGTTTTATCACATTTTCCACTTGATTTTTCACATTTTACACTTGATTTTTCACCTTTTCCATTTGATTTTTCACCTTTTCCACTTGATGTTTCACCTTTTCCACTTGATTTTTCACCTTTTCCACTTGATGTTTCACCTTTTCCACTTGATTTTTCACCTTTTCCACTTGATTTTTCACCTTTTCCACTTGATTTTTCACCTTTTCCACTTGATTTTTCACCTTTTCCACTTGATTTTTCACCTTTTCCACTTGATTTTTCACCTTTTCCACTTGATTTTTCACCTTTTCCACTTGATTTTTCACCTTTTCCACTTGATTTTTCACCTTTTCCACTTGATTTTTCACCTTTTCCACTTGATTTTTCACCTTTTCCACTTGATTTTTCACCTTTTCCACTTGATTTTTCACCTTTTCCACTTGATTTTTCACCTTTTCCACTTGATTTTTCACCTTTTCCACTTTTTTCACCTTTTCCACTTTTTCACCTTTTCCACTTGATTTATTCACCTTTTCCACTTTTTTCACCTTTTCCACTTTTTTCACCTTTTCCACTTTTTTTCACCTTTTCCACTTTATTTTTCACCTTTTCCACTTTTTTTCACCTTTTCCACTTAATTTATCACATTTTCCACTTTTTTTCACCTTTTCCACTTGATTTTCACCTTTTCGACTTAATTTATCACATTTTCCACTTGATTTTTCACCTTTTCCACTTGATTTATCACATTTTCCACTTGATTTATCACATTTTCCACTTGATTTATCACATTTTCCACTTGATTTTTCACCTTTTCCACTTGATTTTTCACATTTTCCACTTGATTTTTCACCTTTTCCACTTGATTTTTCACCTTTTCCACTTGATTTTTCACCTTTTCCACTTGATTTTCACCTTTTCCACTTGATTTTTCACCTTTTCCACTTGATTTTTCACCTTTTCCACTTGATTTTTCACCTTTTCCACTTGATTTTTCACCTTTTCCACTTGATTTTTCACCTTTTCGACTTAATTTATCACATTTTCCACTTGATTTTTCACCTTTTCCACTTGATTTATCACATTTTCCACTTGATTTATCACATTTTCCACTTGATTTACCACATTTTCCACTTGATTTATCACATTTTCCACTTGATTTATCACATTTTCCACTTGATTTATCACATTTTCCACTTGATTTATCACATTTTCCACTTGATTTATCACATTTTCCACTTGATTTATCACATTTTCCACTTGATTTATCACATTTTCCACTTGATTTATCACCTTTTCCACTTGATTTTTCACCTTTTCCACTTTATTTTTCACCTTTTCCACTTGATTTTTCACCTTTTCCACTTTATTTTTCACCTTTTCCACTTGATTTTTCACATTTTACACTTGATTTTTCACCTTTTCCACTTGATGTTTCACATTTTCCACTTGATGTTTCACATTTTCCCACTTGATTTATCACATTTTCCACTTTATTTATCACATTTTCCACTTTATTTATCACATTTTCCACTTTATTTATCACATTTTACATTTGATTTATCACATTTTCCACTTTATTTATCACATTTTACATTTGATTGATCACATTTTACATTTGATTTATCACATTTTCCATTTGATTTATCACATTTTCCACTTGATTTTTCACATTTTCCATTTGATTTATCACATTTTCCACTTGATTTTTCACATTTTCCATTTGATTTATCACATTTTCCACTTGATTTTTCACCTTTTCCACTTGATTTTTCACCTTTTCCACTTGCTTTTTCACCTTTTCCACTTGATTTTTCACCTTTTCCACTTGCTTTTTCACCTTTTCCACTTGATTTTTCACCTTTTCCACTTGATTTTTCACCTTTTCCACTTGATTTTTCACCTTTTCCACTTGATTTTTCACCTTTTCCACTTGATTTTTCACCTTTCCACTTGATTTTTCACCTTTCCACTTGATTTTTCACCTTTTCCACTTGATTTTTCACCTTTTCCACTTGATTTTTCACCTTTTCCACTTGATTTTTCACCTTTTCCACTTGATTTTTCACCTTTTCCACTTGATTTTTCACCTTTTCCACTTGATTTTTCACCTTTTCCACTTGATTTTTCACCTTTTCCACTTGATTTTTCACCTTTTCCACTTGCTTTTTCACCTTTTCCACTTGATTTTTCACCTTTTCCACTTGATTTTTCACCTTTTCCACTTGATTTTTCACCTTTTCCACTTGATTTTTCACCTTTTCCACTTGATTTTTCACCTTTTCCACTTCATTTTTCACCTTTTCCACTTGATTTTTCACCTTTTCCACTTGATTTTTCACCTTTTCCACTTGATTTTTCACCTTTTCCACTTGATTTTTCACCTTTTCCACTTGATTTTTCATCTTTTCCACTTGATTTTTCATCTTTTCCACTTGATTTTTCATCTTTTCCACTTGATTTTTCACCTTTTCCACTTGATTTTTCACCTTTTCCACTTGATTTTTCACCTTTTCCACTTGATTTTTCACCTTTTCCACTTGATTAATCACATTTTACACTTGATTTATCACATTTTACACTTGATTTTTCACATTTTACACTTGATTTTTCACATTTTACACTTGATTTTTCACATTTTACACTTGATTCTACACATTTTACACTTGTTTTATCACATTTTCCACTTGATTCTACACCTTTTCCACTTGATTTTTCACCTTTTCCACTTGATTCTACACCTTTTCCACTTGATTTTTCACCTTTTCCACTTGATTTTTCACCTTTTACACTTGATGTTTCACCTTTTCCACTTGATTTTTCACCTTTTCCACTTGATTTTTCACCTTTTCCACTTGATTTTTCACCTTTTCCACTTGATTTTTCACCTTTTCCACTTGATGTTTCACCTTTTCCACTTGATTTTTCACCTTTTCCACTTGATTTTTCACCTTTTCCACTTGATTTTTCACCTTTTCCACTTGATTTTTCACCTTTTCCACTTGATTTTTCACCTTTTCCACTTGATTTTTCACCTTTTCCACTTGATTTTTCACCTTTTCCACTTGATTTTTCACCTTTTCCACTTTTTCACCTTTTCCACTTGATTTTTCACCTTTTCCACTTTTTCACCTTTTCCACTTGATTTTTCACCTTTTCCACTTTTTTCACCTTTTCCACTTTTTTTCACCTTTTCCACTTTTTTCACCTTTTCCACTTTATTTTTCACCTTTTCCACTTTTTTCACCTTTTCCACTTTATTTTTCACCTTTTCCACTTTTTTTCACCTTTTCCACTTAATTTATCACATTTTCCACTTTTTTTCACCTTTTCCACTTGATTTTCACCTTTTCGACTTAATTTATCACATTTTCCACTTGATTTTTCACCTTTTCCACTTGATTTATCACATTTTCCACTTGATTTATCACATTTTCCACTTGATTTATCACATTTTCCACTTGATTTTTCACCTTTTCCACTTGATTTTTCACATTTTCCACTTGATTTTTCACCTTTTCCACTTGATTTTTCACCTTTTCCACTTGATTTTTCACCTTTTCCACTTGATTTTCACCTTTTCCACTTGATTTTTCACCTTTTCCACTTGATTTTTCACCTTTTCCACTTGATTTTTCACCTTTTCCACTTGATTTTTCACCTTTTCCACTTGATTTTTCACCTTTTCGACTTAATTTATCACATTTTCCACTTGATTTTTCACCTTTTCGACTTAATTTATCACATTTTCCACTTGATGTTTCACATTTTCGACTTAATTTATCACATTTTCCACTTGATTTATCACATTTTCCACTTGATTTATCACATTTTCCACTTGATTTATCACATTTTCCACTTGATTTATCACATTTTCCACTTGATTTATCACATTTTCCACTTGATTTATCACATTTTCCACTTGATTTATCACATTTTCCACTTGATTTATCACATTTTCCACTTGATTTATCACATTTTCCACTTGATTTATCACATTTTCCACTTGATTTATCACATTTTCCACTTTATTTTTCACCTTTTCCACTTGATTTTTCACATTTTCCACTTGATTTTTCACCTTTTCCACTTGATGTTTCACATTTTCCACTTGATTTATCACATTTTCCACTTGATTTTTCACCTTTTCCACTTGATGTTTCACATTTTCCACTTGATTTATCACCTTTTCCACTTGATGTTTCACATTTTCCACTTGATTTATCACATTTTCCACTTGATTTATCACATTTTCCACTTGATTTATCACATTTTCCACTTTATTTATCACATTTTCCACTTTATTTATCACATTTTCCACTTTATTTATCACATTTTCCACTTTATTTATCACATTTTCCACTTTATTTATCACATTTTACATTTGATTTATCACATTTTCCATTTGATTTATCACATTTTCCACTTGATTTTTCACCTTTTCCACTTGATTTTTCACCTTTTCCACTTTATTTTTCACCTTTTCCACTTTATTTTTCACCTTTTCCACTTTATTTTTCACCTTTTCCACTTGATTTTTCACCTTTTCCACTTGATTTTTCACCTTTTCCACTTGATTTTTCACCTTTTCCACTTGATTTTTCACCTTTTCCACTTGATGTTTCACCTTTTCCACTTGATTTTTCACCTTTTCCACTTGATTTTTCACCTTTTCCACTTGATTTTTCACCTTTTCCACTTGATTTTTCACCTTTGCCACTTTTTTCACCTTTTCCACTTTTTTCACCTTTTCCACTTTTTTCACCTTTTCCACTTTTTTCACCTTTTCCACTTAATTTTTCACCTTTTGCACTTGATTTTTCACCTTTTCCACTTGATTTTTCACCTTTTCCACTTGATTGTTCACCTTTTCCACTTGATTTTTCACCTTTTCCACTTGATTTTTCACCTTTTCCACTTGATTTTTCACCTTTTCCACTTGATTTTTCACCTTTTCCACTTGATTTTTCACCTTTTCCACTTGATTTTTCACCTTTTCCACCTGATTTTTCACCTTTTCCACTTGATTTTTCACCTTTTCCACTTGATTTTTCACCTTTTCCACTTGATTTTTCACCTTTTCCACTTGATTTTTCACCTTTTCCACTTGATTTTTCATCTTTTCCACTTGAGTTTTCACCTTTTCCACTTGATTTTTCACCTTTTCCACTTGATTTTTCACCTTTTCCACTTGATTTTTCACCTTTTCCACTTGATTTTTCACCTTTTCCACTTGATTTTTCACCTTTTCCACTTGATTTTTCACCTTTTCCACTTGATTTTTCACCTTTTCCACTTGATTTTTCACCTTTTCCACTTGATTTTTCACCTTTTCCACTTGATTTTTCACCTTTTCCACTTGATTTTTCACCTTTTCCACTTGATTTTTCACCTTTTCCACTTTTTTTCACCTTTTCCACTTGATTTTTCACCTTTTCCACTTTTTTCACCTTTTCCACTTGATTTTTCACCTTTTCCACTTGATTTTTTACCTTTTCCACTTGATTTTTCACCTTTTCCACTTGATTTTTTACCTTTTCCACTTGATTTTTCACCTTTTCCACTTGATTTATCACCATTTCCACTTGATTTATCACATTTACACTTGATTTATCACATTTTCCACTTTATTTATCACATTTTCCACTTTATTTATCACATTTTCCACTTGATTTATCACATTTTCCACTTGATTTATCACATTTTACACTTGATTTATCACATTTTACACTTTATTTATCACATTTTACACTTTATTTATCACATTTTACACTTGATTTATCACATTTTACACTTGATTTTTCACATTTTACACTTGATTTACACATTTTACACTTGATTTTTCACATTTTACACTTGATTTTTCACATTTCCACTTGATTTTCCACTTGATTTTCCACATTTTCCACTTGATTTTTCACATTTTACACTTGATTTTCCACATTTTCCACTTGATTTTTCACATTTTACACTTGTTTTATCACATTTTCCACTTGATTTATCACATTTTCCACTTGTTTTATCACATTTTACACTTGATTTTTCACATTTTACACTTGTTTTATCACATTTTCCACTTGTTTTATCACATTTTACACTTGATTTTTCACATTTTACACTTGTTTTATCACATTTTACACTTGTTTTATCACATTTTACACTTTATTTTTCACATTTTACACTTTATTTTTCACATTTTCCACTTTATTTTTCACCTTTTCCACTTGATTTTTCACCTTTTCCACTTGATTTTTCACCTTTTCCACTTGATTTTTCACCTTTTCCACTTGATTTTTCACCTTTTCCACTTGATTTTTCACCTTTTCCACTTGATTTTACACCTTTTCCACTTGATTTTTCACCTTTTCCACTTGATTTTTCACCTTTTCCACTTGATTTTTCACATTTTCCACTTGATTTTTCACCTTTTCCACTTGATTTTTCACCTTTTCCACTTGATTTTTAACCTTTTCCACTTGATTTTTCACCTTTTGCACTTGATTTTTCACATTTTCCACTTGATTTTTCACCTTTTCCACTTGATTTTTCACCTTTTCCACTTGATTTTTAACCTTTTCCACTTGATTTTTCACATTTTCCACTTGATTTTTCACATTTTCCACTTGATTTTTAAACTTTTCCACTTGATTTTTAACCTTTTCCACTTGATTTTTCACCTTTTCCACTTGATTTTTCACCTTTTCCACTTGATTTTTCACCTTTTCCACTTGATTTTTAATTTTACACTTGATTTTATATTTTACACTTGATTTTTTATTTTACACGTGATTTTTTATTTTACACTTGATTTTTCACATTTTACACTTGATTTTTTCACATTTTACACTTGATTTTTCACATTTTACACTTGATTTTTTCACCTTTTACACTTGATTTTTCACATTTTACACTTGATTTTTCACCTTTTCCACTTGATGTTTCACATTTTCGACTTAATTTATCACATTTTCCACTTGATTTATCACATTTTCCACTTGATTTTTCACATTTTCCACTTGATTTTTCACCTTTTCCACTTGATTTTTCACCTTTTCCACTTGATTTATCACATTTTCCACTTGATTTTTCACATTTTCCACTTGATTTATCACATTTTCCACTTGATTTATCACATTTTCCACTTGATTTTTCACCTTTTCCACTTGATTTTACACCTTTTCCACTTGATTTTTCACCTTTTCCACTTGATTTTTCACCTTTTCCACTTGTTTTATCACATTTTCCACTTGATTTATCACATTTTCCACTTGATTTTTCACCTTTTCCACTTGATTTTTCACCTTTTCCACTTGATTTATCACATTTTCCACTTGATTTATCACATTTTCCACTTGATTTTTCACCTTTTCCACTTGATTTTTCACCTTTTCCACTTGATTTTTCACCTTTTCCACTTGATTTTTCACCTTTTCCACTTGATTTTTCACATTTTCCACTTGATTTATCACATTTTCCACTTGATTTATCACATTTTCCACTTGATTTATCACATTTTCCACTTGATTTATCACATTTTCCACTTGATTTATCACATTTTCCACTTGATTTTTCACCTTTTCCACTTGATTTTTCACCTTTTCCACTTGATTTTTCACCTTTTCCACTTGATTTATCACATTTTCCACTTGATTTATCACATTTTCCACTTGATTTATCACATTTTCCACTTGATTTTACACATTTTCCACTTGATTTTTCACCTTTTCCACTTGATTTTTCACCTTTTCCACTTGATTTTTCACATTTTACACTTGATGTTTCACATTTTCCACTTGATTTTTCACCTTTTCCACTTTTTTCACCTTTTCCACTTGATTTTTCACATTTTCCACTTGATTTATCACATTTTCCACTTGATTTTTCACCTTTTCCTCTTGATTTTTCACCTTTTCCACTTGATTTTTCACATTTTCCACTTGATTTTTCACCTTTTCCACTTGATTTTTCACATTTTGCACTTGATTTTTCACCTTTTCCACTTGATTTTTCACCTTTTCCAGATCCAGCGTGCGGGAACTCATGGGAGAGCAAAGATGGCAGACAAATGGCTTCAACAAATGATCTTCCCCTCCTATCCAGTTAGAACAGAAAGATCAGTATGAAAGGAATGTACCTGCTGTATTTGTAGCCTCTTATTTTTCTTTTTTTTACAGAAAGGTACCGGTACTGGTATCTAAGGCTCGTAATGGAGCTGCCATACACATCACCACCCCACCTGCTACATCTCCACCCCACCTGCGACATCTCCACCCTACCCCCTACATCTCCACCCCACCTGCTACATCTCCACCCCACCCCCTACATCTCCACCCCACCTGCTACATCTCCACCCCACCCCCTACATCTCCACCCCACCCGCTACCTCTCCACCCCACCCCCTACATCTCCACCCCACCTGCTACATCTCCACCCCACCCCCTACATCTCCACCCCACCTGCTACATCTCCACCCCACCCCCTACATCTCCACCCCACCCGCTACCTCTCCACCCCACCCCCTACATCTCCACCCCATCTGCTACATCTCCACCCCACCCCCTACATCTCCACCCCACCTGCTATATCTCCACCCCACCCCCTACATCTCCACCCCACCTGCTACATCTCCACCCCACCCCCTACATCTCCACCCCACCCGCTAACTCTCCACCCCACCCCCTACATCTCCACCCCACCTGCTACATCTCCACCCCACCTGCTAAATCTCCACCCCACCCCCTACATCTCCACCCCACCCCCTACATCTCCACCCCACCTGCTACATCTCCACCCCACCTGCTACATCTCCACCCCACCTGCTAAATCTCCACCCCACCCCCTACATCTCCACCCCACCCCCTACATCTCCACCCCACCCCCTACATCTCCACCCCACCTGCTACATCTCCACCCCACCTGCTACATCTCCACCCCACCTGCTAAATCTCCACCCCACCCCCTACATCTCCACCCCACCCCCTACATCTCCACCCCACCCCCTACATCTCCACGCCACCCGCTACCTCTCCACCCCACCCCCTACATCTCCACCCCACCCGCTACCTCTCCACCCCACCCCCTACATCTCCACCCCACCCCCTACATCTTCACCCTACCTCTACATCTCCACCCTCCCCCCAAATCCCACAACTTTACAGGTGACCTTTACGTGTATTTCTGCGCACTTGCAATCCTTTCCCATCATTACACGTTACATTACATCACGTCAGACTTGGTTGTGGAGCTTTGAATAATTTAACACCTGAACGCCGATGATCATATTCATACAGTTTGGATTTCATGATCACCTGATCCCCCGCTATCACGTGACCAGTTAATTCCACCGAATCATGTGGTGAAGGTAAAGTATGAATGTAAACTACCCGCGGTAGTTTGAGTGTTGCTTGTGAGATCTTTATGTGAACATCACAAAGCTTCATCGAAGGTTGCAACGTATAATTCTCCACCAAAATTCCCTCAGGAGCCAATCAGGAAGGCCTCATCCACCAAGACAATCCCTCATCCCTTTATCCCTCCGACGACCAATCGAAAGATATAAATGATATCCTCGAACATTTCCCCTAATCATATTATTATCTGTTTCCTTCAAACATCAAAATGTGAATGAGCGATCGTTCCTCACAGGACCAATCGGCTTGGTTTCTGTTCGTCACCATGGCGACCTCATCCGAGCACCACTCCCCCCCCCCTCGCTTCCGCAGCATACCCCCCCCACCCTCCCCCCCTCGCCCTCCCCCACCCCCACCTGAACACACATCGCCCTTTGATTGGTCCGATGCTGAGCCGCCTTGCGTGCTGCCTGTCGCAGTGAGCTGCTCGCTACGCTGGGGATGCTCCGATTTCTTGGGTAAGTCACCGCCGCCATTGCTGAACGCAGTCTCACTCCTTCCTTTTCTTGTTGCATGATCGGTGTCCTTGGATGAGGTTTAAGTTTATTATTGTGTGCAAGCTCATTTTAAACCTGTCATTTGGTTCTAAGGCCTTTGCCTCCCATTGGTATGAGGAGTCTCAGCCTTGTTTATATGGAGGGAAGGGAGGGGAAAAGGATTTAATTATTCATGGCATTTTCATGGCTTCATAGGACTCATTAGACTCATGGATGGGAGTGGTGGAGATGTTTTAGGTGGAAGGGAGGGGTGGAGATGTTTTAGGTGGATGGGAGTGGTGGACATGTTTTAGGTGGATGGGAGTGGTGGAGATGTTTTAGGTGGATGGGAGTGGTGGAGATGTTTTAGGTTGATGGGAGTGGTTGAGATGTTTTAGGTGGAAGGGAGTGGTGGAGATGTTTTAGGTGGAAGGGAGTGGTGGAGATGTTTTAGGTAGATGGGAGTGGTGGAGATGTTTTAGGTGGAAGGGAGTGGTGGACATGTTTTAGGTGGAAGGGAGTGGTGGACATGTTTTAGGTGGAAGGGAGTGGTGGAGATGTTTTAGGTGGAAGGGAGTGGTGGAGATGTTTTAGGTGGAAGGGAGTGGTGGAGATGTTTTAGGTGGAAGGGAGTGGTGGAGATGTTTTAGGTGGAAGGGAGTGGTGGAGATGTTTTAGGTGGAAGGGAGTGGTGGAGATGTTTTAGGTGGAAGGGAGTGGTGGACATGTTTTAGGTGGAAGGGAGTGCTGGAGATGTTTTAGGTGGAAGGGAGTGGTGGAGATGTTTTAGGTGGAAGGGAGTGGTGGACATGTTTTAGGTGGAAGGGAGTGGTGGACATGTTTTAGGTGGAAGGGAGTGGTGGAGATGTTTTAGGTGGAAGGGAGTGGTGGACATGTTTTAGGTGGAAGGGAGTGGTGGAGATGTTTTAGGTTGATGGGAGTGGTTGAGATGTTTTAGGTGGAAGGGAGTGGTGGAGATGTTTTAGGTGGAAGGGAGTGGTGGAGATGTTTTAGGTAGATGGGAGTGGTGGAGATGTTTTAGGTGGAAGGGAGTGGTGGACATGTTTTAGGTGGAAGGGAGTGGTGGAGATGTTTTAGGTTGATGGGAGTGGTGGAGATGTTTTAGGTGGAAGGGAGTGGTGGACATGTTTTAGGTGGAAGGGAGTGGTGGAGATGTTTTAGGTAGATGGGAGTGGTTGAGATGTTTTAGGTGGAAGGGAGTGGTGGAGATGTTTTAGGTGGAAGGGAGGGGTGGACATGTTTTAGTTGGAAGGGAGGGGTGGAGATGTTTTAGGTGGATGGGAGTGGTGGAGATGTTTTAGGTGGATGGGAGTGGTTGAGATGTTTTAGGTTGATGGGAGTGGTGGAGATGTTTTAGGTGGAAGGGAGTGGTGGAGATGTTTTAGGTAGATGGGAGTGGTTGAGATGTTTTAGGTGGAAGGGAGTGGTGGAGATGTTTTAGGTGGAAGGGAGGGGTGGAGATGTTTTAGGTGGATGGGAGTGGTGGAGATGTTTTAGGTGGAAGGGAGTGGTGGAGATGTTTTAGGTGGATGGGAGTGGTTGAGATGTTTTAGGTGGAAGGGAGGGGTGGAGATGTTTTAGGTGGATGGGAGTGGTGGAGATGTTTTAGGTGGAAGGGAGGGGTGGAGATGTTTTAGGTGGATGGGAGTGGTGGAGATGTTTTAGGTGGAAGGGAGTGGTGGAGATGTTTTAGGTGGAAGGGAGGGGTGGAGATGTTTTAGGTGGATGGGAGTGGTGGAGATGTTTTAGGTGGAAGGGAGGGGTGGAGATGCTTTAGGTGGATGGGAGTGGTGGAGATGTTTTAGGTGGAAGGGAGTGGTGGAGATGTTTTAGGTGGAAGGGAGGGGTGGAGATGTTTTAGGTGGATGGGAGTGGTGGAGATGTTTTAGGTGGAAAGGAGTGGTGGAGATGTTTTAGGTAGATGGGAGTGGTTGAGATGTTTTAGGTGGATGGGAGTGGTTGAGAGGTTTTAGGTTGATGGGAGTGGTGGAGATGTTTTAGGTTGATGGGAGTGGTTGAGATGTTTTAGGTGGATGGGAGTGGTGGAGATGTTTTAGGTTGATGGGAGTGGTGGAGATGTTTTAGGTGGATGGGAGTGGTTGAAATGTTTTTGGTTGATGGGAGTGGTTGAGATGTTTTAGGTTAATGGGAGTGGTTGAGATGTTTTAGGTTGATGGGAGTGGTTGAGATGTTTTAGGTTGATGGGAGTGGTTGAGAGGTTTTAGGTTGATGGGAGTGGTGGAGATGTTTTAGGTTGATGGGAGTGGTTGAGATGTTTTAGGTTGATGGGAGTGGTTGAGAGGTTTTAGGTTGATGGGAGTGGTGGAGATGTTTTAGGTTGATGGGAGTGGTTGAGATGTTTTAGGTGGATGGGAGTGGTTGAGAGGTTTTAGGTTGATGGGAGTGGTGGAGATGTTTTAGGTTGATGGGAGTGGTTGAGATGTTTTAGGTGGATGGGAGTGGTGGAGATGTTTTAGGTTGATGGGAGTGGTGGAGATGTTTTAGGTGGATGGGAGTGGTTGAAATGTTTTTGGTTGATGGGAGTGGTTGAGATGTTTTAGGTTAATGGGAGTGGTTGAGATGTTTTAGGTTGATGGGAGTGGTTGAGATGTTTTAGGTTGATGGGAGTGGTTGAGAGGTTTTAGGTTGATGGGAGTGGTGGAGATGTTTTAGGTTGATGGGGAGTGGTTGAGATGTTTTAGGTGGATGGGAGTGGTGGAGATGTTTTAGGTTGATGGGAGTGGTGGAGATGTTTTAGGTGGATGGGAGTGGTTGAAATGTTTTAGGTGGATGGGAGTGGTTGAGATGTTTTAGGTGGATGGGAGTGGTGGAGATGTTTTAGGTTGATGGGAGTGGTGGAGATGTTTTAGGTTGATGGGGAGTGGTTGAGATGTTTTAGGTGGATGGGAGTGGTGGAGATGTTTTAGGTTGATGGGAGTGGTGGAGATGTTTTAGGTTGATGGGAGTGGTTGAGATGTTTTAGGTGGATGGGAGTGGTTGAGATGTTTTAGGTTGATGGGAGTGGTTGAGATGTTTTAGGTTGATGGGAGTGGTTGAGAGGTTTTAGGTTGATGGGAGTGGTGGAGATGTTTTAGGTTGATGGGAGTGGTTGAGATGTTTTAGGTGGATGGGAGTGGTGGAGATGTTTTAGGTTGATGGGAGTGGTGGAGATGTTTTAGGTGGATGGGAGTGGTTGAAATGTTTTTGGTTCATGGGAGTGGTTGAGATGTTTTAGGTTAATGGGAGTGGTTGAGATGTTTTAGGTTGATGGGAGTGGTTGAGATGTTTTCGGTGGATGGGAGTGGTTGAGATGTTTTCGGTGGATGGGAGTGGTTGAGATGTTTTAGGTTGATGGGAGTGGTTGAGATGTTTTAGGTTAATGGGAGTGGTTGAAATGTTTTTGGTTGATGGGAGTGGTTGAGATGTTTTAGGTTAATGGGAGTGGTTGAAATGTTTTCGGTGGATGGGAGTGGTTGAGATGTTTTAGGTTGATGGGAGTGGTTGAGATGTTTTAGGTTAATGGGAGTGGTTGAAATGTTTTTGGTTGATGGGAGTGGTTGAGATGTTTTAGGTTAATGGGAGTGGTTGAAATGTTTTTGGTTGATGGGAGTGGTGGAGATGTTTTAGGTTGATGGGAGTGGTTGAGATGTTTTCTGTGGATGGGAGTGGTGGAGATGTTTTAGGTGGATGGGAGTGGTGGAGATGTTTTAGGTGGATGGGAGTGGTGGAGATGTTTTAGGTGGATGGGAGTGGTGGAGATGTTTTAGGTGGATGGGAGTGGTTGAAATGTTTTTGGTTGATGGGAGTGGTGGAGATGTTTTAGGTTGATGGGAGTGGTTGAGATGTTTTAGGTGGATGGGAGTGGTTGAGATGTTTTAGGTTGATGGGAGTGGTTGAGATGTTTTAGGTTGATGGGAGTGGTTGAGAGGTTTTAGGTTGATGGGAGTGGTGGAGATGTTTTAGGTTGATGGGAGTGGTTGAGATGTTTTAGGTGGATGGGAGTGGTGGAGATGTTTTAGGTTGATGGGAGTGGTGGAGATGTTTTAGGTGGATGGGAGTGGTTGAAATGTTTTTGGTTCATGGGAGTGGTTGAGATGTTTTAGGTTAATGGGAGTGGTTGAGATGTTTTAGGTTGATGGGAGTGGTTGAGATGTTTTCGGTGGATGGGAGTGGTTGAGATGTTTTCGGTGGATGGGAGTGGTTGAGATGTTTTAGGTTAATGGGAGTGGTTGAAATGTTTTTGGTTGATGGGAGTGGTTGAGATGTTTTAGGTTAATGGGAGTGGTTGAAATGTTTTCGGTGGATGGGAGTGGTTGAGATGTTTTAGGTTGATGGGAGTGGTTGAGATGTTTTAGGTTAATGGGAGTGGTTGAAATGTTTTTGGTTGATGGGAGTGGTTGAGATGTTTTAGGTTAATGGGAGTGGTTGAAATGTTTTTGGTTGATGGGAGTGGTGGAGATGTTTTAGGTTGATGGGAGTGGTTGAGATGTTTTCTGTGGATGGGAGTGGTGGAGATGTTTTAGGTTGATGGGAGTGGTTGAGATGTTTTAGGTGGATGGGAGGGGTTGAGATGTTTTAGGTTGATGGGAGTGGTTGAGATGTTTTCTGTGGATGGGAGTGGTTGAGATGTTTTCGGTTGATGGGAGTGGTTGAGATGTTTTAGGTTGATGGGAGTGGTTGAGATGTTTTAGGTTGATGGGAGTGGTTGAGATGTTTTCTGTGGATGGGAGTGGTTGAGATGTTTTCGGTTGATGGGAGTGGTTGAGATGTTTTAGGTGGATGGGAGGGGTTGAGATGTTTTAGGTTGATGGGAGTGGTGGAGATGTTTTAGGTTGATGGGAGTGGTTGAGGTGCTTGAGATAGCTTGACTGCAGGTGAGTCCCTTTTCAACTGATGGCCGTGTGTGGTTGGCAACGCCGGACCTATCGCTGTTGTTCAGGCAGATGTTTCTGAAAATTATGAGCTCTGCTCAGTTTCCGTTGTCAGGAGATACCGAATGTTTAAACGGCAGATTGGTCGTCATTCAAGTCAAGCTATGGACGAACACGCCATGCATGCATGACTCGGTTTTCACGCAAAGCATACAAAGGTATATTTGGGTATTTGGAAAACTTGTCCTGCCACAAACTCATCTGGTTGGCTGCAAATCGGTGATGTTGTTCAACCTGGTATGAAAAACGTTCGCAAACTCACGTGACCATTGCACGTTGTGCCTCTTGGTGTGATGATTCTCGTTCCTGGTTTGTGGAGATTAATACTTTTCCCTTTGCTAGAAATTTGGTGCGTTTTGAAGTCCAGTCGGTTTGACATCGCTATCAATATAATGAAAAAACATTTTTCAGTGTCCGCTTCATCAAACTTTCACCTTGTTTTAGCACAATCCATTTGCAGCAAACACTGACACGACCAGACCAATAATGCCCCATGAGGACGATACATTGAAATAATCAAGTAGGCCTCAACTAGGTGATTATACACACAGAGTGCACCACAGCAATGATGAGCCAAATGGCCTGATTTCTGGGAGTGCACCACAGCAATGATGGGCCAAATAGCCTGATTTCTGGGAGTGCACCACAGCAATGATGAGCCAAATAGCCTGATTTCTGGGAGTGCACCACAGCAATGATGAGCCAAACGGTCTAATTTCTGGGAGTGCACCACAGCAATGATGGGCCAAATAGCCTGATTTCTGGGAGTGCACCACAACAATGATGGGCCAAATAGCCTGATTCCTGGGAGTGCACCACAGCAATGATAGTGGGGCAACTTAGCATAACAATTGTGCATTTTGTGAGGAAAGCACCAAATTTGGCACACTAGTAGACTATCATATGATGAAAAGATCTGGATATTGGCCATTGGGCCATCTCAGATTCAGAGATTTGATTTTTGCAAGATTTCGATTCGATTGGGATCGAAGAGAACACCTTCGTCTTCTGTACAGTGAAGTTGCCAGCCCTGAATTATCTGGCTACATCTGGGTGCTTCATTGGGAGTGCAACCATGTCCCTCAGGTGAACAGGGACCCACCTGGCAAAGTGTGTGGTCTAAGGCATGGAACCATGGGACCAGTTCCGTCAGGGCATCAAGGTACATCGTGAATGAAGCCTGCCGCAGAGAACGCACGTAGACCAGTACCAACATCTCTAGTTCCAGCACAGTTGCCCAGTACTGAAAGTTGGGAATGTCTTCTCCTCTCTGGTGACACCAGTCTTCGAACTCAGGCAGGTCTTCTGCATCATCGGCATATGTCATACAGTGGCGTTCATACGCACGGTGTTGCAGGATGTGCAGTGCCGCTGCAGTGATTTGATGAGCTCTTCTTGTGCGGGTGACGTGGGCAGCTCGCAGGAAGGAGTCGGCCGTCCCTGGCGTTGCAATCGCAGCTTGCAAATCTGCAAATCTTGCAAAAATCAAATCTCTGAATCTGAGATGGCCCAATATCCAGATCTTTTCATCATATGATAGTCTACTAGTGTGCCAAATTTGGTGCTTTCCTCACAAAATGCACAATTGTTATGCTATATTTAGCTTAGCTGCCGGACTATGATGAGCCAAATGGTCTAATTTCTGGGAGTGCACCACAGCAATGATGAGCCAAATGGTCTAATTTCTGGGAGTGCACCACAGCAATGATGAGCCAAATGGCCTGATTTCCGGGAGTGCACCACAGCAATGATGAGCCAAATAGCCTGATTTCTGGGAGTGCACCACAGCAATGATGAGCCAAATAGCCTGATTTCTGGGAGTGCACCACAGCAATGATGAGCCAAATAGCCTGATTTCTGGGAGTGCCCCACAGCAATGATGAGCCAAACGGTCTAATTTCTGGGAGTGCACCACAGCAATGATGAGCCAAATAGCCTGATTTCTGGGAGTACACCACAGCAATGATGAGCCAAATAGCCTGATTTCTGGGAGTGCACCACAGCAATGATGAGCCAAATAGCCTGATTTCTGGGAGTGCACCACAGCAATGATGAGCCAAATGCCCTGATTTCTGGGAGTACACCACAGCAATGATGAGCCAAATAGCCTGATTTATGGGAGTGCACCACAGCAATGATGAGCCAAATGGTCTAATTTCTGGGAGTGCACCACAGCAATGATGGGCCAAATAGCCTGATTTCTGGGAGTGCACCACAGCAATGATGGGCCAAATAGCCTGATTTCTGGGAGTGCACCACAGCAATGATGGGCCAAATAGCCTGATTTCTGGGAGTGCACCACAGCAATGATGGGCCAAATCGCCTGATTTCTGGGAGTGCACCACAGCAATGATGGGCCAAATAGCCTGATTTCTGGGAGTGCACCACAGCAATGATGGGCCAAATAGCCTGATTTCTGGGAGTGCACCACAGCAATGATGGGCCAAATCGCCTGATTTCTGGGAGTGCACCACAGCAATGATGGGCCAAATAGCCTGATTTCTGGGAGTGCACCACAGCAATGATGGGCCAAATAGCCTGATTTCTGGGAGTGCACCACAGCAATGATGGGCCAAATCGCCTCATTTCTGGGAGTGCACCACAGCAATGATGAGCCAAATGGCCTGATTTCTGGGAGTGCACCACAGCAATGATGAGCCAAATAGCCTGATTTCTGTTGGTTCACCACATCAATTTATGAGCCAAATGGTCTAATTTCTGTTGGTGCACCACAACAATTATGAGCGAAATGCCCTCATTTCTGGGAGTGCACCACAGCAATGATGAGCCAAATAGGCTGATTTATGGGAGTGCACCACAGCAATGATGAGCCAAATGGCCTGATTTCCGGGAGTGCACCACAGCAATGATGAGCCAAATGGCCTGATTTCTGGGAGTGCACCACAGCAATGATGAGCCAAATGGCCTGATTTCTGGGAGTGCACCACAGCAATCATGAGCCAAATGGCCTGATTTCTGGGAGTGCACCACAGCAATGATGAGCCAAATGGCCTGATTTATGGGAGTGCACCACAGCAATGATGGGCCAAATAGCCTGATTTCTGGGGGTGCACCACAGCAATGATGAGCCAAATAGCCTGATTTCTGCGAGTGCACCACAGCAATGATGAGCCAAATGGCCTGATTTCTGGGAGTGCACCACAACAATGATGAGTCAAATGGCCTGATTTATGGGAGTGCACCACAGCAATGATGAGCCAAACAGCCTGATTTCTGGGAGTGCACCACAGCAATGATGAGCCAAATAGCCTGATTTATGGGAGTGCACCACAGCAATGATGGGCCAAATAGCCTGATTTCTGGGAGTGCACCACAGCAATGATGAGCCAAATGGCCTGATTTCTGGGAGTGCACCACAGCAATGATGAGCCAAATGGCCTGATTTCTGCGAGTGCACCACAGCAATGATGAGCCAAATGGCCTGATTTCTGGGAGTGCACCACAACAATGATGAGCCAAATGGCCTGATTTCTGGGAGTGCACCACAGCAATGATGAGCCAAATGGCCTGATTTATGGGAGTGCACCACAGCAATGATGGGCCAAATAGCCTGATTTCTGGGGGTGCACCACAGCAATGATGAGCCAAATAGCCTGATTTCTGCGAGTGCACCACAGCAATGATGAGCCAAATGGCCTGATTTCTGGGAGTGCACCACAACAATGATGAGTCAAATGGCCTGATTTATGGGAGTGCACCACAGCAATGATGAGCCAAACAGCCTGATTTCTGGGAGTGCACCACAGCAATGATGAGCCAAATAGCCTGATTTATGGGAGTGCACCACAGCAATGATGGGCCAAATAGCCTGATTTCTGGGAGTGCACCACAGCAATGATGAGCCAAATGGCCTGATTTCTGGGAGTGCACCACAGCAATGATGAGCCAAATAGCCTGATTTCTGTTGGTTCACCACATCAGTTTATGAGCCAAATGGTCTAATTTCTGTTGGTGCATCACAACAATTATGAGCGAAATGCCCTCATTTCTGGGAGTGCACCACAGCAATGATGAGCCAAATAGGCTGATTTATGGGAGTGCACCACAGCAATGATGAGCCAAATGGCCTGATTTCCGGGAGTGCACCACAGCAATGATGAGCCAAATGGCCTGATTTCTGGGAGTGCACCACAGCAATGATGAGCCAAATGGCCTGATTTCCGGGAGTGCACCACAGCAATGATGAGCCAAATGGCCTGATTTATGGGAGTGCACCACAGCAATGATGAGCCAAATAGGCTGATTTATGGGAGTGCACCACAGCAATGATGAGCCAAATGGCCTGATTTCTGCGAGTGCACCACAGCAATGATGAGCCAAATGGCCTGATTTCTGGGAGTGCACCACAACAATGATGAGTCAAATGGCCTGATTTCTGGGAGTGCACCACAGCAATGATGAGCCAAATGGTCTAATTTCTGGGAGTGCACCACAGCAATGATGAGCCAAATGGCCTGATTTCTGGGAGTGCACCACAGCAATGATGAGCCAAATGGTCTAATTTCTGGGAGTGCACCACAGCAATGTTGAGCCAAATGGCCTGATTTATGGGAGTGCACCACAGCAATGATGAGCCAAATAGCCTGATTTATGGGAGTGCACCACAGCGTCCGTCCATGATGGTAACTTAAGAACGTCCATTAGGCGATAACTTAAAATATGTAGCATGATGTGAAGATTAAATGATTACATTATGGGGTAAAGAGGTCAACGTTCAGAAGTCCCGTTAAGTAAAATATCTGTGACTGCACTAACTTGTGAACAAGTGATGGGAGTTTGATCAAACTTGGTGTAAGTATATACCAGATTATGATGCAAAGATGAACTGATTGAACTTCGGCGTCAAAGGTCAGAGGTCATGTCAGGTAAAAATCTGATACTTGTGAACAGCTGGAGGGATTTAAAACAAACTTGGTACAAGTACTTATAATCTTACTATAATTCACCAAATATCTGTCTATCTGTTCCCAGGTACCGCAAAAACGGCTCAACCGATCGCAACGAAATTTTGGGTGGGTAATCCTGGGTCCCCCTGGAGTAAAATAGGCGAAATTGTTTTTACAATTTTTTCCCAATTTTCCAATTTTCCAGTTTTTCAAACACGATGGAATAATATTTACCGATATGAACAGTGATGTGGCTTTTATTGAAATTCTACAAATACCGTTTAGATTTTGATGATTTGCGTGTGATATGATTTAACGGATGTTTATATAAATCGTTTAAAATAAAAAAGCCTTCAATTTCCGATATTTTACCTTTTCATTTGGGGTGGACAAATGTTTTGTGGTCGACAGGTATTCCTGACATGTGACCTCCGACTATAACAGTGTTTAGTTTGATCTCTTCAGTTATGAATAACTAGAACAACACTCTTCCTCGTCGAGACGTCAACCGATAAGCCTCCACCCACATTATTACGTCACTACCAACGGGACCCGCCCTATGGGCGGGGCTTCAATTGGGAGTCTGCAGGTATCATCACGATGCTTTTCCACAAACTCCATAGGAGCTTTTAAACGCACCTCTTTCACTAATGGCTTCTTTCTTGCCACCTGCCCATACAGGCCATATATTGTTCAATATATTACCTTGTTAATCTTTTAACAGGTGTCGCTGAGGTGTCTTTTTGTTGCTTTTCTCTTCTATTTCGAGCTCGGTATATCTACTTCTTGCTGCACTTCTTGAAGCAAGCTCCGTGCCATTTTGCTTTGTTTCTCCGTCAGGTTTGTTCAATTCCAGAGCCATCGTTTATTCTTGGCGTGTCAGTATTAAAGGTTAAGGCATCTAGTGTCTGAAGAGTTCTCAAATTAGCCACCAGAGGGATGTATCTGGTGTCAGTTGTGTGCTTCCTCCATTTATCTGGATCCAGCGGAGCACTTCCATCATCCCTCTGGCACAGAACACACAGAGCCCAATCAGTCTGCACTGGTGCTTTCGGTGGTTATGGAGGACCTGGATTTGCTATCGGAGCTCAACGCAGCAATCTGGAAACAAGAATTACAGGATATTGCTAATGCTAAAATACAATTTTGAATAAATAAATAAAAATCACATTAAAATTGGAAAAAAACATGTCTGCATTTAATGCGGTAACATCTGCAGGTTGATTACCTCCCAAATGACCCCCATTTTGCCCCCAAATCTGGCCCAAACACCCTGCAAAGCCAAATACGTGCGTCGATTGAACAAAATTATGTTATTGCTGTATAAAGGTCGAATACAAATGGTCAGAAAATGTTGAAATAGTCTTTCACATTCGGAGCATTTGTGGGTGGTATCGCGGACAGTTTTGCCGGGCCCCCTATTGGGGGTGGCTGAAAATAGGGTGCGGGTGCCCAAAACTGTTGTCTCTTTTTTTTCTTCTTGTTTTGGGGCAGTGCGAGCTTTGTCTGAGAAATTTCATAATTTCTGCTGGAAGTGAACAATCTGCCCATTTTTGTCTCCTATTTGCCCCACTATGTATGTCTTGTGGAAGTAACAAGCTCTTTTGAAGTTTTCATAGGAAGGTGACTTTCTATATCATTGAATAAACTGCATTATGTCCCATTTGTTGGAGCATGAGTTGTTTCCATTAGACTGAGACTGTGTGCTGATAGTTAGTAACCAAATTAGCCTCGTGTACAAGCATTAGGCCACCGGTGCCAAGGTTAAATGCTGGATAATTGTCAATGGAGGTTCAATTTAAACATGTGTGGGAAAGATCATAAAGAAGTATTTGGTTGTGATTAGAAAAACTATTTGATTGGTTGTGATTGGAAGAAGTATTTGATTTGTTGTGATTGGATGAAGTATTCGATTGGTTGTGATTGGAAGAAGTATTTGATTGTGATTGGATGAAGTATTTGATTGGTTGTGATTGGAAGAAGTATTTGATTTGTTGTGATTGGATGAAGTATTCGATTGGTTGTGATTGGAAGAAGTATTTGATTGTGATTGGAAGAAGTATTTGATTGGTTGTGATTGGAAGAAGTATTTGATTTGTTGTGATTGGAAGAAGTATTCGATTGGTTGTGATTGGAAGAAGTATTTGATTGTGATTGGATGAAGTATTTGATTGGTTGTGATTGGAAGAAGTATTTGATTGGTTGTGAATGGAAGAAGTATTTGATTGGTTGTGATTGGAAAAAGTATTTGATTGTGATTGGAAGAAGTATTTCATTGGTTGTGATTGGAAGAAGTATTCGATTTGTTGTGATTGCAAAAAGTATTTGATTGTGATTGGAAGAAGAATTCGATTGGTTATGATTGGAAGAAGTATTTGGTTGTCATTGGAAGAAGTATTTGATTGGTTGTGAATGGAAGAAGTATTTGATTGGTTGTGATTGGAAGAAGTATTTGGTTGTGATTGGATGAAGTATTCGATTGGTTGTGATTGGAAGAAGTATTTGATTTGTTGTGATTGGATGAAGTATTCGATTGGTTGTGATTGGAAGAAGTATTTGATTGTGATTGGATGAAGTATTTGATTGGTTGTGATTGGAAGAAGTATTTGATTTGTTGTGATTGGATGAAGTATTCGATTGGTTGTGATTGGAAGAAGTATTTGATTGTGATTGGAAGAAGTATTTGATTGGTTGTGATTGGAAGAAGTATTTGATTTGTTGTGATTGGAAGAAGTATTCGATTGGTTGTGATTGGAAGAAGTATTTGATTGTGATTGGATGAAGTATTTGATTGGTTGTGATTGGAAGAAGTATTTGATTGGTTGTGAATGGAAGAAGTATTTGATTGGTTGTGATTGGAAAAAGTATTTGATTGTGATTGGAAGAAGTATTTCATTGGTTGTGATTGGAAGAAGTATTCGATTTGTTGTGATTGCAAAAAGTATTTGATTGTGATTGGAAGAAGAATTCGATTGGTTATGATTGGAAGAAGTATTTGGTTGTCATTGGAAGAAGTATTTGATTGGTTGTGAATGGAAGAAGTATTTGATTGGTTGTGATTGGAAGAAGTATTTGGTTGTGATTGGATGAAGTATTTGATTGGTTGTGATTGGAAGAAGTATTTGATTGTGATTGGATGAAGTATTTGATTGGTTGTGATTGGAAGAAGTATTTGATTGGTTGTGAATGGAAGAAGTATTTGATTGGTTGTGATTGGAAGAAGTATTTGGTTGTGATTGGAAGAAGTATTTGATTGTGATTAGAAAAAGTATTTGATTGGTTGTGATTGGAAGAAGTATTTGATTGGTTGTGATTGGAAGAAGTATTTGGTTGTGATTGGAAGAAGTATTTGATTGGTTGTGATTGGAAGAAGTAGTTGATTGTGATTGGAAGAAGTATTCGATTGGTTGTGATTGGAAGAAGTATTCGATTGGTTGTGATTGGAAGAAGAATTCGATTGGTTGTGATTGGAAGAAGTATTTGATTGTGATTGGATGAAGTATTTGATTGGTTGTGATTGGAAGAAGTATTTGATTTGTTGTGATTGGATGAAGTATTCGATTGGTTGTGATTGGAAGAAGTATTTGATTGTGATTGGAAGAAGTATTTGATTGGTTGTGATTGGAAGAAGTATTTGATTTGTTGTGATTGGAAGAAGTATTCGATTGGTTGTGATTGGAAGAAGTATTTGATTGTGATTGGATGAAGTATTTGATTGGTTGTGATTGGAAGAAGTATTTGATTGGTTGTGAATGGAAGAAGTATTTGATTGGTTGTGATTGGAAAAAGTATTTGATTGTGATTGGAAGAAGTATTTCATTGGTTGTGATTGGAAGAAGTATTCGATTTGTTGTGATTGCAAAAAGTATTTGATTGTGATTGGAAGAAGAATTCGATTGGTTATGATTGGAAGAAGTATTTGGTTGTCATTGGAAGAAGTATTTGATTGGTTGTGAATGGAAGAAGTATTTGATTGGTTGTGATTGGAAGAAGTATTTGGTTGTGATTGGATGAAGTATTTGATTGGTTGTGATTGGAAGAAGTATTTGATTGTGATTGGATGAAGTATTTGATTGGTTGTGATTGGAAGAAGTATTTGATTGGTTGTGAATGGAAGAAGTATTTGATTGGTTGTGATTGGAAGAAGTATTTGGTTGTGATTGGAAGAAGTATTTGATTGTGATTAGAAAAAGTATTTGATTGGTTGTGATTGGAAGAAGTATTTGATTGGTTGTGATTGGAAGAAGTATTTGGTTGTGATTGGAAGAAGTATTTGATTGGTTGTGATTGGAAGAAGTAGTTGATTGTGATTGGAAGAAGTATTCGATTGGTTGTGATTGGAAGAAGTATTCGATTGGTTGTGATTGGAAGAAGAATTCGATTGGTTGTGATTGGAAGAAGTATTTGATTGTGATTGGATGAAGTATTTGATTGGTTGTGATTGGAAGAAGTATTTGATTGTGATTGGATGAAGTATTTGATTGGTTGTGATTGGAAGAAGTATTTGATTGTGATTGGATGAAGTATTTGATTGGTTGTGATTGGAAGAAGTATTTGATTGTGATTGGATGAAGTATTTGATTGGTTGTGATTGGAAGAAGTATTTGATTGTGATTGGATGAAGTATTTGATTGGTTGTGATTGGAAGAAGTATTTGATTGTGATTGGAAGAAGTATTTGATTGGTTGTGATTGGAAGAAGTAGTTGATTGTGATTGGAAGAAGTATTCGATTGGTTGTGATTGGAAGAAGTATTCGATTGGTTGTGATTGGAAGAAGAATTCGATTGGTTGTGATTGGAAGAAGTATTTGATTGGTTGTGATTGGAAGAAGTATTCGATTGGTTGTGATTGGAAGAAGTATTTGATTGTGATTGGATGAAGTATTCGATTGGTTGTCATTGGAAGAAGTATTTGATTGTGATTGGAAGAAGTATTTGATTGGTTGTGATTGGAAGAAGTATTTGATTGGTTGTGATTGGAAGAAGTATTTGATTGGTTGTGATTGGAAGAAGAATTCGATTGGTTGTGATTGGAAGAAGAATTCGATTGGTTGTGATTGGAAGAAGTATTCGATTGGTTGTGATTGGAAGAAGTATTTGATTGGTTGTGATTGGAAGAAGTATTCGATTGGTTGTGATTGGAAGAAGTATTCGATTGGTTGTGATTGGAAGAAGTATTCGATTGGTTGTGATTGGAAGAAGTATTTGATTGGTTGTGATTGGAAGAAGAATTCGATTGGTTGTGATTGGAAGAAGAATTCGATTGGTTGTGATTGGAAGAAGTATTCGATTGGTTGTGATTGGAAGAAGTATTTGATTGGTTGTGATTGGAAGAAGTATTCGATTGGTTGTGATTGGAAGAAGTATTCGATTGGTTGTGATTGGAAGAAGTATTCGATTGGTTGTGATTGGAAGAAGTATTTGATTGTGATTGGATGAAGTATTTGATTGGTTGTGATTGGAAGAAGTATTCGATTGTGATTGGAAGAAGTATTCGATTGGTTGTGATTGGAAGAAGTATTTGATTGGTTGTGATTGGAAGAAGAATTCGATTGGTTGTGATTGGAAGAAGAATTCGATTGTGATTGGAAGAAGTATTTGATTGGTTGTGATTGGAAGAAGTATTTGATTGGTTGTGATTGGAAGAAGAATTCGATTGGTTGTGATTGGAAGAAGAATTCGATTGTGATTGGAAGAAGTATTTGATTGGTTGTGATTGGAAGAAGAATTCGATTGGTTGTGATTGGAAGAAGAATTCGATTGTGATTGGAAGAAGTATTTGATTGGTTGTGATTGGAAGAAGTATTCGATTGTGATTGGAAGAAGTATTCGATTGGTTGTGATTGGAAGAAGTATTTGATTGGTTGTGATTGGAAGAAGTATTCGATTGGTTGTGATTGGAAGAAGTATTTGATTGGTTGTGATTGGAAGAAGTATTCGATTGGTTGTGATTGGAAGAAGTATTCGATTGGTTGTGATTGGAAGAAGTATTTGATTGTGATTGGATGAAGTATTTGATTGGTTGTGATTGGAAGAAGTATTCGATTGTGATTGGAAGAAGTATTCGATTGGTTGTGATTGGAAGAAGTATTTGATTGGTTGTGATTGGAAGAAGAATTCGATTGGTTGTGATTGGAAGAAGAATTCGATTGTGATTGGAAGAAGTATTTGATTGGTTGTGATTGGAAGAAGAATTCGATTGTGATTGGAAGAAGTATTTGATTGGTTGTGATTGGAAGAAGTATTTGGTTGTGATTGGAAGAAGTATTTGATTGTGATTGGAAGAAGTATTCGATTGGTTGTGATTGGAAGAAGTATTCGATTGGTTGTGATTGGAAGAAGAATTCGATTGGTTGTGATTGGAAGAAGTATTTGATTGGTTGTGATTGGAAGAAGTATTTGATTGTGATTGGAAGAAGTATTCGATTGGTTGTGATTGGAAGAAGTATTTGATTGTGATTGGATGAAGTATTCGATTGGTTGTCATTGGAAGAAGTATTTGATTGTGATTGGAAGAAGTATTTGATTGGTTGTGATTGGAAGAAGTATTTGATTGTGATTGGAAGAAGTATTCGATTGGTTGTGATTGGAAGAAGTATTTGATTGGTTGTGATTGGAAAAAGTATTTGATTGTGATTGGAAGAAGTATTTGATTGGTTGTGATTGGAAGAAGAATTCGATTGGTTGTGGTTGGGAGAAGTATTCGATTGGTTGTGATTGGGAGAAGTATTTGATTGGTTGTGATTGGGAGAAGTATTTGATTGGTTGTGATTGGAAGAAGTATTCGATTGGTTGTGATTGGAAGAAGTATTCGATTGGTTGTGATTGGAAGAAGTATTCGATTGGTTGTGATTGGAAGAAGTATTTGATTGGTTGTGATTGGAAGAAGTATTTGATTGGTTGTGATTGGAAGAAGTATTTGGTTGTGATTGGAAGAAGTATTTGATTGTGATTGGAAGAAGTATTTGATTGGTTGTGATTGGAAGAAGTATTTGGTTGTGTTTGGAAGAAGTATTTGATTGTGATTGGATGAAGTATTTGATTGGTTGTGATTGGAAGAAGTATTTGATTGTGATTGGATGAAGTATTTGATTGGTTGTGATTGGAAGAAGTATTTGATTGGTTGTGAATGGAAGAAGTATTTGATTGGTTGTGATTGGAAGAAGTATTTGATTGTGATTGGAAGAAGTATTCGATTGGTTGTGATTGGAAGAAGTATTCGATTGGTTGTGATTGGAAGAAGAATTCGATTGGTTGTGATTGGAAGAAGTATTTGATTGGTTGTGATTGGAAGAAGTATTTGATTGTGATTGGATGAAGTATTCGATTGGTTGTCATTGGAAGAAGTATTTGATTGTGATTGGAAGAAGTATTTGATTGGTTGTGATTGGAAGAAGTATTTGATTGGTTGTGATTGGAAGAAGAATTCGATTGGTTGTGATTGGAAGAAGAATTCGATTGGTTGTGATTGGAAGAAGTATTCGATTGGTTGTGATTGGAAGAAGTATTTGATTGGTTGTGATTGGAAGAAGTATTCGATTGGTTGTGATTGGAAGAAGTATTCGATTGGTTGTGATTGGAAGAAGTATTCGATTGGTTGTGATTGGAAGAAGTATTTGATTGGTTGTGATTGGAAGAAGAATTCGATTGGTTGTGATTGGAAGAAGAATTCGATTGGTTGTGATTGGAAGAAGTATTTGATTGTGATTGGAAGAAGTATTTGATTGGTTGTGATTGGAAGAAGTATTCGATTGGTTGTGATTGGAAGAAGTATTTGATTGGTTGTGATTGGAAGAAGTATTCGATTGGTTGTGATTGGAAGAAGTATTCGATTGGTTGTGATTGGAAGAAGTATTCGATTGGTTGTGATTGGAAGAAGTATTTGATTGTGATTGGATGAAGTATTTGATTGGTTGTGATTGGAAGAAGTATTCGATTGTGATTGGAAGAAGTATTCGATTGGTTGTGATTGGAAGAAGTATTTGATTGGTTGTGATTGGAAGAAGAATTCGATTGGTTGTGATTGGAAGAAGAATTCGATTGTGATTGGAAGAAGTATTTGATTGGTTGTGATTGGAAGAAGTATTCGATTGTGATTGGAAGAAGTATTCGATTGGTTGTGATTGGAAGAAGTATTTGATTGGTTGTGATTGGAAGAAGTATTCGATTGGTTGTGATTGGAAGAAGTATTTGATTGGTTGTGATTGGAAGAAGTATTCGATTGGTTGTGATTGGAAGAAGTATTCGATTGGTTGTGATTGGAAGAAGTATTTGATTGTGATTGGATGAAGTATTTGATTGGTTGTGATTGGAAGAAGTATTCGATTGTGATTGGAAGAAGTATTCGATTGGTTGTGATTGGAAGAAGTATTTGATTGGTTGTGATTGGAAGAAGAATTCGATTGGTTGTGATTGGAAGAAGAATTCGATTGTGATTGGAAGAAGTATTTGATTGGTTGTGATTGGAAGAAGAATTCGATTGTGATTGGAAGAAGTATTTGATTGGTTGTGATTGGAAGAAGTATTTGGTTGTGATTGGAAGAAGTATTTGATTGTGATTGGAAGAAGTATTCGATTGGTTGTGATTGGAAGAAGTATTCGATTGGTTGTGATTGGAAGAAGAATTCGATTGGTTGTGATTGGAAGAAGTATTTGATTGGTTGTGATTGGAAGAAGTATTTGATTGTGATTGGAAGAAGTATTCGATTGGTTGTGATTGGAAGAAGTATTTGATTGTGATTGGATGAAGTATTCGATTGGTTGTCATTGGAAGAAGTATTTGATTGTGATTGGAAGAAGTATTTGATTGGTTGTGATTGGAAGAAGTATTTGATTGTGATTGGAAGAAGTATTCGATTGGTTGTGATTGGAAGAAGTATTTGATTGGTTGTGATTGGAAAAAGTATTTGATTGTGATTGGAAGAAGTATTTGATTGGTTGTGATTGGAAGAAGAATTCGATTGGTTGTGGTTGGGAGAAGTATTCGATTGGTTGTGATTGGGAGAAGTATTTGATTGGTTGTGATTGGGAGAAGTATTTGATTGGTTGTGATTGGAAGAAGTATTCGATTGGTTGTGATTGGAAGAAGTATTCGATTGGTTGTGATTGGAAGAAGTATTCGATTGGTTGTGATTGGAAGAAGTATTTGATTGGTTGTGATTGGAAGAAGTATTCGATTGGTTGTGATTGGAAGAAGTATTCGATTGGTTGTGATTGCAAGAAGTATTCGATTGGTTGTGATTGGAAGAAGTATTTGATTGGTTGTGATTGGAAGAAGTATTCGATTGGTTGTGATTGGAAGAAGTATTTGATTGGTTGTGATTGGAAGAAGTGTTCGATTGGTTGTGATTGGAAGAAGTATTTCATTGGTTGTGATTGGAAGAAGTATTTGATTGGTTGTGATTGGAAGAAGTATTCGATTGGTTGTGATTGGAAGAAGTATTTGATTGGTTGTGATTGGGAGAAGTATTTGATTGGTTGTGATTGGGAGAAGTATTTGATTGGTTGTGATTGGAAGAAGTGTTCGATTGGTTGTGATTGGAAGAAGTATTCGATTGGTTGTGATTGGAAGAAGTATTCGATTGGTTGTGATTGGAAGAAGTATTCGATTGGTTGTGATTGGAAGAAGTATTCGATTGGTTGTGATTGGAAGAAGTATTCGATTGGCCCTATATATTTTGCAAATTGAAACATGGTAGAAGCTTGTACCATTCAAAACGTGTTCCATCCTTCCCTTACGCTCTTTTTACTGATCCAAGAGTCGAATTGGAAGGAACACTCTTTGTGATAAATTTTGTTTCAACATGATGAACAGCACTTTTGATGGAAAATCTTGTTTTACCAAATAGAACTCAATATAATGAAGAGTAAAATGTAGAATGGTTTTACGACATCGCACATCGGGCAATGAAGATTGTCTATCCATCCAGTGTATGTATGTATGTGTGTGTGTATGCATGTATATATGTGTGTATGTGTGTATGTATTTATGTATGTATGTATGTATGTCCCTTCCTCCGGCATTTTGCGGGTTTATTCCCTTTAAAAATCGTTTTCTCTGCAACCGTTAATCTGATTGACACTAAATTTTCACCGCAGGAGCACCTCTTCCTGTATAATTTTTGATGATAATTATGACGTCATAGGCCACGTGGTAGGGACTCATCTTGGAAAAACCGAAAAAGTGCACCTCCATATCGCCAAAACCGCCACATGGAAAAAATTGAAAGTTCGCTTATTGTAAAGTACTCTCCATGGAGAACAACATATTGTTGCGAATATGGCATTTGGCCTCCATATCCGCTTGTAAATATTCCCCTATTTCCCCAATACTCCCCAACTATCCCCAATCCCCCATTCCCTAGTCCCATTGCCTGTAAATAACACTCTGTAGAACCGACCTTCCCCTTTTTCCCCCATTAAATGTCGTGCCCAGGTCCACCGCATCTCACGTAGACAACTTTCGGACATCTTGCTAGTTATTCTTAGTCTATGTCAGTTAAGGACTCGTTTCCATTAATTCTGACTCTTCGTTGCACCAGAATGTGATTATATGGCACCAGTAGTGAGTTTAGGACCTTCCCTTACCTCCTCCCATCTTCCCCATGAAACAACAACAACAACTACAACAACGGCGCGCGGGGGGAGTGTGCGTCCTCACACCGGCTCGGTTAGCCGCCATGACCATGCGCTCCTACGGGGTTACCACGAAGGGGCTCCTTGTCAGCCCCTCGTCAAGGGCGGAGCCGGTAACCCCCCCGCACGCACCCAATGAGAAGCAACGGGCCGATTCCATCTGGGGCGGAGCTAACGAGCCGAGGGCGTGTCACTCCCCGCCGGATATACGCGGCGACTTACCGGACGTGACGTCAGATGCGCCCCCAGCTTGAGAAGACAAGTCACCACCTCGAGCGCTGTGAGACCTCCCGCATCTCTGGACTGGGCCGCGCTATCCTGTCCCTGAGCACAAGGTGCACCTTGTGCTGGCCATCGAATACCCGCCTTTCCTTGCCATCAATCCCCGTGTGAGTCAGTTTTGTCCTGTTTATCTGTCGTCTGTCAGGGAATAAGATAAGTGTGTCTAAGTGCCTGTCTTTCTATGCTGTCCCTCTCATTCCTGTAATCTAACCTTCCGCCCTAATATAACCTCCTCCGGAGGTCTTGAGAACTGAACCCTTGGTGTCGTGTCATTTTAGTCCCAGCCGTTGTGTCCTTTTCCTTCATTGATTCAGCGTAGCGCGACTCGGCAACGTTCGAGTATAATCGGGTAACTTGTGCGGACACGGCGGCCATTCCGCTCGGCCCACCCTAACATCAAAGTCGTGTCCGTAACAATATGTTTATGATGATGGCATACTGGCATAGGTGCCTTCGTTATGATGTCCTAAATCGAAAAGTAGAACGCTCGATCCGATCAGTATGAAATTTTTTGAGCGTGATCTCGGGATAAATTGGTCGAGAAAAAAAATTGACGTCATCCGTCACGTGGTTCGGCAGCCATATTTCAACGTGTCGCCCATTAGGCAATGCCGTCTGGCACAGCGTTTGTCTGTCCATCCGGTATATGCATGCATGTATAGCCCTCACAAACGTCTACAAATCAGAGCTGAGGATCTGGTCACATGACAGGGAGACAGCAGATCCTCCACTCAGCATATCCAAGTCTGGCTACACCGTTGCTAGACTATTGGTCTTGTTTTTTGTAAATTATCAAAATCTGCCGAGCCATCGCAAAAAGTGAAGTGAAACTATATTTTTGCCAATACAGGAATTGCTGGTTGAACCCCATAAGGTGAGAAAAATTTTTATTTTAAAATGTATATATTTTGCACATTGCCAAAGTGATATCCGTCATGCTCATGATCTTTCTAGGTCATGATCTAGGACCCTATACTGTGGGGGAGAAATGGAGGTAGCTGTTCAATGTAATTTTTAAAAATTTCATCTGTTCGATAGTGGGTCATGTTGAAAAAGATTATTGGTAGAGGTCGCCGCAGCCACTCTCATCCATGGTAAACCACCTATCACTGAACATTAAGACAATGGGTTAGCCATTCTGGAATGGAAACTCAGACCGATTGAATGACATGGTGACACATGCGTGAGCGTGTGGTGCTGGGAACCTCTCAACTGTGAAATACACTTACTATAACAGAGGCTGATGTAACATGTATCCACGTGACTCTACCACGGTGCTTCATGTTTTGTGATATTAAAACTATTACAACGATTAGAGTTTGGCATTTTGCCTTCTGTATCTATAATAAGATAACCATGTGCATTTCCTCTCCCTCCTGCCTGTCTCACCCACATGTCTGCCCCCATGCCTGTATACCACAGGCCTCAGCAATGGGCGACACGGCTGTCATATCGACGCTAAATCCAATGGCACCAGAAACCCACGAAAGACACTGCTCGGTAGGAGTTCAGCAAGAAAAGGTGGCTGTCCTAGGCACAATGGATGTGGGGAAAAGCCTTGTAGAGGTCAGCCTTGAGCATTGAAGCCCTTGGGGACTTGATTTGTTGTAGACAAATCCTGACGATGCTGTGCATGTGATAGACAGCATTTGTTTGACTGTTGGATCACTTCATTTAACGAAAACGAAAGACTATATACTTGTATATCAAAGTAACATGCAAAGTGAGCAAGTAAACTGTCCCGTTTAATTTGGGGATGATATTTCGATCCTTAAGTTTTCAGCGAAATCAGCATGTTTCCAAAGTACACCTTCTGCTACGGTTGTGCTTCTGCATCAGAATGATTTCGCCAAAATTGATCTCTAATCAGTGTGATGTTCTTTAATTTTCTCCTTTTTTAATGCACAATTCAAGGTGAACATTGAAGAACTTCGAGCACAACAGACCACTCCATGATGAAATCAAAGGAAGCGTGTTGCTATAGCTCTTCATGCTAGCAGACAGGAAACCCAATTGAATGTCAATCTGAATCATCGACACACACACACACATCGATGCCTTTCTTTTTTTTTTCTCTTTTTTTTGTAAACAAGATCGAGGCTCGTGAAAGAGCAAACATTAATCACACAGAAAGATAAACCGACACATAAAACATATAATAAGGGGAGCGGTAGACAAGATGGGGAGAGAGGGGGAAGGACACAAACACAACATTTGAGAGCAGGGACATCGAGAGATCTGTGGGAGGGAGAGGGCTTGGGGCGGGGGCATGGGAAGGGGGGGGGGGTGGGAGAGGCATAAAACATATGGACACTGCAAGGACTTCCAGGAAAGAAGTTGGAATTTCAAAAAAAGTTGATCTGGGGTGAATTAGCGGGGGTAGCAAAGATCAAGGTTTTGGATGGGGGAAGACAAGCGATGGTGGTGAACAGCTGTTTTAAAGACCTGGAGGGAGGAGTGGGATTGAAGGGAGTGGGCGAGTTTGTTCCAGAGGTGGGAGAAAAGAGGAATGAAAGAGTGAAGGTGAGCAGAGAGTCTTGATTTCGGCAGTTTAACCATAAGAGGGTTGCTGACAGATTTTGTGCGACCTGTAGGAATATTTGGGGGACAGAGCACAGATAGAGCTGGGGGAGCAAGGCCGGAGAGGAGTCGGTAGAAGACGGAAAGACCACCAACCTGCCTGCGTTGAGTGAGTGAAAGGCCCTCGGAGATAGCTTCATCGCAGGAGATTCCAATTATTCTGAAAGCTTTGGTTTCAAAAGCGTGAAGCCGAGCTAGTTGTGAGGCAGGAGCACCGGCCCATAGGGGGGAACAGTATTCCATTGAGCTGGTGATGAAAGCCTTGTATGTGGTGAGGAGCTCAGGTGTGCCAAGGAAGGACTTCGCACGACGGAGGATGCCCAGTCGGCGACTGGCTTTGGAGGCCAGCTTGGAAATGTGGTTTTCCCAAGAAAGATCATGGCAGATAGTGAGACCCAAAAGCTTGAGCGACAGAACTTCTTGGAGAGGATCGTTGAGAAAGTAGATGGGAGGGTTGTCCAGTCGGTCTTTTTGGAGAGACATAGTAAGAGTGTGAGATTTGTCAGGATTGAAAGACATGTTCCACTTGTTTGACTAGTCTGTGATTTTGTCCAGGTCTGCAGAGAGTGAGGAGGCTGCAGACTGCCGATCTGAGGGAAGAGGAATGGAGCGACAGAGAGTGGAGTCATCAGCAAAGAGATAGAGAGGATTTTCCAGAGAGTCGGAGAGATCATTGATAAAGACCAGAAAAAGCACAGGGCCCAGAACACTGACTTGGGGAACTCCAGCCTGAACAGGAAGGGGAGATGAGAGAAATCCATTCAGGGCCACACGTTGACTACGACAAGAGAGGAAGTCCGCAAGCCATGCGTGGAGATTTCCATGGATACCATAGGAGGAGAGTTTGGTGAGCAGAGCTGGGTGCCAGACCGTATCGAAGGCACGTGATATGTCAAGGGAGACAGCTCTGATTTCCTGTTTGGCATTGAGGACCTCTATCCATTGTTGAGACAGCAGAAGCAACATGTCCAGAGTAGAATGACCTGGTCTGAATCCAAATTGAAGATCGGAGATCAAGCCATTGGAGAAGCAGAGGGGATTTGATATCCGAAGCAATGATGGATTCCATGACTTTGCTGATAATTGGGAGCAGGCTGATTGGTCTGTAGTTGCAAGGAACTGTTTTAGCAACTTTTTTGTATAAAGCGGTAATGTTTGCTGATTTCCAAGATGCTGGCAGATGACCTTGAGCCTTGCCCGGAAAGTGGAAATACCAGGAAGACAGTTTATCGCTGGGCCGAAATAAGCTCGAAGGCAAGTGTGGGACATGGGGATGATATGATGATGATGATGAACCACTACAGACAGATAAGCACGCACCACATCTCACAGAACACCACACGACGATCTCTTTATTTCATTCATTCCTTTGTCTCGTTTCTGAAGTGAGGTGTGGGGACGTCCCGAATTAGGACATTTATTTATCATCGCGTTTCCCTGTCCCGGTCTTTATTTCGAATAAACCGTTGTATTATTTTCCATTCCTTTTTTAACCCCGTTCTCGTTTGCGTTAATCACTTTCCAGGTTGAAGACGCTGGCATGAATGACGACCTCTAAGGTATCCGGCTGGCCTACCAATTCCGATCTATGCTTTTTTTTTCTGTATACAAGATCGAGGCTCGTGTAAGAGCTAACATCAATCACAAAAAAAACTACAACGCCACTCAGTAGAGCCTGCATACTCCCGCCGTGGGTTTCGTTGGAATAATACGTTTTGTTTAACATCCCCTCTCCCCAAAACAATAAATGAAAAAGAAAGTAAGCCCTAACTGTCAGAGAATTTATTTTGATATATCTCAGAATTAGAGGAGAAAACATCATTTAAGAATAAGAATAAAAGCTTTAATGCAGGAAAACAGAAAAAATCTTTCCAAAAAAAATTTCCAAAAAAAATTCCTGGATCGGGAATAATATCCTGAGTTTCACCAAAAACTAATCAATTCTTCCTTATCCCAAGGGCAATCATCCCACCAACTTTCATCCAAATCCGTTCAGAACTTTTCCAGATATCTTGTTCACGAACACACGAGCATACGAACACACACACACACGGACGGACACGATCGAATGCGGTACTCCCTGGCGGGAGTAATAAACCTGAAAATCGCAGAGCCAGAACCAGATTTATTTATTTGGTCTGGGAAGCCCATGTGAGGTTTCTTCTTCTTCAGCCTCTCACAACCCTGGGTGAATATGTGATCTTTTTTTAAAAAGTTGGAATTTTGCCAAATCTGTTTTATTCGTTTGTTAATATACCTCAGCCATTGACAAATCTGGAACTAAGTCTTTATAAGTTCATCAAATACTGACACCGCGAATGACATTCGCTGAGCTAAATGTTGATATCTCTTATGAGGTAAAAAAACAAACAAAAAAAACAACAGTTTTAAAGCATTATACGTATCAAACGATACATTTTATGAAACGGGGAAACCTAATACACACTTTTGTGGTTTTAAAATGACAGAATATGTCTTTATTAGAATAAAAATAATAAACATTGAAGACGACGCTGCTAAAAAAAAATACACCGCTCTAACGCATAACCACGAGTTTAAACTACATTTACAATAAATATGAAAACTATTTTCATATCACAATGTTAAATATAGAATATATAGAAGATAATATTTTTTTAAAATGAGCCCTATCTTCCAATGGTAAAAAAATCCTTCAAAAAATTCCTGGATCGGGAATAATATCCTGAGCTTCACCAAAAACTAATCAATTCTTCCTTATCCCAAGGGCAATTATCCCACCAACTTTCATCCAAATCCGTTCAGAACTTTTCCAGATATCTTGTTCAAAAACACACGAACACACACACACACACACGGACACGAGTGAATGAGCTAAATTTGGGAGCAGGCTGATTGGAAACAAACTTGGAAGGGGGACGGGGGGGGGGGTGGGAGAGGTATAAAACACATGGACACTGCTCGGACTTTCAGGAAAGAAGTCGGAATTTCAAAAAAGTGGATCTGGGGTGCATTTCCGGGGGAAGAAAAGATCTGTGCTTTGTTTAAATAAACTCCAAAAGTGTCAGATAAACGATTTGGAATTTCAATCCAAAAAATGGGAAGTAACGAATTGGTTGTGACAATAGATGGAAAAGTGACAATGCATTTAACTCCATTAGGCTAAAAATCAATGCTTTGTCAATAGCAAGAAGCTGAGGGTAAAGCAAATACTTTATGGTAAGGACTTTTATATTTATATGGAATGAAAAATGTGTCCAAGATGTTAAAAATATATATTTCCAAGATATTAATGGAGAATCTGCATTGTTACTTTTTTTTTTCTTCAGATAGAATAAGAGTAACAGCACATGGGAAGCGATGGATAATACAATGGCCTACGGAACACTGTAGTTGTAGTAGAAACAGGAAGATCTGTTTCCCCCCCCACCCCCCCTTCCCACGCCTCCTCCCCCCAAGCCCTCCCCCTCCCACACTTCTCCCTGCTCTCAAATGTTGTGTTTGTGTGCTTCCCCTTCTCTCCCCATCCTGTCTTCCGCTCCCTCTTTTTATATATTTTGTTTGTCTGGTTGATTTGTTTGTGAAATAAATGTTAGCTCTTTCACGAGCCTCGATTCAGTATACAAAAAAAAAAAAAAAAAAAAAAAGAGATAAGGAAGAGCAACCCTCATTGACCCTCACAATCTTTAAAATCACTTTCACACTTATTTTGATTTATTTTGAGAGATAATAACGATTATTGACTTGTGAGATGATAAAATCAGGTTTACTGTTTATTCAGGCAACAGTTAAACAGAACTTCAGTTTCCCATTTTGGAGAGTGTCAGTTACGATCACAGTATTCTTCAAATAATTATAGTGAATCACAATTTGTTTCTCGATCTCCAAACAAGCATCCACAGAAACACGACTGCACAATTTCACGTTTGATGGAACACCACTCAGTAATGTTGCTTTCGTCTTCACGAACATTAAGAGCAAAGCAACGTTACGATGTCATATGTTGTCATTCTGTGCAATACCCACTACGAAACTGATTATGAGACAATTGAGACATCATCCTGATCTTTGCATTAAATAATAAATCCTCATTTGGTTACTGCTGCTGTAGCACTGGATGTGCTTCTTTTTTATTTTCATCATAATTATATATATTGTAATCGAATGCAAAGAGCGTGTAACTACACCAGGCTGAACAGTTTATGTTTTGTATCTCACTGATCAGGTCCCACTGGGCGGCAGGATCTGCATTTGGACCTGAACCAAAATCTAATCAGCTTGTTCTTGTCACCTAACCCACTCTTCCACCTAGTTTTGTCATAACTCGGAACATACCTAAACTGGGATATCATGCTATATATTGTTTTTAGCCCTAACTCCAAATGGTAAAGAATCACTTGAAAAAATTCACGGATCCAGATCTTCACCAAAATCAGATCAATTTGTCCATCTTGCACTCCCAAGCTGGCCACCAAATATTATCTGATTCTGTCCACCACCTTTTGAGATATCTTGTTCACAATCAAACAGACAAACAAGAAGACGTCATGCAGAGCACGATACTTGCAAAATCCACCTTCCCCCCACCAAAAAGGTTGGCATTGATCCATCAAATTGTCCATTTCATCAAGATTAAAATTTACGATCTTGATCAAAGCTCGGGTCAATAGGACGAAAAGTGACGATTTTTCAGATGAAAATTGATTATTTTGGAAGTTTGACCTTGAGTTGACCTTTGACCTTTTGACCTAAAAAAATAGTTGGTTTCCCAATTCAGTGAGGCACTATGGAAATGCTGTTAAATTTTCAAGTCAATCGGATGAAAACTGATGATTTTTCAGATGAAAATGGATGATTTTGGAAGGTTGACATTGAATTGACCTTTGACTTTTTGACCTCAAAAATAGCTGGTTTTCCTATTTAGTGGCAAAATGTGCAAATGCTGTTCAATTAACAAGTCAATCGGATGAAAATTGACGGTTCTTCAGATGAAAATTAATAATTTTGGAAGTTTGACCTTGAGTTGACCTTTGGCCTTTTGAGCTCAAAAATTAGTTGGTTTCCCGATTTCGTGACAAAATGTGCAAATGCTGTTCAATTTTCAAGTCAATCGGATGACAATTGACGGTTCTTCAGATGAAAATTAATGATTTTGGAGGTTTGACCTTGAGTTGACCTTTGGCCTTTTGAGCTCAAAAATTAGTTGGTTTCCAGATTTAGTGACAAAATGTGCTAATGCTGTTCAATTTTCAAGTCAATCGGATGAGAAATGGCGATTTTAGAATTTTTACCTCCAGATGACCTTTGACCTCAAAATCAATAGGCTTCTCAATTGTGACGACCTCTACAACTTGGTGACGTTTCATGACGATCGGTTTAGAATTGAGACTTGTAGGCTGGTGACAAACAAACAAACAAACAGACAGTCTGAATAACAAACGCAACCAACCAATATACTTGAAAAATCTTCGATTTTGCAAGTAACAAACAAACAGACAGGGGTGAAAACATTACCTATGTCCACCTTTGGTGATGGAGGAGGTAATAAATGATGGTAATCATAATGAGGCATTTCAAAGGCAAGTTTCTCATTCAATGTAATCCCTTCAATCATCTCCTCAATGTGATGGTGTACATTTTTTTTTCCGACAGGTTAAGGGTCTGGCAGAGGGTCGCGGATGCTATGACCGACCACCACCTGTCCATACACCTGCTAACTGGTCTCTGCTCTTAAGATTGCCTCAGATTGACGCTTGGTTGCGCAGCATCGCCGTGCGCATCAGAGACCTGGCGAGTTTCGTACAACACGACACTGGAAATCGGCATGGCGACGCACATCTCGTGTTGCTGAAGGTACCAAGCTTTGTTTTATGTGTATGCACCAGTTGCACCACATACCTGTCTGTTATGTCGAGTTTCACTTCGTCGCCTCTGGTTTACCTCACAATCGAGTATATCTCACATAGCAGGTGCCTGCGGTTTGCTCCTACATGTTGCCCTTTAGTTGGCAGTGAGTACGTGTTGAGACCCTAACCAGAACCCTAACCAGAACCCTAACCAGAGCCCATTGATACAACATCTGTGCTTCTTTTGTATGCACACCCATCTCCTTCCCCCTTCAACCCCCTCAATTTACCTTCGACCGCCCCTTCTTCCCACTCCGACTCCAATCCTCACTTACCCATTTCTCATCCATCAAGAAAGACGCAGATTCGTTTTTATTGATTTGAAAAGGTACCCAACTCATCCACTGCATCCTTTCTTAAGTAACGGTGTTACGGTTTGCAACTCTCCAATCCTCTGCTACCTGTTCCGACTCCAACGACTTATTAAAGAAATCCGCTAACATCACGCTCACCTGCTCTGCCATCTCCCTCGATATTATGGGATGCATATTATCCGGTCACAGAGTTTTTTTTTTCTTCTCTCTGCTTTCCTAGTTGCTTCTGATCACTTCCTCTCCTCCTACTTGGACCTCCTCGAAAAGCCCATGCTCACCTTCGAGATAGATACCCTCTTGGTAATTCCCCTGACTGTTCTTGTGTAAAGGTTGAAGCAAAATCACTACCAGTATTTAATAAGCGAACCATTTCACTTTTATCACGAACCAAACTCCCTGTGCTATTTCTCAACAGGCCCACATTTCTCTTAACACCTCCTTTACCCCGTATGTACATAAACAATGCCTTGTTTCATATTTTTGGCCATAACCTTTTCATGTCCACTTTTAGCTTGTCGAGTTATTTTCTTATCGAGTCTCTGTTTACTGCGATACTAATATGAGTCTGACCCCAGTACTATTATTTCATACCTTAAGAAGGGTAAAAAAATAACAGCTTATTTATTATCGCCTTATCGGGCACCTAATTTTTTATACCTTTAAAATTCTTAATCTTCTTAAAATAAATTGAGTGATCCTGCTCCACACCATCTTGCTACATCAGCATCTGTTTTACAAGCCTGGAGCAAACAACTTATTTATTATAACTGCCTGAGCTGTGACCTTGATGTTCTGAGGACAAAACAAACAAAAAACACAAATACCGATACATTCAAAGTACACCGCCCCCATGCCAAATAACATCCTCCAGCGCGGCATTGCAACGGCACCTTGGATGCCCGGCAATGCCACCGTGCAGCACATAGAGACGGTATTGGGAGGGAGATGTGTACAATATTTGATTGATTAATTGCATAATTAAAATCAATAAATATTCGTAAAAAAATTTCTTCATTAATTGGCTAATAGCATACCTCAAATACCAACGTTTCGTCCGAAGCTGTAACTTAAAAAAAAAAGAAAGAATTAAGTCATTTATTGAATAATGAATCGATTAATTGATTAATCAATATATCAAAAATACCCCTTACAGCCAAATTACTTGGTCATTGTCATGTCCAAATATCAGCATCCCAGCTCAAAAGTGCCTGAGATATTGCCCAGATGAGAAAGGAAATAAATAAGTTATTAATTAATCGATAAGAATTAAGTAATTAATCAATTAATGAATCAAAAAACAAAAAATACTGTTTTTGCCAAAGCATGTGTTTACTATTGTGCCCAAATTTCAGCTTCCTAGCTCAAGGGATGGCTGAGATATCGCCTGGACAAATAAACAAACAAATAAACAATCAAACAAACCAACAAGAAAGAAAGAAAACAAGAAACCGGAGTGAAAACCGAGTACTCCCTTTCAGCGCACGTCATTGTCGGGCCCCCTTCGGTGCCCGGCGATGACATCAGGCAGCGCCTGGAGATTGAATAGGAAATGAGCGGTGTACAATAATTAATCTATTTTAATCGTGTATTGTGCGTTCATTTGGCGAGTTTGTTGCGTAGTTACATAATTTCGAAGCTGTTTCCCAAAATTATGATTGGACCATTTCAGCCACATCATCGCCAGTTCCCAATTCGACCAGCTTTTGTCACAACAATGCTCAAGGACAGACACTACAAAGAGTTGGCCTTCACCTGGATTCACCTTTGTTTTAGCCTCGTGTTCGCCTAGCTGTTAGGGTGCTGGCTTGGGATCCTAGGATCTTGAGTTTGAATCCCGGTCGATCGTTGGATTCATGCCAGGGGGGTTGACTCGGCCTGTCATCCTTCCGAGGTCGACGAATTGAGTACCAGCTCACTAGTTATTGGGGCACTGCAACAGCGGCACAAATCCGCTTCCAGAGAAATGATGCAACCAACAGCTACAGGCTGCATACAAAAACAACAAAAACAACAACAACCTTTGTTTTCCCAAGGACAACTGTATGTCACTTTATCACGTGCAACGGTTTTCACGACATCATTTAAAATGCGGTGCTCCACAATATCGCACATTTGCCAAAAATATCGTTCTCCCAGCAGCACTCCTGCAGCACACCAACAATTAAAACCATCTCAGCTTCGAGGTGTGCACACCAATCATACTTTCAAAAAACCCGTCTTCTAAAGGCCACATCCACATAAACATTGATCTCGTCACACCATTAATAAACCGAAACCTCCATCCCGATTACGGGGAACAACAGGGTCAGTAATATGTTAACATCAAAGACCTGGTGTGTATCAAAAATATTCTCATTCACTATTTATGAATTGCCATTTAAGTGGGTTCCTTTGCGAGTTATCCCCACGCGTTTAAAAAAAAAAACTGGAGGATATAGTAATCGGTTCTGTCTGCATGTGTGTCCGTTCATCTGTCCGTCATCCTATCTCCTCCTAAACTTGTGCAGAAATTCACGAAACGTGGTAGTTATGATCGCCGCATGGCAAGAAGGTGAGAGAGCATTATCACATGATGTGTTGGTTTGGCGGATGTGTTGCTTTGGCTGATGTGTTGGTTTGGCGCAGGTGTTGCCTTGGCGCAGGTGTTGCCTTGGCGGATGTGTTGGTTTGGCGGATGTGTTGGTTTGGCGGATGTGTTGGTTTGGCGGATGTGTTGGTTTGGCGCAGGTGTTGGTTTGGCGCAGGTGTTGGTTTGGCGCAGGTGTTGGTTTGGCGGATGTGTTGGTTTGGCGGATGTGTTGGTTTGGCGGATGTGTTGGTTTGGCGGATGTGTTGGTTTGGCGGATGTGTTGGTTTGGCGGATGTGGTGTTGGTTTGGCTGATGTGTTGGTTTGGCGCAGGTGTTGCCTTGGCGGATGTGTTGGTTTGGCGGATGTGTTGGTTTGGCTGATGTGTTGGTTTGGCGCAGGTGTTGCCTTGGCAGATGTGTTGGTTTGGCGGATGTGTTGGTTTGGCGGATGTGTTGGTTTGGCGGATGTGTTGGTTTGGCGGATGTGTTGGTTTGGCGGATGTGTTGGTTTGGCTGATGTGTTGTTTTTGCAAATGTGTTGGTTCAGCGGATGTGTTGGTTTGGTGGATGTGTTGGTTTCGCTGCTGTGTTGTTTTGGCGAATGTGTTGTTTTGGCGAATGTGTTGGTTTGGCTGATGTGTTGTTTTGGCGAATGTGTTGTTTTGGCAAGTGTGTTGGTTTGGCTGATGTGTTGTTTTGGCGAATGTGTTGATTTGGCGGATGCGTTGGTTTGGTGAATTTGGTGATTTGGCGGATGCGTTGGATTGGCGCATGTGTTGGTTTGGCGGATGTGTTGGTTTGGCTAATGTGTTGTTTTGGCGAATGTGTTGGTTTGGCGGATGTGTTGGATTGGCACATGTGTTGGTTTGGCGGATGTGTTGGTTTCGCTAATGTGTTGTTTTGGCGTATGTGTTGGTTTGGCAGATGTGTTGGTTTGGCTGATGTGTTGTTTTGACGAATGTGTTGGTTTGGCGAATGTGTTTGTTTGGCAGATTTGTTGGTATGGCGGATGTGTTGGTTTGGCTGATGTGTTGTTTTGGCGAATGAGTTGTTTTGGCGTATGTGTTGGTTTGGCGAATGTGTTGATTTCGCTCATGTGTTGTTTTGACGAATGTGTTGTTTTGGTGAATTTGTTGGTTTGGCGGATGTGTTGTTTTGGTGAATTTGTTGGTTTGGCGGATGTGTTGTTTTGGCGAATGTCTTGTTTTTGCGAATGTGTTGGTTTGGCTGATGTGTTGTTTTGGCGAATGAGTTTGTTTGTGTTGTTTTGGCAATATGTTGTTTTGGCGAATGAGTTTGTTTGGCGGTTGAGTTGTTTTGGCAAATGTGTTGGTTTGGCGGATGTGTTGGTTTGGCCATTGAGTTGTTTTGGAGAATGTGTTGGTTGGGCGGTTGAGTTGGTTTGGCGGATGTGTTGGTTTGGTGGATATGTTGGTTTGGCGGATGTGTTGGTTTGGCTGATGTGTTGTTTTGGCGAATGTGTTGATTTGGCGGATGTGTTGGTTTGGTAGAAGTGTTGGTTTGGTGGCAGTGTTGGTTTGGCTGATGTGTTGTTTTGGCGAATGTGTTGTTTTGACAACTGTGTTGGTTTCGTGGATGTGTTGATTTGGCAGATGCGTTGGTTTGGTGCATGTGTTGGTTTGGCAGATGTGTTGGTTTGGCTGATGTGTTGTTTTGGCAAATGCGTTGGTTCGGCAAATGTGTTGTTTTGGCGAATGCATTGGATTGGCGGATGTGTTGGTTTGGCAGATGTGTTGGTTTGGCGGATGTGTTGGTTTGGCGGATGTGTTGTTTTGGCTGATGTGTTGTTTTGACTTAATGTGTTGGTTTAGTGGATGCGTTGGTTTGCTGAATGTCTTGTCTTGGCGAATACTTTGGTTTGGTGGAAGTGTTGGTTTGGCAGTTGAGTTGGTTTGGCAGATGTGTTGGTTTGGCGGATGTGTTGGTTTGGCGGATGTGTTGTTTTGACAAATGTGTTGGTTTCGCGGATTTGTTGTTTTGGCTGATGTGTTGTTTTGACAAATGTGTTGGTTTCGCGGATGTGTTGGTTTGGCAGTTGAGTTGGTTTGGCAGATGTGTTGGTTTGGCGGATGTGTTGTTTTGGGTGATGTGTTGTTTTGACAAATGTGTTGGTTTCGCGGATGTGTTGGTTTGGCGAATGCGTTGGTTTGGTGGAAGTGTTGCTTTGGCTGATGTGTTGATTTGGTGAATGTGTTGGTTTGGCGAATGTCTTGTTTTGGCGAATGTGTTGGTTTGGCTGATGTGTTGTTTTGGCGAATGAGTTTGTTTGGCGGATGTGTTGGTTTGGCTGATGTGTTGTTTTGGCGATTGCGTTGGTTTGGTGCATGTCTTGACTTGGCGGATGTGTTGGTTTGGCTGATGTGTTGGTTTGGCGAATATGTTGCTTTGGCGGCTGCGTTGGTTTGGCGGATGTGTTGTTTTGGTTGATGTGTTGTTTTGACGAATGTGTTGGTTTGGCTGATGTGTTGTTTTGGTGTATGTGTTGGTTTGGTGGAAGTGTTGGTTTGGCTGATGTGTTGTTTTGATGAATGTGTTGGTTTGGCTGATGTGTTGTTTTGGCGGATGTGTTGTTTTGGCGAGTGTGTTGGTTTGGCTGATGTGTTGTTTTAGCGAATGTGTTGATTTGGCGGATGTGTTGTTTTGGCGAATGTGTTGGTTTGGCGGTTGACTTGGTTTGGCGGATGTGTTGGTTTGGCGGTTGAGTTGGTTTGGTGGATGTGTTGGTTTGGCGGATGTGTCGTTTTGGCGAATGTGTTGGTTGGGCGGTTGAGTTAGTTTGGCGGATGTGTTGGTTTGGCTGATGTGTTGTTTTTTTGCGAATGTGTTGGTTTGGCGGTTGAATTGGTTTGGCGGATGTGTTGGTTTGGCGGTTGAGTTGGATTGGTGGACGTGTTGGTTTGGCGGATGTATTGGTTTGGCGGTTGAGTTGGTTTGGCGGTTGAGTTGGTTTCGCAGATGTGTTGGTTTGGCGGATGTGTTGGTTTGGTGGATGTGTTGTTTTGGCGAATGAGTTGGTTTGGCGTTTGTGTTTGTTTCGCGAATGTGTTGATTTGGCTCATGTGTTGTTTTGACGAATGCATTGGTTTGGCGGATGTGTTGTTTTGGCGAGTGTGTTGGTTTGGCTGATGTGTTGTTTTGGCGAATGTGTTGATTTGGCGGATGCGTTGGTTTGGCGAATGTGGTGATTTGGCGGATGCGTTGGATTGTCGCATGTGTTGGTTTGGCGGATGTGTTGGTTTGGCTAATGTGTTGTTTTGGCGAATGTGTTGGTTTGGCGGTTGAATTGGTTTGGCGGATGTGTTGGTTTGGCGGTTGAGTTGGATTGGTGGACGTGTTGGTTTGGCGGATGTATTGGTTTGGCGGTTGAGTTGGTTTGGCGGTTGAGTTGGTTTCGCAGATGTGTTGGTTTGGCGGATGTGTTAGTTTGGCGGATGTGTTGGTTTGGCGGTTGAGTTGGTTTGGCGTTTGTGTTGGTTTGGCGAATGTGTTGATTTGGCTCATGTGTTGTTTTGACGAATGCATTGGTTTGGCGGATGTGTTGTTTTGGCGAGTGTGTTGGTTTGGCTGATGTGTTGTTTTGGTGAATGTGTTGATTTGGCGGATGCGTTGGTTTGGCGAATGTGGTGATTTGGCGGATGCGTTGTATTGTCGCATGTGTTCGTTTGGCGGATGTGTTGGTTTGGCTAATGTGTTGTTTTGGCTAATGTGTTGGTTTGGCGGATGTGTTGGTTTGGCTGATGTGTTGTTTTGGCTGATGTGTTGTTTTGGCGAATGTGTTGGTTTGGCGGATTTGTTGGTTTGGAGGATGTGTTGGTTTGTCGCATGTGTTGGTTTAGTGGTTGAGTTGTTTTGGCAAATGTGTTGGTTTGGCGGATGTGTTGATTTGGCGGATTTGTTGGTTTGACGGATGTGTTGGTTTGGGGGACATGTTGGTTTGGCGGATGTGTTGGTTTGGCGGATGTGTTGGTTTGGCAGTTGAGTTGGTTTTGCGAAAGTGTTGGTTTGGTGGATGTGTTGGTTTGGCTGATGTGTTGTTTTGGCGAAAATGTTGGTTTGGTGGAAGTGTTGGTTTGGCTGATGTGTTGTTTTGGTGAATGTGTTGGTTTGTCGAATGTGTTGGTTTGACGGATGTGTTGGTTTGGTGGACATGTTGGTTTGGCGGATGTGTTGGTTTGGCGGATGTGTTGGTTTGGCAGTTGAGTTGGTTTGGCGAAAGTGTTGGTTTGGTGGATGTGTTGGTTTGGCTGATGTGTTGTTTTGGCGAAAATGTTGGTTTGGTGGAAGTGTTGGTTTGGCTGATGTGTTGTTTTTGTGAATGTGTTGATTTGGCGGATTTTTTGGTTTGACGGATGTGTTGGTTTGGTGGACATGTTGGCTTGGCGGATGTGTTGGTTTGGCGGATGTATTGGTTTGGCGGTTGAGTTGGTTTGGCGGATGTGTTGGTTTGGCAGTTGAGTTGGTTTGGCGAAAGTGTTGGTTTGGTGGATGTGTTGGTTTCGCTGATGTGTTGTTTTGGCGAAAATGTTGGTTTGGTGGAAGTGTTGGTTTGGCTGATGTGTTGTTTTGGTGAATGTGTTGGTTTGGCGAATGTGTTGGTTTGGTGGAAGTGTTGGTTTGGCGAATGTGTTGGTTTTGCGAATGTGTTGGTTTGGCGAATGTGTTGTTTTGGCGAAAGTGTTGGTTTGGTGGAAGTGTTGGTTTGGCTGATGTGTTGGTTTTGCGAATGTGTTGTTTTGGCGAAAGTGTTGGTTTGGTGGAAGTGTTGGTTTGGCTGATGTGTTGGTTTGGCGAAAGTGTTGGTTTGGTGGAAGTGTTGGTTTGGCTGATGTGTTGGTTTGGCGAATGTGTTGTTTTGGCGAAAGTGTTGGTTTGGTGGATGTGTTGGTTTGGCTGATGTGTTGTTTTGGCGAAAATGTTGGTTTGGTGGAAGTGTTGGTTTGGCTGATGTGTTGTTTTGGTGAATGTGTTGGTTTGGCTGATGTGTTGTTTTGATGAATGTGTTGATTTGGTGGTTGGCTGATGTGTTGATTTGGCGGATGCGTTGGTTTGGCGCATGTCTTGGTTTGGTGGATGTGTTGGTTTGGCTGATGCGTTGTTTTGGCGAATGTGTTGCTTTGACGGATGTGTTGGTTTGGTGGACATGTTGGTTTGGCGGATGTGTTGGATTGGCACATGTGTTGGTTTGGCGAAAGTGTTGGTTTGGTGGAAGTGTTGGTTTGGCTGATGTGTTGGTTTGGTGAATGTGTTGGTTTGGCGAATGTGTTGGTTTGGTGGAAGTGTTGGTTTGGCGAATGTGTTGGTTTCGCTGATGTGTTGGTTTGGCAAATGTGTTGTTTTGGCGAATGCGTTGGTTTGGTGGAAGTGTTGGTTTAGCGGATGCGTTGGTTTGGCGAATGTGTTGATTTGGCGGATGCGTTGGTTTGGCGCATGTCTTGGTTTGGCGGATGCGTTGGTTTGGTGGAAGTGTTGGTTTGGTGGAAGTGTTGGTTTGGCTGATGTGTTGTTTTGGCGAATGTGTTGGTTTGGTGGAAGTGTTGGTTTGGTGGCAGTGTTGGTTTGGCTGATGTGTTGTTTTGGCGAATGTGTTGTTTTGACAAATGTGTTGGTTTCGCGGATGTGTTCATTTGGCTGATGTGTTGGTTTGGCAGATGTGTTGGTTTGGCTGATGTTGTTTTGGTCGAATATGTTGGTTTGGCAAATGTGTTGTTTTGGCGAATGTGTTGTATTGGCGGATGTGTTGGTTTGGCTGATGTGTTGTTTGGGCGAATGTGTTGGTTTGGGGGATGTGTTGGCTTGGCGGATGTGTTGGTTTGGCGGATGTGTTGTTTTGGCGGATGTGTTGTTTTGGCTGATGTGTTGTTTTGACGAATGTGTTGGTTTAGCGGATGTTTTGGTTTGCCGAATGTCTTGTTTTGGCGAATACGTTGGTTTGGTGGAAGTATTCGTTTGGCTGATGTGTTGTTTTGGCGAATGTGTTGCTTTGGCAGTTGAGTTGGTTTGGCGGATGTGTTGGTTTGGCAGTTGAGTTGGTTTGGCGGATGTGTTGGTTTCGCGGATGTGTTGGTTTGCCGGATGTGTTGGTTTGGCGGATGTGTTTTTTGGCTGATGTGTTGTTTTGACAAATGTGTTTGTTTCGCGGATGTGTTGGTTTGGCGAATGCGTTTGTTTGGTGGAAGTGTTAGCTTGGCTGATGTGTTGCTTTGGCGAATGTGTTGATTTGGCGGATGTGTTGGTTTGGCGAATGCGTTTGTTTGGTGGATGTGTTGGTTTGGCGAATGCGTTTGTTTGGTGGAAGTGTTAGCTTGGCTGATGTGTTGCTTTGGCCAATGTGTTGGTTTGGTGGAAGTGTTGGTTTGGCTAATGTGTTGGTTTGGCGAATGTGTTGATTTGGCGGATGTGTTGGTTTAGCGAATGCGTTTGTTTGGTGGAAGTGTTAGCTTGGCTGATGTGTTGCTTTGGCCAATGTGTTGGTTTGGAGGATGCGTTGGTTTGGCTGCTGTGTTGCTTTGGCGAATGTGTTGCTTTGGCGGATGTGTTGGTTTGGCGGATCTGTTGGTTTGGCGGTTGCGTTGGTTTGGCGCATGTGTTCGTTTGGCTGATGTGTTGTTTTGGCGAATGTGTTGATTTGGCGGATGTGTTGGTTTGGTGAATGTGTTGGTTTGGCAGATGCGTTGGTTTGGCTGCTGTGTTGCTTTGGCGAATGTGTTGCTTTGGCGGATGTGTTGGTTTGGCGGATTTGTTGGTTTGGCGGTTGCGTTGGTTTGGCGCATGTGTTCGTTTGGCTGATGTGTTGTTTTGGCGAATGTGTTCGTTTGGCTGATGTGTTGTTTTGGCGAATGTGTTGATTTGGCGGATGCGTTGGTTTGCCGAATGTGTTGATTTGGCGATGCGTTGGTTTGGCGCATGTGTTGGTTTGGCTGATGTGTTGGTTTAGCTGATGTGTTGTTTTGGAGAATGTGTTCCTTTGGCGGATGCGTTGGTTTGGCGGATGTGTTGGTTTGGCGCATGTGTTGGTTTGGTGCATGTGTTGGTTTGGCGCATGTGTTGGTTTGGCGGATGCTTTGGTTTGGCGGATGTGTTGGTTTGGCGGATGTGTTGTTTTGGGGAATGTGTTGGTTTGGCGGTTGTGTTGGTTTGGCGGATGTGTTGGTTTGGCGCATGTGTTGGTTTGGCGCATGTGTTGGTTTGGCGCATGTGTTGGTTTGGCGGATGCTTTGGTTTGGCGGATGTGTTGGTTTGGCGGATGTGTTGTTTTGGGGCATGTGTTGGTTTTGCGGTTGTGTTGGTTTGGCGGATGTGTTGGTTTGGCTGATATATTGGTTTGGCGAATGTGTTGGTTGGACAAATCTGTTGGTTTGGCGGATGTTTTGGTTTGGCTGATGTGTTGTTTTGGCGATGTGTTTTGGTGATGTGTTTTGACGTCATGCATCCAACACATTAACACAGCACATCCTCCTGGGGTGGGGTAAAAAGATAAAATACCAAAAAATGCCATTACGAGCACATTTTTAAAGATTTTAAAATGAAACATTGTATATGCAATCAACATTGGGGGACGCATGAAATATGGCACAATATTTTGGATTTGACGCCTGGTTCATGCCCTAAGCGGTGGGTACTTGGGGTCACAGGGGTCAAAACGGGAAAAAAAGTTTTAACTCAAAATCTGATATTGGTCATTCTTGGTGGAACCTTTTGCCACGTTTCAACTTTGCTTTAGGTGGGAAGAATGGGAATTTTTGAATGGAGCACCATCGATTTCGCCATTTGCAATTTTGCCAATAACCACCTATAGAAACATTACCCACCTTATGGTGGGGTCAGCTGCATTAAGTTTTTTTTTTGCCCAAGTCATTCACAAGCTGGCTGTCCATGCCTGACATTCAACTGTTGGTGGCACAGGAATTTGGAATTTATTAGTTCACAGTTTGGCATTCGCCATATCCACATTGTCCGTTTGCTTTTGACTACTTGAAGGTGCAACACTTACCACGTGTCCTACACGTCCCTGCACATATCCTAAAGCAGGTCGGAGTTTTCGTCACATTTCTCAAAACGTTTTTTTTTTTGGACACTTGAAAAGACTTTTTGAGACCCTCACCCGTGACAAGCAGGTATACACTCTACCGAGTGCATAGCACGGGTACCTCGCTAGTAAATATAATAATCATGAACAGTTTGCACATCGTGCAGCAGCTGCTCTGTTCCTTACTTGAAACTGCCATGAAATATGGAAGCTGGCTGTTTTGCCACGTTGTTGTAATCAATTGGCGAGATTGTTCTCGATGCTTTATCATATCATATGACAAAAAAAGATGAAGAACCCCCACAAATTGTGGACATTATTCTTTGCAGGACATTTGTGAGGACATGACGGGTCATGTGGAGCAGGTTCGAGGTTTGCTGGAGGCTGAGTTTCCACTGCGCCTGCTTGCCATCTCTGTTGAGCTTCTCCTGGATATCCGTGCTGTGCAGCTGCTATGGCATCGGCTGCGTGTTGCCACACTTGTCCTGCGTGAACGTATCTTTCGTGGACTTCAGGACGCCAATGGAAATGTGCCTGGAATTACCCCCAGTAGTCCAAAGTCTAACACTGTGATTGTGCAAACAGAGGTAACACCGAAGGTGGAAAGAGGATATGTTTTCACCACTATCTGTCTGTCTGTGAGCAGGATATCTTGAAGGGTCATGAATGGATTAAGACGAAATTTGTTGGACAGATTAGGTGTGTGACAAGGATGAAGTGGATTGGATTTTGGTCAAGATCCGGATCCAGATACTTGAGTTTTTAAGTCATTCTTCACCATTTGGAGGGAGGGCCAAAACAATATATATCACGATTTCTCAAAACGTTATGGATTTCAAAACAAATTTGGATGAAACATGGTGGACATGTTGGTTGGGCAACAGGGAAGAATTGCTTCAATTTTGGTAAAGATTCGGATGTGAGATCTATTTTAATTTTTTAAGTGATTCTTCACCATTGAGAAAAGAGGCCAAAAATTATATATAGCAAGATATTTCAAAACGTTATGGACGGATTATGATAAAACTAGGTGTATGAGTTGGCTAGGTGACAAGAACAAGCCGATTCGATTTTGGTTCAAGTCTGGATACAGATCCGGCCTATCAGTGGGATGCAAAACGTAAATTGTTCAGCCTGGCGGAGGTATACTCTCTACTGAGTGCCGTTCTAGTTACCCTCGCCTGAGGAGAGGGTATTGCATTTGAGTCCGTTTGTCTGTCTGTTTGTTTGTCCGCACAGAATAAATATAATTTTCTCTGCAACCGTTGGTCCGATTGATGGGAAATTTCACCATAGGTGAAACTCCACCTGTAGAATTTTTTAATGATAATTATGACATCATAGGTCACGTGGAACGGGCGCCATCTTGGAAAAACCGAAAATCTTTGCACCTCTATATCTCCGAACATGCTGAATAGAAAAAATTGAGGCATGGCTCATTGTAAAGAACTCTCCATGGGGAATAAAATATGTTAATGATGATGTCATAGGTGCCTCCATTATGACGTCATAATTCGACAAGGACAAAACTTTATCCGATCAAGATGAAATTTATTGAGCGTCAAGTAGGCATAAATTCGTTGGGGGAAAAATAAAGATGACGTCATCGGTCACGAGGTTCGGCCGCCATCTTGGAAAAACCGAAAACATTTGCACCTCTATATCTCCGAAAGCGCTGCATTTAAAAAAATTGAGACATGGCTCATTGTAAAGAACTCTCCATGTGGAATAACATCTGTTAATGATGATGTCATAGGTGCCTTCATTATGACGTCATAATTCGACAAGTACAAAACTTCATCCGATGAAGATGACATTTCTTGAGCATAAACTAGGGCTAAATTGGTGGAGAAAAAATAAATAATGATGACGTCATCGGTCACGTGTTTCGGCCGCCATATTTGTTTTAACACAAAGCCTTAAAAACCACTGAAAACATATCCTGGTGAGGGTCTGCAATCTCTGATTGCTCTTTCTTGTTTTACAATGTTATTTGATTTCTCTGTATTTTGCTTTGTATGCTGAAAACTTGCAATCTGCCTTTTGTAGGAGTGTTCCAGCTTGCAGACAGACAAGAATGGCCTATGTGACATCCTTACTCGCTGCTCAGTTGACTACTTTTCTTTGGATTGTGGCATCTCAGCCTCTGAACTAAAGGCTGCAAGCCCTTGGACAGAAACATCTTCTATTCAACCTTCTCCTCCAAGTTCAAGTGGAGAAGTTATATCAGAAATTGGAATGAAATGTGTCAGCAATTTTATATGTGATAGTAAGCAAAGCCAAAGACCAGAACAATCCCAAAACCTATTAGATGAAGGCGAAACAAAAAATGCCAGTCCTCTGAAAGAGTCGTCTTCTGAAAACACTGATAATTTAGAGAAGATTATTGGTGATAATGAAGAAAGAAAGTTTGAGAACAGGGAGGCAACGCTTCCATATATCTTGCCCAATGAAATGGAATCGCCACATTGTCAGTCGTTCACTTTAGAAGATGGAGATAATACTGTTAAAACGAAGGAACACAATATGGATGGATTTAATAAAACTAGCGTCATGCAGGATGAGTTCAACATTAATGCCCCAGAGATTTTGGACTCTACCGATATAAAGGCCGAGGATATTTATTGTAGAGAGGCGACTGGTTTAATGGCTTCAAGTGCACTTGAAAAGTCCTTGAACTCTTCAACACCAGTGGTTGACTCTAACATAAGGCCAGACTGCTGCTGTGATGCTCTCAAGAGCAAGATATTTGGCCAACCCACAACAAAACTCACATCTGAACCGCAAACGAGTCAGTCCAACTCAACAAGTCTCCCCTTGCAGGGGAAAAAGATCAAAGAACCCATTTATCAAGATGGTGGAGATGCCTGCGTCATTGTCAAAGAAGTGCAGGGAATCGCTTCCTGTTTGGAAACTGACAATAAAGCTGTTTCAACTCCAGACATTATTCCATCTGAGGCATATACTGTGACCACCACAGGAGCAGAAAATATTAGCCTTGCAAAGAATAACTCAAAGAATGAGTTTCGGAGTCCCGATTTGTGTTCGAGTGATACCGTTAATGCACATCAGGAAGTGGATAATTCTTTCCAGTTTCAAAACATGAAATATGTTCGACCAAACCTGGAATCGACTCAGCAATACCCAACGACTCATTTGGAAGGCCTTCAGAATCATCCAGAAGCTTTGCACAATTCTTTGACAGTGGTAAAGACAATAAACATGGAAAGCAACTTTATAGATCACCAGCTGAACTTGCCAAATGAGTCAAAGGAGGTTGATAAAAATGGCAGAGAAGACTTACGTCATCCTCAAGGTTCTTCACCAACTTGTGATGAGGACAAACCGAATCTGAGTGGCTACCGTCTTCATCCAAATGATGAGCTATCAGATATACAAAGCGCGATTCCATTACTGCCTCCAAGTACCAATGGTTCAGATGGTGACAACCTTGAGGGTAAGAATACCAAACTGCCTTTTTGAGGTTTGTCTCGATGAAAATAACTTTTTAATTAATGTAAATGTTTTTGTTCTGTTTTACAAGTCTCCGGGAATCGTCTGGAGAAACCTGATGAACATGGCTGTCTTTCCTTGTACAACAAACTCGGTTATGAAGATGACTGTCGTGCCGAGATACAGGCAGTCGCAGCGGAAAATTCCATCCTGTTTGACATCAACGAAACGGGCTTGGATGATTGGGAACTTTCGGAAGCTTCAGAAATCCTGGGTCAACAGGACGACAGTTCAGACGGCCAAGAAGGTTATAGCCCTGTGCGAGATTTGATGGAAAGGGATCACATCAACCTGCCCAACAACAGATTATTTGCATCTAAATCCATGGATCTAGAGCATGGTACAAACTGTTATGTTGTAGACAACTGACTTGAGTTTTGTTGTTGGTGTTGTTGTTGTTGTTGTGAGCTCAACAAAAACATGACCTCCTCCACTGACGATATCCCTCAACTTGTTCGTTCTAGGTCTCATACTTATACCAGAAAGGTCATCAGATGTTGCACCTGAGGTTGATGGCTCATTGAGTCCTGCATCTTCAGAAGGTGAAAGTGATGGAGAGCAAGAGAAGCTTGAGGTCAGTGCTGTTTCGGATATGTTGGTTGGGTCATTGCTGCTTGACACATATTCTCCATAATTACATGATGGGTTAATTTTTTTATACAAGGATCTGGCCTTATGGAGGAGCTGAAAAAGTACCGGAGAGTGTGGAGGCAAGTGAGGTCAGGGTGATTGGACATACACCGAAGGAACAATGCAAAAACGAGTTACAATGGCCGGAAGAGGAACAGAATGATAAGGAATCAGCATGTGTAAAATAGATAATGGATGTGCATAGGAAATTACGAAGATGAGACAATGTACACGGGGGAGTTGAGTTCAGTGCTGTGGGTGAGATAGGCACCCTACATCTGGCAAATAAAATACATTTACTTCTTCATGCAGGTGTATGAATCAAATTGGCGCCCCTTTATATGAACTTTTCCAGAGCATTACTTGGTTCCTCCTCAGAACACAAGGGTAGTCCAGCATGCACACGAGATTTTTTGAATGCCTCTTATTTTGTATTGTTTGGCATTTTCTATACGCTATGGAATGTCCCTTCTTTTCTATACTTTGCCACATGGCACATACCCTTACATAAAGGGGCCTTTTCTATGCCCCTGACATTTTACCCAAGAATATTTATAATATACCAGTTGAAGCTGACAAACAAATTTTCAGTCGCCATGTTAAAGTTGCATACAGAGAAACGATCCCATATAAAGGGAGGGGTGCTTTGCACCTCCCTTTGATTATTCAAGACGATATAAAATACTTCAAAAACTAAGAAGAAAAGAGAATTACTCAACCCAGATGGGACTTGAACCTTCAACCAAGCTTGGAGAGTCTGATGCCTGATGCCTTCTCCATTAGGCCATTGAGCCAGCACATTAGATTTTGGTAATAACATTTTGAAGTTATCAAGTATGTATATTATTTTATATATTTATTTATGTATATATATATAATATATATATATATATATTTATATATATTTAATTTTAAAGCAAAAACTATAGCACTTAGATGGAATTTGTTTCGAAAGCCATTAACTAGACCTATTGGCCGATGTATATTCCAAGTTTCAGCTAGTTTCAATGTATAGCCCTTGAGATATGAGCGCCAACACATTTTGGGTGGACAGACGGACGTACGGACAGACACCAACGTGATTTCGAGGGTGTTTCTAAATAAAACTCAAGAATGCATAAACGGACTTTGCTGAAATTTGGAACATATTACGTCAACATACCAAGCGTTTACTTCTGAAATTTGCAGCTGATTTCATCCAGTAGAAGCAGACAAACGTATTTTCAGTGCCCATGTAAAAGCTGAATACAGAGAAAAGATCCCTTATATAAATGGAGGGTGCTTTGCGCCTCCCTTTGATTATGAATAACAAAGGCACAAAGACGCTACCTTGTAGAACCCCAGACGAAAAGGAAAGTTCATGGTAAAGGACACCATCAAGGGCCACCCACTCTTACTGCTCATACAGAAAATTAGACAACCAAAAGAAAAGAAGGCCCTGAGTGCCAAAGGCAATGCAGAAATCAAGGTTGGATGCCAGACAGTATCAACGGCTCAATAGATATCCAGTGAAATGGCCCTCATCTCTTTCTTGTGGTTCAAGGTATCCATCCACTGATGTGCCTGAAAGAATATCGTATCCAAGGTGGAATGGCCAGGTCAGAATCTAAACTAGATGACAAAGTCTCCCCAGATTCGTAAGAGTTGAACAGAGAGCAAAGTATCAATGTTTGTGGAGAGAGCCTCTTATATGGAGTTCTCAGAGGTAGGGGACGGTAAACCACAAAAATAAATAATACATTATTACAGTAAGGTGCATAAAGCCAAATGAACTCCATAAGGTTGGGGACCAGCAGTGAAGGGCAGGTTTTGTGGGGAAGGGAGGAATAAACATACAAAGCAATACCATCACCAATGCAGAAGAGACAATAACCTGGGAGACAGGCAAAAGGGTCTGGGACATCCTGTTACTAAAATAGTGTTTTCCGTAAGACATGCAATAACTGGGTTAGCTGGAGCCTGGATGGGATAGATCTGTGAAGTTCAAGAGCAGACCCTGATAGTGAAGAAGAGGGTGAGAAAGGAGGAAGTGACCAGCAGGGACGGAGTGTTTTTGGACGCAAGGTGGCACTCACTACTGGTCTAATCATATACGTACACCCAGTTCAAGTTGTTGCAGAGTGTAGCATCTCGTCTGCGAACAACGATTTATTGAATGTGTGGAGTTAGCGAGGACGACATGTGCAGGTTGGGAGACGCGATTGAGTTGGGAGCAGAGAGGGAAAGTGTTGGAGAAGGTGAAATGGAAAGAGGACATGACAAAGAATTGTGTGATAAGACCATATTGAGGAGGTTGGATAGAAGGAGAGGAGTTACGGAATGAGTCTGCACAAGAAGGTAGTACAGAAGAACAGCATAAGTTTGCTTTTTACCCCCGCCACCAAAGGTGGATGTAGGTTATGTTTTCACCCCTGTCTGTCTGTTTGCGAACAAAACATCTCAAAAAGTTGTGGACGGATTCGGACGAAATTTGGCAGAGAGGTAGCGTATGTGACAAGGACGAAATGATTCGATTTTTGGTGAAGATCCAGATTCGGATCCGGCTACTAGAATTTTTTACGTGATTCTTCACCATTGGGGTGAAGTTATAGACGGATTTGGATGAAACGTTGTGGACAGGTTGTGTGTGGGACAATGAAGAATTGAATTGATTTTTGTGAAGATCTGATTATGGATTCGGATATGAGAATTATTTAATTTTTTCAGTGCTTCTTCACCATTGAGTGATATTGCTAAAATCAACATATAGCAGGATATCTCAAAAAGTTATGGATGGATTTAGACGAAACTTGGTGGACCGGTTGTGTGTGTGACAAGGAAGAATCGATTCAATTTCGGTGAAGATTCGGATCCGGCTAGTAGAATTTTTAAGTGATTCTTCACCATTGGGAGGTAGGGCCAAAAACGATAAATAGCAGGATATCTCAAAAAGGTATGGACGGATGATTTTGATTAAATGTGATTGTGTATTGTGATTTTCTGGTCTACTCTGGAATACAAAACGTAAACTGTTCACCTGGCGAGGTATGTTCTCTACTGAGTGCCGGCCTAGTTTTGTCTTTGTTCTTAAAGAGAGATAGATGCATGGAATTGTTGATTTGATGTTTGATGAATTGTTGATGAACGAATGGACAAGACAATTCCAAACAGTTTCCTTATCTTTGGGAGTCGTTGATGTGCACAGCAATATTCCCCGACGTAGGACCAGAACCGGAAGTGTTCTAAACGTCATTCGCCATTGCTTTCGATAAGAATGCTAAACAGACTAAATGAAAGAAAATATACGGTAAATCACGGTTAAATATGCGTCGTAGAATTAACTCGTGGTCTTACTTAGCAGCTTTTGTCCTGGAGGCTTCAAGAGTTCTTGGCCTGGCTGGATATTGCACAAACCTGGGCGAGATCGGCTCACTGCCCAGCAACACCAGAACCCCATTTCAAGAAGGTGAGATGGTGTTCATTTTGTCACCATGATGTGTCTTGTGTTTCACACACAACGGTTGTGTTAAGGTCATGAACTCAATTCATGATGATAAACCTTGTGTATTGCTTTGATCGCAGTATTGGGTGTGCCAATGTGACAACATCTTTCCTGGAGATCCGCAGGGCATGATGAACGATTGAGTTCTTAAATCTGCGCTCAAAGTTCCGCCATAGTGCTGTGCAGGAAAGAGGTTGTGCCGGATATTTCATCTCATCCATCTACTTGTTAAGTCGGATATCTCATCTACTTGCATTATATTTTGAGCGAAAAATGCCTCTTAGTACCTACCCATGCGGAGACGTTTAGCGGTTGCCGAAGACGATAAGAAGAGGCCATTTCGTTGGGTACAAAAGGTTGTTTATTGTACAGAAATCTCCAGCAACTGCTCGCGAACGGAAGTCGTAACGGCTTATATAAAAGCAAGAACCCGCTTCGGAGGGCGTGGCTCCAACAGCCGCGCGTGCGTCACGACGACACAACCAAAAGCCCGTGTGCGTGGGTTAGAACAAACCCATCGTAATGGTAACCGTCACATGCGGATAAGTTAACCGCGACAAGTGAATAAGGTAACCGCGACATGTGAATAAGGTAACCACTACATGCGCCCCCCCCAGAAGGCACGCCACGGGCGTGTACGTAGTTCGCGGGTGGAACAGAGCCGGGCCGCGGGTGGAACAGAGCCGGGCCGCGGGTGGAACAGAGCCGGGCCGCGGGTGGAACAGAGCCGGGCCGCGGGTGCTGAGCAGCGGTAGCCGTTGTAGTTGCAGCAGTAGGAATTGCAGGAGCGGCGAGCAGCAGTGCGCGCGAAGACAACGAGGTGCCAGTGCGCGCGAAGGTAACGAAGCTGCCGTGCGTGCGCAAGAGATGAGCAGCGGTAGCCGTTGTAGTTGCTGGAGCATCAGCCTCGGGATCCGCCGTAGGAGCAGTAGTAGGAGTGGCGAGCAGCAGCGCGTGCGAAGGTAACGAAGCAGCCGTGCGCAAGAGATGAGCAGCGGTAGTAGCTGTAGTTACAGGAGCATCAGCCTCGGGATCCGCCGTAGGAGCAGTAGTAGGAGTGGCGAGCAGCAGTACTCGGCCTGTGTGCGCGGAGGCGATGAAGTAGCCGTGCCCGGCCTGTGTGCGCGGAGGCGACGAGCAGCAGTACTCGGCCTGTGTGCGCGAAGGCGACGAAGTAGCCGTGCCGCCAACGCCCCGTAACGGCGTTCCTTCGGAGTGTCCCGGAGCTGGTTCGCCCCTCTAGTCGTAGAGGAGGAACCGAGCACGATGCGCGAACCACATGGCCGCTCGACGTTGCTAAAACTCCGGCAGTTCGAGTTTAGGTCTTGTGGAAGAAATTGCGGTCGCAATCCTGCCGTGTTCATTCGGCCCCCGAATACGTTCGGGGACAACGGGGTCACCAGTTTAGCGGTTGCCGAAGACGATAAGAAGAGGCCATTTCGTTGGGTACAAAAGGTTGTTTATTGTACAGAAATCTCCAGCAACTGCTCGCGAACGGAAGTCGTAACGGCTTATATAAAAGCAAGAACCCTCTTCGGAGGGCGTGGCTCCAACAGCCGCGCGTGCGTCATGACGACACAACCAAAAGCCCGTGTGCGTGGGTTAGAACAAACCCATCGTAATGGTAACCGTCACATGCGGATAAGTTAACCGCGACAAGTGAATAAGGTAACCGCGACATGTGAATAAGGTAACCACTACAACAACATCTTTCCTGGAGATCCACAGGGCATGATGAACGATTGAGTTCTAAAATCTGCGCTCAAAGTTCCGCCATAGTGCTGTGCAGGAAAGAGGTTGTGCCGGATATTTCATCTCATCCATCTACTTGTTAAGTCGGATATCTCATCTACTTGCATTATATTTTGAGCGAAAAATGCCTCTTAGTACCTACCCATGCGGAGACAAAGTTCCATACACAGAGGGTCGGTACAGAGGATCAAAACGTTTCTCTTCCAATCATGAACCACGGGTTTTGCATCAGCGAACCTCGGCCCAGATAGTCCTTTTCTGTGTACTTTCTAGCCAATGTCTCACATTATTTCCAGCAATGGCGGTGGGTGTGCCGATGTGTTGTTGGAAAACAAGTTGCGTCTTTGGTTCCAAAACTTTTTGAAAATGGGAAAAACCTTTTGGCTCTCCCTCGTAATTTCACAGAGATGGAGCGATTTATGGATGCCTGGGAAATACTGTACTCGTCGTCACGACATTTAATCACTGATAAATCCATTGGGAGAGCTGCGACATTAAGTCAATCGAACTATTCATTTGCAATTAGTCACTGACTTTAACACCAATACAATTTTTTTTGTAAACGTAGTCAAGCCTCGTGTAAGAGCTAACACCTAAAACATATTACAAAAGGAGCGGGGTACAAGAGGGGAGAGAGAGGGAAGCGCAAGGGCAGTAGGGAACAGGGACATTAGGAAATCTGTGGAAGAGAGATGGCTGGGCAGGGTACACGAGATAAACAAGATGTACACTACTAGGACTTTCAGGAAAGAACACATGGAATTTGAAGGAGGTAGATTTGGGGTGTATTAACGGGGATAGAAAAGATCAAGGTTTTGGATGGGGGAAAATAAGAGATGGTGGTGAACAAAGGTTTTGGATGGGAGAAGATAAGAAATGGTGGTGAACAGCTGCTTTAAAGACGTGGAGGGAGGAGTGGGATTGAAGAGAGTGAGGGAGTTTTTGCAGAGGTGGGAGAAAAGAGGAATGAATGAGTGAAGGTGAGCAGAGAGTTTTGATTTTGCAGGAATATTTGGAGGACAGAGCACAGACAGAGCAGGGGGAGCTAAGCCGGAGAGGAGCCGGTAGAAGACAGAAAGACCACCAACCTGCCTGCGGTGAGTGAGTGAAAGGCCATTGGAGTTAGCGTCATCGCGGGAGATTCCAATGATTCTGAACGCTTTGGTTTCAACAGCGTGAAGGCTGGCTAGGTGTGAGGCAGGAGCACCGGCCCAGAGGGGAGAGCAGTATTCCATTGAGCTGCGGATGAAAGCCTTGTATGTGGTGAGGAGCTCAGGTGTGCCAAGGAAGGACTTCGCACGACGGAGGATGCACAGTCGGCGACTAACTTTGGAGGCCAGCTTGGAAATGTGGTTTTCCCAGGAAAGATCATGGCACATAGTGAAACCCAAAAGTTTGAGTGACAGAACTTCTTGGAGAGGATTGTTGAGAAAGTAGATGGGAGGGTTTTCCAGACGGTCTTTTCGGAGAGACAAAGTGAGAGTGTGAGATTTGTCAGGATTGAAAGACATGTTCCACTTGTTTTCCCAGTCTGTGATTTTGTCCAGGTCTGCAGAGAGTGAAGAGGCTGCAGACTGCCGATCTGAGGGATGAGGAATCGAGCGGCAGAGAGTAGAGTCATCAGAAAAGAGATAGAGAGGTGTTTCCAGAGAGTCGGAGAGATCATTGATGAAGACCAGAAAAAGCACAGGACCCAGAACACTGCCTTGGGGAACTCCAGCCTGAACAGGAAGGGGAGATGAGGGAATTCCATTTAGAGCCACACGTTAACTACGACAGGAGAGGAAGTCTGTGATCCATGCGTGGAGATTTCCATAGATACCATACGAGTAGAGTTTGGTGAGCATGGCGGAGTGTCAGACCGTATCGAAGGCAAGAGGTATGTCAAGGGAATATGCCAATATTTTGTCAGAGACCCTGTAAGGGATCGAAAAGCGATATATATCGAACAAACCGTTTCAAATTGAGTACCTCGCCACCATTAGAGCATTTTAATTGCATCAGATGTGGCAATAAATGCGAATTGTTGCTCCCAGCTTGCCCGAACACCCCTATGAGGGTGCAAAAACGTTTTAGAGCTTGCATTTTATTCTGGGGAAAATACTGATTTTATAATCTGGATTTATTGAAATATTTTGCATTTCACTTCATAATAAGCCTTCATTCAAAACTGCCCCAAAACTTTACTGGTTGAGGACAAACGGAGCCCCAGCTTTGAAACTCACAAACACCACTTGTTTAATAAGAAGGACGAATAATGACTGAGGACATTTACATACATGGTTGTCAACTTTAACACTCCTCATTATCCGCAGAGTTTCAGAGATACGGTGGCAGGCCGGGAACTCCTTAAGGAACTACTCACTGAGGAAGGACAAAAGCTCATTGTGCTTCCTACCAAAAAGAACACTGGCAAGTGTTGTCTTTGCATATTGTTATTATCCGTATACCTTCACCTCCCTCACCCCCTTGACTGTGTGTGTGTGTGTGTGTGTGGGTTATAAAATCGTTATAAATGACAGTTTGAACATTCGAAGTGCAGTTTGATCGAAAGGTAGGTGGTGTGGTCATGTTGTTTGGTCGATTGATGTGTTTCAGGGTAAGATGTGAATGATTTAATGATATTATCATATTATAGAGTGTGTAAGCAAAGTTATAAATATATGATAACACATTAAATCCTATTGCAAGTAAAGTTGGGATAAGTGATGTTGCATTGATGGGTTGACTGACTGCCTGGACGCAACTGAGGTTGTGGATCTACTGATGTACCATCTATCGATGTGGATCCATGATCGAGGTTGTGGATCCGCCGTTTGGAGAGCTCCTGGGCTGAAAGGATCGAAACCTCGAGGAGGAACGGTGCCCAGCTGATGATCCATGCAGTCGGGAAACTAGTCAATTGCTTACGGGTTAACGTTCTTGCTTTAGGTGGAGAAACTATGTTTGAGGTTTACAATTTAAATAAAGTTGAATATGGGATGTTGTGAAATTAACATCATTTACAACAATCCTTTAAATTATTTAAGTTTAGGAACAACCGATACCGTACAATTGATTGTGTGTGTGTGTGTGTGTGTGTGTGTGTGTGTGTGTGTGTGTGTGTGTGTGTGTGTGTGTGTGTGTGTGTGTGTGTGTGTGTAAATGAATGAAAGAGAGGGATGGAATTGTAAGGAACAGAAATGAAAAAACGAGATGTGTGTGTGTGTGTGTGTGTGTGCGCGTGCATTGCGTGTGTGCGGTGTGTGTGTGTGTGTGTGTGTGTGTGCGCGCGCGTGCGTTGCGTGTGTGCGGTGTGTGTGTGTGTGTGTGTGTGTGTGTGTGTGTGTGTGTGTGTGTGTGTGTGTAAGATATATACAGTGGAACCTTGACTTACGAGTTTAATTCGTTCTGTGACCGAGCTCGTAACTCAAATTGCTCGTTTCTCAAATCAAATTTCCCCATTGAAATGCATTGAAATGCTATTAATCCGTTCCAGCCCGCCAAAAACCACACCAATTTTTTTAAAAATATACAGTATATATAAAAATATCTCGCGCTTTATATTTCACCTGTATGCAGCATACAAGTTGGCAGGATGGCCTGGACTGGAGGTACGCACACTTGACTCTAAAGTCTAAACTGTCCAGCCTGGGTTTGAATCCCGACCCAGCTATAACCTGTCATGTCGGTGTTTCACAGGCAGGGTGATTCATCAATGTGTGTACCGCTAAACTGGGCGCCCCGTTTGCGTCCCATTAGTTGTTGGATGTTAAGGATCTCACCGTGTTTTCCACAAAGAGAAGGCGAGCTATCGCCGGCACTCTGAACAAGTTGTGGCCTGGCATGCTCTTCTCCTCTGCCGTTATATACGTCCTCCTCGGCACCTCGCTCATGTTTTTCGACGATTGCGTGTTTTATATCCAAGCACAAGTTTTATATAAAACACGACGATTGCGTGTTTTATATCCACAAGTTGTGGCCTGGCATGCTCTTCTCCTCTGCCGTTATATACGTCCTCCTCGACACCTCGCTCATGTTTTTCGACGATTGCGTGTTTTATATCCAAGCACATCATCCTCTTCTTCTTCTCAGTACCGTGTTTTCCACAAAGAGAAGGCGAGCGATCGCCGGCACTCTGAACAAGTTGACGGCAGAGATACTGTACTTGCACGGCAAGATAACCACGTGACCGGAACCCACCTGGTGGCGTAAACTCAAAATAACCAACATGCGAAAACAAAAATGCAGCGCTATACGGCAGAGATACTGTACTTGCACGGCAAGATAACCACGTGACCGGGTGGCGAAAGCTCGTAACTCAGATCTCGGCTCGCATCTCAAAGCAATAAACCGCCCGAGCGACGGCTCGTATCTCGAAAAACTCGTAAGTTGGGGCACTCGTAAGTCAAGGTTCCACTGTACATATAATTTGGAAATGGGCCACTGGTTCCCGAGTGTGTTGACGTCGCACACCAAAAGCCCACCTGCAGACCCACAATTGCACGAGGCGCGCACTATTTAAAAAATAGAAGGGGGAAGAGAGGAAGTGAAAGTACATGCAATCCAACTATATAAAATATAGCAATTCTCTGTACCGGTACCTCTGATAATTATAGAATCTCTCCCCCTTTCCCTGGCGAGAATGGGGAGGCCACTTGGGGTTTTTGTCTGCACACGGAGATTCATGCAAGTGGTTTAACCACTGAACCCTGCTGGATGGAGTGGGTATTGACACCTTTTTCACTCCCGGAGGGAAATGGTTAACCATTACTAAAAGGAGACTCGTCCATCCATCAGTAAAGTGAAGAAGAAGCAGGACCTGAAGCTTTAATATAATGGTTCCTCCTGTCGTACCATAAAAAATGTACCATTGGAAAGCTAATAATCGATTTACTTGCAACAAAAACTTGTATCCCTTGAATCATAAAGATGCCTCTTTTAAAAGCCCATCTTTTGATGATTGAAGAAGAAGAAGCAGTATTCCAGCTAAATATGTACTGCGCTTCCAACAGCAGCATTGATTACTCTGCAACAGCAGGAATCCTTTAGAACGACATGGAAGGATCACACAAACAACAACCACAGTCACAACGACAGCATCAACAACAATAATTACGTGTTATAAAACAAGACCGAAAGTCTAACAGCAGCGTAGCCGGGCTTGTAAAATATTATACACCACAAACACACATGATTCGCTTTATTAACAGTAGCTAATGCTGTTCATAACATTAAACAAATAAATTTGGAGGAATCCAGACATCCATGGGGTAAGTTTTACTTTCAGAACTGAGGGAAGATCTACTGTAATCTATATTATACCCCACAAGGGGTGGGTACGTACCGTTTTGTTGGAAGAGCCGTAACGCCGATGTTTTCGATATTTGATGGTCATTTTAACAATCGGTTTGTTTGTGTTTCACACTGAATGGAAAACGTAAAGATAGAGAATGGTGATTGTGATATCTGACAGGTTCGATGATATGTTCGGCATGAACGGCATGTAAATCAAAATGGCCGTGTGTGGAGAGTCAGCCGCCATACCGCCGTAATGGCATCAGACGTAATCACATCACCCTGTCATGTGACCAGATCCTCAGCTCTGATTGGTATACGTTTGAGGGGACATACATACATACATACATACATACATACAGACGGACAAACACTGTTCCAAACGGCTTTGCCCGATTGGCTACGCTGTAAAAATCATTTTTATATGTATTTCACTTCATGTATGTATGTATGTACAGTCGTGGCCAAAAATATTGGCACCCTCGCACTTTTTTCAAATAACACACAATTTTCTCCAAAAATAAGTTGAAATTGACAAAAGTATTTCGTCTCCACAATTCTTTATTTCACTGTTGATATTACAGAACCTTTGTTTTTGATTCAGAACTTAATAAATCCTTTTAAATCAGAAAATAAAAAGAGATGGCATTTACAAAATTATTGACACCTTCGACTTAATATTTTGTAGCACGGTATTTGGACAAAATAACTGCAGTAAAGCACTTCCTATAGCCATGAATGAGCTTCCTACACATCTCTACTGGCAGTTTGGCCCACTCCTCTTGTGCAAACTGCTCCAGTTCTCCCAGATTTGAAGGGTGCCTTCTCCCAACTGCTGTTTTCAGATCTCCCCACAGGTGTTCAATGGGATTTAGATCTGGACTCATTGCTGCCACTTCAGAACAGTCCAGCGTTTTGTCTTGAACCATTACTGAGTGCTTTTTGAAGTGTGTTTTGGGTCATTCTCCTGCTGCGAGACCCATGACCTTCGAAGGAGACCCAGCTTTCTGACACTGGGTTGAACATTGCGTCCAAAATGCCTTGATAATCTCCTGATTTCATGATTCCATGCACACATTCAAGGCACCCAGTGCCAGAGGCAGCACAGCAACCCGAAAACATCACTGAACCTCCTCCATGTTTGACTGTAGGGAAGGTGTTCTTTTCTTTGAAGGCTTCATTTTGTTTTCTCTAAACATAGAGATGATGTGCTTTACCAAAACGCTCTAATTGCTCTCATCTGTCCACAGGACATTCTCCCAGAAGGATTTTGGCTTGTTCAGATGCGTTTTGGAAAACTCCAGTTGCGCGTTCTTAGCAGTGGGTTCCTCTTGGGTCTTGTACCATAGAATCCCCTTTCATTGAGTTTACGACAGATGGTGTGAGTTGAAACTGTCGTACCTTGTGTCTGAAGGTCAGCTTGAATCTGTTTGGCAGTTGATCGACGTGCTTTCTCCACCATTCAAACAATCCTTCGCTGCAATTTTCGAGTTTTCTCTTGCGGCCACGTCCAGGGAGGTTGGCTACAGTGCCATGGGCCTTAAACTTCCTGATAACATTGCGTACGGTGGACACAGGGACATCAAGGTCTCTGGAGATGGACTTGAGATTGTCCATGCTTGCCTACAATCTTGTGTATGACCTCCTCAAGATAATTCCCTGGTTTTCTTTTTTTTCTCCATGCTCATTGCGGTACACACAGTGACACAAAACAGCAGAATGACTCCTTTTCTCGATTCAAACTGGTTTAATGAGTGATTTTCATATTGCAGGCACCTGCAACACACCACAGGGGAGTTCAATTCCAAAGTAAAGGAGAATCACTTTCTTGAAATCTAATGATTTCTAACAACGTCTGAAAGGTACTGTGGAAGAATTTTGTGTATGACTCACAGGACTCCAATGACCGGACACAGGTTACAAAAGGTCTAGTTTATTAAACTGTATTCACTTCATCCAATTACCAAAATGATACCGCATAATATAATGGATCAGGTTAACTCTTTTCGCTGGTCCTTCTCGTTCATCCGACACTCCCGTTCGGTCAGCGCTTCACGTAGCAAGTACTCGTTCATTCCATCGTTCCGTCGGGCAGGGCTTCTGAGGACAAGTCTACTTTACTCAACGTTTGCTCTCGTTATATCGCCAAACTGGACTTAATCTCCTCTCCGCTAATGTCCCGAGGTCATGCATCGCACCGAGTCCTGGCATCAGCTCGCTCCCCTCCTGCTGTGATTTCCATTTACACAGCAGGGGGGGGTGCTCTAGCCTGGGGCCTTGACCAGGTGTTTCCAAAGGATTATCATGTTCATGCACATTCTGCTTCGTTACCAGATTTAATCAATGAGTTACCAGGGCCAATCAATACGTTACACTGAGTTACACTTCCACAATTGCCTCATCTTTTTGTTTTTGTTTATATTAACCATTAATCTAAACATCAATATAAGTAAACAATCAATCACTACTAGTAAACATCATTACAAGTATAAGTAAATAATCAATCACTTTGGTAATCAAATTCCCTTAGGCATACACCGTCATCCTGCAAGAATCACAAAACATTTCGTTGGTCATTGACTCCTTCCATATTGTTCAATCTATTGCATTTGCATCACAAATATATTTTCAAAACAACACTTCACCATCACCAAGATACAACAATTTCACTTCATTTTCAAGTTTTGTAAAGCATCTGCACCATCTGGCAAAAACGTTTGCCTCCACACAAATGTTAACTTTGTTTGAAAGGAAGGGCTGATCACTTGTGTTTGAATCCAGGTATGAAACATTTTCTCCTAATGTCTTCATAGCTCCTGCACTACTTCGTGTAGGATTTCGCTGTTGTGGTAACACTGCGGAGTCATAGACTGACCCTTCTCTCCATGTAGCATTCTTGCCACTTTTTTTTTGCTGTGAACCATAATGATTCCTTGAACAAGGCCTTCACCCAGTTGTAGTCGACTTGCCTCTTCCCTCATTGTGAGTGGGCAGCAAGTATTGGTGTGACGTTGATTGGCCAGCAAGATGTGGAACAGGGATGCCGGATGCATCCACACTGATGTTGGGACCATGGTGTTCAGGTCATTCATGGTCCTTACCAGGAGCAACCAGCAGAATCGTGCACAGCTGTTGTGACAAGGGCACAGCCGTTTTTTTGCAGCTCCATGCTGGTTCCCCGGACGTTGGTGAAGTAATAACATATGTCCCCGCATTTCACAGAGGTTGCAGGTAAAATGTCGTTGTCCTGCAACTTCTGATGTGGTGAATGTTCGAAGTCTTCGAACAAGAGTAAGTGATCGCCTTTCTTTCATATGTTGCAGTGTGATCCAGGCAAATGGTCACATAAATTTCCTTGGTGAAGGTAAGCATTCATCTCCAAGTTACACGGGAGAATGTCTTCATCATTCTTTGAGAAAGAGGGTGTATGCCACGATTAACTTCATTTTTTAGCCACAAATTTTCTTTCTTTCTTCTTCCCAATTCCGTTAGCAATCCCTCCAAAATGTGATCTCGTCTTATCCTTATGCTCAGTCATATCTGAATCTGCTTTCCGCACACACTGAATCAGATAGGGTACATCTTACCATGAAATCAGCATAATCATGTATATCTTCCGACAGTTTCACATTCAACAATTTGTTGTTTTTCCTTAACACAAAAAGTTATATTCATTTATATGCGTCACACAAATAATATTCAATCAGGTATGTATTTTATTACTAAACTAAGAATAGCATTGTATATGATTACAATCACAAACGGGAATACCTAATTCCCAACAACAATTTTCCCAAACCAACAAATTAAGCATAATGTATTATTACCATAATTCCTCTCCACTTTTTCTTTTCCCTCTTTTTTTTTTTTTTTTTTTCTAACAGTGTGTCACTCGTGGTGATATGAGTTCATTGATATTGTAATTGACACAACTCATAACATTGTCGTTATGCCATTATCTTAATTCTACTGTTTATGTCGCCATAAAAGTCTTCCTTTTCTGGTTCCACATTTCTTTCCTCATTTGTCACTTCATGTGTTATCATCGTGTTGTTGGTTACCTTATTCAAACACACCGTCACTAAGGCTTTCAAGCAAGCCACCACTAAAACAATTGCCAATATAACTACTAAACCAACAAACAAGTCTGCTACTCCTTGTATATATTCATATCTATGACATAGTTATATGTCGATGACATTTAACATTATATACCAAACTAACAAGCTTCCTAAAAGGTAAATAAAGAAAATCCCTTAATATGTAACATAATCAGATTATTTGTCTTACCCTGATCCCCCTATCTCCCGGGGTTGAACTCAATCCCCTGATCATGAGTGTAGTTGTGATACATTTTTTCACTCATGCTGTATTAATATCAGCAGGTAATTGTATGTCATGTAGGCAAATAAATGTCACTATTCCAAGTAGGAATATCACATGTTGAAAATGTAATGTTTATCAATGCAAGGGGTGTTAAAATGTAATTCAAATGACTGTAAATCATGACTATCATTTTTCTACCACTGAATGTTCTGCTGGGCTGCTAGGTGCAGCCTCATTTTCTGTGGGATCGTCCACCTTAGCCCCATGTGCTTGCTTGCAATGAGAGGCATGAATCCAACTTTCTATTTTGGGTCCATATTTGTTTCTATTCTTATCAATCTCCTATGGTTTATCAATTCGTTCCAAGATACCGCAACCAAAGGTTTTAACCAAAGCTCTACCAAACTATTTCCAATTTGAACAAAAATGCCAGTGAAACAATGATTCGAAGGATTAACTTCAAGGGGTCAATAAATTTATTCTATAGCCAGATCTAATTTTCCCATCCAATAGTTTGCCTTGCCACATGTCATATTATAACACCTTAATAAACCTTCGAAAAAATGTTTCCCATCTCAACAAATTTCCTTTTTTACAAATAGCCATGTGTAACTTACGTATTTAACTACAATTTCCTCTCAATTTGTTTGGCCTAACTGGCCGCAAAAGTGGCTGCCAGCATGCAGTACCGTTTTTATCTACCAAGGAAGTGTTCCACACAAGACCTCTACCAAAATGTTGTTTGTAAAAACAAATCTGGGATTTCTGATTACATGGATGCACACTCTCAGGACATTTTCAGGCTGCTGTTAACAATCCACTACGATGACTTAATTCCTTTACCCACAATCAAATAATTAGTACAAATTGAGGATATTATCCCTATCACATTCTTTTATACATTCATTATGTTGGATCTAATTTTTTCCAATAATTTTCCACTGCTGTAAGGCGGAACAATAGCTCTCATAAGTCTTAGTAATATCGTACTTAATTTGCCCAGCAGAGAATAATTTATTTACTATCCTTTCTCATCTGTTAACCAGTGACTTTGTTTAAACTCCAGAACTGAAAAACCCACAATAGTTCAAACCAGCAAAATTTTCTTTACTCTTTTCCCATATCATCTATGCCTAAAACACATCCATACATACAGCACAATTTATATGCTGATAAAATTCAAGTTTATATATATAAAATCCATGAGCAGAGTATTCTGGGAAGTCAGTGTAAGACCTCTCCCAAATTTGGATGATTTTGTACTTCCTCATTTCCTTTTATGAAGCTCATATCCATAAATAGATGTTATTCTCATATACATTCTATCAAAAATGGAATCCCAAAATTACTCACAATTTTACTATTAATTAATGGCTGCTCATAACCCAGCACATCAAATTTTTTTATATTCCATTTCCCTTGACAAAAGAGATAATGTTCATAATCAAATTATATTTCTATTTTATTTTACGGATTCTCTGGATATTCAATCCCATCCACATATCCCAATCCCATCCACATATAACTATCCATTTCCAGACAGGCACACTGTCGGTGTCAACAATCTTGTAAGATTGATACACAAAAACACACACACACATGCATTATGCATATTTGTTTGCGTTGGAACCATTATTTACAGATCAGATGGGTGTCAATTTTATTTCAATTTCATAAAATTTGTCAATCAAATTCAAAATGCTTATAGACAAATAAACCAAAAGTCCATTCTTAGAAAACCCTTATGATGTCACATTGAAATTACCCTTTCTGCCTTCACAATAATCTATCCAAATTTTGACTACACACCCATTTGCATGTCAGTCGACCATTGACCTATCAATCGTGCGGAACAATAGTCCGAAATTCCCACCTGATCATCATGTGACTCTTGTTACTTGGTTTGCCAACAATTGCAACGCAATTGTTCCAAACTTTGTAAATTTCAAATTGCTGTGCCCAAAATAGAAGATCCAATTTTGGCATTTGATCAATTAATTATTAATTTGTTAACAAGCAAAAAGAAAAATGAATCATTCTTGCTCTGAAAACTTTTCAGACACAAGAATCATTGACAGTTGTTCATGTTTGTCCAGTAATCGAATCTGTTGAGGCCAATCATCATTTGGGATTTGCAGCAATGAAGGCCTAATCATTGTCTGAGGTACCGGTAAGCACTGGTACCCTTGATCTTGGTTTGCCCCATGACCTTGTCTTCCTGTTGACATACGGACATCTTCTTCTCCAATGTCCCATCTTTCCACACTCGAAACACCGGTTTCTGTCGTTGTCTGATCTGTGCGCCTGTGCACTTGTATTGCTGGGCTGCATCTCTACATCCCTGAGTTGCCACTGCAATCTCTCGTTATCTCCTGAAACACGAAAAAATTCTCTGTACCGTCCTTTTTGGGGAGACAACTGGAAATCAGATGGGACAACTGTGACTTTCATTCCTAATTTCGAGGGCAGTTGTGCATTTGTCTCCTCCACTGTATCCTGTATCCTTTTTATTTTAAGTTCTAGTTCCGTTATCCGTTCTTGCTGTTCCCGTTGTCTGGATTCACCATCCCAAAGATGGAATGCAAGCCAGTCTACCGTTAGATTCTGTCTCTTCCTGGCTTTCAATCTTTGTTCCAATCTTTCCAATCGACTTCGCTCAAATGTACCATCTCTTGGAAACTCCTCATCATGTCCCTTTGTCCACAAATACCAATTCTCGACCTGCCTTATAGCTTCGGCACCATAACGGTCGTACATATGATGTGTACAAGTACCTTTTTGTGGAATCTCTGGTTGTCCTTGTGTGTTCTTGCAGGCTCCATTTCCCATTCTGCCTTTTATCAAAGTAGCGTTGGATGTGTTGTAGCTTGTTCCAGGTTCCTCTAAAGCTTCACTCGTACCTCCAGGAAGGATCTCTCCACCTGTTCGCACGGTGATTTCCAGAGAATCTCCCTCAGCTGTGGCTTTTGCACAATCCAATCTCACAGATCAGTATTTGCAGATGAGCCGGAGGGTCAGTATGAAGTGGGTGAATCCTCAGGTGTCCGCTCTGTTTGACGGGGAAATCACACAATGGTAACCGCACATATATATCTGTATATAAACTCACCACCTTGCTCAATTTTCCCAGGTTGTCTCCACATTGATAATATCTCGCAAAGATATCAAAGCTTCTTTCTTGAGACCGCATTTTCATCAATCAAACAATCAATATATTCAATTCAATTTATTCAGTTCAATTTATGCAATTAAATTCAATCAATTAGATTCAATCAATTAACAATTCAATCAATTATTCAATTTCAATTAATTCATCAATATTCATCAATAAATCAAATTAATCATTTTGAATGACTCCTTGCATAAGCCCTTTCCCCAATGATGTCAGGACAGGTCCATCCATTGACTGAGATCGACTCATCGGTCGTCACCTCTGGTTCGTACCTCATGTCAATTGATGAATCACCGTCCTGTCCTAGGGTCATATCTGACATATTTCCCCATTTTGCCTGGTCTCCACAAATTTTCTTTGCAACCACTAAAGGCAACTCATCCTTCATTCGTGAGACAGCCAAAATGGATGGCAGATATTAAAGTTCATTGGGAAAAATATCTCATCATTTTTCTTTTAATAGTATCCAAAATCTCTTGGCAATATAAATTTCGTAAAACTCCTGAAATAAGACTGTAAAATTTCTTCAATCATGCTAAATTTTGAAACTCCATCGCTTGTAATACCCAATTTATCCCATAGGGCTTGAAAGTTCTTTCCCAAGTTCATGCAGCATTCTGCATTTGAACCCTATGATATCATTCATAATAATCATCATGATTTTATAGTCATGGTCCTTTCATAATCATCTATTTAAAACGAACATTTCCTTTATCACCACAGCTATGTGGTATAATCAACAATAGAATAAAACTGTACATAGCAACAGGCTACCTCATGGCCACTTAGTATACCTATTGACAATAAGTCATAACAATATCGAATAATCCCTGAACAATTCAAAAATCGCTTCCCCTGCTCCAGCCGCAGCATCCGTGATATTTGTTTGCTCATTCACTATTCCTGATTCGTCATCAAGGATCTCCATCATCACACAGCGTACTTAATTCCGCATTCTAATGAGAATTCAACAGGATTTTACGACTCAAAGGAAAAGAACGAGCAGACCTTTTGCAGGATGATCGTTACAAAAATCGTTACATATATTAAAGTATTTATGATGTCGACAAATCATATCTTAATTCTTACAAGATTTTGGTTCTTTGAATAAATCACAGCACCGGGAGAACCAGCTCCAAAAATGGATCTTTGTGTTTATTCAGCACCCTAGTAATTGGTTCTTTGTGTACTAATTACACAGCACCCAGGCCCCGCTCATATGGATCTTTGTGCAGCGCTACACAGCACCTGAGCAAAAGGGGTTTCATCTACATTTTCCCTATCTGGTGTACCATCCGTGATATTTGTCTGCTCATTCACTATTCCTGATTCGTCATCAAGGATCTCCATCATCACACAGCGTACTTAATTCCGCTTTTTAATGAGAATTCAACAGGAATTTACGACTCAAAGGAAAAGAACGAGCAGACCTTTTGCAGGACGATAACTGGAATTAGTCGTGAAAATATATCCAAAATACTCAAAAATAGACACCCACAAAAATAAACAACAAACCCAAACAAACCCAAGGTCGACCATATTACACAATAAATTACATCATTTCAGCATCGTATTGATTGCTGAAATATTCCAGGGTTTATACACACCTCAAAAGAGGTATGCGTGGTGTTGCCCCCTCCCACGTTTATTCCAGGGTTTATACACACCTTAAAAGAGGTATGCGTGGTGTTGCCCCCTCCCACTTTTAATTCCTCATTAAATCGTTTCCATTTAAAAAACATCGCCTTTACTGCTCCAGTCGCAGCATTTGTCACTTTGTTTGCTCATCCGCATGACCAAAACGAAATAAAGGGAGCTCAACCATTACACAGCGCTTTTAATGGCGCATGCCATAGAAACTCAACGCAATTTCGACTCGGCCAGCAAACGAGCAAATTGTGCAGGATGTTAACTGGAATTAGTCGTGAAAAATATATCCAAATACACAAAAATACACACCCACACAAATAAACAACATTTATTCCGTTTAACAGAACAAACATTTCCTCTATCATGACATGCATGTCTTCAAAATTATATGCCCAAGAGAAAAAGTAAAATTAATTAAAACTGCGGGCAGTGATGATCCGGGGACCATACCGCTCCATCCTGATTGGACGAGTGCGTGCTAGAGTCGTTAACAACGACAGTCCAGATCCGATTGTTCAAAATTTCAACTCAATCGATCGAAAAATGAACGCAGGGATGCATTTTAAAGGTGCAGTGGCACTAACTGAGTTGCCACGAATATGGCCATGAAATTGCCAATATGGCCATCACAAAATATTTTCTTTAATCAATTGGCTCATAGCATAACCAATCTGCAAGTATTTCATCCGAAGATGTGTCTCTGAGGACTTTTAATTAAATAAGTCATTTATAAATCAACGAGTTAATTTATTAAATGATTAATCAATAAATCAAATTTTTCCTTGACAGCCATATCACTCGGTCAGTGTCATGTCCAAATATCAGCTTCCTTACTCAAAAGGTGCCTGAGTTAATGTAATGTAATTACTGTAATAAGATTACTGCAATTACTGTAATGATTACTGTAATTACTGTAATTACCGGAACTGTAATTACTGTAATTACCTCAGGTAATTACTGTAATGTAATTACTGTAATGTAATAAGAAATGTAATTAATTAAATAAGTACTTCATTAATCGTTAATAATGAAATAATTCCTGAATTCTCATTCGATTCACTTGACATTCGAATGTCCCCAAAACGTTGGAGCAAAACGTTGCAACAACGAAAGTGAAACGTTGTAGCGATGTTGTGGAAACGTCAGCAAAACCCAACATTTAAATGTTCACAAAACGTTGGAGCAAAACGTTGCAACAACGAAAGTGAAACGTTGTGGCGACGTTGTGGAAACGTTAGCAAAACCCAACATTTGAATGTTCCCAGAACATTCCAACAACAAGTTCCAACAACAAGTTCCAACAGCAAGTTCCAACAACAAGTTCCAACAACAAGTTCCAACAACAAGTTCCAACAAGTTCCAACAACAAGTTCCAACAGCAAGTTCCAACAACAAGTTCCAACAACAAGTTCCAACAACAAGTTCCAACAAGTTCCAACAGCAAGTTCCAACAACAAGTTCCAACAAGTTCCAACAACAAGTTCCAACAGCAAGTTCCAACAACAAGTTCCAACAACAAGTTCCAACAACAAGTTCCAACAACAAGTTCCAACAAGTTCCAACAACAAGTTCCAACAGCAAGTTCCAACAACAAGTTCCAACAACAAGTTCCAACAACAAGTTCCAACAAGTTCCAACAGCAAGTTCCAACAGCAAGTTCCAACAACAAGTTCCAACAACAAGTTCCAACAACAAGTTCCAACAGCAAGTTCCAACAACAAGTTCCAACAGCAAGTTCCAACAGCAAGTTCCAACAACAAGTTCCAACAACAAGTTCCAACAGCAAGTTCCAACAACAAGTTCCAACAGCAAGTTCCAACAGCAAGTTCCAACAACAAGTTCCAACAGCAAGTTCCAACAACAAGTTCCAACAGCAAGTTCCAACAACAAGTTCCAACAACAAGTTCCAACAACAAGTTCCAACAGCAAGTTCCAACAACAAGTTCCAACAACAAGTTCCAACAACAAGTTCCAACAACAAGTTCCAACAGCAAGTTCCAACAACAAGTTCCAACAACAAGTTCCAACAACAAGTTCCAACAAGTTCCAACAACAAGTTCCAACAGCAAGTTCCAACAACAAGTTCCAACAACAAGTTCCAACAACAAGTTCCAACAACAAGTTCCAACAGCAAGTTCCAACAACAAGTTCCAACAACAAGTTCCAACAACAAGTTCCAACAACAAGTTCCAACAGCAAGTTCCAACAACAAGTTCCAACAACAAGTTCCAACAACAAGTTCCAACAAGTTCCAACAACAAGTTCCAACAGCAAGTTCCAACAACAAGTTCCAACAACAAGTTCCAACAACAAGTTCCAACAAGTTCCAACAGCAAGTTCCAACAGCAAGTTCCAACAACAAGTTCCAACAACAAGTTCCAACAACAAGTTCCAACAGCAAGTTCCAACAACAAGTTCCAACAACAAGTTCCAACAGCAAGTTCCAACAGCAAGTTCCAACAACAAGTTCCAACAGCAAGTTCCAACAACAAGTTCCAACAGCAAGTTCCAACAACAAGTTCCAACAACAAGTTCCAACAACAAGTTCCAACAACAAGTTCCAACAACAAGTTCCAACAACAAGTTCCAACAACAAGTTCCAACAACAAGTTCCAACAACAAGTTCCAACAGCAAGTTCCAACAACAAGTTCCAACAGCAAATTGTCACAAGTCATTATCACATTGCAATGACCTCTAAACATTCCTAAACCAATATCCCATTAAAAAAATCCCATTAAAATCCCATATTTTGTCACCCTTTGCATTGTTGAAAGCAATTAATTCCATAACTTAATATTACCTCAATTTATATATACTAGCGCGTGCCCGCACGTACGTGCTCGCCCGTACGTGCTTGCAAAAAAACATGCGTGCAAACAACAACAACAAAACTTTGAAACCACGTGGCAGTAACGACCACAGAACCCCCCCTTCTATTTACATGCAATGGTTTGGTCCATTCGCAAAGCCAAAGCGAACGACCACAGAACCCCCCTTCTATTTACATGCAATGGTTCGGTCCATCCGCAGAGCCAAAGCGAACGGCTTGCGAGTACGGTGACCATACCTTGGGACCCCCTTGTCCGATTAATTTCAAACCTTGACAAATTTTCCATTCCTTCCCTTCCTGATCTTTCGATGTAGGGCTGGGTTCTTTTTTTAGGATCATGTTGCATCGAGCATTATTTTCCAAAACAGTGTGAACATTAACCCACACCAAAACCTCTGACATCCCACCATTAACACCTATTGTAAGCGTGCCGAATCAGTAAGCATCACCCCTTCTATGAGCCTCGACCAGAGGGTGGTTGTCACCCACAAACACTCGTCGCGAGCTGTTCCATTGTCTGTTGATTCCCATTCTGCTGTTTTTTGTCTCATAATCAAGATAAATTTGGAACAGCCCTTAAACTAACACCAAGCAGATCAATTTTTATATTTAAATATAAAATCATTTCCTCATTAATTCATAATCATAAAATCATTTAATCCGTGTCACCCATGCTATTTATCTAGCAAATTTCGTCAAAAAAAAACAGCACTGGTTCCGTGGAAGCGTCCTACAAAACGCTTTGCTTCTCGCAAAACGTCCGCCAACGGGAAGTAAAGGGAGGGAAAAAGAGCGGGAGGAAGAGACAGGGTGCCGGAATGGACATGAGGGACAATGAGGGACAGTGAGGGAGTGTTGGTATGCAATTTTTTTTCCCAATCGCCATCTTTCACAGTAATTCTGGACCGGCATGAGGTGGGATTGTCTGTCATGAATTTATTTGTTGGTCGAACGAGTTTTAGTTATGGCGGGAAAACTGAAAAAAAAATTCTCTATTTAAAACGGGTGTACACGATTGTACACGTGTACGGACCTTACCGAACCGGCAAACAAGTCGCTTCATGCACATCAGTGGTGCGTTTCTTCGTGGCGCGTGTCAGAAGAATTACACAGCGCAGGAAAAATACGTATTTACAGAAATCGTTAAAAAAAAACTCGGATAATCGCTAAAATCGTTGTGGCCGGTGTACCATATTGGAAATATATATATATATAAATATAATTCCGTTTCCCGGTTCCCTGTCGCTCGCCGAGCGCCGAGCAAGTCAAGTGCTTCGAACAAGTGCAAAAAAAAAAGTAGTACTTTATCCGTGTGCGGGTGGGTAAACGAGTGTACCGGCCTTACACGTCCTGGAAGCAAGCGGTCGCAAGGTGCACACTTGCTCCGTTTGCTTCCAGGTCACAGCAAGGCCCTTTAATAACCAGCGCAAAAATACGTATTTACAGAAATCATTTAGAAAAAAAAACGAATAAATTGCTACAGTCGTTTATCGAAATCCCATTCGTGATGGCTCACGCCACCTATATCGCGGCATCGGTGCGCAAAGAAGCCCCAGACCACCTGCTCCCCCATGTATGTACACATAACTTCCAAGTTCGTAAATCATATTGGACTAAACAAGACACACTCACCTTTTACTTGCTTGTACAATTGATTTCAGCGGTGCCTCCATATTGTGGAAGAATTTTGTGTATGACTCACAGGACTCCAATGACCGGACACAGGTTACAAAAGGTCTAGTTTATTAAACTGTATTCACTTCATCCAATTACCAAAATGATACCGCATAATATAATGGATCAGGTTAACTCTTTTCGCTGGTCCTTCTCGTTCATCCGACACTCCCGTTCGGTCAGCGCTTCACGTAGCAAGTACTCGTTCATTCCATCGTTCCGTCGGGCAGGGCTTCTGAGGACAAGTCTACTTTACTCAACGTTTGCTCTCGTTATATCGCCAAACTGGACTTAATCTCCTCTCCGCTAATGTCCCGAGGTCATGCATCGCACCGAGTCCTGGCATCAGCTCGCTCCCCTCCTGCTGTGATTTCCATTTACACAGCAGGGGGGGGTGCTCTAGCCTGGGGCCTTGACCAGGTGTTTCCAAAGGATTATCATGTTCATGCACATTCTGCTTCGTTACCAGATTTAATCAATGAGTTACCAGGGCCAATCAATACGTTACACTGAGTTACACTTCCACAGTACCAATAATATTGTCTGGGCCATTTTAGGATTTCTGTGTGGAATAAGCTAAGATTTAGTCATTTTTTCATCTTTTTTTGTTGCTGTTTTTCCACTGCAAACCAAAGAAATACAAATGTGGATCCTAAAATATTTTTTAATTTCAAGAATTTTCTGGAAGAAATGGTGCATTATTTGAAAAAAGTGAATGGTTGCCAATATTTTTGGCCATAACTGTAGGTATGTATGTATGTATGTATTATGTATGTCCGAATCTTTTTGAATCGAAAAAGACTTGGCCGATCTACATGGAATATTTCATACATTCTTGCGGTACCCAGGGTCAGGTCATGGGCACAAAATACCAACCCCTCAATCTCTCTCCCCATGAGGATGGGGAGACGACTTGCAATTTTCACCTGTACATGTGGAAACGTGCAAGTGGTTTAACCACTGATCCCTGCCTTAGGGAGGGGGTATTGACATGAAATGTCGCTCCTGGAGGGAGTGGCAATTACTAGTCGATGTAAATACGGAGGTATGGCTGGAAGACGAGGAACGACTAGACGATGGATCCCGGCAGCTCTTATTAGGGTAATTACGGGACGACTATTCAAGCATAGATTAGGAATCGAATTAATCCCTTTACCCTCTGTGGAATTTTTCTCTCAACATCTTGTCTTAACGACCACAATTATTCCCACGTTTTTGTGTGGTTGGCCGGGGGAAGCTTGGTCCAAGTCTTTCACAAACTGGCTGGCGAAGCCTGACCTTCGTTTAAGGTTAGGGCAGGAATTTATGAATTGTTCAGGGTGCCAGAGATAGACAGCCTACTCTTCACGAAGGACACCATGGGATCTTTAACATCCACCAATAAATGCCAGCGGATGGGATGCCCAGTTTAACATCTATCTGAGGGACGCCATACACATGGATGAATCACCCTGCTTGCCTGTGAAACACCAGGATGACAGTTTATAGCTCGGACAAGATTCAAACCCAGGCTAGACAGCCTAGAGGTGAGTGTGCATACCTCTGGGAGTCTAGGCCATCCTGAAAGTGGTTTCTCAGTGGAATTTCATAGCCTCAGTCCAACAACGCGTTCTTTGCCGATTTCTCATTCTTAACCATATTGATTTGATCCAAACATTTTGGCAGCATGAAGCAACTTTTATTTTATAACTGGAATGTTCATGACGATTGTTTGTGTGCAGAACTTCAAGAGGCCTTGTGTAACGTCAAAGATCAATGGGAAAGTCTGCGGCAGCTGATGAACAGCAGCGTCGCCGCAGACGCTGCGGAGCAGATCGAAATGTCTCCTTCACGGGTTGTGTTCCCCAAAGAGGTAAAATCAATGCTTTTGCACCTCTCTTCAACGGTTTGCTAAAACAAGGATGATGATATCCACAAAGGGAGCTCTGCAAATTGAATATCGCGTTATATTTCATTGTGTGGCACTTGCACCTACTCTGGCGCAGGCCCCAGCATCGGAAGTGACCGTCCAGGTGGCTGTAGACCAGGAATCGTTAACACTTCCCACATCTGAAAGTCTGTCGCGAAAGGTGGGCAAACTGCGTACCTGGCTGCGAGATGCAGACCTACTTTCTCTGAGAGCCTGCTTGGCAGACCATTCTGAGCTCGAGCAAGACCTTAAAGCACAGATCTCAAAACTAGAGGTGAGACTGTTGGTGACTTGAAACGTATTCATTGGAGACTGCAAATAGCTCGTGACTTTAACCTTAACTCAATTCTTAAAACCATGACTTGAACAATCCACTTCCAAGTCACGATATTTAACTTTGGAGTAAAAATAATTAAAATCTCCCTTTTCCCCTATCCCACGTACACCTCCATCATTATTATTATTTTGTATACAGAATCGAGGCTCATGTAAGAGTTAACACATTGAACATGAAAACATGCACAGACACATAAAACATACAATGAAGGGAGCGGGAGACAAGAGGGGGAGAGAGGAAAGCACACAAGCACAACAACAGAAGAGAACAGGGACATTGGTAGATCTGTGGAAGGGGGAGGGCTGTGGAGAGGGAGGAGGGGTACACGGTATAAAGCAAATAAACACTACTAGGAATTTCACTACTAGGAATTTCAGGAAAGAAGTTGGGGATTGAAAGAGGCGGATTTGGGGTGTTTTAACGGGGGTAGAAAAGATCAAGGTTTTGGATGGGGGAAGATGAGAGATGGTGGTGAACAGCTGTTTTGAAGACCTGGAGGGAGGAGAGAGATTGAAGAGAGTGTGGGAGTTTGTTCCAGAGGCGGGAGAAAAGCGGAATAAAAGAGTGAAGGTGAGCAGAGAGTCTTGATTTTGGCAGTTTCACCAGAAGAGGGTTGCTGGCAGATCTTGTGCATCCTGCAGGAATATTTGGGGGACATCCTAAGTTGGAGAGGAGTTGATAGAAGACGGAAAGACCACCAACCTGCCTGCGGTGAGAGAGAGAGAAAGGCCCTCGGAGTTAGCTTCATCGCGGGAGATTCCAATGATTCTGAAAGCTTTGGTTTCAACAGCGTGAAGACGAGCTAGTTGTGAGGCAGGAGCACCAGCCCGGAGGGGAGAGCAGTATTCCATTGAGCTGCGGATGAAAGCCTTGTATGTGGTGAGGAGCTCAGAGGTGCCCAGAAAGGACTTCACATGACGGAGGATGCCCTGTCCCTTCCTTCTTTGTGTTCCCCAAACTGGTACTTCTCTTTCCTCTCGACCTTCTTTACCTTTTCTTCCCATTCCTATCACACTCTCATATCCTGGGGGGGTTTTTTTCCATACCCTCCATTCCTTTCTTCCAAATGTATTTTTGTACCCTGCCCTCCGACAAGGTTGGAGACGACAGACAATAAAATGAGCTCCGACCAACCGATGATCTGTCCATTTCTTTTATGTACACAATATTTCAAAAACCGTTGAACATTTAGCTTCTATATTCCTCATGGCATTATCTCAACCTGATTACATCGCGGCGGTGATTGGCTGATTATGTTTCCATGGCAACCATCTCAGTAACTTGGCTTGTGTATGGATATTTCAAAAACCGTTCAACATTTAGCTTTCATATTGCAGATAACCATTCCTCATGACTTTATCTCAACCTGATTATATTGTGGTGGTGATTGGCTTATCCATGTTGCCATAGCAACCATCTCAGTAACTTGGCGTGTGTACGCGATATTTTAAAAAACCGTTGAATATTTAGCTTTCATATTACACAGATCTATTCCTCATACCATCCAAAAGGTGTGGGGCCTCGAGTATCAGGTCATTGCTCTCAATTAAATTCCCCTTTTGTAAATGTATTAGTTGTCCTTCAGATTCAAAGATGTTTTGCAGCTATTAATTGATATATGTTTAATTAAGAGTTCATTACACATGTATCACTTTAATTATGAGCTATCTGATTAATGAGGCAATATTTGCTCAGAATCTCCACTTACACTCTGGACACGTGTGCTTCGCGGGTGTCTCTGAGATAATGCTGCGCTGTGTGGCCTTCCTAGCCTGGTGTTGGCTTAGCAGTTAGGGTGCTGGCTTGGGATCCTAGGATCCTGAGTTCTGAATCCCAGTTGATCGTTGAATTAACGCCAGGGGGCCTGTCATCCTTCTGAGTTCGGCAAATTGAGTACCAGCTTGCTGGGATGAATGTGCCGGTGTATGCCCCGGCTTAGAATAGGTACACTGTATACCTGCATGTCGTAAGAGGCGACTAAAGGGTTGGCGTCAGGAAGGGCATCCGGCCATAAAAACATTTCCTCAAAAAGGGAACCATAATGATTGTCATGGGGCCCGCAAGGCCAACCCCCACTCTAGCAGGGAAAATGGCCTTAAAATGACTGTTTTTGTTTGTTTTGTATATATATACTAGTGAGGTCACCCGTGGGAATCCCACGGGCATGGACGTGTGTGACATTTGGGCGTCTTGATTTAGATGCTGCACATTAAATTTTACAAAATGGTTACTGGTAATTCATCAGATCCAGAAATGGTGTAATGAACACAATTTATTTATTTCACATAATATGTGACCCCTCACTCCTCTCCACCTGACACTCACCTCTCTCCACCCTCACGCCTCTCCAATCCCACTCCTCCGCACACTCCCCTCCAATACCTCCTCACACTCCTCTCCAATACCTCCTCACACTCCTCTCCAATACTTCCTCACACTCCTCTCCAATCCCTCACACTCCTCTCCAATCCCTCACACTCCTCTCCAATCCCTCACACTCCTCTCCAATCCCTCACACTCCTCTCCAATACCTCACACTCCCCTCCAATCGCTCCTCACTCTCCTCTCCAATCGCTCCTCACTCTCCGCTCCAATCGGCCCTCACTCTCCGCTCCAATCGGCCCTCACTATCCAACTCCTTGCTCTTCACTCTCCAACCCCTCGCTCCTCACTCTCCAACCCCTCACTCCTCACTCTCCAACCCCTCGCTCCTCACTCTCCAACCCCTCACTCCTCACTCTCCAACTCCTCGCTCCTCACTCTCCAACCCCTCGCGCCTCACTCTCCAACCCCTCGCTCCTCACTCTCCAACACCTAGCTCCTCGCTCTCCAACCCCTAGCTCTCCAACCCCTCGCTCCTCGCTCTCCAACCCCTCGCTCCTCACCCCTCGCTCCTCGCTCTTCACCCCTCGCTCCTCGCTCTTCACCCCTGCGCTCCTCGCTCTCCACCCCCTCGCTCCTCGCTCTCCAACCCCTAGCTCCTCGCTCTCCAACCCCTCGCTCCTCGCTCGCCAACGCCTAGCTCCTCGCTCTCCAACCCCTAGCTCCTCGCTCTCCAACCCCTAGCTCCTCGCTCTCCAACCCCTAGCTCCTCGCTCTCCAACCCATCGCCCCTCGCCCCTCGCTCTACAACCCTTCGCCCCTCGCTCTACAACCCCTCGATCCTCACTCTCCAACCCCTCTCCCCTCACTCTCCAACCCCTTGCCCCTCACTCTCCAACCCCTCATCCCTCACTCTCCAACCCCTCGCCCCTCACTCTCCAACCCCTCACCTCTCACTCTCCAACTCCTCGCTCCTCACTCTCCAACACCTCTCTCCTCACTCTCCAACACCTCTCTCCTCACTCTCCAACCCCTCGCTCCTCACTCTCCAACTCCTCGCTCCTCACTCTCCAACCCCTCGCTCCTCTCCAATTTCTCGCTCCTCTCCAACCCCTAGCTCATCACTCTCCAACCCCTGGCTCCTCACTCTCCAACCCCTAGCTCCTCACTCTCCAACCCCTAGCCCCTCACTCTCCAACCCCTAGCCCCTCACTCTCCAACCCCTAGCCCCTCACTCTCCAACCCCTAGCTCCTCACTCTCCAACCCCTAGCTCCTCACTCTCCAACTCCTCGCTCTCCAACCCCTCACTCCTCACTCTCCAACCCCTAACTCCTCTCCAATTTCTCGCTCCTCCCCAACCCCTAGCTCCTCACTCTCCAACCCCTAGCCCCTCACTCTCCAACCCCTAGCCCCTCACTCTCCAACCCCTAGCCCCTCACTCTCCAACCCCTAGCTCCTCACTCTCCAACCCCTAGCCCCTCACTCTCCAACCCCTAGACCCTCACTCTCCAACCCCTAGCCCCTCACTCTCCAACCCCTAGCTCCTCACTCTCCAACCCCTAGCTCCTCACTCTCCAACCCCTAGCTCCTCACTCTCCAACTCCTCGCTCTCCAACCCCTCACTCCTCACTCTCCAACCCCTCACTCCTCTCCAATTTCTCGCTCCTCCCCAACCCCTAGCTCCTCACTCTCCAACCCCTAGCCCCTCACTCTCCAACCCCTAGCCCCTCACTCTCCAACCCCTAGCCCCTCACTCTCCAACCCCTAGCCCCTCACTCTCCAACCCCTAGCCCCTCACTCTCCAACCTCTAGCTACTCACTCTCCAACCCCTAGCTCCTCACTCTCCAACCCCTAGCTCCTCACTCTCCAACTCCTCGCTCTCCAACCCCTCACTCCTCACTCTCCAACCCCTCACTCCTCACTCTCCAACCCCTCACTCCTCTCCAATTTCTCGCTCCTCTCCAACCCCTAGCTCATCACTCTCCAACCCCTAGCTCCTCACTCTCCAACCCCTAGCCCCTCACTCTCCAACCCCTAGCCCCTCACTCTCCAACCCCTAGCCCCTCACTCTCCAACCCCTAGCTCCTCACTCTCCAACTCCTCGCTCTCCAACCCCTAGCTCCTCACTCTCCAACCCCTAGCTCCTCACTCTCCAACTCCAACACTCCAACACATTTCATTCCAAACAGCACAACTCCTCTCCAACCCCTCACTCCTCAGTCCTCTCCAACCCTCCGCATCGTTGTTGCAGCAGCATCCTGTGCGGTTCTCCCGTCTCGTTCTTTTTCTCGCTGCATGATGTTCACGTTTGCATTGACGTTCGTCGACGGACTCGTTCGCCCGTCTCATTCGTTTTCTTGCTGCATCCTGTTCAAGTCTGCGTTCTTCATCGACCGTCTCATTCATTTTGGAAATGGAAATTTCCACGCAGCGCATGAATTGTCACGATCCTCAAGAGGAAGTGTCTCGTAATCATCAAATGATAAATGGAAAGTAAATTATTGTGAAAATTAAAGATTTCAAATAAACCTATTTAAAGTGTATGCGCACATAACTAATAAAAAAAAAACGAAGAAATATCTCTCGGTAATTTCCTGAAACATATTTTACTTCCGGATAATAATGTTGAATGAAATAAGAACGAAGAAATATATGTCGTTTTTGTGACGACTGTCATCAAAAGTAAAAGTAATATATCTTAATGGAAAAGAAAAAGCGAAGTTTTAATATATGTCAACATTTTCCCCGAATGTTATTTTAGGCGGTGTATTTTCGAGTATCATCATGGGGTCATGGCGCGATTTTTATAAATATATATATCTCTGTATTTTCCCGTGTGTGCGTGAATGCTCAATTATTTCTGACACCGAGTCGAAAACCATCGATAAAAATTAAATCAGATGGTGAATTCGAGATAAAATCGTGAGGGTGACTCAATGAATGTGCGTTATGTTACAGGCCTTTGAGAAATCATTTCGTTCTATAAACGGAAACTTTCATGGGATTCTCTTCCCGTTTTTTTTCAACCGAGTCTGAAACTATGTTAGCGACTGTTAAAAATGAAATGATATATCGAATTAGAATTGAAATAAACCTGTGTGAGAGAGAAAGACAGCACGGGCCTAACAAAACAGGCCTCAAAGCTATTCGAGGTAATAAAATGGTGGATATTTGTTTACATGAAGCCTCTCCAAGAATTGGTGGAGCTACTCTGTAAACGGAGTAAGACACACCCCCGGACAGACAGACAGACAGACAGAATCACCGTAGCCTATTATAATATAGATATATATACTAGCGAGGTACCCTTGTTACGCATGGGTGGGGAGCCGACAGCAAACAAGCAATGCTGAAATTGCAATTTTGTGAATGCTAAACCATTGAACAAATAAATTCTACATTCCTGTGCCGCCTCCAGTCATACATTAGACATGGACAGATGGTTCGTGAAAGACTTAGGTAAAAAAACGGCGAATGGGAAACCATGAACCAATAAATTCCCCAATCCTGTGCCACCTATAGTCGAACATCAAGCATGGAGAGCAGGTTCGTGAAGGATTTGTACGAAAAACGTACCCGTTTGAATGGTTCTATCCCCAGTCAATGGGGAATCTACATATGACGATCTGCGAATGTCATGGTTAAAAGTAGAAACCCTCACATCATTTCCTCATTCACTTGAACTCAATATTTCCATTTTCATTCCAAACAGCATAACTCTAATAATCACAAAGTAAATATCATTAATATAAACTAGGACGGCACTCTTCGACGTCACGATGTACATATACATATCTGTACCAAGTTTGAATTAGATCACTTCAGCCGTTCTCAAGTTACAGACCTATTACAGATTTGACCTTTGACCTTTGACCCCAAAATATAATCACTTCATCTTTACAATGTTATACAGCCTGTACCAAGTTTGAATTAAATCACTTCAGCCGTTCTCAAGTTATAGACCTATTACAGACTTTGACCTTTAACCTTTGACCTCTTGAACCCAAAATCTAATCACTTAATCTTTACAATATTATACATACCTGTAGCAAGTTTGAATTAGATCACTTCAGCCGTTCTCAAATTATAGACCTATTACAGATTTGACCTTTGACCTTTGACCCCAAAATCTAATCACTTCATCTTTACAATATTATACAACCTGTACCAAGTTTGAATTAGATCACTTCAGGCGTTCTCAAGTTATAGATATAATACAGATTTGACCTTTGACCCCAAAATCTAATCACTTAATCTTTACCTCATTATACATGCCTGTACTCTGTTTGAATTAGATCACTTCAGCCGTTCTCAAGTTATAGACCTATTACAGACTTTGACCTTTGACCTCTTGACTCCAAAATCTAATCAGTTCATCTTTACATCATTCTACATAATTGTACCAAATTTTGTCAGAATCCCATTACTGGTTCACAATTTATCAGGATAACAGCATTTTTTTTTTGTTGTTTTTTTGTTTTTTTGTATACAAGATCGAGGCTCGTGAAAGAGCGAACATTAATCATTTTAAGTAAGTATTTTTAACTAACATGACCTCTGACCTTTGCCCTTTGCCCTTGTGCCCCCAAAATCTAAACAGTTCATCTTTACCTCCTTATACATACCTGTGCCAAGTTTGACGAAGATCTCTTCAGCCGTTCTCAAGTTATTGCAAGTAACGAAAACCTATCACAGATGGACGGACGGACAGCCGGACGGAACAACCTGGAAACATAATGCCTCCGTTGACTTCATCTTCGTCGCCAGAGGCATAAAAATTAACTTTTACCAACATTTAAATCCGTGCTGATGTTACATCCGAATATGGAGCAGTTCCGTATGGTTGGAAATTCAAAATCATAATTGTATTCACTCAATTCCAAACATCCTCATTCCAATCATAAATTGATACTTTAACAAAATAATGTTAAATGATGATTGTATTGAGATATTCTATCAAACCAGCTCATTGTCGTCATGTGTTCACTTCTGGATTTGGAGCAGGTCCGTATGGAGTCAATTTCAAAATCATCATTTTAATGAGGAATTTTTGAAACCTCCTAACTACCTTACAACATCCGCTGGGACCCCAAAACGTTCCACAGGAGGTTTGGCGGGGTAGCCCTAAAACTGAGGGAGTAGTTTGGGGACGGACGGACAGACAGACAGACTGTTTTACAATATAGATATAGACTTGGTCGGTCTCAGAAAGGGGCGATGCAAGACCGAAGATGAACTACCAAGGAGGTGTTTCGTCCACACGACTGGTTCGTTATGTGGTGTGGGATTAATTAGTCTATCCGCATGGTAGTCTCAAAGACTGCAGAGATGCCACTGGTGCTTGGCAGCAGGTTTCAGATCCCTTTTCACCTTGCAGACCCTTCTCCACCTGTCCGGCGTGCCAGGTGTCTCTCTCCTTCTGCTGCATCTCTTCACCGCATCATCTCTCTGGTTCTCTGGTTCATGTGCTCACTGTGGCATCTCTCTGCGTCTCATGCGCGCGAGCATCACTGCCGTTTATAGCCAGACTCCTCGTGATGGCACACTATTTGCCTTGTTCCTACTATAAAGTTACCTTTCCTATATTCCCCAATGGAAGTTCAGCCCAAGCAGATGATTTTAAGTATTATGCTGTAGTGATGAGCTCAAATAAGGGCAAAACAAGTCTGTAGCTATGCTATTGTGGCTCTGCTTGTGGCTTTTGGAACCATTGTATATAAGGCCCGATGGATGAAACTCGTACCTTTTGATTTTGAAGTGCCTATTTTTTTGCCTATTTTTCTTGCCAACCAGGTCCTGCGTACAGAAATAAGCCGACGGCGAAGGGGCGTAGCTGCTTTGCTCCGGCTTATTGGGCATCTCCACGGTGCCCCAGGCCTGCTGGGCCTAGCTGAGAGGGCCTCGCAAAGTTTGCAGCGATCTTGGGAGGCTGTTGTGCTTCAAGCAGCCTTTTGGGAGCATCAGCTACGTCGCTGGCAAGCCTACAGGGCAAGTGCATTTGATTGTTAACTGAACATTCATATCATTGCATAACTTGGCCTTCATTCTCAATTGTACCCTCCTTCTGCAGTACTATTATTACCAAAGCTACTTTAACCACACAAAAATGTCCTATAATTTAATGAGACGGTATTCCCAGATAGATGAGCCTGGAATTCACACTGACCCCCATGGATACTTTGCAACACTCTTTGTTTCTCTCTCTCTCTCTCCACCAGAATGGAGCTGTATATTCATTGAAAATACAGACTTTGACTGACGAATATCTCGAGTGGGATGAGACCGACTTTGGTCAGGCTTTTGAAATGACTTTTCGAGATAAAAGCAAAATGCCTGATGAGGATGCACTTTCTTCAGCATCTGATTTGGACATTCCATCACCATCTGCAGGTCGGGAACTTTGTGCCATCCTCCAGTTAAGCACTCCTCTGTCAACGCCACTTCCTGGGCTGTGGCTCGTGGAAGAAGAAAACTTGGTGAAAGACACGAGTCATTCAGAAGGACTACCTCTGCACTTGAAAAAGTTTGAAGACGAAATGATGCATGAAGACGCATGCTGCAACAGTAACAACGACATGTTTTCGAAACCAGAGGGGGATCTACAAATTGAGGATTCTGGTGCAATGTCACCAATAAGTGAATGTACAGCTGGTCGGTCTACGTGCTCCTCGTCCGAAATAGCTTTCATGGAAGATGAGGCTCATTGCTTGTCGCCATCTCAATCAGCAATAGCTAGCCAAAGAGTTGATAGTGGGGTGGCTCAGGATCGCTGCCATGGTGACTTGAGCCAAGCAACACTGCAGCTTATACGACGGCTGGAACAAGCTTCAGATGGTGAAAGAGGATGTAATGATGAGAAAGATGAGGTTGATGCTCAGAATTCACTGTCAGGTGACTCCTCCTGGTACGATGATATTAAATGTAACGGAGGAGAAGAATTGGCTTGTAGCATTGCAGCAAGAGCGCCAAAAAAAGGAGGTCTTCCAACATCCTGCTCACTTGCCGATGATGTGAGCATCAGCATGATTGTCAATACTTCAGCTGCGTCCATCCTCTCCGAAGACGATGAGGAGGGTGGAGAAAGGCCGAGAGAGAGAACGGCGGCAATGGCGGCTTTGGAGGAGGATGCCACCGACGTTGACACGGGTTCAGATTCACTCAGCATTGATGACCCTGATTTAGATGGCAGCATCAGCTCGGAATCAGAAAGCTGGGATGATGATTATGATGACGAAGAGGAAGAGAGTGGTGGCTCTGGTTTTGAACTCCACACGGGCCATCGCTGGGATCATCAATGCCAGGGGAATCTTTTGACGAGTCAAGCTGCTCGAGGAACTCCATGTGTAACGTGCTCTCCTGCAAGGACTAGCTGGGCCGACGACATGGAAAATGGAAATGTTATAGATACAACAGATTCTGAGATAACGCAAAAATGTGAACGTTCAGAGAGGGAGCCACAAATTGTTTTGAAACGTGACGGACCTCAAACTTACATCGATGAGTACAGCAGCAGCAATGTTGGAGGAGATTCTGCTCTAATGCAGCAACATGATGACATTCATGCATCTCAAGTCCTCCAAAGTCTCTACAGCAATGTTGGCAACCATTCTTCCTCAAATGAACCCAAATTTAACCCAAAAAGTAATTCAGGATGTAAAATAAACTTGGCTGCGTGTGGTGAATCTGCAACTTCAAAGACCGTCAACAGCCAAAGAACGGTTGGGTATTTTGGAGAATTGGGGGTGAGCACACTGGGACTCTATTGCGCACTGTCATCGGGAGATGGCAGCAGCTGTGACGACCTGAGCACCACTCCGCTGCTTGGGTGGGAGGAAGAGGGCAGGTAAGATGAAGTTTGCATGGAGGCAAATTAGTAATTAACTTCATACATTTCTTTAAGAACATTATCGAGTTTCTTATTTACTATGAATAAAGGGCTACCTAAAGTTCCACAGATTCAGATTGGATGAAGACCAGCTCCTTTTGTTCAGTGCGAGCATGGAGGAGCGGCAATGATAAGATTTAGTTATGAATTACGTAACAATCACGAGCTAAAACTTGTTTTTCTATACGTTAAAATTTGAAAAACAAACAAACAAAAAAAAAACATCAGATTTGTTAACTCTTAGATGCAGGCGTCAAAAATCCTACATAAACGCAGCCATTGGGCCTCGGAGACTCAACGCGGATGTATTCGTGTAATGCTTTTTTTTTTCTTTTTTTAAAATCGATTGTTTTTCTTTCATATCCTTTTTCAATCCAAGTCGATGCTCATGGATGTGTATTTGCTCAGAAAATGTGAATCATTGATCCTATTAGTTGGAAGAATCCCATACAAGTAATGAATGTTTTATTTCATTACTTGTATGGGATTGTATTGGTTTTTCAACTTTTTTTTCTCTAAAATGTTGAGGCTCATGGAGAAGTATTTGCTCCAAAAATATGATTCACTAATCCTTTTATTTAGAATGTATATTTCCACAACTGTCAAAAATCCTACACCTATGCAGCCATTGGGCCTCGGAGGCCCCACGAATGTATTCGTGTAAAGTTTTTAAATTTTCATATTTTTGTCACTGAATTATTTGTAACCAAGTTATAGGAGCATATAATGAGGCTCATATCAAGAAAATAATGATATAACATTTATTTTATTTTATTTTATTTATGGTACAACAACATTTATGCGGGACCTCGAAGGCCCCAGGCCTGCATTCGTGTCAGATTTTCGGGTTATAAGTGAAGAATGAAGATTTTCCCACGAGCCTGAATGAAATTTTATTTTTTTATGTCACTGAATTTTGTGTAACAACATGAAAGTTGGTGAAAATTAGGCTCATTCCAAAAAAAAATTGTACAGCACAGTTTTTGCAACAAAACAACCTTGTGGGCCTCTGAGGCCCAATCACTGCATCCAAGGGTTAAATTCGATCCAGTGTGGAACTCCATAAATAATTCCTCCGATTTTGTATATATCACTGCAGTAATAGATGCTTGGCCTTCGAGAGAACAGCAACGTCAGGATTGACGAAGGTCTGGAAAGACAAGCTTTCTGACGTGCGTTCTGACCTACCATGCATTATCACGGACTTAATAAAATCTTACTATTATCCGACATATGATTAGCTTTTTCAGGGTCCTTCATCCTGAGTAACACTCGACCCAAACAAAGTCAATGGAAATCTGAAGTGCAACAAACCCGGGCAGTGTATAATCAGCAGAGGCCTACAGGTTAGGCCCACGAGAAAAACAAGATGGCGGCCATATAATTTCGTCTCCTGCCATGGTGGGTGGAGTCGAGCAACAGATGTGGGTGTGGTCCGGTAACTGTCCAACCAATGAGTGCACATTTCAAAAATCGACCCTCAACAAGAACCCCAACAACAACAGCAACGCAAAGCTCTTGTAGATCTACCTGTGTGTCTGTAACATGTCACAGGGAAAAAAGCTGGACTTGCTATTCGGTAAAGCCGATGTTTCAGCGAGTGTCCACTCGCCTTGGTCACGGCAGCTCTCAACCTTCTTCTTCACTTAAACATCTCCCATGACCAATGCGAGTGAATACGCGCCAAAGCGTCAGCTTTTCCGACGAGAAGTCGAGCTTTTTTCAATTATAAACTTTTAGTGCATCTTCTTGTGTGTTTCCTTGAAATCTCTGTTTCTCCAAATTCAATAGAACATATCATTGTGTCTGATGAAGTGTTCTTCAGCATGTTTGTGAAGAGATAGCGATCATAGATAGATAGCCATCGAAGCGGATTTCTCTCATCGCCTCTTCCTGTTCAGGCTGGAGTTCCCCAAGGCAGTGTTCTGGGCCCAGTGCTTTTTCTGGTCTTCATCAATGATCTCTCCGACTCTCTGGAAAATCCTCTCTATCTCTTTGCTGATGACTCCACTCTCTGGCGCTCCAATTCCTCATCCCTCAGATCGGCAGTCTGCAGCCTCCTCACTCTCTGCAGACCTGGACAAAATCACAGACTTGTCAAACAAGTGGAACATGTCTTTCAATCCTGACAAATCTCACACTCTTACGATGTCTCTCCGAAAAGCCCGACTGGAAAACCCTCCCATCTACTTTCTCAACAATCCTCTCCAAGAAGTTCTGTCGCTCAAGCTTTTGGGTCTCACTATCTGCCATGATATTTCCTGGGAAAACCACATTTCCAAGCTGGCCTCCAAAGCCAGTCGCCGACTGGGCATCCTCCGTCGTGCGAAGTCCTTCCTTGGCACACCTGAGCTCCTCACCACATACAAGGCTTTCATCCGCAGCTCAATGGAATACTGTTCCCCACTCTGGGCCGGTGCTGCTGCCTCACACCTAGCTCGGCTTTACGCTGTTGAAACCAAAGCTTTCAGAATCATTGGAATCTCCCGCGATGAAGCTGATTCTGAGGGCCTTTCACTCATTCACCACAGGCAGGTTGGTGGTCTTTCTGTCTTCTACCGACTCCTCTCCGACCTTGCTGCCCTTGCTCTGTACATCCCCTGATCTATCTCGTCTCACCTCCCCAAATATTCCTACAGGACACACAAGATCTGCCAGCAACCCTCTTCTGGTAAAACTTCCAAAATCAAGACTCTACTCACCTTCACTCTTTCTTTCCTCTTTTTGTCCCACCTCTGGAACAAACTCCCACACTCTTTTCGCAAGACTTCACACTCCTCCCTCCAGGTCTTCAAAACAGCTGTTCACCACCATCTCATGTCTTCCTCCATCCAAAACCTTGATCTTTTCTACCCTCGTTAATCCATCCCAAACCCACCTCTTTCAAATACCCTGTTTTCTTTCCCGAAAGCCCTTGTGGTGTCCATCTTGTTTATCCTGTGCTTCTCTATCTTGCCCTCTCTCGTCTCCCGCTCCCATTATTGTATGTTCGATGTGTTCGCTCTTATATGAGCCTCGACTAAGTATACAAAATATATAAAAATAATTAAAAAGAAGAGATAATTTTGCAGTGTGCTGTGTTGCACTCAGTCCCTTTCTGGTGTTACGGGGTCCCCCCCCCCCCCCCCCCGCCTTACCCCTGGTCTCGGTGGACCTCCGGACCCCGAGAGGGTCCCCGGCAGAAAGATGTTTTTATCCCTCACTGGAACCACAACAAGCATCATCTGGAATCAACCATCAACAAGAACCACCATAATTAGGGCCGGTATCCGTAACACTGGCAAGCAAATGCGAAGTAAAATTAACTTTAAATCCATATGGGAAATTATTTTGCTTTTGTAAACTCTCAGCTTTGTGTGCATATAATTCATATGTGTTTGTTTTACAGATGTGAGGAACTATCTACTTCAGCACCATGCGGTCAGCCAACAGGGATCATGGAAAATGACAAAGAAAAAGACCTCGATGACACCTCAAGATCATCAATAACTATATGCCACTTGGTAGTGAGAGAGGGTGGGACAGCATCAAAAACTGGACTCTCTCATCGAAAACCACCACCACCACCCCACCCCCGACTGCCTCCTCCCACCCCGCCAAGACCAAACATGACCGGCATTCCGGAAAGACACGCAAAACGAAGGGAGGTGTCCCTTGCCAAGGAAATTCTCCGGCCTATAGACCACAGGCCTCAGCCAAGCCGGGCAACATCAACACCCGAGGTGTTCAGTGGCAGCAAGACAGGACGCAGCTATTTGCCGCGTCCGCTGAACACGTCTCGTCTCACTTCACGCCCAACCATGGACATTGAGGTAACGTAGGAAGGATTAATGAAGGATTTGGACATTTTCTCTTGGTCATGGAGTGGTGGGATATTTCGATTAAAAATCGCTTATTAAACTGTGGTGATTAATTTTCAAGCTGCCATTCTCTAAAATAGCAGATTCCTTATGTACATGTTGAAGTTAAGATGGTGCTATGAGCATGGTGTGTTCCACTAGCAAGCAGCTTGCTATCGCTTGCCAAGCCAGCCGTTCCGCACCAACCGCTTGGCAAGCGATAGCAAGCTGCTTGCTAATGGAACACACCCCATGGTGTGATCCTTGTTCAGCATATAATATTACAACAACCCAATGTGTCTCCTTTTCAGCACCTTTCCAACTTACTCGTGCATTTTTTTCTTTTTGTTTTGTTTCTATTGTCTAAAGCTCATGTTCAAGCCATTTACCAGTCAGTGTCCCCTATTACCAGTCATATGGTACTCATTTTTGCCGACCTCGGAAGGATAACAGGCCGAGTGAACCCACCTGGTGTTCAAACTCAGGACCCTAAGATCTCAAGTCAGCCACCTTAACCGCTAAACCAATACCAGGGCTGTGCTCACTTACCACATTTCTGTCGAGCACTCGCCAAATGGCTTTGGCACTCGAGCAAGGACTCCATTCAAAACTGCTGATAATGAATGTCTGGCTTGAGAAGCGCTAGCGAGCTGCTGGTAACTAAACACACCCCCAACCTATGCCATGCAGTGTTCCAGTATAATACTGTTGCGGATCTCAGGTTATGGTGCTCCCCTTACCGAAGGGGGGTTAATCCCCTCGTCTATTAAGCTGGCCGTCCGAGTCCTTAGAAGATATCGCGCTCCTTCCGTTCGGAAGCAGGGCGATACTCCTGCCCGAGCCACGGACAAGATGGAATATTGCCGAGCGGTTTAGCAATCCGAAGCTCGAGCCGTTAGCGGCAGTCTAAACCCGATTCGAAGCGGTTCCTATATCGTGCCACAGGTATTCAATTGGGGACAGGACGGAAGCGATCGGATGAGAAGAAATCAGGTAAAGAAAGAACATAGGATTTATTATACAATAATGAAGAGGAAACAAAAGGGGCAAGAATATACAAAAGAAGGAAATAAAAGGACATAGGGCAAGCTTAGACACTCTTAAATATCACACCCAGGACAGAACAAACACACTTACATGAAAAGGTGGTGGTGGTGGGAAGGAAGAGAAGGGTCCAGGCAGCTGGTAGGCATCGAGGTCCGGCTCCGACCTCGTGCTCCGGTCCACGCTCCGGGTTCGAGGCGAAACCCGGCAAACAGCTCCGCATATCGTTGAACGCGACCGGACAATTATATCGCGGGGGGGGGGGCGGTGGGGGGGGGGGGGGGGGGGGAGACTGGGATGCTGCGTACGTAATAGATTGACTCCTTTGCCTTCAACCAGTGTGCACGCCTCCAACAGTTCGTGAAAACGGCAAGCAAGGACTCCTTCACCACTTTCTGTCGCACGACTCGTCTCTCATCTGCTGAAGTCGTTCTCCCGGGCACATCTCTTGATGTTCAACTCCTTCTCTCTCCCTGGCTCATCCGGGCACATCTCCTCAAGTAGTCCCACGTGGCCGCTTATATTGGCCAATCGCGTATTAAGCCGCTTGCCTTTTTGGATATGCCCATCGGTGAGCTGCCTCGGCCCTGATTGGTCGTGAGGGCTCACCGGTCTGCCCCTTGATGGTGCGTTGAGGGGCCACGCCTTCGTTCCTGGTGCTCCTCCCCCTTCTCCTCCAACTTGGTCGCGTGGCTTATGGCGGCTGGCAGCGAACAACCAAAAGGCAGCGAACGCTGAGGCGGCTGCGGCTGGCAGAGGCGCGTAATACAATTTGGAGAGGGTAAAGCCGCAAAATGAATAGGATGGGAATTTGAGAAGGGACCTAGGTTATTTGATTAATGCAACGCAGAGTCAAACTATTGGGAACAGATCCTTACCTGAAACACATACTAATGAAATAACTAAAGAAGTTTCTATGGTGTTCTACGTGTTGCAATATGACCTAACTAGGGTGCGACATTTGACCTTTACACAAAAGTGGGAATATTTACAGGGGATTATTTATAAGGGATTATTACAAATATTTACAGAGTGGAGGGTTCTAAAAACCACAACAATACTGTACTTCAATTTTAATGAATGAATGATAATTTTAAGGCCATTTTCCCTGCTACAGCAGGGGTTAGCCAAGCAGGCCCCATGACCTCATGGTTCCCTTTTTGAGGCAATGTTTTTATGGCCAGATGCCCTTCCTGACGTCAACCCTTAGTCGCCTCTTAAGATGCAAAGTACACACCAGGATCATTCATCCCAGCAAGCTGGTACTCAATTTGCCGACTTCAGAAGGATGACAGGCTGAGTCAACCCCCTTGGCGTTAATTCAGCGATCGACCAGGATTCAAACTCAGGATCCTAGGATCCCAAGCCAGCACCCTAACCACTAAGCCAACACCACGCTATAATACTTCAATTTTAATAAAATAATAATTTTAAAGATCGTTTTTTAAAATCCGGAAATTTCTAATTTATTTATTTATCACTATCGAACACAGCGTCAATCAACATCTTCTTCACGCCGACCCTCTCACATGTCATGCCCTCTTGATATATTGCATGATTTGTTGAAGTATTGAAGTGTTGAAGTATTATGACTGCGATTTGTGTTCTACAATCTACAGTATTCAAGTATATAATTCAATTTAAATAGAGGTTTAAAGGTGTATAAATAAATTCATTCCGAGTCTTACCACCGTTTTACCCAATATATATTACACCACCCTATCTGATACGTTACATTAGTTATTCGTACCTGGTGTTTGTGTCCCTTTATTACATCCCTAAAAACAGTAAATCTCCTGTTTGGAATGAATTTTAATTGTATGATTGCCAGGCAGGCTGAGTAAAAATATTGTCAAGTCCGTGGCCGATGAACACCAGCCTTGGACAAATAGCCAGACGGTCTTTAATTCTGAGGCGATCTCTGAATAATGGCGGTTGTTCCGTCGCGCGTGGGTGAAGGAACAAAGTGCTTACCTCAGTCGGCCACCACACGGGTTTATTCTCAAAACCACAAAACATGCAAACACGACCAAGAAATTCAACAATACAACAAATAAAATGCCACAATAATGAATTTAATGAAATAAAGCATGGCGATTAAATGAATGTTGAGGTAAAATTAAATCCTAATTTGAGACGTCTCCATTCAGTCACAAATACAACACACGGGGGAAAGATAGTAAAAAATAAAAGGTTTTCTTTTATTCGGCCAGTACTCAGATCAGGTTCAAAATGCGCCTGGGGCCTTGATGGTCACGGCAGTCCGTGCAGCCACCCGTGCGGGAAACGCTCCAACAATGGTGCCGAAACTACGTGTCGAAAACACCCAGGCACGAAGCAAGCAGCCAATACGGCCACCTTTCGTTCTCCACTGTCACGTGCCATGCAGACCCCAGCTCCTTGATGAGCCCACAGTCCAACAATACCTCCTCCTTCAACGTGGCAAAGGCTCCACAAAGCTCCGAAAAGTTCTCTTCCAGGCACACACGGGGCAAAGTGACCGCCCGAGCCGAAAGCCAAACCGAGAGAGAGAGAGTGAGCGATTCCTCTTCTTCTCCTGCTCGAACCTTCCCTGTGACGTCACCCCGACCAATTGCCGAGTTCCACTGAATCGTCCCATGGTCGGGCTTGACCAATGACGAACCTTGGGGCGTGGCCTTTTTCCTTACTCGGTTGGTGGGCGGGGTTTAGCCATCGATTGAGAATGTTCGGTGTATGTGGGCAATTCTGACGGTTTTGCATGGCCGGCCTTGTAAATGTAAAAAAAAAACGTACGGAAAAGCCACAGGAAGCAATCAGAAACTGGGGCAAAACTAACTTAACCCCTATCTAGTTAACTTAGCTCCACCTCCCATGTGAAGACACATAGACAATCCTGAGCTCCAGTTTCCATACTTAATACATCGAGATGTCTCCTATGCGTCCAGGGTCCATGTTACATTATACAATCCTACCTGTACTATGGCATTTCATCCTCTACCCCCACAAACGTAACAATATTATCTCACTCCTTTCTGCGCACGTGCGATCGGGATGAATTCAGAGACAAAATATGGTAAAATGGCAAACTTGGCTTCCTATTCATGTTCCGATTCGTGTTCAAAATACAACATTCAATTTAAATAAACTATTCCTCAATCATAAACTGATAAGACGGACAGATAGACGGATGAACATGAACCAATTGCTTAGCCACACAGCTGATGATGTCTTCTTCTCCAGGTCTGCTCAGCTTTGCTCAGCTCCAGGCCTTCTCAGTCCTTGGCTGAAAGGCCTCAGCTTCACCAAACACGGAATCAGAATGCTCTACCTTGCCCTGCGCCTCGACAACAATCACTTATGCGTAAGCCAACAACAAAGGTACGTACAGGTCATATGTCCCCCGATTTACGTACAAGATTCGGTTCTAAAACTAACATTTTCCCAACCGATCGAGCATTACATTTGTTCTCCAAAAAAATGACTAGAAAAAAATGCAACTTGTCAGTTGTCAAAAGAGAGATATTTGTATAATAACGTTAACATTTTGTTGCAGAAACCCTCATTTCTTCCTGCTTGAACTACGACTCTTTCTGACCTTTGGGTGTCTGGCGGAGGTGAAGCCAATCGGCTTTGGCCATTTATAACCAGGAAATGGAAAGTTCCATCTCAGGCCATGAGCTGTGCAGGCGTAAGCTAGCACTTAATTGGTCAAACAGCTATCTTCTGTGCCTTCTCCTGTTTCTGCTGTCGTTATTCAGTAGTATCGCACGCTCCGTCCGTCGACCATCGTCTACAACGGGAAATGTACATTTTCTTTCTTGGTTAATTTTATAATTCATCAATCGCTTTCGAAATAATTCACGCACTGCTTTCTCCAACACAGTTTCTTTTGGTACTCAGGAGTTTTTGCGACCAGGTTATTTACGTTTACCTTATTCATGTTATATGCAAGTGTAAATTTGGAGTGCAGCGTATAATTTGTACAGAATGTCTATGAACATGTGCAGGTGATGAATATTTCAGTGTCCGGGGATTCATGATGGGACAATGGTAAAAGGAAGTAATTTTAGCAAACAAGTGGAGAAACTAGAACATGCTTTGAAACCCATATAGCAGATCCGTTAGAACTGAAATAAACCAATTGGAGCACATCGCTGGAAAGCAATCAGAAAAACTTAAGCGTATGTTCATTTTTCTATCCTCAATAACAATATTATTATAATTAATAATAATAGCAAAAGTAAAGAAACTTAGGGCAACGAATTCGGTTTAACATATCGAGATGGTTTTGACAAAGGTTTTACAATGATTTTTACCTCCACCACCTTCGCCACTGTCTGTCCGTTTGTCTTTTTCTATTTGACTGTGAACAGGATGCCTCAAAAAGTTGGGGACAGATTCGGACAAAATTTGGTAGATAGATTGGGTGTGTGACAAGGACGGAATGATTCGATTTTGGTGAAGATCCTATAATTTTTAAGCGATTCTTCACCATTGAGTGATAGGGAGCGGCTAAAAACGATATATAGCATGGTATTTCAAAAAGATTTGGACAGATTCGGACAAAATTTGGTAGATAGATTGGGTGTGTGACAAGGACGGAATGATTCGATTTTGGTGAAGATCCAGATCCTATAATTTTTAAGCGATTCTTCACCATTGAGTGACAGGGAGGGGCTAAAAACGATATATAGCATGGTATTTCAAAAAGATTTGGACAGATTCGGACAAAACCTGGTGGACAGGTTGGGTGTGTGACAAGGACGGAATGATTCGATTTTGGTGAAGATCCAGATCCGATAATTTTAAAGTGATTCTTCACCATTGAGTGATCGGGGCTAAAAGCAATCAATATACAGCAGGATATCTCAAAGAGTTGTGGATGATTTATGACAAAACTTGGTGGACGAGTTGGTCAGGCGACAAGATACAAGCCGATTCGATTTTGGTTCAGGTTCGAATCCAGACCCGGTCTATCAGTGGGACACAAAACGTAAATTGTTCTGTCTGGTGGAGGTATGTTAGTCCCTGCCTTGTCTCTATCACCTTCCAAGTAATTAATTTTAATTATAACTATTTATTTAATTGTTATCCAAAAGAATATTGCTCATGGAGAAACAGACGAGGTTTCATGTTTCTCATTCTTTTCTCATTCTCACGTGTGATCATCAACATTTCCAAACTTGACAGACGGCCATTCTCTCGAAGCAGTTTCTTGGCAAGGCTTGTCCTGGGTGGTTTGCCATTGACTTCCGAGCAGGTGAATCAAGGCAGGGATGTGCAATTTGTTCAGGGTACCGGCGATAAATCGCATCTTCTTCGCAGAAGACACTGGGAGATCTTTAACATCCATCCGACAGGATGTCCGGCTTAACGTCCGATAAAGAGCCACGTCAATGCCTCGTCCTGCCTGCGAAACACAAGGATGAGTTTATAGTCATATGGAGATTCAAACCAAGGCCTGAGAGCTCACAGGTGAGCATGCGTACCCACAATAGCTTGATTTTTGGGTTTTGTGGACAAGAGCAAATTGCAGTTATATTCTTTGCTTTTATCCAAGAACCAAGATCCGAGCCGTTTAACTCGAGGTGAGCGAAGGTTGTGCAATGAATTTTCTGATTCGACAGGGTTTTCAGAATTAACTTTTTTGTTCTCGCACAAGATGTTTTTGACCAAGAACATATTCTTATAGTCTTAACAAATCACAATTACCCAATGCGTTGCTGCCGCAGCAATTTGTCTTGACTTTGATGAAATGTGCGCTTTACATGAAATGTGCACTTTACATGAAATGTGCGCTTTACATGAAATGTGCGAAAAATTCTCAATTATCACTACAAGGCAACCACGAGTCGGATTGTTTTTCCAGCTTCATCTAACATACAAGTCTGTCTATCTGTGTGCATTGTGACCGACTGTTTGACATCATTGGTTCAATTATGGTCGACTAAGTGCCAAGGTTTCAACAAGTTAAATAAAAGGTGAAATTTCAAAAATAAAGGAGATTACCGGAATCGGTCTTCCCATTCAGTTTCATTTGACATTGATGGAATAATTCCATATGCGTCGGCCATCCAAGTAACTTGCACGTTTTGAATCGTATTGCACAAAGAGAAACCAATTTGAAATGTGCGATTGATGCAAGAGTTGCAAAACATTCCTTATTACCCAGAAAAACGACAATGCTTGATGAAGCTACTTGATGCGTTTTTTCTTTAAATATACTGGCATAACCATGCTAACGGGCTGGCAGGATGGCCCACAGGTACGCACACTCTTACTTGGAGGTCTAAGCTATCTTAGAGGACTTGGAGGTCTAAGCACAGACTTAGAGGTCTAAGCTGTCTAGCTTAGAGGTCTAAGCTGTCTTAGAGGACTTGGAGGTCTAAGCTGTCTAGCTTAGAGGTCTAAGCTGTCTTAGAGGACTTGGAGGTCTAAGCACAGACTTAGAGGTCTAAGCTGTCTACCTTAGAGGTCCAAGCTGTCTTAGAGAACTTGGAGGTCTAAGCACAGACTTAGAGGTCGAAGCTGTCTTAGAGGACTTAGAGGTCTAAGCACAGACTTAGAGGTCGAAGCTGTCTTAGAGGACTTAGAGGTCTAAGCACAGACTTGGAGGTCTAAGCTGTCTTAGAGGACTTGGAGGTCTAAGCTGTCTTAGAGGACTTGGAGGTCTAAGCTGTCTTAGAGGACTTGGAGGTCTAAGCTGTCTTAGAGGACTTGGAGGTCGAAGCTGTCTTAGAGGACTTGGAGGTCTAAGCTGTCTTAGAGGACTTGGAGGTCTAAGCTGTCTTAGAGGACTTGGAGGTCTAAGCTGTCTTAGAGGACTTGGAGGTCGAAGCTGTCTTAGAGGACTTAGAGGTCTAAACTGTCTTAGAGGACTTGGAGGTCTAAACTGTCTTAGAGGACTTGGAGGTCGAAGCTGTCTTAGAGGACTTAGAGGTCGAAGCTGTCTTAGAGGACTTGGAGGTCTAAGCTGTCTTAGAGGACTTGGAGGTCTAAGCTGTCTAGCTTAGAGGTCGAAGCTGTCTTAGAGGACTTGGAGGTCCAAGCACAGACTTAGAGGTCGAAGCTGTCTTAGAGGACTTGGAGGTCTAAGCACAGACTTAGAGGTCGAAGCTGTCTTAGAGGACTTAGAGGTCTAAGCACAGACTTGGAGGTCTAAGCTGTCCAGCCTGGGTTCACATCCCGACCGAGCTAGAAACTGTCATTATAGTGTTTCACAGGCAAGGTGATTCATCATCGTGTGCGTGTCGTCCCTCAGATGGACGTTAAACAGGCATTCCTTGTGCTGGCATTAGTCAGTCGACATTAAATATCCCACAGTGTCCTTCACGAAGAGTAGGCGAGCCATCGCCGGCACCATGAGCAAGTTACAAAATTCCTGCCCGAACCAGCAGAGGGCGCTGCATCAGCGACACAGCCCTCAGCCAATGATGCTACCCCGCAGCCTTGTGCTGCATATTAACGATAACGAAGAATCATGCTAACATGTAGACAAAGGTCCACCAGGTAAGTGCTGTTTGAACCCGACTGCTGTGTCTGCAACATTCGCTGTCTTGTGCAAAAGTAATCTATATATTATGTAAAAGGAGCCGAGTCGACCACTTCCATCATGCTTCATTGTAAAGGGATCCTGCTGTCTTGCTTTAATTTTAAAAAATGGCACCGTTTGTGGGAATAAATCATCCATTTACTTGCTTGGAATAGTTGCAAACCTGAAAATCGATTTACTAGGAATTTTTTTCCCTTCGTTCCTGTGTGTTTCGTTCGCTACATAACGAAAAAGAAGAAAACTAGATGGTATTCATAGAATACTTACCCTGCGTAGTCAACTTGGTGTGAGCCAACTCTTCTGTTTTTGAACGTTTCTTTTTTTTTTATCCAATATGGCTGCCATACCACGTGAGCGATGACATCATAAATTTATATTCTCTAAATAATTGTTGCATAGATCACGCTCAATACATTTCAAACTGATCAGACTGTGTTATCCCTGTCGAATTATGACGTTATAATTATGTCACCAATGACGTCATCGTTAACAGCACCTATTCCCCATATGGAGTTATTTACAATGAGCCACGTTTAAAGTTTTAAAATGCTGACATGACACACACTTTACTTTACTGAAATGCAGACACAAATGTTATATTTTCGTCAAAAATCGTCGGAATTTCGCCAAATCTGTTTTGGTCGTGTGTTAATATTCCTCAGCGATTAACAAATCTGAAATCAGAATTTTATTTGAGGTCAAAATGACCCCGTGAGGTCGCTCCATACTTTGCCTGCTCATCATGTGCAGTGTGATAATTAATTCCATGCCCACGCTAGAAGACTCTTCTTCTTCATGCAATAACAACTTCTAGCTTCCAGACCGTACATCCAATCATCTTGAAATTTTGCACATATGTTACACTTCATTACATCTACTATAATATAAAGTTTCACATCGATCAATGAAGCGGTTCAAGAGTTATAATTTTTAAAATATTTTCGTTTAATTATTTTTTATCTACCAAACCACGTGACCTATCGCAAATTCCAAAAGGTGATTTTAGTAGACTGATAATATGCTGAACACATCTGTGAAGTTTCCCCTCGATAGGATCACAAATGAGGGAGGAGCTTGGTTTAAAAACTTTATGCTTAAAAACGTCATAACTCCAAAACCATGTGATGCATGACGTCATTCTCGCTGACTTTTTTTGTTCGTCATGGGTATGCGATTCTGCCTGCAAAGTTTGGCCTCGATCTGTTCAGTCGTTTAGGAGAAAATTGGATTTTAGTGGTTTTTCACTCAAAACAATATGGCGTCCGAACCACGTGACCTACGATGTCATTATAATTTTATTTCTGCATCAATTTATAAGAGATGCTCAAGAAATTTCATCCTGATGGGATAAAGTTTTTTACTTGTCGAATTATGACGGCGGCACCTATGACGTCATCATTCACATAGGTTATTCCGCATGGAGAGTACTTTGCAATGAGACCTGTCTCAATTATTTCTGTGCAGCGGTTTTTGAGATATAGAGGTGCAAAGTTTTTTGGTTTTTCCAAGATGGCGCCCATACCACGTGACCTGTGACGTCATAATCACTAAAATATTCTACAGGAGGAGTCCCTCCTATGGTGAAAATTTCATGTCAATCGGACCAACGGTTGCTGAGAATATGAATTTTTAAAATGCAGACACGCACGTACGTACGGACGGGCTCGAATGCTTAACCCTGCCTTTCGCTTCGTGAGCGCAGGGTAACAAGAAGCACATATAGCTATAGCCAATCTCATCAGCAGCTGAGTTTCTCTGTATAGCTATGCGGCTAACGCAAAAAAAACGTTTAAGCATGAAACTTGGCAGGGATGTTCTTATATGGATACTCTACGTGCAATTGATTATCCAACTCAAAATTAAACATGGCGGCCATCTTTTTCAAAATGGCTGCCAAAATTGCTAAAATGTGCCATAAACTTTTTCATATTGAATTTAGGACGTACGAGTGTCATTGCAAAAATCACAAGTTATTATCTATAAAAGTTTGTGAAAACTTTTCAATTTATCTTGGTAAAAGGAACATTTTAACTACCTCTTATAGATATGTTGTTCTATGATTTGTATTGATACTCCATATAAGAACATCACTACCAAATGTCATGCTTGTATCACAATATGAATGATTTGCCCTAATAATGGGTGTTAGCCGTCTAGCTAGTAATGCTTTGGGTTTGAAGAAGATCTGGGCGGGGTATTTCACCAAACAACCACAGGGAATAATAAAATGTTCGCTTCTTTTGATGTTTTGCCAAACTTATCAGTAGTAACAACCGGGAAGAAGGACCTTGTTCAGGAAGGTGACCACGAACCCAATAACCACTCTGACAGAACTACAGAGTTCCTGAGAAACTCCTCACTCCTGAGAAAGACGCACATGATAGCACGCATGGAGTTTTCAAAAAGGCACGTGAAAGATTCAGAGCATGAGGCAAAATATTCTGTGCTCTGATGAGACAAACATTGTACTGTTTGGCCTGAATGCAAAGTGCAACGTCTAGCGGAAACCGATTACAGCTCATCACCCGTCTAACAACATCCCTACTGTGGAGCATGGTTGTGGCAGCATCATGCTATGGGGATGATTTTCAGCAGCAGGGACTGGGAGACTTGTAAGGATAGAGGGAACAATGAATGGATCCATATACAGGCAAATCCTTGAGGAGAACCTAATTCAGACTGCAAAGGACTTTAGACTGCAGCGAAGATTTGCATTCCAACAGGCTAATGACCCCAAGCATACAGCCAAAGCAAAACTGGAATGGCTTCAGACCAAGAACGTGAAGGTCCTTGAGTGGCCCAGGCAAAACCCAGACTTCAATCCCATTGAGAATCTGTGGAAACACTTGAAGATTGACGTTCACAGACACTCCACATCCAACTTGATAGTGCATTTTTTTTTTTTTTTTTTTATACAAGATCGAGGCTCGTGAAAGAGCGAACATTAATCACACAGAAAGACAAACCGACACATAAAACATATAACATAGGGAGCGGTAGACAAGATGGGGAGAGAGGGGGAAGGACACAAACACAACATTTGAGAGCAGGGACCGAGAGACATGGAGACATCGAGAGATCTGAGAGAGGGCGAGGGCTTTGGTGGGGGGGGGGGGGGCATGGGAAGGGGGTGGTGGGAGAGGTATAAAACATATGGACACTGCCAGGACTTCCAGGAAAGAAGTTGGAATTTCAAACAAGGTGGATCTGGGGTGAATTAGCGGGGGTAGAAAAGATCAAGGTTTTGGATGGGGGAAGATAAGAGATGGTGGTGAACAGCTGTTTTAAAGACCTGGAGGGAGGAGTGGGATTGAAGGGAGTGAGGGAGTTTGTTCCAGAGGCGGGAGAAAAGAGGAATGAAAGAGTGAAGGTGAGCAGAGAGCCGAGATTTCGGCAGTTTAACCATCAGAGGGTTGCTGGCAGATCTTGTGCGACCTGTAGGAATATTTGGGGGACAGAGCACAGAGAGAGCTGGGGGTGCAAGGCCGGAGAGGAGTCGGTAGAAGACAGAAAGACCACCTACCTGCCTGCGGTGAGTGAGTGAAAGGCCCTCAGAGATAGCTTCATCGCGGGAGATTCCAATAATTCTGAAAGCTTTGGTTTCAACAGCGTGAAGCCGAGCTAGGTGTGAGGCAGGAGCACCGGCCCATAGGGGAGAACAGTATTCCATTGAGCTGCGGATGAAAGCCTTGTATGTGGTGAGGAGCTCAGGTGTGCCGAGGAAGGACTTCGCACGACGGAGGATGCCCAGTCGGCGACTGGCTTTGGAGGCCAGCTTGGAAATGTGGTTTTCCCAAGAAAGATCATGGCAGATAGTGAGACCCAAAATCTTGAGCGACAGAACTTCTTGGAGAGGATTGTTGAGAAAGTAGATGGGAGGGTTGTCCAGTCGATCTTTTCGGAGAGACATAGTAAGAGTGTGAGATTTGTCAGGATTGAAAGACATGTTCCACTTGTTTGACCAGTCTGTGATTTTGTCCAGGTCTTCAGAGAGTGAGGAGGCAGCAGACTGCCGATCTGAGGGAAGAGGAATGGAGCGGCAGAGAGTGGAGTCATCAGCAAAGAGATAGAGAGGATTTTCGAGAGAGTCAGCGAGATCATTGATGAAGACCAGAAAAAGCACGGGGCCCAGAACACTGCCTTGGGGAACTCCAGCCTGAACAGGAAGAGGAGATGAGAGAAACCCATTCAGGGCCACACGTTGACGACGACTAGAGAGGAAGTCCGCCAGCCATGCGTGGAGATTTCCATGGATACCAAAGGAGGAGAGTTTGGTGAGCAGAGCGGGGTGCCAGACCGTGTCGAAGGCACGTGATATGTCGAGGGAGACAGCTCTAATTTCCTGTTTGGCATTGAGGACCTCCATCCATTGTTGAGACAGCAGAAGCAGCATGTCCAGAGTAGAGTGACCTGGTCTGAAACCAAATTGATGATCAGAGATCAAGCCATTGGAGAAGAGGAAAGATTTCATATCCGAAGCAATGATGGATTCCATGACTTTGCTGATAATTGGGAGAAGGCTGATTGGTCTGTAGTTGCTAGGATCTGTTTTTGCACCTTTTTTGTGCAAAGCGGTGATGTTGGCTGATTTCCAAGCAGATGGCAGTTGACCTTGAGCAAAAGAGAGGGTGAAGAGAACAGCGAGAGGGTGAGATAGAGCAGCAGAGCAGGATTTTAGGACCCGTGGGCTGATGCCGTCGGGTCCAGTTGCAGAATCAGAGTCGAGGGTTGACAGAAACTTTTCCACCTTGTCAGGAGGAAAGGACACGGAGTCCAGGAGCAGCAGGGTACGACTGGGTATGGTGGGTACAGAGAGGGATGGGTTTGGGACACAAGATTTAGAGGCAAACACAGAGTTGAGGCATTCAGCTTTTTCACGTGCGGAGTCAGCTGTGTAGCCGTTTGAGGTAAGGGAGGGGATGGAGGGGGAACAAACACCAGAAACGGATTTGACCAGTCGCCACCAGGATTTGGAAGAGGGAGACAGATAAGAGAGTTCGGTCTTGAGAACAGAGAGATATTGTTTCCTGGCTCTCCTGAGGGTGGACACACACTTGTTTCGGGCTTTGTGAAAGGAAATGAGATTTCCTTCCGTTGGATTTGCTTTCCAGGAGACGAAGGCAAGTTGTTTCTGGGCAACAGCCTCACCACAAGATTCCGTGTACCATGGACGGGAGGAAGGGTATGACAACTGAAGACGAGATGGGATAAATCTGTGCATGAGAGAGAGCAATTTACTTTGGAAGAATTCCCAGGATGAGTTGATGTCAGAGGTGGTAGAGATGGGAGACCAGTCCAGATGATTGATGGCTGCTTGAAGACCGTGCCAGTTGGCCTGAGTGAAATGCCAGACTCGTCGACGCTGAGCAGGCTCCCTGAGGATGGTCAGAGAGATGTCCACTTTAACAAGGACATGATCAGATGATCCGATCGGAGCAGAAGAAGAGCAGCAGACATTTTCAGGGAAGTTAGTCATAACCAAGTCCAGAAGAGAAGATGTTCCGTTGACTGAGATCCGGGTCGGGAAATTGACAGATTGTGTCAGTCCCAGTGAGTCGCAGAAGTCTTTTGCTGAGGAGCCATGGCTGGTGAGAGAGGTACCCACACCCAGCCAACTGGCATGATGACAGTTGAAATCACCACATATGAGGAAGAGAGAGTTGGGATGAGTAGATAGAAGTTGGTCCATATCATCAGACAGCGAGATGTAGATGGAGTCATCACTGTTTGGTGGACGGTACAACACACATATGAACAAGAGGTGGGAGCGAAGGGGAAGCCGTAGCCAGAGGTATTCCTGGGGGTGAGGTGGAGAGAGTGCAGTGCAGGGCGAGTGAGGAAGAGAGTTTTTGATAAAGATAGCAACCCCGCCTCCAGGACGAGGCTCAAGTCTATCATACCGGAGGAGGGAGTAGCCCGGGAGAGATACTATGGAATCAGAGACATCATAAAGGAGGAAAGTTTCTGTTAAGCAGATCACGTCTGGTTTGACAGAAGCAACCTGTATGGAGAGATCAGTTAAGTTTGAACGAAGGCCCCGGATGTTTGAGGTCCATACCGTTAATGAAGAGGCAGGGGGAGCATCAGATACAGAACAGGGGGGAGGAGGGGTAGGGTAAGATGTGGAGGAGGTGGAAGAGGTAGGGAGAGCTGTTGAAGGTGTGTCAGAGATTTCAGAATAGCTCGGAGAAAGGGAAGGATGGGGCGGACAAAAGGTTTGATGGTGATTGGGTGAGCCACAATGAGGTGTTATTTGAGGAGGGGGAAGAGCGAGGCAGAAGGTTGGGGGAGATGGAGGTGAGAGTTTGAAGGGGGAAGAAGCGGGGAGGACGCTTTGAGGAGGGGGAGTGAGGGGGGAAATTGAGAAGCAATGAGGGTGGGGAGATTTGAAGGGGAGGGGGGAGTTTGGGAGGGAAGGGACAAGGGGAGGGATTTGAAAGGGATGGGATATGGGGGAGATTTGGAGGGGAGGGGTGAGGCAGGAGTCTGGGAGGGCGAGGGGGCGTCTTGGCGGGGAGGGGTGAGGGGGTAGTTTAGGAGGGAGGGGGCAAGGGGGGAGATTTGAAAGGGATGGGTGATGGGGAAGATTTGGAGGGGAGGGGTGATGGGGAAGATTTGGAGGGGAGGGGTTATGGGGAAGATTTGGAGGGGAGGGGTGAGATTGGATTTTTGAAAGTGTACGATTTATGGGAAACGAACATTTATTGCAAAATGAGTTTCTTGTGACCTTCGAGTTAAAAATACGTTTAAGGACGCTGGATGGAGGATGGAGTGCAGGAGAGTTTAGGGAATGTAGAAAAAAGGCACTATAGGAGATGGATATTTTTTTTGGGATGAATTGATTTGGTGAGCAAGTCGAAAGCAGCCTTTTAAAGAAGAAGAAGAAAAAGGTGTTATAAAATATGACGGAATACATAACTTGAGGGGAAAGTGTAAACATTGATGGTTAATGAGTGAAAACTATCTGGGGAAATGGGGGAGAAACACGTGGTCGAAGAACGAACGAACGAATAAGAATGAATAAACGAATGAGAACAGAGAAGGAAATGTTTTTTTTGTTTGTTTTGTTTTTTTTTGAGTTGAGATTTACACAAGGAAGTAGGCTATGGGTGAAAAGCCTGGGAATACAGAGAACGAAAGTTATTGGATCACAAACGACGGACCGCTGAGAAAAACAAAGCCTCAAGGTTGTACAGTGCACACTGTACAAGGCCTCAAGACACGACACGAATTAACACGATTTTCAATACAGGTATGAAAGATTTGCACCGAAAAATCTTCGTCGGGACACAATATACGTACAACACCATAAATAAATACAGTTTTAACGAAAATACAAATGGGAACAATCACTTAACTTCGATTTCAAATCGTTCGCGACGCGGCAAAGGCCTTGCTCGCGACAGGGCAAACAGACGATCAATTTATGAAAGATAAACACCGAGAAACAACCAAAGTTGCACACAATAACTTCACACACCGAAAGATAAATACAGTTTCGACAAAATACAATTGTGAACAGACTTAACTTCGAAAAACGTGGAGACCGTGTGGAGCTTCGAAAATCCCTGCCGCCGTCTCCAAGATCTCGCGAGATCGCATTAGCAAATCTTCAAGGAAGAATGGGAGAAGCTCCCCTAATCAAGATGTGCAAAGCTGATGCAGACACACCCAGGAAGACTCAAAGCTGTAATTGCTGCCAAAGGCACTTCTACAAAGTATTGACTCAGGGGGTTGAATACTTACGTAAGTTAGATATTTCTTTATTTCATTGTGAATTATTTTGTAAACATTCCTAAAAAAAAATTCCACTTTGACTTTATGGGGTATTATGTGTAGATTAGTGAAAGAAATCTCAATTTAATCCATTTCATATTCAGGCTGGAACACAACAAAATGTGAAAAAGTCAAGGGGTGTGATTACTTTCTGAAGGCACAGCACATGTGGGGTGTGAATACTTTCTGAAGGCACTGCACATGTAACCCCTGGTCATCGTGACATTGGGAACGCAGTTTCAAATCCCATACACCATGTGTTTGTCCATTGTATACCAATGTTCTTGTACTCGTAATTGATGTTAAAGTAAAGGTTGGCAACATATCTTACAGTTGTCTAACCTGGGTTTGAATCTCGATCCAACTGTAAACTATCATCTTGGTGTTTCACATGCAGGGCGATTCAATGTAAAGTTTGCCTGCAATGGATGTTGGTCCAAGTTAAAGATCCCACGGTGACTTTCTTGAAGAGTATGTGGGTCATCGCCGGAACTCTGAATAAATTAAAAATTCCTGCCAGGCAAATATCAGGCGTGACCAGTGGGTTCATGAAAGATTAGGGCAAAAAGCATTAACCAGCCAATCCACGAGGTTGGGAATAGTTGGAGCCATTAAAGAATAGTACTTTGTGTTAATGTCCACCAACTAATGCTTTTTACCTGTGATGTGTGTCTACAAGAGCTCCGTGTGGTTGTTGTGGTTCTTGTTGGGGCTCGATTTTTGAAATGTGCACCCATTGGTCTGACAACTGCCGGACCCCACCGACATTTGTCGCTTGACTCCACCCACCATGGCACCCAGAAGAAATAATATGGCTACCATCTTGGTTTTCTGGCCGGCCTAAGGCATCAGGCCCAAAGGCCTCTGCTGATTATACACAGACCGGGTTTGTTGCATTAGACGTCTTCAGGTGTTACGTAATATCTTCGAGGTGTGTGATCTTGCATTATAGGGGCTTTGCTACCTTCCAGAAGACCCAGTTGGGTCCAGATGGACGGATACAGGCCTGACAGAGGAGGGAATTTTTTTTTTTTGTGCTGTAGGTTGTGACCACACTCTGGTCATTCTTGTTTTTTAATGTCCATAAACTTTAAAAAAACAAAATTTTTATACTAAAAGCAACTGTATCAATTTCCTGGGGAGTATGTTTGAAACAAACTGCTATGTAGCAAATGCAAGTTCCTGACGACAGTTACTGCTGCTCTGAAAGGTTATCTCTACCTGCTTGGTCTCATCCAAGGCAAAAGGTGTTTGCTTTTGCTTAGATCTACAGAGATCACGGCTCAATTCATGTCGATATGAAACTCCCAAAAATCCAAGCTCACTGCTCCTCTCCGCTCTGACTCCCCTTGCATTTACAGAACCTCCTTCCTCCGTCTGTTCAATTCCACTCTTCCCAATTCCAACTGCCTTCCTGTTGGTAGTACACCACCATCTAGGTCATCCATACCTGTTCAAGGCCTACATACACTACTGGTCAAATGTTTTAGAACACCTCAATTTTTCCAGTTTTTATTGAAATTTAAGCAATTCAAGCAATTCAAGTCCAGTGAATAACCTGAAATGGTACACAGGTAAGCAGTAAACTGCTCGAGGTTTAAAAAAAGTTTAGGTTAGCAAAAACAGGAAAATAATGTAAATTGCAGTTATATTGTAAAAAAAAAAGGCCTTCTTCAAGGAACAAGTAATGGGTTAACAACTTACAGCTGTTCTGCAGCAATGTAAGTAAATTAAGCCTTGAAAGTTGATGCAAACAATTCCTACAGGTGTCCCAACCTCTGCTGATTACTTGATTACAAACCCCCTGTCTGTATAAAAGCAGTATTGGAACAGACTGTTATTACACCCTCTGAAGCATTATTTGGACAATATTGCACTGCAGGAAGTAGTATATTGGAAACTGGAGGAAACTCTGACAGGAAGACATCTGGCAGACCCAAAGCCACAACAGAATCTGAAGACAAGTTTCTGAGAGTCAACAGCTTGCGTGATAGGCGGCTCACAGGAAAACAGCTTCAAGCACAGCTTAACACTGGTCGAAGTAAGCAAGTTGCAGTTTCAACTGTGAAGAGAAGACTTCGTGCTGCAGGTTTGACAGGTCGAGTGGCAGTAAGAAAGCCATTACGAAGATGGCAAAATAAGAAAAAGAGGCTTGCTTGGGTCATGGAGCACCGCCAGTGGACTACTGAAGACTGGAAGAAGGTCTTATGGACCGATGAATCAAAATTTGAAATCTTTGGTTCATCACGCGGGGTTTTTGTACACCGTCGAGTAGGCGAAAGGATGGTTCCTCAGTGTGTGACACCAACTGTCAAACATGGAGGAGGAAGCGTGATGGTCTGGGGCTCTTTTGCTGCATCCAGAGTCGGCGACTTGCACAGAGTGACTGGCACCCTGAACCAGAAGGGCTACCACAGCATTTTGCAGCGCCATGCAATACCCTCTGGTATACGCCTAGTTGGTCACGGGTTCATCCTACAGCAAGATAATGACCCTAAACACACCTCCAGGCTATGTGAAAACTACCTTTTAGAACAAGACGGTAGGCTTCAAATCATGGAATGGCCAGCACAGTCTCCAGACTTAAACCCCATCGAGCTGGTTTGGGATGAATTGGACAGAAGGGTGAAAGCAAAGCAACCTACAAGTGCAACACATTTGTGGGAACTTCTGCAACAGTGTTGGGCAGGGGAGGGGAGGAGTAGGGTAAGATGAAGGATGAGAGGGGGAGGTAGGGAGAGCAGTTGTTAGTGTGTCAGCGATTGCAGAAGAGTTCCAAGAAAGGGAAGGATGAGGAGGATGAAAGGTTTGAAGGTGAAGGGATGAGGCACAGTGAGGGGTTGTTTGAGGGGGGCAGAGGAAAGAAGAAGGTTGGGGGGGGGTGGAGGTATGAGATAGAAGGGAGACGAAGTGGGGAGGAGGCAGCTTTGAGGAGGAGGGGGGAGGAGGGAGAATTGGAGAGGAATGGTATGGGGGGAGATTTGAATGGGAGGGGTTGGGGGGGAGTTTTGAAGGGGAGGAGTGAGGGGGGAGTTTAGGAGGGGAAGGGCAAGGGGGGAGTTCAGGAGTGGAAGGGCAAGGGGGGAGTTCAGGAGTGGAGGGGCAGGGGGGGAGTTTAAGAGTGGCGGGGCAAGGGGGGAGTTTAGGAGCGTAGGTGCAAGGGGAGGGATTTGGATGGGAGGGGCAAGAGGGGAGTTTAGAAAGTGGATGATTAATGAAAGACGAACATTGAAAACAAATTGGGTTTGTTGTGATTTTCAAGTTAGCAATCCGGTTCAGAATGATGGAGGAGGGATGGAATGAATGTGAATTTAGACCATGTAGTGAGGGAGACGTATAAGATATTGAATTTCTTTTTTTTGAGGTGGAATGAGTTGGAGAGGAAATTGAGAAAAGCCTTTTAAATAGGAAGAAAAACAGCGTGTTGTAAAATACCACTGAGTAAAACACTGAAGGGGAAAGGTTATACATATTTAAATAATATTTAAACAGAACCGTGAACAATCTTATGTGCACAAAAATACCAACGGGGGGAGAGCCGAGAGGGACCACCACGAGTCACGTGAAGGGCAAACGGTGGATGGCAAGGAGTTAATGGGGGCGGGGCGAACAGCACACCTGGACAGAAAATACAGGATGAGTCAACAGTACACGTGGAGAAAGGAAAATAAATGTTTTTGGTTTTTTTTTTTTTGTGTGGTTTTTGGGGGTGGGGGGGGGGAGGTGGGGATTTAGAACGTTAGACAGAGTATTATGTTCGGGGTAGAAGGGAAAAACTAAGAGCCAAGCAAAACACGATTAAGATAACAAACACCGACGGGGGTACAACTACAAGGCCGCACACGAGGAGCAGAACACGATTAAATAATTACAAGTTACAGGAAATTCAAACCAAAAGTAACTATAATCAAAACAATAACGCATGGATGATAAAATAACGAGTTGAAATTTGACAATCTATCTGGGGAAATGGGGGAGAAACACGTGGTCGAAGAACGAACGAACGAACGAATAAGAATGAATAAACGAATGAGAACAGAGAAGGAAATGTTTTTTTTTTGGATTTTTTTGAGTTGTGATTTACACAAGGAAGAGGGCTATGGGGTGAAAAGATTGGGAAAACAGAGAACGAAAGTTATTGGATCACAAAAACACGGACCGCTGAGAGAAAAACAAAGCCTCAAGGTTGTACAGTACTGTACAACTACAAGGCCTCAAAACACGACCCGAATTAACACGATTTTCAATACAGGTATGAAAGATTTGCACCGAAAATCTTCGTCGGGAGACAATATATACACCATAAAATAAATAGTTATAACGAAAATACAAATGGGAACAATTACTTAACTTCGATTTCGATGGATAGCATGGAGAGCTGAGAATAAACGAACCCTCGCCAGCAAGACCGGAAACGGAAGCTCTGGAAGAGGATTATTTTTTACCTGCTATTACATTTTACCTGCTGTAAATCTCTTACATTTGCAAGTTTGAGGTAGATTTTAAAAATAAATCTTACGGTTCATTCAAAAAGCGAATTCAAATAATATTCCATGGACGTCCACAAGGTTATTCAAGTTGTGCTCCTGCTCCACTGCACAGAGTCGGTAAGAATACAATTAAGAGCTAGTGTTGCTGGTGAAGGTTAGTGTCGACCTGCGTCGGATCGATGGACGAAATCAACAGGACGTTGCCATCCGCCGTGGGAAGCGAGGAGAAGCTGATGTTGAAGGTTTTCGCTCCGATGAAGCGTTAACGCCCGAAACGTCAACTTCTTGCTTCCCACGGCGGTTGGCCTACCTCGATCAACGTCCTGTCCATTTAATCCTCGGTAAGAATGGTTTAGTCTTGGTCTACATCCAAAAGTGCTGCTCACACATGTCGTTGGCATTGTCGGTATCAGAATACAGCATCCTTACAACTGGGATGCAGAACCGACTCAGCCATTTTGCTTCCCAGAATCCCCGATGCACATTCCCTCTTCCGCTCCGCCACCATTTACTCGATTGCTATTTGTTAAGCTACGGGTGTGCTTTAAAAGCAACAGCCGCATCAGAACTGAAACTTAGATATTTGGGAAAAAGGAAAAACAGAAAATAAAATCCCCCAAAAAACCAGACAATGTCCCAAAAATGAAATCCGGCTGTAGGATTTTACATCTAAAGCAACAACCGAGCCCCTTGCTCTTGCTTTGAAGACCATTTTGAGAGCACACAGTTTAATTCGCCCCACAATCCCCATTATAATCTCATTCATGAGATTTCCTTCAAAGCAACCGAGATACTAAAAACAGAAACTGGTGGCTTTTGCTTCGAGGAAACAGAAACGACAGATAAAGGGGGCAGAGAGGTGCCGCCATGGACGTCAATGGCCGAATCTACGCTGCATGTACAATTCCTCGGATACGGTGTAGCCCAACCTCTCGTAGAAAGACGAGATCGCAGGTTTGCATTCGAGGGTAACTTTGTAACATCCCAGTCTCTCTGCTAGGAGGGTGAGCGTTGAGACAAGCCTGAAAAAGAAGAGAACAGGAAGGAGAGTGGAAAACCTGGCCTGGTCTAGCACCGGCATCCTTTGCTCTTTCAAAGCAAGGTGTGTGCAGATTTACCAGCCAAATCCTAAGGTATCGGAAACTTACAATTTGCCCAGTCCCTTGCCACGTACTGAGCTGCACACCACCACGTCCTCGACTCGACCACGCTGGGCAAAGCATGCACGCACACCGAGTCAGATGATAGTTCAAAATAGTCTATGGACAATTATTGCCAACACACACAGGAGGTATGGACATGCAGGAGTTGGAAATGCAAGGATTCACCCCCAACGTTTATAAGTAGCGAATCATGAGCTTGGTACAGAATGTCTATGAAAAAAACTCATATTATTCCCCCAAAAGAACAAGGATCCCCGTACCGGATATTCTCACCGTTGTGCAGGCGTGAATAAACTTCCGCTCAAGTATCAGCAATGCAGTGGCCACCACACTCCCATTATCCGTGTCTTCTACAACAACCACGTAGTGGTTCCCCAACCGTTTCATTTCCTCAAACCTGTCTGCAATCATTCAAAATAGATTCTTCTGAACTTGAGTAAGAAAAGGAAACAAACAAACAAACAACAACTGCATGAGGAACGACTACAGGACAAACGAACAATTCAAACTGAAAGGGAGAAAGTTAAAAACAAAGGGCAAATCCCGATTTCACAAAGTCATATGTTTTCACCCGTGTCCGTCTGTCTGTCTGTCTGTCTGTCTGTCTGCGAGCAGGATGTCGCGAAAAGTTGTAGACGGATTCAGCCAAAATTTGGTGGACATTTTGGGTGTGTGATAAGGACGAATTGATTAGATTTTAGTGAAGATCTGGATCCGGATACTAGAATTTATAAATTGGTTCTTCAACAATGAGAGTTCGGGCCAAAAACGACATACAGCAGGATATCTGAAATAGAAATCGCACCAGTGTCCGAAGTAAGTGGAGCAATTTGGCAGTGCGTGTGCAATCCATGCAAGTTACAAGACATCTAGATGTTTACAACTTTAGAACCCTTTAGAAATTACCCTTTAGAACCCAATACCATTTACCCATTAGAACCCTTTAGAATTACCCTTTAGAATCACCCTTTAGAACCCATTACCATTTACGCATTAGAACCCTTTAGAATTACCCTTTAGAACCCATTACCATTTACTCATTAGAACCCTTTCAAATTACCCTTTAGAACCTATTACCATTTATCCATTAGAACCCTTTAGAATAATCCTTTAGAACCTATTACCATTTACCCATTATAACCCTTTAGAATTATCCTTTCGAACCCATTACCATTTACCCATAAGAACCCTTTAGAATTATCCTTTAGAACCCATTAGAACTACCCTTTAGAACCCTCTAGAATTACACTTTAGAACCCTTTAGATTGAAACACGGTGGGTTAGAAAGGTTCTTCTTCTTCATTATTGTCAGACGGATGGAAGGACATAGCGAAATAGTGAAGCGGCTTCACAGCTTAAAAAATATGGGCAGATTCGGACGAAACCTGGTGGACAGGTCTGCTATGTGACGAGGACGAATATGATTCGATGTTGGTGGTGAAGATCCAGATCCGGATGGCATTTCCTAACAAGGAATTTCCACCCTCCCCTTTTACTCAATGTTGAAGAATCACGAAAAAATTCTCTGATCCAGATCCGGATTCATATCTTCAGCAAAACGGAATCAGTTCTTCCTTGTCACACACCAAACCTGTCCACCAATTTCTGTCCAAATTCAGACAACTTTTTGAGATATCGTGCTATATATCGTTTCTTTTTATCTCTCAATGGTGAAGAATCATTTAAATTCTCACATTCAGACCCGGATCCGGATCTTCACCGAAATCGAATCAATTCGTCCTCGTCGCACACCCAACCTCCACACCAAATTTTGTCCGAATCCGTCCACAATTTTTTGTTAGATATCCTGTTCACAAAAAAAAAGACAGACAGGGGTGAAAACACAACCTCCATCTACCTTCGGTGGTGGAGGTAAACAAACCATTATTGTGAAAATAAGGAGAACACAAATAAATAAATAAATAAATAATTTTTAGCTGTTTTTATTTATTTATTTTTTGTAAAGTTTAGTTTGCAAAGCGGATACGTACACGCATTGCATTTTGGGAAGCTTTCTAGTTATCTATTGTTATATAATCGATTTCAAAGGATTCCTACATGTTGCGTTGCTCAATTCTGCGAAAACAGCAACTTCATGGGGAACATATTGTTACAGATCGCGGTTAGATGTTATTTCGACCGAGCGGTGGTGTATTACCGCGACCTAACAGTTATTCCCCGACTAGACCCCGATTCCACCCAGACGTTGACCAAATCGCGCTATGCTAAATCAATGATGGAAAGGACACAACGACTGGGATAGATGAAACGACGCAAGGGGTACAGTTCTCAAGACCTCCGGAGGAGGATATAATTACAGTGGTGGAGAAAAGGGGTAGCTTACAAGGTAGTGAGGTAAAGGCACAGAAGAGATAGGCACTTAAATACAATCTTATCTTAGCCCAGACAGACCACAGACAAACGGAACAAGGCTGACTTACACAGGGATTGATGGCAGGGAAGGACAGGTAGTTCGATAGCACAAGGTGCACCTTGGCTCGGGGACAGGATCAAGCACGGTCCAAGAGATGCAGGGAGGCCTCACAGCGCTCGGAGGTGGCGTCTTTCTTTCTCCAAGCTCAGCGCGCATCTGACGTCACCTCCCTCTTCCTGCGCATGCTCAGCGGGGAGTGACACACCCTCGGCTGGTTGGCTCCGCCCCAGATGGGACCGGTCCGCCGCTTCCATTGGGTGCGGGGGTTACCGGGCTCCGCCCTTGACGAGGAGCTGACAGGGAGCCCCTATTTGGTAACCCCGTCGAGCACATGTTCGATGGCGGCTCGCTGGGAAGGCCTCATGCCCTCCCAACACCCCCTACCAACCAAGCCGGAGTGAGGACGCGCACTCCCTGTGCACGCCGCCGCCGTTGCTGTTGTAGTTGTTGCTGAACCGTGAGGAAGAGCTGCGGGGAGGTATTGGGAGGTCCTAAACTTCCTAACGGTGCCATACAATCACATTCTGGTGCAACGAAGGGTCAGAATTAATGGAAACGAGTCCTTAACTGACATAGACTAAGAATAACTAGCAAGATGTCCTATAGTTGTCTTACATGAGATGCGGTGAACCTGGGCACGACATTTAATGGGGGAAATAGGGGGAGGTCGGGTCTACAGAGTGTTGTTTACAGAAAATGGGACTAGGGAATGGGGGATTGGGGATAGTTGGGAAGTATTGAGGAAATAGGTGAATATTTACAAGCGGATATGGATGGATGCAAATCCCATATCCGCAACATTGCACCCTTCTCTACCTCGGGGCGTCCCGACCCGATAAATTTTTACCTACTTTAGTGTGGCACTCAGATGTAGTTCCCTCTACTATTAACTCAACCCTGAGTGCGACAGTTTTACAGATGTTCACAAATGAGTAAATATGTCCCCCTGCGACGTTGCACCCTTCTCCTAACAGAAACACACCCACAGGATAACCGAATCGCGGAAAGCATCCTCCAACTAAACATACAGCCGGTAGGGAGCATCATTTATACAAGACTGATATTTACACTACGATCCAGGACCTGTTCTTTGAGGAACACATGCAGATGTTATGCATAGAGAGAGCACGCATGCCAGCATCGATACACCAACCCACAAGTGCCCTGTGGCCCTACGGCCTTTAATAATGTGCAGAGCACCCCGTCCAAGCACCAAAAGCACCACCCCATTATGCACAGTCAGCACCATCCGGTGCACCAATAAAGTGTTCAATAATAAATGCACAATCAAGTGTCCATGGTCACCGGTGGTGTCGCAGCCGGCCGATGTTCTGCTGCTGGTCTTGCCTTCATGGAGTGCACTTGGCCTTCTGGCTTCTTTAGAAATAAAGAAAGGCGCCAACCGCGTCCATTTCTAAATTGTGGCCGTCAGGGGGGCCAACTAAAAGTGGTTCACCTGTATGGCATAGGTGCCACGTTGACCCAGGTCCATCAACGGGTGGTGCTTGCCCGCAAAAGAACTGCGGTCCATATGGTGTATCGATCCAGGCAGCAAGCAGCGGAAGTACAGGCCCACAACTGCAGAGCCAGCACCTCTCTCTCCTCTCTCTCTGCCCCAAAGCCAGATCCTTGGAGGTGGGAGACAAAAGAAGACAAGTGAGTAAGGTGGTAAGGGCGCAAAAGTGCACGCAATACTAGGTAATGCACACTGGGGGCACATGGGAACCAGGTGAGACAGGTACGTTCCTACCGTACGCCCCCCCCCCCCCACCAGGTAACCTACATTGCCCCTCCCTTACCCCTTACTGTATCCACAAAACACAACACTACCCATAAACATCTACTTTACACATCAACAAACGTCCCTACTGTCTTCCCCGTTCCTCCCATAAACCAAATTCGTCTTCTCTCCCTCCTAACCAATCAAATTTGCCATTTCCAACTCTCATCAAAATTTGCCATCTCCAACTCAACATCAAAATTTGCCATCACCAATTCATCATCAGTCCCTCCCAAGGAGGGAGAGATGGAATCACCCCAATGTCTCATCCACGTCGTGATGCGTCTCACAAATCCACACAGCAATTCTCCCTTCCTGCAACACAGAACAAAGGAACACAGGTGTGGAGACATCATCATCTCAGGTAAGTGGCTGCGTATGGTGCGACAGGTTCATCAATCCTAACTATTTCCTAAATGACTTTAACAACTTTACATTACCCGGGGTCTTTCCCTGCCAATCCATTGGCCAACTTACACTATGGGTTCTAAAAACCAATTCCCATTGACCAAACTGTGGTGCTTCTCAAGTTGGGGTCTCACTCCCCCGATTCATCACTCGGTGCCCCCGCACAATTTCGGTGGCTGGGTCGTGTGACGCTCCCAGCTGGTCCGCCCACCTGCACACCTCCACCACTGTTGTTGCCTACCGAGCTCACCTGCTCCTCACCCTAACCTAACTAACTGGGGAAGGCCCTCTCGCACTCTCACCCCCTCAGTGCCCTCTCTGGCACGGGCTGCCCGATCCACACCCGGGATCCTCAGGCACCCACTGACACTAACGGCTCCCAGAGCCCACCTGCGGCCTCACCTGGCCGACATCTAACAGTGGCGGAGTGCCAAACCATTCACACTCATACTAACAGGCCACACGACCAGCCAATTTCACCACACCAATGCACCCATCCACAATACCATCCTGCAACCGCACCACAAATGCCAATATCCAACCACAATTTACCTATACCTTCCAACTATTCTTTAAACTACCCTCCCCGGGTACTCGTGAAAAGGGGTCCACTCTTCCCCCATCCACACCTTCGCACCATGCACACCACTCCGTACCACTTACTCCAACTCTCTCCACACCACTCATTCTCTGCTCCATATATTCCACACACCTGCACTTGCACACCTGTGCTCTCATACTTGGTGCCGCCTGCACCCTTCTCTCCCCCAAGCGCATTCGCGCTGATCCACAACACTCACTACTCATACACTGCTCCACACACCTGTCCAGTTCTCACACAGCATCATCTCATCTAACTACTCCCCTCTGAAACTTGCGCTTCCCAGTCGTCCCTTTAAGCTATTGCGCTCCCTCGTCATTATCATCCACTCTAATCTACCTGCGTCCCCTCTACAGGTATCCTTGTCACTAACTAACCTTAACGTTACCTAATGTCATCTTCGCTAGATCCCTACACACAATATCCTAACCCACCCGGGCTAGTTTTCACTGCCATACACCCCATAATCTATAGCGCATTTGCCCCCATATCATGGGAAGGGTGGCAGGGATGCCACCCTTACCCACCGTCATACGGCGCGAGTGGGACCTTGTGGGACCACCTCGTATGTGAGTCGTTGCCCGCCTGCCGGACCCCGTGCGTCGCCCCTTGCGGGGTCAGCGCGGGGCCGAACCGGCCGGGCCCCCACAGTACATTACCCCCAAGGGGCTCCCGTGCCTCCCCTGTCCCTCTAAAAACTACCCCTGTTGGTGTCGATGCATGGGTCACACTTCCGCAACCCGCTACCCATTCCATACCACCACAACCTTGCTCACTCACACCTCGCACCTCTCCCATCACCGGACCCTCTCGCTAGCACCCTCGTTCCATACCCTCCGGACCAGCCATACACCTCACTCTTGGCCTCTCACGAACATCCGGGTCCATCTCGACCCCCAAGCTTATTAAATCACCTGGCGCATCATACGCACGACCATATTGGTCACCACTTACACCGGGTCCTCTTTCTCTTCGCTTCTCCTCCATCACCTGCGAATCCCTCATCCGGTTAATGAGCACATCATCACGATCCGAACACAGACTTTGGACCAATTCTTTTACTTCCTCCTTTATCTCTTTCTTATCCTCTCTCCGTCGCTTCTTAATTTCGCTCACCCCTTCTTCCACTTCTTCTAATTTCTGCTTCACCTCCTTCATCTCCTCGTGCGCCCCCTTAAGTTCTTCCTCTAACTCCACCTTATTTTTTTCTATGTGCTCCCGCACCTCCCGCTCTTTAACCTCCATCACCTCTACCACCTTGTTCATTTTCCTCGTCAGGTCCTCATGTACCGTCTGACACTCTTTTTTAATTACCCCTACGTCCTTTTTCATCTCCTTCTGTGTCGATTTTAAACCCTCTATTACCGCTGTGTTCTTCTTTACCTGGTCCCCCAACTCCTTTTGTCCCACTGTCAGTTGTTCTACTCCCAGCGTCAACTCCTCTATACCACCTTGCAATTTTACAGTCCCCTTTCTCACCTCCTTCTCCATGCGCTCCTTACAGTGCCTCACCTCCTCGTGCACTCCTCCGACCTCCTCACTCACACCTCTTCTGATCTCCTCTCCCATCACTTGCATCTCCTGCCCAGATGCCACCCTCATCTGCTCCATTTCCTCCCTGTGAGCATCCAATTTAGTTTCTACCCCCATTCTGACCCCCTCTATCTGCTGCCCCATTTTTTTAACTTCCCTTTCCGCTTGGTCCCTCAATTTGCCTTCCATACTGTTTTCTAACCCCTCTAACCCATTTTTCACTCCCTCTATCTGATTCTCCTGGGCAGCCATTCTATTTTCCACCCCCGTTAACCCATGTTTCATCCCTTCTATCCCATTGTCTAATCCCTCAAATTTATTTCCCATATTGTTTAACCCGTCTCTTAATTGCTCACTCTGAGCATCCATCTGGTTCCCCAATTGCTGACTATTAGCCCTCATCTCGTCCTTCTGCAGGTTGAGGGACGCCTGCATTTGTACCATAAATTGCTCCATGAGGGCCTGCATTTGGGCCATCCCTCCCACTTGTGCAGCGGGTGCGGCCGCCGTAGCCATGTGCGAGGCGCCATTTTGCGCGCCCGCAACCTCGTGCGCGAGAGCGCCATCTTGCGAACCTGCTGCCCTCACTGCTTCGCTCTCCTCATGTCCCTCAATTTGGTCCTGGATCGACCCTGCCTCACTCTCCTCTACCGGAACCCAGCCGTCTTGATCTGCCATAGCGCGACTTTCAAAATTCGGTTTTTTTGTAAAACAAAATCAAATTTCGGTGTCTTTATAATTTTGACCAAATTTTTTCCTAGATGTTTTTTAAAAAAATTTGGTTCGGGCCTCGAATCTCACTCCTCGACACCAATTGTTACAGATCGCGGTTAGATGTTATTTCGACCGAGCGGTGGTGTATTACCGCGACCTAACAGTTATTCCCCGACTAGACCCCGATTCCACCCAGACGTTGACCAAATCGCGCTATGCTAAATCAATGATGGAAAGGACACAACGACTGGGATAGATGAAACGACGCAAGGGGTACAGTTCTCAAGACCTCCGGAGGAGGATATAATTACAGTGGTGGAGAAAAGGGGTAGCTTACAAGGTAGTGAGGTAAAGGCACAGAAGAGATAGGCACTTAAATACAATCTTATCTTATCCCAGACAGACCACAGACAAACGGAACAAGGCTGACTTACACAGGGATTGATGGCAGGGAAGGACAGGTAGTTCGATAGCACAAGGTGCACCTTGGCTCGGGGACAGGATCAAGCACGGTCCTAGAGATGCAGGGAGGCCTCACAGCGCTCGGAGGTGGCGTCTTTCTTTCTCCAAGCTCAGCGCGCATCTGACGTCACCTCCCTCTTCCTGCGCATGCTCAGCGGGGAGTGACACGCCCTCGGCTGGTTGGCTCCGCCCCAGATGGGACCGGTCCGCCGCTTCCATTGGGTGCGGGGGTTACCGGGCTCCGCCCTTGACGAGGAGCTGACAGGGAGCCCCTATTTGGTAACCCCGTCGAGCACATGTTCGATGGCGGCTCGCTGGGAAGGCCTCATGCCCTCCCAACACCCCCTACCAACCAAGCCGGAGTGAGGACGCGCACTCCCTGTGCACGCCGCCGCCGTTGCTGTTGTTGTTGTTGTTGTTGTTGCTGAACCGTGAGGAAGAGCTGCGGGGAGGTATTGGGAGGTCCTAAACTTCCTAACGGTGCCATACAATCACATTCTGGTGCAACGAAGGGTCAGAATTAATGGAAACGAGTCCTTAACTGACATAGACTAAGAATAACTAGCAAGATGTCCTATAGTTGTCTTACATGAGATGCGGTGAACCTGGGCACGACATTTAATGGGGGAAATAGGGGGAGGTCGGGTCTACAGAGTGTTGTTTACAGAAAATGGGACTAGGGAATGGGGGATAGTTGGGAAGTATTGAGGAAATAGGTGAATATTTACAAGCGGATATGGATGGATGCAAATCCCATATCCGCAACATTGCACCCTTCTCTACCTCGGGGCGGCCCGACCCGATAAATTTTTACCTACTTTAGTGTGGCACTCAGATGTAGTTCCCTCTACTATTAACTCAACCCTGAGTGCGACAGTTTTACAGATGTTCACAAATGAGTAAATATGTCCCCCTGCGACGTTGCACCCTTCTCCTAACAGAAACACACCCACAGGATAACCGAATCGCGGAAAGCATCCTCCAACTAAACATACAGCCGGTAGGGAGCATCATTTATACAAGACTGATATTTACACTACGATCCAGGACCTGTTCTTTGAGGAACACATGCAGATGTTATGCATAGAGAGAGCACACATGCCAGCATCGATACACCAACCCACGAGTGCCCTGTGGCCCTACGGCCTTTAATAATGTGCAGAGCACCCCGTCCAAGCACCAAAAGCACCACCCCATTATGCACAGTCAGCACCATCCGGTGCACCAATAAAGTGTTCAATAATAAATGCACAATCAAGTGTCCATGGTCACCGGTGGTGTCGCAGCCGGCCGATGTTCTGCTGCTGGTCTTGCCTTCATGGAGTGCACTTGGCCTTCTGGCTTCTTTAGAAATAAAGAAAGGCGCCAACCGCGTCCATTTCTAAATTGTGGCCGTCAGGGGGGCCAACTAAAAGTGGTTCACCTGTATGGCATAGGTGCCACGTTGACCCAGGTCCATCAACGGGTGGTGCTTGCCCGCAAAAGAACTGCGGTCCATTGTGGGCGGCCACCAAAATTGCGGTCCATATGGTGTATCGATCCAGGCAGCAAGCAGCGGAAGTACAGGCCCACAACTGCAGAGCCAGCACCTCTCTCTCCTCTCTCTCTGCCCCAAAGCCAGATCCTTGGAGGTGGGAGACAAAAGAAGACAAGTGAGTAAGGTGGTAAGGGCGCAAAAGTGCACGCAATACTAGGTAATGCACACTGGGGGCACATGGGAACCAGGTGAGACAGGTATGTTCCTACCGTACGCCCCCCCCCCCCCCCACCAGGTAACCTACATTGCCCCTCCCTTACCCCTTACTGTATCCACAAAACACAACACTACCCATAAACATCTACTTTACACATCAACAAACGTCCCTACTGTCTTCCCCGTTCCTCCCATAAACCAAATTCGTCTTCTCTCCCTCCTAACCAATCAAATTTGCCATTTCCAACTCTCATCAAAATTTGCCATCTCCAACTCAACATCAAAATTTGCCATCACCAATTCATCATCAGTCCCTCCCAAGGAGGGAGAGATGGAATCACCCCAATGTCTCATCCACGTCGTGATGCGTCTCACAAATCCACACAGCAATTCTCCCTTCCTGCAACACAGAACAAAGGAACACAGGTGTGGAGACATCATCATCTCAGGTAAGTGGCTGCGTATGGTGCGACAGGTTCATCAATCCTAACTATTTCCTAAATGACTTTAACAACTTTACATTACCCGGGGTCTTTCCCTGCCAATCCATTGGCCAACTTACACTATGGGTTCTAAAAACCAATTCCCATTGACCAAACTGTGGTGCTTCTCAAGTTGGGGTCTCACTCCCCCGATTCATCACTCGGTGCCCCCGCACAATTTCGGTGGCTGGGTCGTGTGACGCTCCCAGCTGGTCCGCCCACCTGCACACCTCCACCACTGTTGTTGCCTACCGAGCTCACCTGCTCCTCACCCTAACCTAACTAACTGGGGAAGGCCCTCTCGCACTCTCACCCCCTCAGTGCCCTCTCTGGCACGGGCTGCCCGATCCACACCCGGGATCCTCAGGCACCCACTGACACTAACGGCTCCCAGAGCCCACCTGCGGCCTCGCCTGGCCGACATCTAACAGTGGCGGAGTGCCAAACCATTCACACTCATACTAACAGGCCACACGACCAGCCAATTTCACCACACCAATGCACCCATCCACAATACCATCCTGCAACCGCACCACAAATGCCAATATCCAACCACAATTTACCTATACCTTCCAACTATTCTTTAAACTACCCTCCCCGGGTACTCGTGAAAAGGGGTCCACTCTTCCCCCATCCACACCTTCGCACCATGCACACCACTCCGTACCACTTACTCCAACTCTCTCCACACCACTCATTCTCTGCTCCATATATTCCACACACCTGCACTTGCACACCTGTGCTCTCATACTTGGTGCCGCCTGCACCCTTCTCTCCCCCAAGCGCATTCGCGCTGATCCACAACACTCACTACTCATACACTGCTCCACACACCTGTCCAGTTCTCACACAGCATCATCTCATCTAACTACTCCCCTCTGAAACTTGCGCTTCCCAGTCGTCCCTTTAAGCTATTGCGCTCCCTCGTCATTATCATCCACTCTAATCTACCTGCGTCCCCTCTACAGGTATCCTTGTCACTAACTAACCTTAACGTTACCTAATGTCATCTTCGCTAGATCCCTACACACAATATCCTAACCCACCCGGGCTAGTTTTCACTGCCATACACCCCATAATCTATAGCGCATTTGCCCCCATATCATGGGAAGGGTGGCAGGGATGCCACCCTTACCCACCGTCATACGGCGCGAGTGGGACCTTGTGGGACCACCTCGTATGTGAGTCGTTGCCCGCCTGCCGGACCCCGTGCGTCGCCCCTTGCGGGGTCAGCGCGGGGCCAAACCGGCCGGGCCCCCACAGTACATTACCCCCAAGGGGCTCCCGTGCCTCCACTGTCCCTCTAAAAACTACCCCTGTTGGTGTCGATGCATGGGTCACACTTCCGCAACCCGCTACCCATTCCATACCACCACAACCTTGCTCACTCACACCTCGCACCTCTCCCATCACCGGACCCTCTCGCTAGCACCCTCGTTCCATACCCTCCGGACCAGCCATACACCTCACTCTTGGCCTCTCACGAACATCCGGGTCCATCTCGACCCCCAAGCTTATTAAATCACCTGGCGCATCATACGCACGACCATATTGGTCACCACTTACACCGGGTCCTCTTTCTCTTCGCTTCTCCTCCATCACCTGCGAATCCCTCATCCGGTTAATGAGCACATCATCACGATCCGAACACAGACTTTGGACCAATTCTTTTACTTCCTCCTTTATCTCTTTCTTATCCTCTCTCCGTCGCTTCTTAATTTCGCTCACCCCTTCTTCCACTTCTTCTAATTTCTGCTTCACCTCCTTCATCTCCTCGTGCGCCCCCTTAAGTTCTTCCTCTAACTCCACCTTATTTTTTTCTATGTGCTCCCGCACCTCCCGCTCTTTAACCTCCATCACCTCTACCACCTTGTTCATTTTCCTCGTCAGGTCCTCATGTACCGTCTGACACTCTTTTTTAATTACCCCTACGTCCTTTTTCATCTCCTTCTGTGTCGATTTTAAACCCTCTATTACCGCTGTGTTCTTCTTTACCTGGTCCCCCAACTCCTTTTGTCCCACTGTCAGTTGTTCTACTCCCAGCGTCAACTCCTCTATACCACCTTGCAATTTTACAGTCCCCTTTCTCACCTCCTTCTCCATGCGCTCCTTACAGTGCCTCACCTCCTCGCGCACTCCTCCGACCTCCTCACTCACACCTCTTCTGATCTCCTCTCCCATCACTTGCATCTCCTGCCCAGATGCCACCCTCATCTGCTCCATTTCCTCCCTGTGAGCATCCAATTTAGTTTCTACCCCCATTCTGACCCCCTCTATCTGCTGCCCCATTTTTTTAACTTCCCTTTCCGCTTGGTCCCTCATGTCCCTCAATTTGCCTTCCATACTGTTTTCTAACCCCTCTAACCCATTTTTCACTCCCTCTATCTGATTCTCCTGGGCAGCCATTCTATTTTCCACCCCCGTTAACCCATGTTTCATCCCTTCTATCCCATTGTCTAATCCCTCAAATTTATTTCCCATATTGTTTAACCCGTCTCTTAATTGCTCACTCTGAGCATCCATCTGGTTCCCTAATTGCTGACTATTAGCCCTCATCTCGTCCTTCTGCAGGTTGAGGGACGCCTGCATTTGTACCATAAATTGCTCCATGAGGGCCTGCATTTGGGCCATCCCTCCCACTTGTGCAGCGGGTGCGGCCGCCGTAGCCATGTGCGAGGCGCCATTTTGCGCGCCCGCAACCTCGTGCGCGAGAGCGCCATCTTGCGAACCTGCCGCCCTCACTGCTTCGCTCTCCTCATGTCCCTCAATTTGGTCCTGGATCGACCCTGCCTCACTCTCCTCTACCGGAACCCAGCCGTCTTGATCTGCCATAGCGCGACTTTCAAAATTCGGGTTTTTTGTAAAACAAAATCAAATTTCGGTGTCTTTATAATTTTGACCAAATTTTTTCCTAGATGTTTTAAAAAAAAATTTGGTTCGGGCCTCGAATCTCACTCCTCGACACCAATTGTTACAGATCGCGGTTAGATGTTATTTCGACCGAGCGGTGGTGTATTACCGCGACCTAACAGTTATTCCCCGACTAGACCCCGATTCCACCCAGACGTTGACCAAATCGCGCTATGCTAAATCAATGATGGAAAGGACACAACGACTGGGATAGATGAAACGACGCAAGGGGTACAGTTCTCAAGACCTCCGGAGGAGGATATAATTACAGTGGTGGAGAAAAGGGGTAGCTTACAAGGTAGTGAGGTAAAGGCACAGAAGAGCTGGCACTTAAATACAATCTTATCTTATCCCAGACAGACCACAGACAAACGGAACAAGGCTGACTTACACAGGGATTGATGGCAGGGAAGGACAGGTAGTTCGATAGCACAAGGTGCACCTTGGCTCGGGGACAGGATCAAGCACGGTCCAAGAGATGCAGGGAGGCCTCACAGCGCTCGGAGGTGGCGTCTTTCTTTCTCCAAGCTCAGCGCGCATCTGACGTCACCTCCCTCTTCCTGCGCATGCTCAGCGGGGAGTGACACGCCCTCGGCTGGTTGGCTCCGCCCCAGATGGGACCGGTCCGCCGCTTCCATTGGGTGCGGGGGTTACCGGGCTCCGCCCTTGACGAGGAGCTGACAGGGAGCCCCTATTTGGTAACCCCGTCGAGCACATGTTCGATGGCGGCTCGCTGGGAAGGCCTCATGCCCTCCCAACACCCCCTACCAACCAAGCCGGAGTGAGGACGCGCACTCCCTGTGCACGCCGCCGCCGTTGCTGTTGTTGTTGTTGTTGTTGCTGAACCGTGAGGAAGAGCTGCGGGGAGGTATTGGGAGGTCCTAAACTTCCTAACGGTGCCATACAATCACATTCTGGTGCAACGAAGGGTCAGAATTAATGGAAACGAGTCCTTAACTGACATAGACTAAGAATAACTAGCAAGATGTCCTATCGTTGTCTTACATGAGATGCGGTGAACCTGGGCACGACATTTAATGGGGGAAATAGGGGGAGGTCGGGTCTACAGAGTGTTGTTTACAGAAAATGGGACTAGGGAATGGGGGATTGGGGATAGTTGGGAAGTATTGAGGAAATAGGGGAATATTTACAAGCGGATATGGATGGATGCAAATCCCATATCCGCAACAATGTCAATAACAAACAGACGGCAGCAGACATTTAAGCACAGGTGGTTGCCGATCCCACTCGTACAGTACTTGGTTACGTGAAAGACGACACTGTCTCGTAGGTGTGTTGCTTGGAGGTTGTCTCCATAACAAAGAAACAGACTCTCGGCAGGTAATCTACCTACACCTGTGGTGTCAAAGCGATAAGGGATTTGTGAGCGGCGGGATGGAAATTGTGTGGCTTTCATAATTACACAGGAAATGGGGTCACTTGTCGCAATAAAAGAAACAATTGTGCAGTAGTGTGCAGCCAATTCAACATTGTACAGTAGTGTGCAGCCAATTCAACATTGTGCAGTAGTGTGCAGCCAATTCAGCATTGTGCAGTTGTGTGCAGCCAATTCAACATTGTGCAGTAGTGTGTAGCCAATTCGACATTGTGCAGTAGTATGCAGCCAATTCAACTTTGTGCAGTAGTGTGCAGCCAATTCAACTTTGTGCAGTAGTGTGCAGCCAATTCAACATGTGCCGTGGTGTGCAGCCAATTCAGCATGTGTAGTAGTGTGCAGCCAATTCAGCATTGTGCAGTAGTGTGAAGCCAATTCAGCATTGTGCAGTTATGTGCAGCCAATTCAACATTGTGCAGTAGTGTGCAGCCAATTCAACATTGTACAGTAGTGTGCAGCCAATTCAACATGTGTAGTAGTGTGCAGCCAATTCAACATTGTACAGTAGTGTACAGCCAATTCAACATGTGTAGTAGTGTGTAGCCAATTCAACATTGTGCAGTAGTGTGCATCCAATTCAACAATGTGCAGTAGTGTGCATCCAATTCAAAATTGTGCAGTAGTGTGCATCCAATTCAACATTGTGCAGTAGTGTGCAGCCAATTCAACATTGTGCAGTAGTGTGCAGCCCGTTCAACATTGTACAGTAATGTGCAGCCAATTCAACATTGTGCAGTAGTGTGCAGCCAATTCAACATTGTACAGTAGTGTGCAGCCAATTCAGCATTGTGCAGTAGTGTGCAGCCAATTCAGCATTGCGCCGTAGTGTGCAGCCAATTCAGCATTGTGCAGTAGTGTGCAGCCAATTCAGCATTGTGCAGTAGTGTGTAGCCAATTCAGTATTGTGCAGTAGTGTGCAGCCAATTCAGCATTTTGCAGTAGTGTGTAGCCAATTCAACATTGTGCAGTAGTGTGCAGCCAATTCAACATGTGCAGTAGTGTGCAGCCAATTCAGCATTGTGCAGTAGTGTGCAGCCAATTCAGCATTGTGCAGTTGTGTGCAGCCAATTCAGCATTGTGCAGTAGTGTGTAGCCAATTCAACATTGTGCAGTAGTGTGCAGCCAATTCAACATTGTACAGTAGTGTGCAGCCAATTCAACATGTGTAGTAGTGTGCAGCCAATTCAACATTGTACAGTAGTGTGCAGCCAATTCAACATGTGTAGTAGTGTGTAGCCAATTCAGCATTGTGCAGTAGTGTGTAGCCAATTCAACATTGTGCAGTAGTGTGCAGCCAATTCAACATTGTACAGTAGTGTGCAGCCAATTCAACATGTGTAGTAGTGTGCAGCCAATTCAACATTGTACAGTAGTGTGCAGCCAATTCAACTCTGTGCAGTAGTGTGCAGCCAATTCAACATTGTGCAGTAGTGTGCAGCCCGTTCAACATTGTACAGTATTGTGCAGCCAAGTCAACATTGTGCAGTAGTGTGCAGCCCGTTCAACATTGTACAGTAGTGTGCAGCCAATTCAACACTGTACAGTAGTGTGCAGCCAATTCAACATTGTGCAGTAGTGTGCAGCCCATTCAACATTGTACAGTAGTGTGCAGCCAATTCAACATTGTGCAGTAGTGTGCAGCCCGTTCAACATTGTGCAGTAGTGTGCAGCCAATTCAAACATGGTTGGGATAATCTTTGCAAGGTACCAAAAATAACAGGTAAATAGAGGCCTGCTATTCTACAACTGGATGATTTTACAATCACTAAATTCACTCCATCATTGCCAGTGACTGCAATAACATGCAGTTTATGAAAGTTAGTTAAAGGTGTCCACACAGGTTGTTTTTCTTTTTTTGTATACAAGATCGAGGCTCGTGTAAGAGCTAAACGCTCTTTGACCCCGATAACCCCCACCCCCCCCCCCCCCTTAGACCCTGATTTTTTTTAAATGTCCTGAACAAACTTTAGTCACAACTGTAGGGGAAGTGGTGGGGTGAGACTCAAGACGCCAATGGCCGGAAACAGGTTTTACAAAAGGTCATGACTTTATTATTAACTGGTTATTCACTTCATTCCATTACCAAATAATATCGTTTAACTCAATGGACCAGGTTAACTCTATCCGCATAGTCCTTCTTGTTCGGCTGCAGCGCCGAACTCGTGGTACGCGTTCATTCCGTCGTGCAGGGCTTCTGAGGATGAGTGCTCTCTCTCAGCGCTGTTCACAGGGTTCCGTTCCGTTCCGTAGGTCAGAGCTTCTGGTGACAAGTCCCTTGACTCATAGTTTGCTCTGGTTTTTATGGGCCTTGTCGCGCTAATCCCTTCTCCGCTAATGCCCCGAGGTCATGCATGCACCGAGTCCTGGCACCAGCTCGCTCCACTCCTGCTGCGAGTTCCATTTACGAAACGATAGGGGGGTGCTCCAGCCTGGGGCTGTGACCAGGTGGACAAGAGATTACCATGTTCGTGCACATTCTTGGCATTCATTTACGAAATCGTCTATCTGCTTCGTTACCAGTCTTAATCAATGAGTTACCAGTGCCAATCAATAAGTTACACTGAGTTACACTTCCACAATTCCCTCATCTTTTTGTTTTTGTTTATATTAACCATTAATCTAAACATCAATATAAGTAAACAATCAATCACTACAAGTAAACATCATTACAAGTATAAGTAAATAATCAATCACTGCAAGTAAACATCATTACAAGTATAAGTAAATAATCAATCACTACAAGTAAACATCATTACAAGTATAAGTAAATAATCAATCACTGCAAGTAAACATCATTACAAGTATAAGTAAATAATCATAACTTTGGTAATCAAATTCCCTTAGGCATACACCGTCATCCTGCAAGAATCACAAAACATTTCGTTGGTCATTGACTCCTTCCATATTGTTCAATCTATTGCATTTGCATCACAAATATATTTTCAAAACAACACTTCACCATCACCAAGATACAACAATTTCACTTCATTTTCAAGTTTTGTAAAGCATCTGCACCATCTGGCAAAAACGTTTGCCTCCACACAAATGTTGACTTTGTTTGAAAGGAAGGGCTGATCACTTGTGTTTGAATCCAGGTATGAAACATTTTCTCCTAATGTCTTCATAGCTCCTGCACTACTTCGTGTAGGATTTCGCTGTTGTGGTAACATTGCGGAGTCATAGACTGACCCTCCTCTCCTTGTAGCATTCTTGCCACTTTTTGCTGTAAACCATAGTAATTCCTGAACAAGGCCTTCACCCAGTTGTAGTCGACTTGCCTCCTCCCTCATTGTGAGTGGGCAGCAAGTATTGGTGTGACGTTGATTGGCCAGCAAGATGTGGAACAGGGATGCCGGATGCATCCACAATGATGTTGGGACCATGGTGTTCAGGTCATCCATGGTCCATACCAGGAGTGGCCCGCAGAATCGCGCACAGCTGTTGTGAAAAGGCACAGCCATTGGTTTGCAGCTCCATGCTGGCTCCCCGGAAGTTGGTGAAGTAATAACATATGTCCCCGCATTTCACAGAGGTTGCGGGTAAAATGTCGTTGTCCTGCAACTTCTGATGTGATGAATGTTCGAAGCCTTCGAACAAGAGTAAGTGATCGCCTTTCTTTCATATGTTGCAGTGTGATCCAGGCAAATGGTCACATAAATTTCCTTGGTGAAGGTAAGCATCCATCTCCAAGTTACACGGGAGAATGTCTTCATCATTCTTTGAGAAAGAGGGTGTATGCCACGTTTAACTTCATTTTTTAGCCACAAATTTTCTTTCTCGAACTTCTTCCCAATTCCGTTAGCACCCCCTTCAAATGTGATCTCGTCTTATCCTTATGCTCAGTCACATCTGAATCTGCTTTCCACACACACTGAATCAGATAGGGTACATCTTACCATGAAATCAGCATAATCATGTATATCTTCCGACAGTTTCACATTCAACAATTTGTTGTTTTCCCTTACAACATTCAAAAAGTTATATTCATTTATATGCGTCACACAAATAATATTCAATCAGGTATGTATTTCACTACTAAACTAAGAATAGCATCCACAATTGCTTTCAGGTTAATATAGTTCAAAAATTAACTCATGCAGGTATTTTAGCACTACTCTAAGAAAATTAATTGTATACTAGAACGGGCACTCGGTAGAGCGCATACCTTCGCCGCAGCTACTGTTCTGTACTTGGCATGGGAGTGTAGGGAACAGAACAGTGAACAGTTTGGTGCTGATTTCATGCAAATCGGATAAGAATTGACCAAGTTATGACAAAAAACGCACATTTTGCAAGGTCGTGACCCCCCTGACCTTTGACCCCCAACCGCTAACAAGGGTAATGTCTTCACTGGGTCATGTCGTATATCACAAGATCGGGCATTGAATTCTGAACATTTTGGCATTAGTTGCATGCCAATTGGATAAAAATTGACCGCGCTATGGTAAAAATACGATTTTGACCTTTTCGTGACCTTGACCTTGACCTTTGACCCGATTGCTCCCAAAATCTAATCAAATGTGTCCCGTATAATAACCAATCATCCCACCAAATTTCATGCAATTCGGTTGAATACTTTTTAAGTTATGCGAATAACATACACACACACACACACACAGACATACAAATAAATACACAGCGATCAAAACATAACCTTCCGCTTTTGCGAAGGTAATGATTACAATCACAAACGGGAATATCTAATTCCCAACAACAATTTTCCCAAACCAACAAATTAAGCATAATGTATTATTACCATAATTCCTCTCCACTTTTTCTTTTCCCTCCTTTTTTTTTTTTTTTCTAACAGTGTGTCACTCGTGGTGATATGAGTTCACTGATATTGTAATTTACACAACTCATAACATTGTCGTTATGCCATTATCTTAATTCTACTGTATTCATTTGCAACATCACTTGATTTAATCTTTTAATCTCAGTAATTATGTCGCCATAAAAGTCTTCCTTTTCTGGTTCCACATTTCTTTCCTCATTTGTCACTTCATGCGTTATCATCGTGTTGTTGGTTACCTTATTCAAACACACCGTCGCTAAGGCTTTCAAGCAAGCCACCACTAAAACAATTGCCAATATAACTACTAACCCAACAAACAAGTTTGCTACTCCTTGTATATATTCATACCTATGACATAATTATATGTCGATGACATTCAACATTATATACCAAACTAACAAGCTTCCTAAAAGGTAAATAAAGAAAATCCCTTAATATGTAACATAAATCAGATTATTTGTCTTACCCTTATCCCCCTATCTCCCGGGGTTGAACTCAATCCCCTGATCATGAGTGTAGTTGTGATACATTTTTCACTCATGTTGTATTAATATCAGCAGGTAATTGTATGTCATGTAGGCAAATAAATGTCACTATCCCAAGTAGGAATATCACATGTTGAAAATGTAATGTTTATCAATGCAAGGGGTGTTAAAATGTAATTCAAATGACTGTAAATCACGACTATCATTTATCTGCCACTGAATGTTCTGCTGGGCTGCTAGGTGTAGCCTCATTTTCTGTGGGATCGTCCACCTTAGCCCCATGTATTTGCTTGCAATGAGAGGCATGAATCCAACTTTCTATTTTGGGTCCATATTTGTTTCTATTCTTATCAATCTCCTATGGTTTATCATTTCGTTCCAAGATACCGCAACCAAAGGTTTTAACCAAAGCTCTACCAAACTATTTCCAATTTGAACAAAAAATGCCAGTGAAACAATGATTTGAAGAATTAACTTCAAGGGGTCAATAAATTTATTCTATAGCCAGATCTAATTTTCCCATCCAATAGTTTGCCTTGCCACATGTCATATTATAACACTTTAATAAACCTTCGAAAAATGTTTCCCATCTCAACAAATTTCCTTTTTACAAATAGCCATGTGTAACTTACGTATTTAACTACAATTTCCTCTCAATTTGTTTGGCCTAGCTGGCCGCAAAAGTGGCTGCCAGCATGCAGTACCGTTCTTTATCTACCAAGGAAGTGCTCGTCCACACAAGACCTCTACCAAAATGTTGTTTGTAAAAACAAATCTGGGATTTCTGATTACATGGATGCACACTCTCAGGACATTTTCAGGCTGCTGTTAACAATCCACTACGATAAATTAATTCCTTTACCCACAATCAAATAATTAGTACAAATTGAGGATATTATCCCTATCACATTCTTTTATAGATTCATTATGTTGGATCTAATTTTTTCCAATAATTTTCCACTGCTGTAAGGAAGAACAATAGCTCTCATAAGTCTTAGTAATATCGTACTTAATTTGCCCAGCATCGAATAATTTAATTACTATCCTTTCTCATCTGTTAACCAGTGACTTTGTTTGAACTCCAGAACTGAAAACCCACAATAGTTCAAACCAGCAAAATTTTCTTTACTATTTTCCCATATCATCTATGCCTAAACCACATCCATACATACAGCACAATTTATATGCTGATAAAATTCAAGTTTATATATATAAAAATCCATGAGCAGAGTACTCTGGGAAGTCAGTGTAAGACCTCTCCAAAATGTGGCTAATTTTGTACTCCCACATTTTTATGAAGCTCATATCCATAAATAGCTTTGATTCTCATATAAATTCGATCACAATGGAATCCCAAGATTACTTCCAATTTTTTTACTATTAATGAATAGCTGCTCATAACTCAGCAAATCAAATCTTTATTCTCCATCTCCCTTGACAAAAGTGATAATTTTCATAATCAAATTATATTTCTATTTTTTATTTTTATTTTTATGAATTCTCTCGATATGCGATCCCTTCCCCATGGAACTATCTATTTTTTTTTTTTTCAGACAAGGCACACTGTCGGTGTCAACAATCTTGTAAGATCGATACACAAAAACAAAAACAACAAACACAAACATTGATACACAAAACACACACACACGCATGCATTATGCATATTTGTTTGCGTTGGAACCATTATTTACAGATCAGGTTGGGTGTCAGTTTTATTTCATTTTCATAAAATTTGTCCTTCAATTTTATAAATGCTAATACGCAAATGGACCAAAAAGTTTATTTTTTAGAAAACCCCTATGATGTCACATTGAAATTACCCTTTCAGTTCCCACCATAATTTATCCAAATTTGACTACACACCCATTTGCATGTCAGTCGACCACTGACCTATCAATCATGCGGAACACTAGTCCGAAATTCCCACCTGATCATCATGTGACTCTTGTCACTTGGTTTCAAAAATTTGCAAAGCAATTGTTCCAACTTTGTAAATTTAAAATTTTGTGCCCAACATAAAAGATCCAATTTCGGCATTTGATCAATTAATTACTAATTTGCTTACAAGCAAAAGAAAAAATGAATAATTCTTGCTCCGAAAACCTTTTCAGACACAAGAATCATCGACAGTTATTCATGTTTGTCCAGTAATCTAATCTGTTGAGGTCAATCGTCATTTGGGACCTGCCGCAATGAAGGCCTAATCATTGTCTGAGGTATCGGTCAGCACTGGTACCCTTGATCTTAGTTTACCCTATGAACTTGTCTTCCTTTTGGTATACGGACATCCTCTTTTCCAATGTCCCATCCGTCCACACTTGAAACACCGGTTTCTGTCGTTGCCTGGTCTGTGCACCTGTGCACTTGTATTGCTGGGCTGCATCTCTACATCCCTGAGTTGCCACTGCAATCTCTCGTTATCTCCCGAAACACGAAAAAATTCTCTGTACCGTCCTTTTTGGGGAGACAACTGGAAATCAGATGGGACAACTGTCCCTTTCATTCCTAATTTCGAGGGCAGTTGTGCATTTGTCTCCTCCACTGTATCCTGTATCCTTTTTATTTTAAGTTCTAGATCCGTTATCCGTTCTTGCTGTTCCCGTTGTCTGGATTCACCGTCCCAAAGATGGAATGCAAGCCAGTCTACCGTTAGATTCTGTCTCTTCCTGGCTTTCAATCTTTGTTCCAATCTTTCCAATCGACTTCGCTCAAATGTACCATCTCTTGGAAACTCCTCATCATGTCCCTTTGTCCACAAATACCAATTCTCGACCTGCCTTATAGCTTCGGCACCATAACGGTCGTACATATGATGTGTACAAGTACCTTTTTGTGGAATATCTGGTTGTCCTTGTGTATTCTTGCAGGCTCCATTTCCCATTCTGCCTTTTATCAAAGTAGCGTTGGATGTGTTGTAGTTTGTTCCTCTAAAGCTTCACTCGTACCTCCAGGAAGGATCTCTCCACCTGTTCAAACGGTGATTTCCAGAGAATCTCTCTCACCTGTGGCTTTTGCACAATCCAATCTCATAGATCAGTATTTGCAGATGAGCCAGAGGGTCAGTATGAAATGGGTGAATCCTCAGGTGTCCGCTCTGTTGAAGGGGAAATCACACAATGGTAACCGCACATATATATCTATATATATAAACTCACCACCTTGCTCAATTTTCCAAGGTTGTCTTCACATTGATAATATCTCACAAAGATATCAAAGCTTCTTTCTTGAGACCGCATTTTCATCAATCAAACAATCAATATATTCAATTCAATTTATTCAGTTCAATTTATTCAGTTAAATTTATTCAATTAAATTTATTCAATTAGATTCAATCAATCAACAATTCAATCAATTATTCAATTTCAATTAATTCATCAATATTTATAAATAAATCAAATTAATCATTTTGGATGACTCCTTGCATAAGCCCTTTCCCCAATGATGTCAGGACAGGTCCATCCATTGACTGAGATCGAATCTCATCGGTCGTCACCTCTGGTTCATACCTCATGTCAATTGATGAATCACCGTCCTGTCCTAGGGTCATATCTGACATATTTCCCCATTTTGCCTGGTCTCCACAAATTTTCTTTGCAACCACTAAAGGCAACTCATCCTTCATTCGTGAGACAGCCAAAATGGATGGCAGATATTAAAGTTCATTGGGAAAAATATCTCATCATTTTTCTTTTAATAGTACCCAAAATCTCTTGGCAATATAAATTTCGTAAAACTCCTGAAATAAGACTGTAAAATTCCTTCAATCATGCTAAATTTTGAAACTCCATCGCTTGTAACACCCAATTTATCCCATAGGGCTTGAAAGTTCTTTCCCAAGTTCATGCAATCATTCTGCATTTGAACCCTATGATATCATTCATAATAATCATCATGATTTTATAGTCATGGTCCTATCATAATCATCTATTTAAAACGAACATTTCCTTTATCACCACAGCTATGTGGTATAATCAACAATAGAATAAAACTGTACATAGCAACAGGCTACCTCATGGCCACTTAGTATACCTATTGACAATAAGTCATAACAATATCGAATAATCATTGAACAATTATAAAATCGCTTCCACTGCTCCAGCCGCAGCATTCGTCATTTTGTCTGCTCATCCGCGTGACCAAAACGAAATAAAGGGAGCTCAACCATTACACAGCGCTTTTAATGGCGCATGCCATAGGAACTCAACGCAATTTCGACTCGGCCAGAAAACGAGCAAATTTTGCAGGATGTTAACTGGAATTAGTCGTGAAAATATATCCAAAATACACAAAAATACACACCCACAAAAATAAACAACAAAACCCAAACAAACCCAAGGTCGACCATCTTACACAGTAAATTACATCATTTCAGCATCGTATCGATTGCTGAAATATTCCAGGGTTTATACACACCTTAAAAGAGGTATGCGTGGTGTTGCCCCCTCCCACGTTTATTCCAGGGTTTATACACACCTTAAAAGAGGTATGCGTGGTGTTGCCCCCTCCCACTTTTAATTCCTCATTAAATTCCTCATTAGATTACTCATTAAATTACTCATTAAATTACTCATTAAATTACTCATTAAATTACTCATTAAATTACTTATTAAATTACTCATTAAATTACTCATTAAATTACTCATTAAATTACTCATTAAATTACTCATTAAATTACTCATTAAATTACTCATTAAATTACTTATTAAATTACTCATTAAATTACTCATTAAATTACTCATTAAATTACTCATTAAATTACTCATTAAATTACTCATTAAATTACTCATTAAATTACTTATTAAATTACTCATTAAATTACTCATTAAATTACTTATTAAATTACTCATTAAATTACTCATTAAATTACTCATTAAATTACTCATTATCTTAACTTACATAGTTTCAGCATTGTATTGATTGCTGAAATATTCCAGGGTTTATACACACCTTAAAAGAGGTATGCGTGGTGTTGCCCCCTCCCACGTTTATTCCTCATTAAATTCCTCATTAGATTACTCATTAAATTACTCATTAAATTACTCATTAAATTACTCATTAAATTACTCATTATCTTAACTTACATAGTTTCAGCATTGTATTGATTGCTGAAATATTCCAGGGTTTATACACACCTTAAAAGAGGTATGCATGGTGTTGCCCCCTCCCACGTTTATTCCAGGGTTTATACACACCTTAAAAGAGGTATGCGTGGTGTTGCCCCCTCCCACTTTTAATTACTCATTACATCGTTTCAATTAAAAACATCGCTTCTACTGCTCCAGCCGCAGCATTCGTCACTTTGTCTGCTCATCCGCATGACCAAAACGAAATAAAGGGAGCTCAACCATTACACAGCGCTTTTAATGGCGCATGCCATAGGAACTCAACGCAATTTCGACTCGGCCAGCAAACGAGCAAATTTTGCAGGATGTTAACTGGAATTAGTCGTGAAAATATATCCAAAATACACAAAAAATACACACCCACACAAATAAACAACATTTATTCCGTTCAACAGAACAAACATTTCCTATATCATGACATGCATGTCTTCAAAATTATATGACCAAGAGAAAAAGTAAAACTAATTAAAACTGCGGGCAGTGATAATCCGGGGACCATACCGCTCCATCCTGATTGGACGGGTGCGTGCTAGAGTCGTTAATAACGACAGTCCAGATCCGATTGTTCAAAATTTCAACTCAATCGATCGAAAAATGAACGCAGGGATGCATTTTAAAGGTGCAGTGGCACTAACTGAGTTGCCACGAATATGGCCACGAAATTGCCAATATGGCCATCACAAAATATTTTCCTTAATCAATTGGCTCATAGCATAACCAATCTGCAAGTATTTCATCCGAAGATGTATCTCTGAGGACTTTTAATTAAATAAGTCATTTATAAATCAACGAGTTAATTTATTAAATGATTAATCAATAAATCAAAATTTTCCTTGACAGCCACATCACTTGGTCAGTGTCATGTCCAAATATCAGCTTCCTTACTCAAAAGGTGCCTGAGTTAATGTAATGTAATTACTGTAATAAGATTACTGCAATTACTGTAATGATTACTGTAATTACTGTAATTACCAGAACTGTAATTACTGTAATTACCTCAGGTAATTACTGTAATGTAATTACTGTAATTTAATAAGAAATGTAATTAATTAAATAAGTACTTCATTAATCGCTAATAATTAAATAACTCGTGAATTCTTATCCGATTTACTTAACATTTGAGTGTCCCCAAAACGTTGGAGCAAAACGTTGCAACAACGAAAGTGAAACGTTGTAGCGACGTTGTGGAAACGCCAGCAAAACACAACATTTGAATGTTCCCAAAACGTTGGAGCAAAACGTTGCAACAACGAAAGTGAAACGTTGTAGTGACGTTGTGGAAACGTTAGCAAAACCCAACATTTGAATGTTCCCAAAACGTTGGAGCACAACGTTGCAACAACGAAAGTGAAACGTTGTAGTGACGTTGTGGAAACGTTAGCAAAACCCAACATTTGAATGTTCCCAAAACATTGGAGCACAACGTTGCAACAACGAACAAAAATCCTTAATTTTCATTCGATTTACTTGAAATTTGAAATTGGATTTACATATCAGTCAATTAGTTCAATTGAATTCCCAATGATCATGTCCGGCCTTGTACATTCCACGAATCCCGCACCAAATTTTCTCATACTCACTCAAATTACATCCATTTCACATATCTGTTCATGAAATTTCACAAATGATCACAAGTAATTATCACATTGCAATGACCTCTAAACATTCCTAAACCAATAAGCTAGTCTGGCGATGCCAAATACCTCACACGTCTGTCATCTTAGAAGTCGCTGTTTGCTTTAGACAAATACTTATCAAAGCCTTCAGACAAACTATTAGCAATATTATTCCTAGGATTAAAATTATTAGGATTATTATCAAATATTTATCAAAATATTAGGATTATCATCAAACCAATGAATGACTCAATTTTTTAATGACTACATCCAAACCTAGATATTTTGAGTTCCGTAACTTTAATACTTCAAATTTTCCATTCCTTCCCTTCCTGATCCTTAGATGTAGGGATGGGTTCTTTTTAGGATCATGTTGCATCGAGCATTATTTTCCAAAACAGTGTGAACATTAAACTACACCATTACCTCTGACATCCCACAATTAACATTAGCTTTCCCATGTCGTCGCGATATGACCTTATAATCCCATAAAACTCTTCGTTGCTTTAACATCCAATATGAAAATTCTCATTTAATAGCAATTCTAATAATTCCGACCATAATTGAAATAAACAACGTCAGAACATCAACAAAGATATGCAACATCTTGGTTGGTCAACGTCTTTATACTCATTTTGCTTGTCTGTCTACTTTTGTTTCCTGGTAACACCTGAATACTTTTGTTTCCTAGTAACACCTAGTTTCCTTGTTACCTCTACCTATGATTTAATAACACTTTCCACAGTTAGACCCATCAAAATTTTTCTAATAATCCTAAATTATTCACCTTCATCCGTTTTTCAACAAAACTACATGTGAAAAATGGAGATTTCATCAGTACTTGAAGGTGTAAAAATTTGACTTTGAAATTTTAAATCAACAAGCATTCTGATATGTGCCTAAACTATCAACAACTATTCTGCCATATTTTGCCTAAATTATGTCCGTAAGTCTTCAGATATATTTTTCTAGGTAATTAGTATCACACCAACACCGAAAATATAATTTCATCTCATAGCAATTTTATATTAAAATAAATAGTATGTCATTTCTCTTGAAACAATCCAGCCATAAATATTATTTGGAAGTCTTCTGCTGTCAGAACACAATTTCTCTGCCGTCAAAGGTTAAAGTTTGGCCTCGGTGACTCCTCAGCTAATTGTCACTTTTTCTTGACAAAAACAAATATCTTTTATATTTATCCCATTAAAATCCCATTACAATCCCATATCTTGTCACCCTTTGCATTGTTGAAAGCAATTAATTCCATAACTCAATTTTACCTTACATCCTTACATTACATTACACCCTTACATCCTTACACCCACTTTTGTCCAAAATTTTTTTATTAGAAGTGAAACAAAATTTGTCTGTACTTTGTCTCATAGAATCCACAGTACCAGCATCGCAACCTCCCATCTGTCTACACCTTGTCACAACTCCAATTCATTCTTCAAGGCACAACCCAGAGTGATTTGAGAACTATACCCAGAGTTCTATACAATACCCAGTTTCAGAGAGTAAACAATTATATACTTTTTCATTATTTTTTTTAAAATCCCATTAAACCTGTTCAAAGAACGTTCATTTCGCAAAATCGAACCAACCACAACCTTCGCCATTAATATCTATTGTAAGCGTGCCGAATCAATAAGTATCACTTTTCCTATGAGCCTCGACCAGAGGGTGGTTGTTACTCACAAACACTCGTCGCTAGCTGTTCCATTGTCTGTTGATTTTCATTCTGCTGCCGATTTCCATTGAGCCATCAGAGTGGAATTTGGAAGTATTATTTCTCTGAGCTCATGAAAGTGGTGACATTGGGTGGTCTGCCATTGCTTTTCCACAAAAGCACTTAATTATTGTCTTTCATTCAACCGTGAAGCATGTCTCAAAGGCTTAGTGATGGACCTGTAAAAATTTGATGCAATTTTCATCCAATCGCCATCTTTCATAATAATTCTGGGCCGGTATGAGATGGGGTTGTCTGTCATGAATTTATTTGTTGATCGAACGAGTTTTAGACATGGCGGGAAAACTGAAAAAAATTATTTATTTAAAACGGGTGTACACGATTGTACACGTGTACGGACCTTACCGAACCTTACCGAACCGGCAAACAAATCGCCTCATGGTGCACTTCATGAGCCGATTTGCCTGCAGACCAGAGTAAGGCTTTTAATACCCAGCGTATAATGTACATATCCTCGCAAGCTCACGAATAATTGAATCATTTAAAACGTTCCATCCTTGGATTACCTATGGACAATCACAAGTCCCACACACCAAATCCTCCATGTATATACACATAACTATTCCCAAGTTCGTAAATCATACTGGACAAAAACAAGACACACTCACCTTTAAAGGTCTTGTATGTGTCCAATTGATCTCAGCGGTGCCTCCATATTGTAGGGGAAGTGGTGGGGTGAGACTCAAGACGCCAATGGTCGGAAACAGGTTTTACAAAAGGTCATGACTTTATTATTAACTGGTTATTCACTTCATTCCATTACCAAATAATATCGTTTAACTCAATGGACCAGGTTAACTCTATCCGCATAGTCCTTCTTGTTCGGCTGCAGCGCCGAACTCGTGGTACGCGTTCATTCCGTCGTGCAGGGCTTCTGAGGATGAGTGCTCTCTCTCAGCGCTGTTCACAGGGTTCCGTTCCGTTCCGTAGGTCAGAGCTTCTGGTGACAAGTCCCTTGACTCATAGTTTGCTCTGGTTTTTATGGGCCTTGTCGCGCTAATCCCTTCTCCGCTAATGCCCCGAGGTCATGCATGCACCGAGTCCTGGCACCAGCTCGCTCCCCTCCTGCTGCGAGTTCCATTTACCAAACGATAGGGGGGTGCTCCAGCCTGGGGCTGTGACCAGGTGGACAAGAGATTACCATGTTCGTGCACATTCTTGGCATTCATTTACGAAATCGTCTATCTGCTTCGTTACCAGTCTTAATCAATGAGTTACCAGTGCCAATCAATAAGTTACACTGAGTTACACTTCCACACAACACAACAATGATCATTTGTGCCAAATTTGGTCGCAATCACATCAGCGGTTTCGGAGAAGTTGCAAGTGTTTACAGACTGAGGGACGGACGATGCGCCATCGCTTAAGTTCACCTGAACTTCATTCCAGGTGAGCTAAAAAGGAGTCGATGTTCATCTTCTTCCTTTAATGTCCAACTTTGTGACCCATACATCAAGATTGTGAGAACCAGGACTCTGTACGGTTCAGCTTTGGTGTCAATTTATGAAAACAAATGTAAAATTCCTTGTCGAGGTTTAGTTTTTATTACCTCACCTGGAACAAAGTTCAGGTGAGCTTATGCGATGGCGCATCGTCCGTCCGTCAGCTCGTCTGTCCGTCCGTCCGTAAACACTTGAAACTTCTTCTCCGAAACCGCTGATGGGATTGCGACCAAATTTGGCACAAATGATCATTGTTGTGTTTCGACTAAAGTTTGTTCAGGACATTAAAAAAAATTGGGGTCTAAGGGGGTTTACCGGGGTCAAAGTGGGTCCAGGTTTGACCCCCCCAAAATAGGAATTTGCTTTTTCCTCAGAAACTACACACACTATTTCGATGAAACTTGACCACAACCTTCACCACCCTTGAGGTACCAAAGTTCGTTCACGGCATTAAAAGAAATTTGCCCCTTTGGGGGTATATGTGTGGGCGGTGCGGGGGGAAGGCCGGGGGGTTGGGAGCGTGGAGGCCGCTACGTCAGGGTTATTGCCCCTACGTTTTGTACTCATAGCTTTCAAATGCAACAAATGTACCAACGCACCAATCGCAAGACCGGGGACTTACCAATGAACGTTTCAGGCGACACGTCCCCAACATCGGTCAGCTGAGCCAAGGTTTTCATGAATCCTGTTGGGACGGAACACGGTTTTATAAGAAAAATGAGAACATCGGCCCTGAGCCTTTGCTCTCGTCAAAGACCCAGTTGGTTATGGTTTTCAGACGTTTTTTTTTACTTCATACAATCTAAAGAGGCTGGCAGGACAGCACTGACCAATGAGCACTGGCTATTCGAGCCAATGAGCACTGGAAAATCAGTGCACCGGCCATGGAGCTGTCTAGCCTGGGATTGAATCTCGACCCAGCTAAAAACTGCCATCCTGGCGTTTCACGTTCAGGGTGATGCACCGATGTGGGTGCCGTCCATTGGCAGGACGACGAGCCGGAGGACCGATCCGTTAGCAAAGACCATTGGTGGACGTGAAAGATCCTACGGTGAATCCCAGGGCGAGTCATCGCCGGCACCCTGGAACAAATTACAAATTCCCGCCACACTCATTCAGAAGTAAAGCCAGACCGGCCGGTTCGTGAAACACTTGGACCAAAACGAGGTGGGCCCTCAAGAAGCTGGGATTTATTTGGGCCGTCAAATACTCGTACGTACTTCATACCATTTAGAGGTAACTGAACACAATCCAAAAGCAAGATATTTTGTTATTACGAGATTAATGTAAACAAATCAGCAACAATTCATTAGATTGTAATCAGAGATAAATAAAAATCAACAACAAACAAGGCATAGGTTTTCAATACAGCATTCTGTGTGTTCCGTCGGTCAGACATAAGTCTTTGTCTGGGTGGATAAAATCAAAGAGCACCTCTGTCGAAGTCTCGAGTGCAGAGTGGCCGCAGACGTAGGCCGTCCATGTTTGGCTCACTGATAACCTGGTTGTCCACGGGCAGGTTCCGGAGCAGCACCTCGTCGAAGAGGGGAATGTCGTTCAGCGCCATGTTGCCTTGAGAATAAAACTAGGTACAAGGGTGAGAATAGCCAGGCTCAGGTGCAATCGTGGTAATGGAATGACAGCAAATAAAAAACTAATGAGAATAATAAAATAACACATTCGCCATAAAACCACGAACATCACCTTTCTTCCACATTCCACATTTATTAATAATCTATATAATAACACGCTTGTTCGTCCCTCCGTGTGCATGTCACGCTCCTTTCCAGCCATTGGCTGGACAGCTGGCCTAACCCACCCGCAAATGTACCCGGAAAAATCATACGGCCTCCATTTTGGTGCTGTGTGAGGCCAAAGACATCTTCAGAGCTGTCATATTCACAATCACCAGGCCCTCCCTATGGTTTTACCCTTCAGTGTAAAACGACCACAGTGACAGTTAAAAGGATCATCTAATATCGAAAGGTTGGAACTGATAGGTGTCACGGACCTTGTTTAGGCAACAGCAGTTATAGGCCTCAGCCTTCAGTACTTAAACTTCAGGCCTCTGGGCCAGTGCAATTGAATCTGTCTTAGCTATATAACCACGATATATTCACACTAGCTGAAGTCGGCCATCTTGGATCTGATCTCGAAACAAAATGTCACACATGTGTAAACCATCATTCTTTATATGTGTGCCAAGTTTGAACAAAATCGGACCATACATGTTCAATAAATGCTTGGGGACACGTTTATATAACAAAATGGCTGCCGGTCGGCCATCTTTGATCGCACCGTGAAACGAAATGATGTGCATATGTACACCATCGTGCATTGTCTATGTCCCAAGAATGAAGAAAATCGGTCCCATCGGTCCATCCCCGAGCACATACATGTCCAAGATACGATTGCGAACGGACGCATGCATGGACGGATGGACAGACGTAGGGGCAGATGGACGAGACACAATCAATAAGCCCCCGTTTCGGACTAAGTCCAATGGGGGCTAATAATTATTTTAGTTACGGGTGGTGGGGAGAGCAAGGGGGATCTCAGTTGTGTGGCTCGATGGTCCCAGTTGAGTGGTTCACTCTCTGGAGACCCGAGCTGTAATTTACCGATGGCTGACACTGGGCTGTGCACGAGATGGCGGCGTCCGGTCTCTTGGGCGGTGTCCGGTCTCTTGGGCGGTGTCCGGTCTCTTGGGCGGTGTCCGGTCTCTTGGGCGGTGTCCGGTCTCTTGGGCGGTGTCCGCTCTCTTGGGGTCCTGGGCTGTGAGGGACGGATAGGCACCATCATTGCCGTGTTATCTAGGCAGCCCTCTGGCCTCCTGCTGCACGGGTTGCACATGCGCTCTCAAGTGCGAGGTAGCACATGGGGCTACACCATGTTTGTAAGACCAATGTTCAAGTCTTCACTTAGCACAAGTGTGCCCTCAATGTCGCGGTGCAATGGAAGGAGAACATGGCTGATTAAAGATGCGAGTGGATCGGAGATGGGGAAAGAGAGACACAAGGCCGAGAGTGACAAGGAATCTAACTAGGCATCCGATTCTGGTTAATAATAAATTATTGGGGTTTACAAACACTTATACTGACACTCATTAAGATATAACTACTGAATAATTAACTCCTCGTTAATCCCCAAGTCATTTTCATAACAATTCCACATCCTTCCCCACAGACTCGTATCGAGACTCAACCGCAGATAGACCAGGACAGGACAGAAATGACAATGCAACAACAATTCTGTCCTATTCCAATACCAAAAGCATTCAAAGTACTGTGTAGTGAACGCGTTCGTGTTCCTAGTCTGTCGGCCAGAATCCTTTGCCGTCAGATGCATCCATCCCCAAGCTCTTACATTATCATTTCTAAATGGAATTTCAATATCCATTAAAAAGTAAACGTCGCTCTGAGAATGAGCATTTCCTTAAAGTGTTGCATAGCAACCAATAAACGATTGTTTTCAAAGTTAATGGAAGAGTGAGGCAACAGTTCCTGGCAGCTGTGCATTGGCCATGGTGCAGCGTGTATAAGGTCAGAGACCAGGCAATGTTTATTTTTGAAATGACAGCAGGCCGGTCTTGGAGCTTGGCAGAGACGCTTGGCAGCGGGCAAGCAGTTTGACGTTATTGACCGGCTGGAGATGCTGGCGGGAGGTCTGGCCAACTCTAACCCAATTTATTATGTCCTTTGGGGAGGAACCCAATGTCTAACCCAATTTATTATGTCCTTTGGGGAGGAATCCCTGGTGTTGGGCTAGCGGCTAGGGTGCCGGCTTAGGATCCTAGGATCCTGGGTTCGAATCTCGGTCGATCGCCGAATTAATGCCAGGGGGGTTGACTCAGCCTGTCATCCTTCCGAGGTCGGCTAATTGAGTACCAGTTCACTGGTAATTCCCTGTTTGTCGTTGAAGGCGGCAAAAAGGGTTGGCGTCAGGAAGGGCATCCGGCCGTAAAACATTGCTTCAAAAAGGGGACCGAAAAACAACAACTACCACGGTCCCCGAAAAGGCCAACCCCCGCTTTGCGGGGAAAAATGGCCTCTAAACGGTGGTTGGTTGGTTGGTTGGTTTGGGGAGGAAACTTTGGATGGTGCGGAGGAGAGAATCGAATCTAAACCCGAGTGCATATAACTACAATAAGGCAATTCTGTGTGGGGGCATCTGATAATTATAGAATTGAAAACGGCTGGGCAAATCCCCACCACCAAATTTTGCATATGGGGCACCCAAGGTCAGATCATGGGCACAGAATAATTCTCACCGCTTCTCCCCGGGGGAATGTGGGGAGACGACTTGCGATTTTCATCTGTACACGGAGAATAGTGCAAGTAGCTTAACTACTCAGCCATATCAGAGGGAGCCGGTATTGACACAACAACCCCCACCCCGCCTTCCGCACCACCACCACCTAAACAAGACCCGATCGCAAAATTCCCTAAAATGCCAATTGGTCCCATGCAATTTGGACGTTAAATTTCGTTTGGTCCTGTGCCCCCTCTGCTCTCTTAGACCTGTCAATCTGTTGCTGCTACTACCAATGTCAACTGCTTGGGATCAATAGCCCTGATCCTTCTGGTACTCCTGCTGCTCCCCGCTGATCTGAACTGGACTCCGTGTGAGGGCACCCGAATTGGCCTCCATGTGATGGCACCTGGCCTCCTTGGTGTCTGTGCCGGCCTCCTTGGTGTCTGTGCTGGCCTCCTTCCCAGCCACCATTCTGTTTATCTCCACATTCAAGTCCTCCATGGCCATTATTTGTCTTATCTCGTGTGCCTTAAGAGACACCATCTCACTCCTGCATGAAGCTGAGCTGCTGGGTGGCATCTTCACTGCACACCTTACCAGCCACTCTATCTCGATCGATGTCACTCTGACAAATAAATGCCCGTCCTCTTTTGGGCTAAATTCGACCTCCACATCGTTTTATTTTATTTTGAAAAAGAACACAATTAACCCCTAAAGTCCAAAATGTAAAACGAATTTCCCGACACCAACAAATTGACATTTTAGTGAGGGTAACGATCCCACTCGCTGACGATCAATTTGTAATGGGCTAGCTAGATCAATTTGACGATCAATTTCTCTAGCAAGTCACGTTAGACCACTGTAAAACTAACTAAAAAGATGTGGAGCGGAGGCAAAACAGCGCATATTCCACCAAAATCCGGTTGCATTTCATTCAGTTGTACCACATAGATGTTTCAGCACGTGTGGAAGGATTTACTTACGCCGAAGGACAAAATCGCACATCAAAATGCACAGAACTTTGTCATTAAAGTAACAGGTTTAACTAGGACGGCACTCCCTAGAGCGCATACCTCCGGCAGGCTGAACAGTTTATGTTTTCTATCCCACTGTTAGGCCGGATCTGGATTCGGAGCTGAACCAAAATATAATCGGCTTGTTCTCGTCACCAAACCAATTCATCCACCAAGTTTTTTCCTAATCCGTCCACACTTTTCTAAAATCCCACCAAGTTTTTTCCGAATCCGTCCACACATTTCTGAAATCCCACCAAGTTTTTTCCGAATCCGTCCACACTTTTTTGAAATCCCACCAAGTTTTTTCCGAATCCGTCTGCACTTTTCTGAAATCCCACCAAGTTTTTTACGAATCCGTCCACTTTATTGAAATCCCACCAAGTTTTTTCCGAATCCGTCCGCACTTTTCTGAAATCCCACCAGGTTTTTTCCGAATCCGTCCACACATTTCTGAAATCCCACCAAGTTTTTTCCGAATCCGTCCACACTTTTTTGAAATCCCACCAAGTTTTTTCCGAATCCGTCCACACTTTTCTGAAATCCCACCAAGTTTTTTCCGAATCCGTCCACACTTTTCTGAAATCCCACCAAGTTTTTTCCAAATCCGTCCACACTTTTTTGAAATCCCACCAAGTTTTTCCGAATCGGTCCACACTTTTTTGAAATCCCACCAAGTTTTTTTCCGAATGTCATCATTTGGTCCTTGTCGCACATCCAAACTCTCCATCAAATTTCATGTCCCCCCCTCACTCACTACTGTTCCTTTTGTCTCACTACTGTTGCGTCCTGATCTGTTCAGTGTGCTAGCTCTTCCATGAGCCTCAACTCTGTATACACAAAAACTACTGAATAATTAACCCTTTATTAACCCCCAAGTCATTTTCATAATAATATGTTCAAATAACTCTCGCATCAGTGGTACGACCCGGAATTATTTGGCTTGAAAATAAACAAAAGGCTCGGTGTTTGTAAGGCCTGGCACGATGTCCCAAAGGTATGTGCACTTAACTTTGAGATGTCTAGCCTGGGATTGATCCTCGACGTAGCTAAAAGCTGCCATCGCGATGTTTTGTACGCAGGGCCTTCCCTCGGATGAAAGTGAAAGGTGCGAGGAGAGCTCGGCGGGTGAAGTACCAACCGAGAATGAAGGTGTGGAGGTTGAAAGAGGTGACAGTAAGGGAGGCATTAAAAGAGAGGCTGAGTAGGGTCGAGGATGATGTGGTTGAGCTTAAAAGTGGTTGGATGTCAATGAAAGCTAGTCTGTTGGGAGCCGTTGGTGAGGTATGTGCATGGACAAAAGGACCACCGAGGCACTCGGAAACATTGTGGTGGGATGATGAAGTTGGAAAGAGGATTGACGAGAAGAGGAAGAAGTTCAAGGAGTGGCAGAAGGCGAAGGGTCCGGGAGCAGAAACAGCAGAGCATGAAAGTTATAAGGCATCCAGGAAGGCTGCAAAGAAAGAGGTAGCAAAGGCGCAGGAGGCATGAAGGAAAATGTTTGGAGAACGCTTGGATTCCGAAGAGGGTCAGAGAGCGGTATTCAGGATTGCAAAGCAGATAGCGAAAGAGAGGTGTGATGTGATGGGGGTGAGTTGCTTGAAGGATGAAGTGGGACAAATCGTTGTCGACCAGATGGAATTAAAGGAAGATGGAAAAGATATATGGAAATGCTGTTGAATACAGAGAATGAATGGGACGGCAACATCGAGAGTAACCCAGTTTTAGGACCGGCAGAGAAGATAACTGAGAAGGAAGTTGAGGAAGCGATAAAAGCAATGAAAGGTAGAAAAGCGGGAGGGCCGACGGGAGTTGTGGGAGATATGTTGAAGGCAGCAGGAAGTTGGGGTGTGAAGAGAATGACAGAGATCTGTAATCTGGGGGTGAAAGAAGGCCGCATTCCAGTGGATTGGGAACTGAGTACCCTCGTCCCTCTATACAAGGGGAAAGGTGACCCTCTGGAGTGTGGCTCGTACCGAGCGATAAAGTTATTGGAGCATGGAATGAAGGTATTGGAAAGGGTGTTGGAGAGGAGGATAAGGAAGAAAGTGAAGATCGACGAAATGCAGTTTGGATTTATGCCAGGAAGAGGAACGACAGACGCGCTTTTCATTGTGAGGCAGTTGCAGGAGAAGTACATGGAGAAGAGGAAGAAGTTGTTTCTTGGGTTTGTTGATCTGGAGAAAACATTCGATCGGGTTCCACGCAAAGTATTGACATGGGCAATGAGGAAGTTAGGAGTAGAGGAATGGTTGATCAGAGTAGTGATGGCAATGTACAAAAGAGCGCGCACAGCTGTAAGGACGGGAACAGTGGTGAGTTTGAGGTGAAGGTGGAAGTGCATCAGGGGTCGGTACTAAGTCCACTACTATTTGTAGCTGTGATGGAGGTGCTGGCTCAGAACGTAAAGGAGGGTTTACCGTGGGAGTTGTTGTATGCAGATGATCTGGTGTTGATTGCGGAAAGTATGGATGGACTGAAGGAAAAGATGAACAAGTGGAAGGAATGTATGGAGACAAAAGGTCTGAAGGTGAATATCGGAAAGGCGAAGGTGATGGCAAGTGGTGAAGCATGTGGTGAGGTGGAAAGAACTGGGAAGTGGCCGTGTGCTGTGTGTAGGAAGGGTGTCGGAGTGAACTCCATTCAATGTACAATGTACGCTGAGTGGGTTCATCAAAAATGTAGTGGTCTGAGAGGGTCATTAACCAGTGTGGCAGCTACATTCAAATGCAAGGTGTGCACAGAGGGAGCTGCAGATGGAGGAAATGATGAGTTGGATCTTGGAGACGGCGTGAAGCTGGAAGGTGTGAAAACATTTTGCTACCTCGGAGACATGCTGAATGGAGAAGGTGGATCAGACTCGGCAACGGTTGCTCGAGTGAGATGTGCATGGAAGAAGTTTCGGGAACTGAGTGGCATGCTGACGAGGAGGGGAGTGTCGTTGAAGCTGAAGGGAAAGGTGTATGCTGCATGTGTGAGAAGTGTTATGATTTATGGGAGCGAGACATGGGTAATGAACGTAGAGCAGCAACGAAGATTGGAAAGGGTGGAAATGCAAATGGTTCGACGGATGTGCAGAGTATCTTTGAGAGAGAGGAAGACAAATGATGAATTGCGAAAGATGATGGGAATAGAGCCTGTGATTGATGCTGTGAAGAGGAACAGGTTGAGATGGTTTGGTCATGTGTTGAGGAAGTATGAAAGTGACTGGTTGAGAAGAGTGATGGAAATGAATGTGGAAGGAAGTAGAGGACGGGGAAGACCGAGAAAGACTTGGCTAAAGATGGTGGAAGAAGAAATGCGGGCAAGGGGGTTAACAAGGAGAGATGCAGAAAATAGGGCAAAATGGAGAAGATTGTCATGGGGACCGCAAGGCTAACCCCCGCTCTAGCAGGGAAAATGGCCTTAAAATGCATGTTGTTGTTGTTGTTGTTGGCCTTCCCTCGGATGGACGTTAAACCGGAGGAGGTGTGCACCGGTTGTTGATGGATGTTAAAATCCTTTCGTGAAAAGGAGGCAGGCGAGTTATCTCCAATATCCTGAAAAAATACGACAAATTCCTGCCCTGACTGAACGACTGCCGACAAGGTAATGGCAAACCACCTAGCACACCTGTGTACCAAACGACGTACCCAAACCACCGATTACTGTTCCTGGGAGGACAAAAAGGTGATCTGTATCAAAACGAGACAATTAAAAGAAATCTCAAATTAAAGATCAACAGGTTGAGGATAAATATATCAGAGATCTTGAGACAATTATAAAAGGAGACGATTTGAAGAGAAAAATATTTGCGATTTTATTGCTTCACAAAAGTTATAGCAACGTCTTCAATCGAAGGAGTCAAAACGAAGGTTGAACGGTTAACGTATCCGACAGTTTGCTGGGTTTGTTTTGAGGGAACGTTGGGCGAGGAATGCAGCAATTGTAATGCTCTTCAATGATGCCAAACACCTGAATCAGAAAGTGACGTTCGATATGACAGCTCAGGTTGGTATGACGTACGTGGCACGGTCGGCCAGGAAACTACCTCGTTTCTGTACTATTACATACAGGTCCATTAAAGAGCAGAGCAAAGCAGGGGTACAGCACCAGCGGTTAAGGGTGCTCGATATGAAGGGGGGAGGGGGGAGGGGGGGGGAGGGGTGAGGCCCGATGGAGTCAGGGGAAAATTTCCCCTAAAAATTTGTGCGGGGTTTTCCCCACACCCCAAAAGAGCGAGGGGAATGAATGGGCAGAAGAGGAATGAATGGTGAGGAGAGGAATGAATGGCGAGAAGAGGAATGAATGGGGAGAAGCGGATGGATGGGGAGAGGCGGAATGAATGGGGAGAAGAGGAATGAATGGGGAGAAGAGGAATGAATGGGGAGAAGAGGAATGAATGGGGAGAAGAGGAATGAATGGGGAGAAGTGGAATGAATGGGGAGAAGAGGCATGAATGGGGAGAAGAGGATTGAATCAGAGAGGAATGAATGGGGAGAAGCGGAATGAATGGGGAGAAGAGGAATGAATGGGGAGAAGAGGAATGAATGGGGAGAAGAGGCATGAATGGGGAGAAGAGGATTGAATCAGAGAGGAATGAATGGGAGAAGAGGAATGAATGGGGAGAAGAGGATTGAATGGGGAAAAGAGGATTGAATGGGGAGAAGAGGATTGAATGGGGAAAAGAGGATTGAATGGGGAAAAGAGGATTGAATGGGGAGAAGAGGATTGAATGGGGAGAAGAGGATTGAATGGGGAGAAGAGGATTGAATGGGGAGTAGAGGATTGAATGGGGAGTAGAGGATTGAATGGGGAGAAGAGGATTGAATGGGGAGAAGAGGAATGAATGGGGAGAAGAGGATTGAATGGGGAGAAGAGGCTTGAATGGGGAGAAGAGGATTGAATGGGGAGAAGAGGATTGAATGGGGAGAAGAGGATTGAATGGGGAGAAGAGGCTTGAATGGGGAGAAGAGGATTGAATGGGGAGCAGAGGATTGAATCAGAGAGGAATTAATGGGGAGAAGAGGCTTGAATGGGGAGAAGAGGATTGAATGGGGAGTAGAGAATTGAATGGGGAGAAGAGAATTGAATGGGGAGAAGAGAATTGAATGGGGAGAAGAGGATTGAATGGGGAAAAGAGGATTGAATGGGGAAAAGAGGATTGAATGGGGAGTAGAGAATTGAATGGGGAGAAGAGAATTGAATGGGGAGAAGAGAATTGAATGGGGAGAAGAGGATTGAATGGGGAGAAGAGGATTGAATGGGGAAAAGAGGATTGAATGGGGAGTAGAGAATTGAATGGGGAGAAGAGAATTGAATGGGGAGAAGAGAATTGAATGGGGAGAAGAGGATTGAATGGGGAAAAGAGGATTGAATGGGGAGAAGAGAATTGAATGGGGAAAAGAGGATTGAATGGGGAGTAGAGGATTGAATGGGGAGAAGAGGAATGAATGGGGAGAAGAGGATTGAATGGGGAGAAGAGGATTGAATGGGGAGAAGAGGATTGAATGGGGAAAAGAGGATTGAATGGGGAGTAGAGGATTGAATGGGGAGAAGAGGAATGAATGGGGAGAAGAGGATTGAATGGGGAGAAGAGGATTGAATGGGGAGTAGTGGATTGAATGGGGAGAAGAGGAATGAATGGGGAGAAGAGGAATGAATGGGGAGAAGAGGAATGAATGGGGAAAAGAGGATTGAATGGGGAGAAGAGGAATGAATGGGGAGAAGAGGATTGAATGGGGAGAAGAGGATTGAATGGGGAGTAGTGGATTGAATGGGGAGAAGAGGAATGAATGGGGAGAAGAGGATTGAATGGGGAGAAGAGGATTGAATGGGGAGAAGAGGATTGAATGGGGTAAAGAGGATTGAATGGGGAGTAGAGGATTGAATGGGGAGAAGAGGATTGAATGGGGAGTAGAGGATTGAATGGGGAAAAGAGGATTGAATGGGGAGTAGAGGATTGAATGGGGAGAAGAGGATTGAATGGGGAGTAGAGGATTGAATGGGGAGAAGAGGATTGAATGGGGAAAAGAGGATTGAATGGGGAAAAGAGGATTGAATGGGGAGTAGAGAATTGAATGGGGAGAAGAGGAATGAATGGGGAGAAGAGGATTGAATCAGAGAGGAAGTAATGGGAGAAGAGGATTGAATGGGGAGTAGAGGAATGAATGGGGAGTAGAGGATTGAATGGGGAGAAGAGGAATGAATGGGGAGAAGAGGATTGAATCAGAGAGGAAGTAATGGGAGAAGAGGATTGAATGGGGAGAAGAGGATTGAATGTGGAAAAGAGGATTGAATGGGGAAAAGAGGATTGAATGGGGAGAAGAGAATTGAATGGGGAAAAGAGGATTGAATGGGGAAAAGAGGATTGAATGGGGAGAAGAGGATTGAATGGGGAAAAGAGGATTGAATGGGGAAAAGAGGATTGAATGGGGAGAAGAGGATTGAATGGGGAGAAGAGGATTGAATGGGGAGAAGAGGATTGAATGGGGAGTAGAGGATTGAATGGGGAGTAGAGGATTGAATGGGGAGAAGAGGATTGAATGGGGAGAAGAGGAATGAATGGGGAGAAGAGGATTGAATGGGGAGAAGAGGCTTGAATGGGGAGAAGAGGATTGAATGGGGAGAAGAGGATTGAATGGGGAGAAGAGGATTGAATGGGGAGAAGAGGCTTGAATGGGGAGAAGAGGATTGAATGGGGAGCAGAGGATTGAATCAGAGAGGAATTAATGGGGAGAAGAGGCTTGAATGGGGAGAAGAGGATTGAATGGGGAGTAGAGAATTGAATGGGGAGAAGAGAATTGAATGGGGAGAAGAGAATTGAATGGGGAGAAGAGGATTGAATGGGGAAAAGAGGATTGAATGGGGAAAAGAGGATTGAATGGGGAGTAGAGAATTGAATGGGGAGAAGAGAATTGAATGGGGAGAAGAGAATTGAATGGGGAGAAGAGGATTGAATGGGGAGAAGAGGATTGAATGGGGAAAAGAGGATTGAATGGGGAGTAGAGAATTGAATGGGGAGAAGAGAATTGAATGGGGAGAAGAGAATTGAATGGGGAGAAGAGGATTGAATGGGGAAAAGAGGATTGAATGGGGAGAAGAGAATTGAATGGGGAAAAGAGGATTGAATGGGGAGTAGAGGATTGAATGGGGAGAAGAGGAATGAATGGGGAGAAGAGGATTGAATGGGGAGAAGAGGATTGAATGGGGAGAAGAGGATTGAATGGGGAAAAGAGGATTGAATGGGGAGTAGAGGATTGAATGGGGAGAAGAGGAATGAATGGGGAGAAGAGGATTGAATGGGGAGAAGAGGATTGAATGGGGAGTAGTGGATTGAATGGGGAGAAGAGGAATGAATGGGGAGAAGAGGAATGAATGGGGAGAAGAGGAATGAATGGGGAAAAGAGGATTGAATGGGGAGAAGAGGAATGAATGGGGAGAAGAGGATTGAATGGGGAGAAGAGGATTGAATGGGGAGTAGTGGATTGAATGGGGAGAAGAGGAATGAATGGGGAGAAGAGGATTGAATGGGGAGAAGAGGATTGAATGGGGAGAAGAGGATTGAATGGGGTAAAGAGGATTGAATGGGGAGTAGAGGATTGAATGGGGAGAAGAGGATTGAATGGGGAGTAGAGGATTGAATGGGGAAAAGAGGATTGAATGGGGAGTAGAGGATTGAATGGGGAGAAGAGGATTGAATGGGGAGTAGAGGATTGAATGGGGAGAAGAGGATTGAATGGGGAAAAGAGGATTGAATGGGGAAAAGAGGATTGAATGGGGAGTAGAGAATTGAATGGGGAGAAGAGGAATGAATGGGGAGAAGAGGATTGAATCAGAGAGGAAGTAATGGGAGAAGAGGATTGAATGGGGAGTAGAGGAATGAATGGGGAGTAGAGGATTGAATGGGGAGAAGAGGAATGAATGGGGAGAAGAGGATTGAATCAGAGAGGAAGTAATGGGAGAAGAGGATTGAATGGGGAGAAGAGGATTGAATGTGGAAAAGAGGATTGAATGGGGAAAAGAGGATTGAATGGGGAGAAGAGAATTGAATGGGGAAAAGAGGATTGAATGGGGAAAAGAGGATTGAATGGGGAGAAGAGGAATGAATGGGGAAAAGAGAATTGAATGGGGAGAAGAGGATTGAATGGGGAAAAGAGGATTGAATGGGGAAAAGAGGATTGAATGGGGAAAAGAGGATTGAATGGGGAAAAGAGGATTGAATGGGGAGAAGAGAATTGAATGGGGAAAAGAGGATTGAATGGGGAAAAGAGGATTGAATGGGGAGAAGAGGATTGAATGGGGAAAAGAGGATTGAATGGGGAGTAGAGGATTGAATGGGGAGAAGAGGAATGAATGGGGAGAAGAGGATTGAATGGGGAGAAGAGGATTGAATGGGGAAAAGAGGATTGAATGGGGAGAAGAGGATTGAATGGGGTAAAGAGGATTGAATGGGGAGAAGAGGATTGAATGGGGAAAAGAGGATTGAATGGGGTAAAGAGGATTGAATGGGGTAAAGAGGATTGAATGGGGTAAAGAGGATTGAATGGGGAGAAGAGGATTGAATGGGGTAAAGAGGATTGAATGGGGAGAAGAGGATTGAATGGGGTAAAGAGGATTGAATGGGGAGAAGAGGATTGAATGGGGAAAAGAGGATTGAATGGGGAGAAGAGGATTGAATGGGGAGAAGAGGATTGAATGGGGAAAAGAGGATTGAATGGGGAGAAGAGGTTTGAATGGGGAGTAGAGGATTGAATGGGGAGAAGAGGATTGAATGGGGAAAAGAGGATTGAATGGGGAAAAGAGGATTGAATGGGGTAAAGAGGATTGAATGGGGAGAAGAGGATTGAATGGGGTAAAGAGGATTGAATGGGGAGAAGAGGATTGAATGGGGTAAAGAGGATTGAATGGGGAGAAGAGGATTGAATGGGGTAAAGAGGATTGAATGGGGAGAAGAGGATTGAATGGGGAAAAGAGGATTGAATGGGGTAAAGAGGATTGAATGGGGTAAAGAGGATTGAATGGGGTAAAGAGGATTGAATGGGGAAAAGAGGATTGAATGGGGTAAAGAGGATTGAATGGGGAGAAGAGGATTGAATGGGGAAAAGAGGATTGAATGGGGAAAAGAGGATTGAATGGGGAGAAGAGGATTGAATGGGGTAAAGAGGATTGAATGGGGAGAAGAGGATTGAATGGGGAAAAGAGGATTGAATGGGGAGAAGAGGATTGAATGGGGAGAAGAGGATTGAATGGGGAAAAGAGGATTGAATGGGGAGAAGAGGTTTGAATGGGGAGTAGAGGATTGAATGGGGAGAAGAGGATTGAATGGGGAAAAGAGGATTGAATGGGGAAAAGAGGATTGAATGGGGAGTAGAGGATTGAATGGGGAGAAGAGGATTGAATGGGGAAAAGAGGATTGAATGGGGAAAAGAGGATTGAATGGGGAGTAGAGGATTGAATGGGGAGAAGAGGATTGAATGGGGAGAAGAGGATTGAATGGGGAAAAGAGGATTGAATGGGGAAAAGAGGATTGAATGGGGAGAAGAGGATTGAATGGGGGAAAAGAGGATTGAATGGGGAAAAGAGGATTGAATGGGGAAAAGAGGATTGAATGGGTAGTAGAGGATTGAATGGGGAGAAGAGGATTGAATGGGGAAAAGAGGATTGAATGGGGAGAAGAGGATTGAATGGGGAAAAGAGGATTGAATGGGGAAAAGAGGATTGAATGGGGAGTAGAGGATTGAATGGGGAGAAGAGGATTGAATGGGGAGAAGAGGATTGAATGGGGAAAAGAGGATTGAATGGGGAGAAGAGGATTGAATGGGGAAAAGAGGATTGAATGGGGAGTAGAGGATTGAATGGGGAGAAGAGGATTTAATGGGGAGAAGAGGATTTAATGGGGAGAAGAGGATTGAATCAGAGAGGAATTAATGGGGAGAAGAGGATTGAATGGGGAAAAGAGGATTGAATGGGGAGTAGAGGATTGAATGGGGAGAAGAGGATTGAATGGGGAGAAGAGGATTGAATGGGGAAAAGAGGATTGAATGGGGAGTAGAGGATTGAATGGGGAGAAGAGGATTGAATGGGGAGAAGAGGATTGAATCAGAGAGGAATTAATGGGGAGAAGAGGATTGAATGGGGAAAAGAGGATTGAATCAGAGAGGAATGAATGGGGAGAGGAGGAATGAATGGGGAAAAGAGGATTGAAATAGAGAGGAATTAATGGGGGAGAAGAGGATTGAATGGGGGAGAAGAGGATTGAATGGGGAGTAGACGATTGAATGGGGAGAAGAGGATTTAATGGGGAGAAGATGATTGAATGGGGAAAAGAGGATTGAATGGGGAGAAGAGGATTGAATCAGAGAGGAATTAATGGGGAGAAGAGGATTGAATCAGAGAGGAATTAATGGGGAGAAGAGGATTGAATGGGGAAAAGAGGATTGAATCAGAGAGGAATGAATGGGGAGAAGAGGATTGAATGGGGAGAAGAGAATTGAATGGGGAGAAGAGGATTGAATGGGGAGAAGAGGATTGAATGGGGAGAAGAGGATTGAATGGGGAGAAGAGGATTGAATGGGGAGTAGACGATTGAATGGGGAGAAGAGGATTGAATGGGGAGTAGAGGATTGAATGGGGAGAAGAGGATTGAATGGGGAGAAGAGGATTGAATGGGGAGAAGAGGATTGAATGGGGAGAAGAGGATTGAATGGGGAGTAGAGGATTGAATGGGGAGTAGAGGATTGAATGGGGAGAAGAGGATTGAATGGGGAGAAGAGGAATGAATGGGGAGAAGAGGATTGAATGGGGAGAAGAGGATTGAATGGGGAGAAGAGGCTTGAATGGGGAGAAGAGGATTGAATGGGGAGTAGAGAATTGAATGGGGAGAAGAGAATTGAATGGGGAGAAGAGAATTGAATGGGGAGAAGAGGATTGAATGGGGAGAAGAGGATTGAATGGGGAGAAGAGGATTGAATGGGGAGTAGACGATTGAATGGGGAGAAGAGGATTGAATGGGGAGAAGTGGATTGAATGGGGAGTAGACGATTGAATGGGGAGAAGAGGCTTTAATGGGGAGAAGAGGATTGAATCAGAGAGGAATTAATGGGGAGAAGAGGATTGAATGGGGAAAAGAGGATTGAATCAGAGAGGAATTAATGGGGGAGAAGAGGATTGAATGGGGAGAAGAGGATTGAATCAGAGAGGAATGAATGGGAGAAGAGGATTGAATTAAAGAGGAGGAATGTGCGCGATGGGAGTGAAGATGCCTGTTGTACCATAACACTGTTATTAACACGGATTGACACGTTAATGTTACAAACACCGTGCTCGTTCCGATTACAACGCTTTGATCCGCTTCGTGGTATATATAGAGTCGTGAGAGGGTAGTTTGATCCGCTTTGTGGTATATATAGAGTCGTGAGAGGGTAGTTTGATCCGCTTCGTGGTATATATAGGGTCGTGAGAGGGTAGTTTGATCCGCTTCGTGGTATATATAGGCTATGCCGCTATAGGGTCGTGAGGGTAGTTTGATCCGCTTCCTGGTATTTATGGAGTAGTGAGAGGGTAGTTTGATCCGCTTCGTGGTATATATATATAGAGTAGTGAGAGGGTAGTTTGATCCGCTTCGTGGTATATATATATAGAGTAGTGAGAGGGAAGTTTGATCCGCTTCGTGGTATATATAGAGGAGTGAGAGAGAAGTTTGATCCGCTTCGTGGTATATATAGAGTCGTGAGAGGGTAGTTTGATCCGCTTCGTGGTATATATAGAGTCGTGAGAGGGTAGTTTGATCCGCTTCGTGGTATATATATAGTCGTGAGAGAGTAGTTTGATCCGCTTCGTGGTATATATAGAGTAGTGAGAGGGTAGTTTGATCCGCTTCGTGGTATATATAGAGTAGTGAGAGGGTAGTTTGCTCCGCTTCGTGGTATATATAGAGTAGTGAGAGGGTAGTTTGATCCGCTTCGTGGTATATATAGAGTAGTGAGAGGGTAGTTTGATCCGCTTCGTGGTATATATGGAGGAGTGAGAGGGTAGTTTGATCCGCTTCATGGTATATATAGAGTCGTGAGAGGGTAGTTTGATCCGCTTCGTGGTATATATAGGGTCGTGAGAGGGTAGTTTGATCCGCTTCGTGGTATATATAGGGTCGTGAGAGGGTAGTTTGATCCGCTTCGTGGTATATATAGAGTAGTGAGAGGGTAGTTTGATCCGCTTCGTGGTATATATATAGAGTAGTGAGAGGGTAGTTTGATCCGCTTCGTGGTATATATATAGAGTAGTGAGAGGGTAGTTTGATCCGCTTCGTGGTATATATATAGAGTAGTGAGAGGGTAGTTTGATCCGCTTTGTGGTACATATATATAGAGTCGTGAGAGGGTAGTTTGATCCACTTCGTGGTATATATAGGGTCGTGAGAGGTTAGTTTGATCCGCTTCGTGGTATATATAGGGTCGTGAGAGGGTAGTTTGATCCGCTTCGTGGTATATATAGAGTAGTGAGAGGGTAGTTTGATCCGCTTCGTGGTATATATAGGGTCGTGAGAGGGTAGTTTGATCCGCTTCGTGGTATATATAGAGTAGTGAGAGGGTAGTTTGATCCGCTTCGTGGTATATATAGGGTCGTGAGAGGGTAGTTTGATCCGCTTCGTGGTATATATAGGGTCGTGAGAGGGTAGTTTGATCCGCTTCGTGGTATATATAGAGTAGTTTGATCCGCTTCGTGGTATATATATATAGAGTCGTGAGAGGGTAGTTTGATCCGCTTCGTGGTATATATAGAGTCATGAGAGGGTAGTTTTTTTGTTTTTTTTTGTATACAAGATCGAGGCTCGTGAAAGAGCGAACATTAATCACACAGAAAGACAAACAGACACATAAAACAAATAACATCGGGAGCGGTAGACAAGATGGGGAGAGAGGGGGAAGGACACAAACACAACATTTGAGAGCAGGGACCGAGAGACATGGAGACATCGAGAGATCTGTGGGAGGGAGAGGGCTTTGGGGGGAGGCATGTGAAGGGGGGGGGGGGGTGTGGGAGAGGTATAAACATATGGACACTGCCAGGACTTCCAGGAAAGAAGTTGGAATTTCAAACAAGGTGGATCTGGGGTGAATTAGTGGGGGTAGAAAAGATCAAGGTTTTGGATGGGGGAAGATAAGAGATGGTGGTGAACAGCTGTTTTAAAGACCTGGAGGGAGGAGTGGGATTGAAGGGAGTGTGGGAGTTTGTTCCAGAGGCGGGAGAAAAGAGGAATGAAAGAGTGAAGGTGAGCAGAGAGCCGAGATTTCGGCAGTTTAACCATCAGAGGGTTGCTGGCAGATCTTGTGCGACCTGTAGGAATATTTGGGGGACAGAGCACAGAGAGAGCTGGGGGAGCAAGGCCGGAGAGGAGTCGGTAGAAGACAGAAAGACCACCTACCCTGCCTGCGGTGAGTGAGTGAAAGGCCCTCAGAGATAGCTTCATCGCGGGAGATTCCATTGATTTTGAAAGCTTTGGATTCAACAGCGTGAAGCCGAGCCAGGTGTGAGGCAGGAGCACCAGCCCATAGGGGAGAACAGTATTCCATTGAGCTGCGGATGAAAGCCTTGTATGTGGTGAGGACTGAGGAGCTCAGGTGTGCCGAGGAAGGACTTCGCACGACGGAGGATGCCCAGTCGGCGACTGGCTTTGGAGGCCAGCTTGGAAATGTGGTTTTCCCAAGAAAGATCATGGCAGATAGTGAGACCCAAAAGCTTGAGCGACAGAACTTCTTGGAGAGGATTGTTGAGAAAGTAGATGGGAGGGTTGTCCAGTCGATCTTTTCGGAGAGACATAGTAAGAGAGTGAGATTTGTCAGGATTGAAAGACATGTTCCACTTGTTTGACCAGTCTGTGATTTTGTCCAGGTCTTCAGAGAGTGAGGAGGCTGCAGACTGCCGATCTGAGGGAAGAGGAATGGAGCGGCAGAGAGTGGAGTCATCAGCAAAGAGATAGAGAGGATTTTCCAGAGAGTCGGAGAGATCATTGATAAAGACCAGAAAAAGCACAGGGCCCAGCACACTGCCTTGGGGAACTCCAGGCTGAACAGGAAGGGGAGATGAGAGAAATCCATTCAGGGCCACACGTTGACTACGACCAGAGAGGAAGTCCGCAAGCCATGCATGGAGATTTCCATGGATACCATAGGAGGAGAGTTTGGTGAGCAGAGCTGGGTGCCAGACCGTATCGAGGGCACGTGATATGTCAAGGGAGACAGCTCTGATTTCCTGTATGGCATTGAGGACCTCCATCCATTGTTGAGACAGCAGAAGCAGCATGTCCAGAGTAGAGTGACCTGGTCTGAAACCAAATTGATGATCAGAGATCAAGCCATTGGAGAAGAGGAAAGATTTCATATCCGAAGCAATGATGGATTCCATGACTTTGCTGATAATTGGGAGCAGGCTGATTGGTCTGTAGTTGCAAGGATCTGTTTTTGCACCTTTTTGTGTAAAGCGGTAATGTTAGCTGATTTCCAGGATGCTGGCAGATGACCTTGAGCAAAAGATAGGGTGAAAAGAACAGAGAGAGGGTGAGATAGAGCGGCAGAGCAGGATTTTAGGACCCGTGGGCTGATGCCGTCTGGTCCAGTTGCAGAATCAGAGTCGAGGTTTGACAAAAACTCCTCCACCTTGTCAGGAGAGAAGGACACAGAGTTCAGGAGCAGTTGGGTTCGACTGGGAAAGGTGGGAACAGAGAGAGATGGGTTTGGGACTAAGGATTTTGAGGCAAACACAGAGTTGAGGCATTCGGCTTTGTCACGTGCGATGTCAACTGTGTGGCCATTTGAGGTAAGGGAGGGGATGGAGGGGGAACAAACACCAGAAACGGATTTGACCAGACGCCACCAGGATTTGGAGGAAGGAGACAGGTTTGAGAGTTTATTCTTGAGTGAGGAGAGATAGTGCTTCCTGGCACTCCTGAGGGTAGACACACACTTGTTCTGAGCTTGGTGGAAGGAACTGAAATTGCCTTCAGTTGGATTAGCCTTCCAAGAGGCAAAGGCAAGTTGTTTCAGGGCAACTGCCTCACCACAAGATTCAGTGTACCATGGACGGGAGGAAGGGTAAGACAACTGAAGGCGAGATGGGATAAATCTGTGCATGAGAGAGATCAGTTTGCTTTGGAAGAATTCCCAGGAAGAATTGATGTCAGAGGCCGTGGAGATGGGAGACCAATCCAGACGATTGATGGCTGCTTGAAGACCATCCCAGTCGGCCTGAGTGAAATGCCAGACTCGTCGACGCTGAGGAGGCTCTCTGAGAATGGCCAGAGAGATGTCCACTTTGACAAGCACATGATCAGAAGAACCGATTGGAGCAGAAGAAGAGCAGCAGACATTAGCAGGGAAGTTTGTCATAACCAAGTCTAGAAGAGAAGATACTCCATTGGCTGAGATCCGGGTCGGGAAATTGACAGATTGTGTCAATCCCAGTGAGTCACAGAAGTCCTTTGCTGAGGTGCCATGACTGGTGAGAGAGGTACCCACACCCAACCAGGTGGCATGATGACAGTTGAAGTCACCACATATGAGGAAGAGAGAGTTGGGATGAGTGGATAGAAGTTGGTCCATGTTGTCAGACAGTGAAATGTAGATCGAGTCATCACTGTTTGGGAGACGGTACAGAACACATATGAACAAAAGGTGGGAGCGGAGAGGAAGCCGTAGCCAGAGGTACTCCTGGGGGTGAGGAGGAAAGAGGGCAGTGCAAGGAGAGTGAGGAAGAGAGTTTTTGATAAAGATAGCCACCCCACCACCAGGCCGAGGCTCAGGTCTATCATACCGGAGGAGGGAGTAACCAGGAAGAGATATTAAGGAATCAGAGACATCTTGAGGGAGGAAAGTCTCTGTTAAGCAGATTAAGTCTGGATTGTCAGAAGCAACCTGTATGGAGAGATCAGTCAGGTTTGAGCGAAGGCCCCGGATGTTTTTTTTTTTTTTTTTTTTTTTTTTTTTTTTTTTGTATACAAGATCGAGGCTCGTGAAAGAGCTAACAATAATCACAAAAAAGACAAACCGACACACAAAACACAAAAAAACAAGGGGAGCGGCAGACAAGATGGGGAGAGAGGGGGAAGGACACAAACACAACATTTGAGAGCAGGGACATCGGGAGGACTTGGGGGGAAGTGGGAGAGGAATAAAACATATGAACGCTGCAAGGACTCTGGGGTGAATTACCGGGGGTAGAAAAGATCAAGGTTTTCGATGGGGGAAGATAAGAGATGGTGGTGAACAGCTGTTTTAAAGACCTGGAGGGAGGAGTGGGATTGAATGGAGTGGGGGAGTTTGTTCCAGAGGCGGGAGAAAAGGGGAATGAAAGAGTGAAGGTGAGCAGAGAGCCTAGACTTTGGCAGTTTAACCATAAGAGGGTTGCAGGCAGATCTTGTGCGACCTGAAGGAATATTTGGGGGACAGAGCACAGAGAGAGCTGGGGGAGCAAGGCCAGAGAGGAGTCGGTAGAAGACAGAAAGACCACCAACCTGCCTGCGGTGAGTGAGTGAAAGGCCCTCGGAGTTGACTACATCGCAGGAGATTCCAATGATTCTGAAAGCTTTGGCCTCAACAGCGTGAAGCCGAGCAAGGTGTGAGGCAGGAGCACCAGCCCAGAGGGGGGAACAGTATTCCATTGAGCTGCGGATGAAAGCCTTGTATGTGGTGAGGAGCTCAGGTGTGCCAAGGAAGGACTTCGCACGACGGAGGATGCCCAGTCGGCGACTGGCTTTGGAGGCCAGCTTGGAAATGTGGTTTTCCCAAGAAAGATCATGGCAGATAGTGAGACCCAAAAGCTTGAGCGACAGAACTTCTTGGAGAGGATTGTTGAGAAAGTAGATGGGAGGGTTGTCCAGTCGGTCCTTTCGGAGAGACATTGTAAGAGTGTGAGATTTGTCAGGATTGAAAGACATGTTCCACTTGTTTGACCAGTCTGTGATTTTGTCCAGGTCTGCAGAGAGTGAGGAGGCTGCAGACTGCCGATCTGAGGGATGAGGAATGGAGCGGCAGATAGTGGAGTCATCAGCAAAGAGATAGAGAGGATTTTCCAGAGAGTCGGAGAGGTCATTGATGAAGACCAGAAATAGCACAGGACAGGTCCATACCGTTAATGAAGAGAGAGGGGGAGCATCAGGTACAGGACAGGGGAGGGGAGGAGTAGGGTAAGATGAAGGATGAGAGGGGGAGGTAGGGAGAGCAGTTGATAGTGTGTCAGATATTGCAGAAGAGTTCCAAGAAAGGGAAGGATGAGGAGGCTGAAAGGTTTGATGGTGAAGGGATGAGGCACAGTGAGGGGTTGTTTGAGGGGGGGCAGAGGAAAGTAGAAGGTTTGGGGGGGTGGAGGTATGAGATAGAAGGGAGACGAAGTGGGGAGGAGGCAGCTTGGAGGAGGAGGGGGGAGGAGGGAGAATTGGAGAGGAATGGTATGGGGGGAGTATTGAATGGGAGGGGTTGGGGGGGAGTTTTGAAGGGGAGGAGTGAGGGGGGAGTTTAGGAGGGGAGGTGCAAGGGGGGGGGGGGGATTTGGATGGGAGGGGCAAGAGGGGAGTTTAGAAAGTGGATGATTAATGAAAGACGAACATTGATAACAAATTGGGTTTGTTGTGATTTTCAAGTTAGCAATCCGATTCAGAACGATGGAGGAGGGATGGAATGAATGTGAATTTAGACCATGTAGTGAGGGAGACGTATAAGATATTGAATTTCTTTTTTTTGAAGTGGAATGAGTTGGAGAGGAAATTGAGAAAAGCCTTTTAAATAGGAAGAAAAACAGCGTGTTGTAATATACCACTGAATAAAACACAGAAGGGGAAAGGTTAAACATATTTAAATAATATTTAAACAGAACTGTGAACCATCTTATATGCACAAAATACCAACGGGGGGAGAGCCGAGAGGGACCACCACGAGTCACGTGAACAGGGCAAACGGTGGATGGCAAGGAGATAATGGGGGCGGGGCGAACAGCACACCTGGACAGAAAATACAGGATGAGACAACAGTACACGTGGAGAAAGGAAAATAAATGTTTTTTTTTTTTTTTTTTTTTTTTTTTTTTTTTTTTTTTTTTTTTTTTTTTTTTTTTTTTTTTTTTTTTTTTTTTTTTTTTTTTTTTGTTTGTTTGTTTTTGGGGGGGGGGGTTTAGAACGTTAGACAGAGTATTATGTTCGGGGTAGAAGAGAAAAAACTAAGCCAAGCAAAACACGCTTAAGTTAACAAAACACCGACGGGGGTACAACTACAAGGCCACATACGAGGAGCAGAACACGATTAATTAATTACGAGTTACAGGAAATTCAAACCAAAACTAACTATAATCAAACAATAACGCATGGACGATAAAATAACGAGTTGAAATTTGACAATCTATCTGGGGAAATGGGGGAGAAACACGTGGTCGGAACGAATAAGAATGAATAAACGAATGAGTACAGAGAAGGTAATGTCTTATTTTTTTTGTTTTTTTGAGTTGAGATTTACATAAGGAAGTCGGCTATGGGGTGAAAAGACTGGGAAAACAGAGAACGAAAGTTATTGGATCACAAATGACGGACCGCTGAGAGAAAAACAAAGCCTCAAGGTTATACAGTGTTCACTGTACAAGGCCTCAAGACACGACACGAATTAACACGATTTTCAAAACAGGTATGAAAGATTTGCACCGAAAATCTTCGTCGGGACAATATACGTACATACACCATAAAATAAATACAGTTATAACGAAAATACAAATGGAAACAATTACTTAACTTCGATTTCGATGGAGAGCGTGTGGAGCTGCGAATAAACGAACCCTCGCCAGCAAGACCGGAAACGAAAGTGAGAGGGTAGTTCCGCTTCGTGGTTTGATCCGCTTCGTGGTATATATAGAGTAGTGAGAGGGTAGTTTGATCCGCTTTGTGGTATATATAGAGTAGTGAGAAGGTAGTTTGATCCACTTCGTGGTATATATAGAGTAGTGAGAAGGTAGTTTGATCCGCTTCGTGGTATATATAGAGTAGTGAGAAGATAGTTTGATCCGCTTCGTGGTATATATAGAGTAGTGAGAAGGTAGTTTGATCCACTTCGTGGTATATATAGAGTAGTGAGAGGGTAGTTTGACCCGCTTCGTGGTATATATAGAGTCATGAGAGGGTAGTTTGATCCGCTTCGTGGTATATATAGCGTAGTGAGAGGGTAGTTTGATCCGCTTCGTGGTATATATAGAGTCGTGAGGGTAGTTTGATCCGCTTCGTGGTATATATAGAGTCGTGAGAGGGTAGTTTGATCCGCTTCGTGGTATATATAGAGTAGTGAGAGGGTAGTTTGATCCGCTTCGTGGTATATATATAGAGTAGTGAGAGGGTAGTTTGATCCGCTTCGTGGTATATATAGAGTAGTGAGAGGGTAGTTTGATCCGCTTCGTGGTATATATAGAGTAGTGAGAGGGTAGTTTGATCCGCTTCGTGGTATATATTGAGTAGTGAGAAGGTAGTTTGATCCGCTTCGTGGTATATATATATAGAGTAGTGAGAGGGTAGTTTGATCCACTTCGTGGTATATATAGAGAAGTGAGAGGTTAGTTTGATCCGCTTCGTGGTATATATAGAGTAGTGAGAGGGTAGTTTGATCCGCTTCATGGTATATATAGAGTAGTGAGAGGGTAGTTTGATCCGCTTCGTGGTATATATAGAGTAGTGAGAGGGTAGTTTGATCCGCTTCGTGGTATATATATAGAGTAGTGAGAGGGTAGTTTGATCCACTTCGTGGTATATATAGAGTAGTGAGAGGGTAGTTTGATCCGCTTCGTGGTATATATAGAGTAGTGAGAGGGTAGTTTGATCCACTTCGTGGTATATATAGAGTAGTGAGAGGGTAGTTTGATCCGCTTCGTGGTATATATATAGTGAGAGGGTAGTTTGATCCGCTTCGTGGTATATATATATATAGAGTAGTGAGAGGGTAGTTTGATCTGCTTCGTGGTATATATAGAGTAGTGAGAGGGTAGTTTGATCCGCTTCGTGGTATATATAGAGTAGTGAGAGGGTAGTTTGATCCACTTCGTGGTATATATAGAGTAGTGAGAGGGTAGTTTGATCCGCTTCGTGGTATATATAGAGTAGTGAGAGGGTAGTTTGATCCGCTTCGTGGTATATATAGAGTAGTGAGAGGGTAGTTTGATCCGCTTCGTGGTATATATATAGTGAGAGGGTAGTTTGATCCGCTTCGTGGTATATATATATAGAGTAGTGAGAGGGTAGTTTGATCTGCTTCGTGGTATATATAGAGTAGTGAGAGGGTAGTTTGATCCGCTTCGTGGTATATATAGAGTAGTGAGAGGGTAGTTTGATCCGCTTCGTGGTATATATAAAGTAGTGAGAGGGTAGTTTGATCCGCTTCGTGGTATATATATATAGAGTAGTGAGAGGGTAGTTTGATCTGCTTCGTGGTATATATAGAGTCGTGAGAGGGTAGTTTGATCCGCTTCGTGGTATATATATAGAGTAGTGAGAGGGTAGTTTGATCCGCTTCGTGGTATATATATAGAGTAGTGAGAGGGTAGTTTGATCCGCTTCGTGGTATATATAGAGTCGTGAGAGGGTAGTTTGATCCACTTCGTGGTGTATATATAGAGTAGTGAGCGGGTAGTTTGATCCGCTTCGTGGTATATATAGAGTAGTGAGAGGGTAGTTTGATCCGCTTCGTGGTATATATAGAGTAGTGAGAGGGTAGTTTGATCCACTTCGTGGTATATATAGAGTAGTGAGAAGGTAGTTTGATCCGCTTCGTGGTATATATAGAGTAGTGAGAGGGTAGTTTGATCCGCTTCGTGGTATATATAGAGTAGTGAGAGGGTAGTTTGATCCGCTTCGTGGTATATATAGAGTAGTGAGAGGGTAGTTTGATCCACTTCGTGGTATATATAGAGTAGTGAGAGGGTAGTTTGATCCGCTTCGTGGTATATATATAGTGAGAGGGTAGTTTGATCCGCTTCGTGGTATATATATATATATAGAGTAGTGAGAGGTAGTTTGATCCGCTTCGTGGTATATATAGAGTAGTGAGAGAGTAGTTTTTAGTGCGTTGTGTGAGTCACGAAACGAGCTCAACTCACTGCGGGGTCAAAGCGTTGACGATTCTCGTGTTGAACTCCAGTCAAACCGAGAAACCTCCTTTGATTCCAATATGGGAGCCGTGGAAGGAAGAAAGGGAGGGGGGAAGGGAGGAAGGAAGCCGCTTCGCTGTTTCGCAAACCTCCGCCTGCCTGATGAACCTCCTTGCCATTTGCTTCCGGGATTCACTTTCACTCAGACTCAGCACTTCCAGGACACGTCCCTAGAGACAGTAACGCTGCGTTCGATTGGAGGAAAAAGGAACGACCGGCTTGGCAAGCTTATTACCTCCACGACCAAAGGTGGACGGAGGTTGATTTCACTCGTTTGTCTGCATGTCTCATGTCTGTGTACACTGTACACGATATATCAAAACGTTATGTACGAATTCGGACAAAACTTGGTACACAGGTTGGGAATGTGACAAGGAAGAATTGACCCGATTTTGTTGAAGATCTGGATAATTTTATTTAAGTGATCCTTAAACAACCACAACCAACCACCAACAAAAATCACATCCAACAACCACAAAAACCAAACAACACCAAAACCAACAACAACAACGTAAAGCACACCTAACAAAAAACAATAAACCACAACAACAAACAAGAATCATAACCAACAACTAAAAACAACAACCAACAACAACACAACCAATAACCACAAATAACCACAACCAATGACCACAAACAACAACACCAAACCCATCAACAACAACGTAAAGTACACCTAACAAAAAGCAACAACAAACCACAACAACAAACAACAACAAAAAATAATCATAACCAACAACAACTAAAAACAACAACCAACAACAACAACACTAAAACCAACAACAACAACGTAAAGCACACCTAACAAAAAACAACAAACCACAACAACAAACAACAACAAACAATCATAACCAACAACAACAATTAAAAACAATAACCAACAAAAACGAACAACCAGCAACAGCCAAAAACCATAACCAACAACAACGGACAACAATAACCAATAACAACAACAACCAATAAAACCAACAACAACCAACCAACAACAAACAAAAACAAACAACAAACAATGACAACCAACAACAAATAACAACCAACAACAACCAATAAAACCAATAACAACAACAGCCAACAACAACAACCAACAACAAACAACAAACAAACCAAACAACAACAAACAAAACCAATAACAATGAACAACAAACAAAATCAATAACTATCAACAACAAACAGAAACCAATAACAACCAACAACAAACAAAACCAATAACAATCAACAACAAGAACAAACAGAAACCAATAACAATCAACAACAAACAAAACCAATAACAATCAACAACAAGAACAAACAAAATCAATAACAATCAACAACAAACAAAACCAATAACAACCAACAATAACAAACAAAATCAATAACAATCAACAACAACAAACAAAACCAATAACAACCAACAATAACAAACAAAATCAATAACAATCAACAACAACAAACAAAACGAATACCAATCAACAACAACAAACAATACCAATAATAACCAACAATAACAATGACACAAATAAACTACAACTGTTTGACATCATTGAATGTTCGACATAACAATTGTGGATGATAAACTTTCTCACTTTCACTTTCTGGTGTTTTACATGTTTTAGATGAGCTTGACCTTTCACTATGAATTCTTATTCCTAATTTTCCTTTTCCTAATAAAACAATATTGTAACGGTTTTGAGAAGTGTAACGAATTTGAGAAGTGTAACGGTTTTTGAGAAGTGTAACAATTTTGGAGGAAGTGTAACGAATGTGAAAAGTATGGTTTTGTTGTGTGTAACACCCTCGTAATGTAAATAATGGTCGCAGCCGTCCTCCTAGTTAATTCCATGAAACTTACACACAGGCCACGATATATCTTTTTAAATAGTTTATTTCCTTTTTCCATGTAGGTTAAATATGTGTTTCCCACTAGATTGACTTTGCATTGTATCAAACAAAATAAGCGTAGGCCCTTTCAATTTCCCCAAACATCTCCGCTCTCCAAAGTTCCTTTCAAAAGGGGTGCGAGTGGTGTTCAATCCCGCAAGCCGCCATTGCCCATGTGCTCATCTCGGAGAAGAGGGGGGTAGGAGCCGCCAACTCACAGGCGTGGCACGCCGTCATGAGCAAAGGAGGAATCGGAAAGCCCTAACAGCCAACCAGCACCGCGGTTAGCGACCCGGTAGGCGTGCCCTCGCAGCCGGCGGCTTGATTCCGCCCCGAGTGATAAAAGCGACTGGAAGGGACTGCTTCACCAGATGGGAGATGAGCGAAGAGGTGACATACGAGAGGAGCTGTGAGCTGAGCTGTGAGCGGTGAGATGCGAGACGCTCCAAGCCAAAGAGGAGAGGTACTCGGAGAGGAAACCAGCTTTGGAGAGACGCGCTGAGAGGAGGGAGACGGCTCCACCAGAAGGAGAGGAGCAGGTGTGACCGAGCCAGCGCGTGACGTCTACAGCATCGGCAGCGGATACGCGACCGAGGGTTTTCCCGCCAAAAAACGCGAGGAATTGAGAGCTGCTACCTCCGACCCTGCCTCCCTCTCCAGCAACCCACCTCCGCCATCCCTGCCTGCAATTTCCCCCGTGTAAGTGTGAACGTCGTCTGTCCTAATCGTTGTCCTGGGGTTAAGTAAATTGAATAGTATAAGTTAACGATTCGCTGTGTGACTGCTTCTTCCATCCATTGCTTGTGTGTGTATAATAAATCTGTTCTTCCTCCGTACTCTGTCTTCTTCTCTTTTTCCTTCTCTTTCGGTCGCTTTAGAGGTTTCCCGATTGAATATCTGTGGTGCGATCTGGTCAACGTCGGGTGGAATCGGGCCAATTGGGGATCCTGTAACGGTCGCGGTTGGACCATCCGCTCGGCCCATCATAACATCTAAACCGCGTCTGTAACAATTGGTAGTCAGGAGTTGGGATTCGAACCTGGGACTAAATTTATTTAGCCCAAATTTTGGACACCAATTGTACTATTGGCTGTAACAATTGGTGTCGAGGAGTGAGATCGGACCCGAAGCGCGCTTAACGCGCTCAAAATTACAAGCTGCCGAAATTTATTTTGTTTTATAAAACCCGAATTTTGAGATCGCGCCATGGACAATCAAGACGATCGGATGTCGGTGGGGGAGATAGACGGGTTAGGGGTAACCCAGGGCCTCGGGGAAATGTATGTGGATGAAAGAGAGGAGGAGAACATTGGCAATGTGGTTGAGGGGGTATCAGGCGCACAAAATGGCGCTCTCGCGCACGAGGTTTCAGGCGCGCAAAAAGGCGCCTCGCACGAGCGCGCGGTAGCCAAGCCCGCTGTATCAGCGGGCTTTAACATGCAGCCGTTTGACATGCAGCAGTTCATGGCACGGTTTAGCGAATACATGGCAGAGTCGAAGTGCGACAACGAAAAAAGAGCCAGGGAAATGGAGGAAATGGAAGACAGAAGGAGGGCTGATAGTGAGAAAATGGAAAACAGAATGGGGGAGCGACTAGGAAATCAAATCGGGGAATTAGACAAGAAATTTGAGGGGTTAGACAATGGGATAGAAGGGATGAAACATGGGTTAACGGGGGTGGAAAATAGAATGGCTGCCCAGGAGAATCAGATAGAGGGGATGAAAAATGGGTTAATGGGGCTAGAAAATAGGATGGAAGGCAAATTGCGGGAGATAGGGGAGCAATCCGCCCGAGAAATTAAACAAATGGGAGAGCAGATAGAGGAGGTAAAAATCGGGTTAGAAAGTAAACTGGATGCTCAGAGGGATGAATTGGGACAGATGAGGGTGGCATCTACAAAAGAGATGGAGGAGATACGACGAGGTGTAAGTGAGGAGGTTTCGGGGCTACGCGAGGAGGTAAAGCGAGGTGAGAAGCGTATGGAGAAAGAGGTGAGGAATAATACGGCTAGGTTACAGGGGGGAATAGAAGATCTGACGGAGGAGATGGAACAGCTGACAGAGGGACAGACGGAGTTAGTGGAGCAGGTTCAAAGGAACACTGCGGTACTAGGAGGGTTAAAGGCGACACAAAAAGAAATTAAAAACGAATTGATAGCGACACAGAGGCAATGTCAGATGGTGCGTGAGGAACTGACAATGAGGGTGGACGAGGTGACAGAGATAATGGAGACAAAGGACCGGCAGGTGAGGATGCACATAGAGACGGTCACGGTAGCCTTAGAGGACGAACTTGAGGAGACGCACCGATAAATAAAAGAGGTTAAACAAAAATTAGAGGAAGTGGAAGAAGAGGTGAGTGAAATTAAGAAGAGACGGAGAGAAACTAAGAGAGAAATCCAGGAGGAGGTAATGGAATTGGTACAAGGTCGGTGCTCAACTCATAATGTGATGCTCACTAACCAAATAAAGAGTTTGCAGGTGGCAAAAGAGGTGCGGAGACGAGGTGCCAAGGTGAGTGGCGAAATATTCGGCAATGTATATGATGTGAGGAAAGCTTCAGTCGGCTTGGGGGTCGATTTAGACCCGGGTGTTCGTAAAAGGCCGTTGGTGAAGTGTGCGACAGGTCTGGTGTGCGAAAAAAGAGGTGTGCGAGAATGTCCGACCATGGGGTGTGTGAGGAAAAAGTGCACGCCAAGGAGTGAGTGTGCCGTCAAGAGTGAGTTGGTCGAAGCGCGTGTGCGAGGGGGTACATGGAAGCGCGGTGTGGTGAGTGTTACGGAGGAAGTAACGAGAGAGTGTACACCTGTGGTGAGTGTTACAGAGGATGTAACGAGAAAATGCACGCCTGTGGTGAGTGTTACAGAGGATGTAACGGGAGAGTGTGCGCAAGAGTGTGAGCGAGAAAGGTGTGTAACGGACAGGTGCATGAGGAAAGAGTGCGCTGTCGAGAGTAAGGGTGAGTGCGTTGTCAAGAGTGGTGGTGAGAGTAGTGAGAGTGGCACGGAGCATGAGTTGGTTGTGACAGGTGAGCGAGGATGTACACCTGGAATGGAAGGATGCACACCTGGAATGGTAGAGCGTGTGTGGGAATGCACACTTGATTTGGTCGTGAGGCACGTGGTTGGGTGTGCGGGTGAAAGCACACCTGTGATTGTCACAGAGGAGGTGACCGAGGAAGGGGCGCGAAGAGGTGTGTTGGTGAGGTGTGCGAGCGACGAATGTGTGCCAAGGTGTTCGGTGGTCAGGTGTGTGACCAAGTCGGTGAGCGGAATGAGTGTACCGAGGTGTGTAAGGAAAGGTACGAGGAGCATGGGAACAGCTGGAGGTATGAGCAAGAAAGGGGTAGCGTATGCATGTAAGCATGCAGGTGAGGCATCGACGGTAACCGGGTTAGAGGTTAGAGCGACTTATAGCCGAATCGGGCCCTCGGTGCGTGCCGGGCTTCGCGTGCCGCGAGAACCAGCGGGGATCCGAGCCACGGCGGGTTCGAAAGGACCGCCGTACGCGATCCACGCTGGGCCTCGCTTGGAACGGCCGCGTCCGGGCTCCACTAGGCGGAGCGGGCAGCCCGATAGGAAGGGTCGTCATGGCGACCACTTTCTATTGAGACGTTCCGGCAGGTCGAGATCGGGCAATTGGATGGCTCCTCGCCGAGGTGGTGCGTGGGATCTCGGCACGGGTAAGCCCCCGTCCCTGCACCGAGTGCCGGACGCATCCAGCCGCCGGCACCAAAGAACCCGCGTTCATTGCTCGGCTGTACGAAGCCGAGCTTTAGAAGGGACTTGGCGCCCCGAGGGGATCTAATAAGTAGACGGGTGATGAGGTTAGTGTTTTGGACCCAAAATTAGAAAAAAGCAAAATTTGATGATTGGTACGGTGATTGGCAGATGATTGGCAGAATTTTTGATTGGTTGGATTTAGGTGTGCGAAATTGATAGTAGGACCTCCCCAATGTGGTGGGATGGCAAATCCACCATCCCTCACAGGTGGGGCAAATGCGCTATAGTTTATGGGGTTGATGGCAGTGAAAACTAGCCCGGGTGGGTTAGGATATCGTGTGTAGGGACCTAGAAGATGACATTAGGTAACGTTAAGAGTAGTTAGTGACTGATACCTGTAGTGGGGACGCAGGTAGTTTAGTGTGGATGATAATGACGTGGGAGCGCAATAGTTTAAAGGGACGACTGGGAAGCGCAAGTTTCAGAGGGGAGTAGTTAGATGAGATGATGCCGTGTGTGTGAGGATTGAACAGGTGTGATTGCACAGGTGTGCAACTGAATGGAGCTCGGGAGTATTGGAATGGAGCAGTGTATGAGTGAGTGATGATGATGGGTATTGTGATGACCAAATGGTCCAGGAAGAAAGGAGGGTGCAGGTGGCACCAGGTGTGATTGCACAGGTGTGCAACAACAGGTGTATGTGGCTATGTGGAATAAATGGTAGTGTGGAATATCTGGAGTATTGGAATGGATGGTCGTGGAGTGAGTATGGTGGAAATTGTGGAGTGGAGTGGATGGTGCGAAGGTGTGAATGGGGGAAGAGTGGACCCCCATCACGGATACCCGGGGCGGGTAGTGTAAGTGTTAGGTAGAGGGTATAGGTAAATTGTGGTTGGATATTGGCATCTGTGGTGCGGGTGAAAGAATGGTCTTTGGATGGGTGCATTAGTGTTGTGGAAATGGCTGGGCGTGTAGCCTGTTAGTGTGTGTAGTTGGTTGGGCACTCCACCACTGTGAGGATGTCGGCCAGGTGAGGCCGCAGGTGGGCTCTGGGAGCCGGTAGTTGTTGTGGATGGGGCCCGAGGATCCGGAGGACGGACCCGGGTAGCCCAGTGCCAGAGGGCACCAAGGGGTGACAGAACCAGGAGGGGTCTTCCCCAGTTAGTTAGGTTAGGGTGAGGAGCTAGGTAAGCTCGGGTGGCAACTACAGTGGTGGAGGTGTGCAGGTGGGTAGACCTGCTGGGAGAGCTACACGTCACAGCCCAGAAATTGTGCAAGGGCACCGGGAGATGAATCGGGGGAGTGAGACCCCAAATTGAGAAGCACCACAGTTTGGTCAATGGGAATTGGTTGTTAGAACCCATAGTGTAAGTGGCCAATGGATTGGCAGGGAAAGACCCCGGGTCGTGTAAAGTGTGTTAATGTCATTTAGAAAGTAGTTAGGATGAAGTCTCCTCGCACCATCCGCATCCACTCACCTGAGGTGACAGGTACTCCACACCATGCCATGGTTTGATTATTTTTTTGATGCAAATGTTTGGATTGTGAGACGCATCATGACGTGGGTGTGACATTGTGCTTTGTTGTTCCATCTCTTCCTCCTTATGAGGATTGATGATGAATTGGGTGATGGCAAATTTTGGTTAGAGGGATTGTGGAGACGAATTTGGTATAGGAGAAATATGGGGAAGACGTGACAGTAGTGACGAATTTGTAAATGGGTAGATTTTTGTACACATGGGGTAAGGGCAAGGGTAGTGTAGGTGACAGGGGGGTGACGTACGGTAGGGACGAGCTTTCTCACTTCGCCCTCCGTACGCATTTCGCCTTGCATTGCCTTATTGATGTGTACCCTTGTGACCTTACCCCTCGCTCAATTGTCTCTTTTGTCTCCCACATGACCTGTGCGCCATTGGGGGCCGAGGGGAGCGTGCGTGAGGTGGCCATTGTGCGCACGAGATTCCCAGAACCAGCATGCATTGCGTTGATGTACCACTTTATGGACCGCTGTTCTGCGGCCAAGTACCACTTGATGGACCCCAGGTTCTGGGGCAGGGCACCTCTGTTGGAGACCGGCCATAGTGGCCAGGGAATCTTGCTTGCGGACCTCGGTAAGGTGGCACCTATGCCAAACAGGTGGACCACCCTTAGTTGGCCCTTGTTGCCCTAAATAAAAATGGACACGGTTTGTGCTTTTTATATTTCCAAGTAGGCCGCATGAAGCCAGAAGACGTCGGGAAGAACATCGGCCCAGCAGAGAAAGAGAAGACCACCACCAGTTGTTTTGTTGTGTTTATTATGAACCATGGTGACTGCGCACCGAGTGGTGCTTTTGGTGCTTTGTGGTGCTTTTGGTGCTTTTGGGTGCTTTGGTGGTATTGGTACTGGTGCATCGATGCAATGCGTGCTGTCTCCTCCCTCCCAACAGGAATTTCTTTTTTCTTGTTCCCTAAAAAGAAAAAGAAAAAAACACAGGTCCTGGGTTGCGTTGTAAATAAGAAATAACGTCATTGTAAATAATGCTCCCCACCGTAAATGTATAGTTTGAGAATAATTCCATAATTCGGTTAGCTGTGGGCTTGAGTCTGTTAGACAGGGTGCAATGCAATAGGGGGACATACTTATTTGTGTTTTAAGATTGTCACACTCAGGGTCAGGTTAAAAGTAGAGGGAATTACACCTACGTGTCACACTAAGTTAAAGTTTTGTAGGCCCGGAAAGGAGGGTGCAGTGTAACGGTTTTGAGAAGTGTAACGAATTTGAGAAGTGTAACGGTTTTTGAGAAGTGTAACAATTTTGGAGGAAGTGTAACGAATGTGAAAAGTATGGTTTTGTTGTGTGTAACACCCTCGTAATGTAAATAATGGTCGCAGCCGTCCTCCTAGTTAATTCCATGAAACTTACACACAGGCCACGATATATCTTTTTAAATAGTTTATTTCCTAATTCCATGTAGGCTAAATATGTGTTTCCCACTAGATTGACTTTGCATTGTATCAAACGAAATAAGCGTAGGCCCTTTCAATTTCCCCAAACATCTCCGCTCTCCAAAGTTCCTTTCAAAAGGGGTGCGAGTGGTGTTCAATCCCGCAAGCTGCCATTGCCCATGTGCTCATCTCGGAGAAGAGGGGGGTAGGAGCCGCCAACTCACAGGCGTGGCACGCCGTCATGAGCAAAGGAGGAATCGGAAAGCCCTAACAGTAACAGCCAACCAGCACCGCGGTTAGCGACCCGGTAGGCGTGCCCTCGCAGCCGGCGGCTTGATTCCGCCCCGAGTGATAAAAGCGACTGGAAGGGACTGCTTCACCAGATGGGAGATGAGCGAAGAGGTGACATACGAGAGGAGCTGTGAGCGGTGAGATGCGAGACACTCCAAGCCAAAGAGGAGAGGTACTCGGAGAGGAAACCAGCTTTGGAGAGACGCGCTGAGAGGAGGGAGACGGCTCCACCAGAAGGAGAGGAGCAGGTGTGACCGAGCCAGCGCGTGACGTCTACAGCATCGGCAGCGGATACGCGACCGAGGGTTTTCCCGCCAAAAAACGCGAGGAATTGAGAGCTGCTACCTCCGACCCTGCCTCCCTCTCCAGCAACCCACCTCCGCCATCCCTGCCTGCAATTTCCCCCGTGTAAGTGTGAACGTCGTCTGTCCTAATCGTTGTCCTGGGGTTAAGTAAATTGAATAGTATAAGTTAACGATTCGCTGTGTGACTGCTTCTTCCATCCATTGCTTGTGTGTGTATAATAAATCTGTTCTTCCTCCGTACTCTGTCTTCTTCTCTTTTTCCTTCTCTTTCGGTCGCTTTAGAGGTTTCCCGATTGAATATCTGTGGTGCGATCTGGTCAACGTCGGGTGGAATCGGGCCAATTGGGGATCCTGTAACGGTCGCGGTTGGACCATCCGCTCGGCCCATCATAACATCTAAACCGCGTCTGTAACAATATTGTATGTCCTGTGTATTTCACAGCGTGTGCTCTTCATGTTTACAATGGGGCTGCAAGGATTGGTGGCCCGGAAAGCCCACACGGCTCTTTGTGAATGCGAAGCACGGGTGGGTGGAGCAGCCCCTGGGTGGGTGGTGCAGCCCCTGGGTGGGTGGAGCAGCCCCTGGGTGGGTGGTGCAGCCCCTGGGTGGGTGGTGCAGCCCCTGGGTGGGTGGTGCAGCCCCTGGGTGGGTGGAGCAGCCCCTGGGTGGGTGGTGCAGCCCCTGGGTGGGTGGAGCAGCCCCTGGGTGGGTGGTGCATCCCCTGGGTGGGTGGAGCAGCCCCTGGGTGGGTGGAGCAGCCCCTGGGTGGATGGTGCAGCCCCTGGGTGGGTGGAGCAGCCCCTGGGTGGGTAGTGCAGCCCCTGGGTGGGTAGTGCAGCCCCTGGGTGGGTGGAGCAGCCCCTGGGTGGGTGGAGCAGCCCCTGGGTGGGTGGAGCTTGCGCATTGATGTAGAAGAAGAAGACGATCACTCGTTTTTTGCATTTTCAGATCCATAGGGCTGGCGATGCAGTTTTTGGACTAACCAGTCTAGCCACAGGAGTTCATTTGTCCCATGCTGCCCCAAGTGCCTGGCAGAGTAATGGCAGACACTTCCTCCATTTTCTGTTGATTAGAATATAATCAACCTGATTTATATGCTGCACATCAGGTGACGTCCACGGGTAGTCTACACCTGGGTTGATTGAACCGTGTGTTTGTAATTACGAGCTCATTGTCCACACGGAACTCCAGCAACTCACCTGGCTCATTACGGATACCAAGTCCATGCTTTCCATAGTAATTCACAATGTCCGCACCCATTAGTTGTCACATCCTGAATCAGTGCAACTTGGCGTCGTTGAAAAGCACTCGAAACCAAACTTACCTGCAATTTTATCCCTTTATATTGAAAAGACAGGGATGCGAGGACAGCTCGATGTACGCACACTCACCTTCAAACTGTCTAACCTGAGTTAGAATCTCAGCCCACCTGTAACCTGTCCACCCCTCACCCTTGCGGACAGACCATGTACGTACAGGCCCGAGCAATCCCCCAACCACTTGTGAAAGAGATATTGATCCCCACAACCCTTGAAAGATTCCCAAAATCACGTAACGTCTGCAGGTTGTTCCAATCCATATCGGCTTTTTCCACGAGCCACGGAAGGCCCGAAACGATTGGCACTTCCAGTGTAGTAGCCTCAATCTTCTTTCCCTTCAGGGTAGGTAGATGGCACCTTCTCATCCAAACAAACCGACTCCCTCCATGGTAGGTAGATGGCACCTTCTCATCCAAACAAACAGACTCCCTCCATGGTAGGTAGATGGCACCTTCTCATCCAAACAAACTGACTCCCTCCATGGTAGGTAGATGGCACCTTCTCATCCAAACAAACCAACTCCCTCCATGGTAGGTATATGGCACCTTCTCATCCAAACAAACCGACTCCCCCCATGGTAGGTAGATGACACCTTCTCATCCAAACAAACAGACTCCCTCCATGGTAGGTAGATGGCACCTTCTCATCCAAACAAACCGACTCCCTCCAGGGTAGGTATATGGCACCTTCTCATCCAAACAAACTGACACACTCCAGGGTAGATAGATGGCACCTTCTCATCCAAACAAACTGACTCCCTCCAGGGTAGGTAGATGGCACCTTCTAATCCAAACAAACCGACTCCCTCCAGGGTAGGTAGATGACACCTTCTCATCCAAACAAACTGACTCCCTCCACGGTAGATAGATGGCACCTTCTCATCCAAACAAACTGACTCCCTCCAGGGTAGGTAGATGGCACCTTCTCATCCAAACAAATGGACTCCCTCCAGGGTAGGTAGATGGCACCTTCTCATCCAAACAAACGGACTCCCTCCAGGGTAGGTAGATGGCACCTTCTCATCCAAACAAACTCAGGGTAGGTAGATGGCACCCTCTCATCCAAACAAACTGACTCCCTCCAGGGTAGGTAGATGGCACCTTCTCATCCAAACAAACTGACTCCCTCCAGGGTAGGTAGATGGCATCTTCTCATCCAAACAAACAGACTCCCTCCATGGTAGATAGATGGCACCTTCTCATCCAAACAAACTGACTCCCTCCAGGGTAGGTAGATGGCATCTTCTCATCCAAACAAACGGACTCCCTCCAGGGTAGGTAGATGGCATCTTCTCATCCAAACAAACAGACTCCCTCCATGGTAGATAGATGGCACCTTCTCATCCAAACAAACTGACTCCCTCCAGGGTAGGTAGATGGCATCTTCTCATCCAAACAAACTGACTCCCTCCAGGGTAGATAGATGGCACCTTCTCATCCAAACAAACTGACTCCCTCCAGGGTAGGTAGATGGCACCTTCTAATCCAAACAAACCGAATCCCTCCAGGGTAGGTAGATGGCACCTTCTCATCCAAACAAACGGACTCCCTCCAGGGTAGGTCGATGGCACCTTCCCATCCAAACAAACGGACTCCCTCCAGGGTAGATATATGGCACCTTCTCATCCAAACAAACTGACTCCCTCCAGGGTAGGTAGATGGCACCTTCCCATCCAAACAAATGGACTCCCTCTGGGGTAGGTAGATGGCACCTTCTCATCCAAACAAACGGACTCCCTCCAGGGTAGGTAGATGGCATCTTCTCATCCAAACAAACCGACTCCCTCCAGGGTAGGTAGATGGCACCTTCTCATCCAAACAAACAGACTTCCTCCAGGGTAGGTAGATGGCACCTTCTCATCCAAACAAACTCAGGGTAGGTAGATGGCACCCTCTCATCCAAACAAACTGACTCCCTCCAGGGTAGGTGGATGGCACCTTCTCATCCAAACAAACTGACTCCCTCCAGGGTAGGTGGATGGCACCTTCTCATCCAAACAGACTCCCTCCAGGGTAGGTAGATGGCACCTTCTCATCCAAACAAACCGACTCCCTCCATGGTAGGTAGATGGCACCTTCTCATCCAAACAAACCGACTCCCTCCAGGGTAGGTAGATGGCACCTTCTCATCCAAACAAACTGAGCAAATAGATTACAATTGACGTCAACGACACCGATTGTTCAAAGGCCCCGTTGAGTTCTTGTTTTTCAGCAGATTGTTCTGTTTTTAGCTCACCTGGTTAAAGGTTGCTGCATGTACGTAAGTGGCTCTGAACACCTGCTGCTCCCCCTTTGATGACTTCCAGGCCCTCATTTCATTTGCTGGCTTTGTAACCTCTTTTGTGACCATTCCAATCATTCAATTGAACGTTGCCAAAAATAAGTACATAAACTGGGATGAATCGGGAATAGTTTGGAAGTTTTTGGATTGCAGTTATTTTTTCTTTCGGGACACTTTAAGCGAGCAAATAGGAATGTCGGCGTATTATTCAAAATTAACAGTGTTCGTGAGTTCTTATTTACCATCCGAGCAAATACCATGTGCGTCAACCCGTGGATTTACTTGATGTTCAGTTTTTAATGTTTGTTTTTGAATACAGAGTCCAGACTCAAGGAACAGCGAGAACATGGAAGAGCGGATCAGGACGCAACAGAGAGAGGAGGGTGGGGACAGCGATAGCAGAGCTGAAGGACAAAATAGAGGGAGATTAGGACAAACAATGGGTTTGGGGAGGAATGGGGCCTGGAAAGGATGAATAGGCTGGACAAGATGGACACAAGGAGGAAACTCTCAGGAAGGAAAACCCGGAAATTTGGAAGGAGGAGGGATTGGGGTGGGGTGGTGGGGGATTAACGAGGGCAGAAAAGATTATTGTTTTGGACGATCTGAGATGGTGGAGAACAGCTGTCTTGAAGACCTGGAGGGAAGAATGAGATTGAAGAGGATGAGGAAGTTGATTCCACAGGTCGGGAAAAAGAGGAACGAATGAGTGGAGGTGAGCAGTGATCCTCTATTGAGGTAGTTTCACAAGAAGGGGGTTGATGGTGGAGCGAGTCCGCCCTGCAGAAACCTGGGGGACAAAGCAAGGAAAAAGCAGAGGGTACAATAGTGTAGCAGCATAGCAAACCTGTTGTGCATTTTGTGATACAAGCACCAAATTTGGCACAAATGTACATTAATATGTTGCGAACATTTTCAGATATTGGGCCACTTGAAATTCCGTAATTTTTTTTTTTAAATTTTTTCAAATTTCGTAATTTCAAATTTTTCGGGTGACACCGTCACAATTTCGGTCTTCGAGGCCGGCCGATATAGTGGGGCGGCTTAGCCCAAATATTCAAAAGAATTGTGCATTTTGTGATACAAGCACCAAATTTGGCACAAATGTACATTAATATGTTGCGAACATTGTGTGGTCAGCAATGAAGACGAGAGTCTGAATTACATGTATGCAAAAGACCTTGTGAACCAGTGAAGCAAATACACGGGTAAGCATGAATTAAATCTAGGGCATGATATAATTTCCATGATGTTTACCTCTACACTCAATGGTGGAAGGAGGTAATGTTTTGATCCCAGCTTGTCTGTATGTCTGTTTGTCTGTTAGTCCACAAAATTCCAGACAAAGCTTGTAGTAGTGGTAGTTGTAGTGGTAGTGGTGATAACAGAAATTGTTATATAGAACTGAACTTATATTATTATTATATGCAGAAAATAACTTCATTTCTATATGCCCTGCAGTGGACAGGTTAATTGGTTTATGCACTGAAGGGGTCACCCTGGTGTGCACTGCTGTGTTCTGCCTCACTGAGTTGTTCAGGTATGATGTACTCAGCACAAGCTTCCGGTCGGCCCGGAGGTGGGGGTGCGGGGCCTGTCACGGAACGTCAAAACAAACGGCCTGCCGGGGCCGCCCAAAAGTCGGGCGTGAGGGGCGCGTCCACTAATGGAACGCCTCTCGCTTCCCAGATCGAGGGCCACGTGGTCAGGAGAACCTCGTCCCTTCCGGTCACACTTTGCCTATCGGCCGGCCTCGAAGACCGAAATTGTGACGGTGTCACCCGAAAAATTTAAAATTACGAAATTTGAAAAAATTTGAAAAAAAAAATTACGGAATTTCAAGTGGCCCAATATCTGAAAATGTTCGCAACATATTAATGTACATTTGTGCCAAATTTGGTGCTTGTTTCACAAAATGCACAATTCTTTTGAGTATTTGGGCTAAGCCGCCCCACTACAAGACCAGAAAGGAGGTGGTGGAATATGGAGAGACAACCATCCTGTCTGCGATGGGAAAGTGATCGTCTTTGTAGCTTCAGAAAACAATTATTTCGAACACAGAAATTTTAACAATAAGCAAATCTTAAACAATTGTCCAATTCAAAGTTATAAATTTCCTATCGCATGGTTAACCTGGTTCTTTGTGAATGTTTATCCAGGTAGTTCTTCACAATATACCTTATCTCAAGTGCGTCATAAACCCGATTCGGGTCGTCCGAAACAGGTATGGATCCTCTGATTCGCTGCTTCACCGCTCCCCATCCCTCAAAAACGTCTTTCCGCCTTGAAGTTTGCTCTCTGGATTATTTTGATATCTGTACAATTTTTTGGGATGGCATATTCCTCGCTGCTTTCTTTACTCCTCAGTCACATTTGCTCTACGGCTAGGATACGGCGGCCGTACCCCCCCTAAATTGACAGAAACGTGCGGCGGCCGCAGAGTTTCTGAGGTGGCCTCAGGTTGGCCCTGGGGCGTATGGCTATCTTTTACAGGCCGTAGGGGTCGCCGTGGAATTATAGCGCGGAGTTATAACTTTTTTCATTTATAGGTTGGCCGTAGGAATTCGACAAGCCGTAGCCATGACGATATGAGATATGATATACATATGCAACAGAACTGGTATATATACCCACTCGTTACCGTCCGTCTGGCCGCACGTTCGCCTTAGGGCCCCCCTGCGGTCGCCTTGCGGGCACCTTGAGGCTACCTTGCGTCTGCCTTGAAAATTATATGGCCGCCGCAGGGACGCCCTAAGGTCACCGTGCGACATCAAATCAAAGACCGTACGGCACCCCCACGTTTTCGGTCTCCACAATTTCTAAATACCCCGTGCGGCTACCCGAAAAATAAAAACATATGTGACTGCTACATTGTGTGACCGTGGAAATACTGCGGCCGCCCTATAATTGCTAGTGGCCATAGATTTTTCAGACCCTACGGCCACCGAGCCAAATGTGACTGAAGCATTACTCTCCATCATAGATTTTCAGCTCATATGGCCTTTTTCACATCATCTTCACTGAATTTTTAAGCCCCAGAGTGGCCGGAGGCATTATGTTTTCTGGTTGTCCGTCAGTATGGGCTAAACCTCGTTTTTCTCAGCAACCACATGTCCGATTGAGACGAAACTTTCAGAATAGGAGCGACACCCATGCAGAATATTTTTAGGATAATTGTGACGTCATAGGTCAAGTGGTATGACAGCCATCTTGGATTAAATGCAAATAATTAAAAAACTATTTCTCGGCAAACGCTGAATGGAAAAATTTGAAACTTGGCACATTGTGAAGTACTCTCAATGGGGAACAAAAGCATGATAATGATGACATCATCGGTGAAGCGGTATATCAGCCATAAATGTTTTAATTGAATGCCTTATCCTAAAAACCTGAAATTGCATGCACATGATTTATCACCCATTTATATTGAAATATTAAATTTATAACATCATAGGTCACATGGTTTGGCAGCCATATTGGATTTAACCTAAAACCCTAAATAAACATCTTCTCCCAAACCACTGAAGCGATCAACTCAAAACTTTACATGTGGCATTGATTAGGCATGGCGATTAAAAGTTGATCACAAAAACGTCATCCGTCACATGGTGTGGCAGCCATATTGGATTGAAGGAAAATATTAAATAATTATATCTCTGAAATCGCTTACCCTATCAATGTGAACTTTACAAATGTCATCTAACACCATTGCTGCATATAGTTTGAAAATGATGATGTCATTGGTCACGTGGTTTGGCAGCCATATTGGTTAGAAAAACGAGCCTTATCTGGACAACACGAAACTTCACAAACGTGACCCCCTACCCATACATATGCACAGTGTACATTTTTGATGCCTTATGTCACGTCACGTGGTTTGGCAGCCATATTAGTTGATAGTCGATATTTTTTAAAAACCCTTTCTCCGAAACCGCTTCACCTATCGATGTGAAACCTGCCGTGTGGGGGAAAAAAAAAATTTAATTTAAAACTTTTTAAAAAGTTTTTTTTAACGTTTTGTGATTCAGCTTTGGTTTTGGAAGTTCACGGCATCTTGTCCATGTTGACCCCAGCCGTTTTGTCTTTTCATTTCTCTTTTCTCGTTTGGTCTTTTCTTTTGACACCAGATGACGGGTACTTTTCTGAAATGTATTTTTATTTTTATTTCTGTTAGCCTAAAGAAATCATCACTGAAACCACTCCAGAACGACACACGAAAGGCTAGGTCCACATCATTTCCTCCAATAGTTGTAGTTGTGCAGTTAAAGTTAAGGCCACAATATATTTTTGATTTTTCGAAGGAAAATGTACATTTCTGCATCCAAGGCACCTAGTTTGTTGTTCCAACTCTGCTGAACCCTCTTTTAAACACTGGAGGTTTGCTGTTTAAACCTGAGAAAAACAAAATACATAGATCAGTGTTTGTTAAAGTCAGGAAATTGAAGTTTCAAAATTATTTCACGTTTTTTCTCCATATTCATTTCTCCATATGTGCGGTATTGAGATTTCGTTCAAAGAGTCCATGAGAACTCTCGATTTATTCTTTTGCGAGATGTGATGCTTGATACAAATTAAATTTTCTATTTTGAACTCCTTTTAAAGCCTACATGCTCCTTCTTCCTGATGGTCAACTCCATGTCTAGCTCTCTTCCCTTTGAAAACTATCTAGGACTATCCTTTGATCCTTTAACGTTCCCATGGTTGTTAATTCCTTGGGAGGGCTGGCATGGTTGTTAACATTGTTGTTAACCACGCTCTCCACCAAGTTTCGTCCAAATCCCTCCTCATCATTTTGAGATATCTAACTGACAACCAAACAGACAGACAGGGGTGAAAAAATAACTTTCGTCCACCTTTAGTTGTGCAGGTAACTAGAAACAAGAATTTGACGTGATGTGTCTATGGATATGACTCCACCTGCATTCGATGTGAACCGAGGGTTATATGTTTAAACTCAATGAAAGGTCACATGACAATAGGTATTTGACCTTTTGAACCCAAAATATAATCAGTTTATCCTTGTATCAAAGTTCATACTTTTGTCAAATTTGGTTGGAATCTTTTCAGTAGTTCACAAGTTATCATGGTAACGATTTTTTTTTACAATAGCTTGTTCGAGATTCCAACCAAGGCAAGACAGTTCACAGGTGAGTGTCCATACCTATAAGGCCTAAGCTATCCTTTAAACCCATATGCAGGTATTATTTATAAATTATGACTGTACAGTGGATGAAGAGCACTCAATGTTTGAACTGTTTGTCCTGAGCCTTGACAACTAGAAATCTATACTCCATGGAGGTGCCTTCATTTTTATATTTGGGATCTTCCAAACAACAAGCTCTTGCAATTAAATGAATGAACATTTGCAGAAAAAATAAATGGCAATCTATATATTATATAAAACACAGTTTGTGTGTGTGTGTGTGTGTGTAATGTTACCGATAGACTCCTAAACGGAGAGGCTTACGTGCTTGATATTTGGCACAGACATGGCCATTGAGCGTGGGACGAACATGGCCGAACTCAAAATATTTGACGATCCATATTTTTTATTCATATTTACCTCAGCGCATTTCAGCGCACGGAATCAACGGAATCAGAGCAGGTGGGCGCTGATTCGCTCAGAGCGATCACGTGATGACGCTATGAACGCTATGACGCTAAGACGCTATGAACGATATGACGCTATGAACGATATGACGCTATGACGCTATGAAAAAAAAAATCGCTATGACGCTATGAAACGCTATGACCGCTATGACGCTATGACGCTATGACGCTATGAAAAAAAAAATCGCTATGACGCTATGAAACGCTATGACGCTATGAACGATATGACGCTATGACGCTATGAAAAAAAAAATCGCTATGACGCTATGAAACGCTATGACCGCTATGACGCTATGACGCTATGACGCTATGAAAAAAAAAATCGCTATGACGCTATGAAACGTTATGACCGCTATGACGCTATGACGCTATGACGCTATGACGCTATGAAAAAAAAAATCGCTATGACGCTATGAAACGCTATGACGCTATGAACGATATGACGCTATGAACGCTATGAACGCTATGACGCTATGACGCTATGAAAAAAAAATCGCTATGACGCTATGAAACGCTATGACGCTATGAACGCTATGACGCTATGACGCTATGAAAAAAGAAATCGCTCGCTTTGCCAAGGGGCTCGTTCCCCTCCCCTCCCCCTCCCCTCCCCCGCCCGGCAATGCCGGGTACTTCTGCTAGTATGTACTAAATGTAAGGTCGTTGAATTGCAAATGTAATGTCTAAATGGTCTAGTTGTAAATGTGTAACGGTCAAACATCTAAAAAATTTGTAAAGGTCAAAAAATGGTCTGAAGGTCTAAATGGGTCGAATAGTCCATGAGCCAGACCCCATATTTGGGCTATTTTCTGGAATAAAACTAAGAACTCTTGCAATAAATGAGGCTTTATTGAACTATTTCTCATACCATTCCTACAACACAAGAATACAGATTATTAGTTCCATAAAAAGCAGTCAAGGCCATGAGAACTCTTTCTAGTTCCTTGCAAGCAAGCATTACGTACCTGTTAATCTCAGTAGTCTACGGCACTAGGATACAGTATGCCACCTGATCGCGCACCGAATGGACACCCCTTATATAAGCTCCCTCAAGGTCGTACCTTCGCTCGAATCGTCGCTTCACTCAGATCGAGATGCTACAACATATTGTTGCGGATCTGTCGCCGGCCTTCTCTCCTTACCAAGGGGGATTAGTCCCCTTGTCTTTGACTGACCAGGCGCGACCCGAGACCTATGACGTCCCTTCCGGACAGCGTGAAATAGGGTATCAGGACCAAATTCGCCCTAAATACTCGCGCTGCCCTGAAGCGAGGAGACAAGCCTCGCACAAACCACGTGTGTTGATACGCCGAGCGGTTGCGTACACGCGATCCGCGCCGTTTAGATGGTGGAACCCGATTCAAGCGGTTTTCATTCGTACCACGCTTAGTCAATGGCGAAATCACAAAGACAATCGAATTGGAAGGAAGAACAGAATTTATTTACACTATACACAATGATTCAAGAGCAGAGACACAGAGCAAATCCTTAAAAACAGTCTTACTTAATACCCAAGGACACGGGCCCATCTCACACACACATTCATACGGGGCTTGCTGATGAGCAGGTTGATGTTCACCAGCGCGTCCAGGGATGGCTTCCGTGCAGCTCTCTCTCCGGTCCCCGACACGTCCCTTGAAGATGGAAGTAGGTTAAGGCAGGAGCTCTCCGCGTGTCGTCTGCACGGAGCGAGTTATCATGGGGCGAATTGGTAGGGAGCGGACTTTGACGCGTATTTCACTGGCAGTATTTCACTTGCAGCTATGGCGGCACTTACTCGCGTGGGTGAAAAGCGCAATATGCGTTACCAGCGCGTCTGGCTGCGACCGCGTACTTTGTACAGTTCAACGCCTCTTCTTCTCTCTCTCTGTGCAAGTCCTCAAACCACGCGCGTATCCCCAAAAAGTCCTTTGCAACGCTCTCCACTTGCGAGTCCGAATCCTTTCGCCACCACCGTTCAAGTCCTCGTCCTGCTGGTAAGCCCTATCGCGCCACTGGTGCAAGTCAAGTCCTCTCCCAACAAGTCCTGTTCAAGGGCTTTGCGCAGCGACTTATATAGGAACACCCCGCGAACCTTCTCAAACTCACCAGACGCGCCTCACCACGCCCTCTCATGCCATGCCGCTAGAGCCCTGATTGGCTGGTGGCTCTTACCGTCATCGCCTTCTGCCACTCCCGATCTCAACGCCGCCCCCACCCTTTTTAGGCCTACCTCGTGTTACTCGACTAGTGGGCAGCCAACGCTTAACAAACTGGATCGAGGCTAGGGTGGCTGGGAAATCGGTGGCAAGTAGAGCCTATTTTCCTGTCTTTACACAATGCAGGTACTAAGTGGGGAAATGGCCTATTCTTACACATACTAAGAAATAACTATACTACAAATGGGCCTATATGTTGCTCATGTGACTAACTATGGGGGGCAAACCTTTAACCTTTAATGACTTCAATGTGCCGATCTCAAAACCGCAGCAATATTTCACCACAGGCTAATTTATATCATCTCTACAGGCAAAGGGGAAACTATTTGTTTCTGAAAGCCCAATTCATATAGAGCTCACAAAAATGATGGGGGAATCTATGAGAATTCTGGGAAATTCAAGTTTATGCTATTTTCACGTTGCCATAGCAACCGATATTGTGACAAAAGGTAAAAATCTATGGTAATACAAAAAGCATCATATTTCACTAACCAGATGAAGCTATCAACATGATTTTATGGCGTAGCCCGTAGGGTGATGCCTCTAGAACAGCGTTTGTCTGTCTGTATGTCCCCACAAACGTCCACCAATCAGAGCTGAGGATATGGTCACGGGGGACAGTGTTTAGTAACCATCACAGTTGCATATTTTACTAAAAGGAAATATAATAACCTTCTGTAGAACGTTTTGAGGTCCCAGCGAGTGCCGTAAGGTAGGTAGGAGGTTTCAGAAATTCCTCAATACAATTATGATTTTGAAATGTGACCGACACGGATCTTGCTTCCGAATCCGGAAGTGAACAGATTATGCTGGTTCGCTGGTTTGATGATATATCTGAATGCAATCGTGATTTAACATCATATTTTGGTTTATGCTGATATTCATAGCTTTTGTCATAGTTCATCTGCTCTCAGGGCATGATAAAGTTCATGTTGATTCTCTTGTGGGTGCTGCGCACACACTACTCGATTGCCACATTGCCAGGTAGGCCACAACGCGTTTGTATAACAAAGAGTCTTTATTCCAAAGCTCGTACTGCAGCACTGGGCGGGCTCGAGCTTAGAGCCTGCATATATGTGCCGAGGCCACGCCTAGTCCCCGGGCGTGGCCGATCGGTCGAAGGGCGGGGCATGTGCCTTCGATCCCCGCCTGGGCGCTCGCGCCACCCACTGGTGCATGGAATTATTGCCCCTTGTGCCCGCCACACGCACCCCCCCCCCAGAATTCCCGCGCACCTGAAGGGTGAGTTTGCGGGGAAGCCGGATGACCCGGCCGAAACGCCCCCTGGCGATGGGTGCAGGGCTGGGGGGTAGCGGGCCGGCGGGGCTGGAGGGTGCCGGGGGTCCGACCGCCGGGGGCGGCCTCGACGCGGAGGCAGAGCTGCTGGCGGGGGGTGGTCCGGATCGAGGTGGGCCGGCTTGAGGCGGTCCACGGAAATGCGATCCGGGGCACCGCCGATGTCGATGGTGAAAAAATTGTCCCCGGTCTCCAGCACGCGGAAGGGCCCGTCGTACGGGGGCCGGAGCGGTGCCCGGCGGGCGTCGTGCTGGATGAAGACGTACTTTGCCGTGCGAAGCTCCGGGGCGACGTGGGAAGGTGGGTAACCGTGGTGTGCCTTTGGCACCGGGGCGAACCTCCGGGCAGTCTCCTGAAGGGCGGAGCGCTGTTGCGCCGCGGACCAAGGAGCCGTGGAGTCGGGGATAAATTCACCCGGTACCCGCAGTGGTTGCCCGAAGACCAGCTCCGCCGAAGACGCGCAGGTCGTCCTTGGGCGCCGTCCTGAGCCCAGCAGGACCCAGGGGAGTCTGTCGACCCAGCCGCCGTCGCGGAGGCTGGCCCGGAGCGCGGCCTTCATTGAGCGATGAAAGCGCTCGCACAAGCCATTGGCCTGGGGGTGGTAGGCCGTGGTGCGGTGTAGTTTCACCCCGAGCCCTTGCGCCACCGCGGCCCAGAGCTCCGAGGTGAACTGGGGGCCGCGGTCGGACGAGATGTCTGAGGGGGCACGGAACCGGGCAACCCAAGTGGCGATAAAGGCTTGCACCACCTCAGCCGCAGACGTCGCCGCCAATGGGATGGCCTCCGGCCACCGTGTGGTGCGGTCGACCATGGTGAGGAGGTGGGTGAACCCCCGCGAGGGGGGCAGAGGTCCCACCAAGTTGACGTGCACGTGGTCGAACCGACGCTCGGGCACCGCAAACGGGGCCAACGGGGCCTGGGTGTGGCGGTGGACCTTTGCACGCTGGCACGTGAGGCACGTCCTGGCCCAGTCGCGGATGTCCTTCCGGAGGCCATGCCAGACGAACATTGCCGCGACGAGCTTCTGGGATGCGTTCGTGCCCGGGTGGGACAGGCCGTGGATGGCGTCGAAAACGGGGCGCCGCCAGCCAGCGGGCACAATGGGGCGAGGCCGGTCGAGGGAGACGTCGCATCGGAGGGCTGCGCCCGCGGCGTCGAACGGCACCTCGGTGACGCGGAGGCCCGTGACGGCAGTCCGCAAGGCCTGGATGCCGGGGTCAGCAGTCTGGTCCTCCGCCATCCGGGCATAGTCGACCCCGAGGTGGACCGCGTGCACGACGGACCGGGAAAGGCAATCTGCCACCGGGTTGTCCTTACCCGCCACGTGACGGATGTCCGTCGTGTACTCGGACACGGCAGATAGGTGACGCTGCTGCCGTGCCGACCATGGCTCGGCGACCTTGGCCATCGCGAACACAAGGGGCTTGTGGTCGATGAAAGCCGTGAACGGGCGGCCCTCCAGCAGATGGCGGAAGTGTCGGACCGCCAGGTGGAGCCCGAGCAGCTCGCGGTCGAAGGTGCTATAGCGGCGTTCGTGCGGGCGAAGCTGCCGGCTTAAAAACGCCAGCGGTTGCCAAGCACCACGCACCCATTGCTCGTGCACCGCGCCCACCGCGTAGTCCGACGCGTCGGTGGTGAGGGCGATCGGTGCATCGGGCACCGGGTGCGCCAGCATGGTGGCGTCGGCCAGAGCCAGCTTTGCGCCCGCAAACGCCGCGGCCATCGGCTCCGACCAGGCGATGTCACCTTTGCCCGGCTTGCCCCGGAGGGCCTCGTGCAAGGGGCGGAGGAGCTGGGCGACGTGGGGCACGAAGCGGTGGTAAACATTTACGATGCCCAGGAACTCCTGGAGCCCCTTGATCATGCAGGGGCGTGGGAAATCCCTGACCGCCTCCACCTTGGCCGGTAAAGGGACGGCCCCGTGCCTGGTGATGCGGTGCCCCAAGAAGTAGATAGTGGCGATGCCGAAACGGCACTTGGCGGGGTTGATGATTAGGCCATGCTGGCCCAGGCGTTCGAAAAGCGTGCGGAGGTGGAGCAGGTGCTCCTCCCGGGATGCGCTCGCGACTAGGATGTCATCCAGGTAGACAAACAGGAAAGGTAAGTCGCGCAAGACGCTGTCCATAAGCCGCTGGAACGCCTGGGCCGCATTCTTCAACCCGAAAGGCATTCTTAGGAACTCGAAGAGGCCGAAAGGGGTGATGACGGCCGTCTTCGGGACGTCGTCCGGTTGGACGGGGACCTGGTGGTAGCCCCGGATGAGGTCCACCTTAGAAAACACGGTCGTGTCCTGAATATGCGGAAAAGTCCTGAATATGTGGGACCGGGTAGCGGTCGGGGGTGGTGGCATCATTGAGCCGGCGGTAGTCCCCGCAAGGCCGCCATCCCCGGCCGGGCTTCGGCACAATGTGCAGAGGAGAAGCCCAAGCGCTGTTGGAGCTCCGTACGATCCCCAGCCGCTCCAGCGTGGCGAACGCCACTTTCGCCACGGCGAGCTTCATAGGCTCGAGTCGTCGTGCCCGGGCATAGACCGGCAGCCCGACCGTGGCGATATGGTGCTCCACCCCGTGTTTAACGGCCACCGCTGAGAAGGTGGGCCGCGTGAGGGCCGGGAAACTGGCGAGGAGGCGGGTAAAGCCGTCCACTGCTGGAAGCGTGCAAACTAAACTCGCCGGGACGGAACCTTCCAGCAAGCCGCTTGGCAAGCCGCTCAGTGAGCCGCTCAGTGAGCCGCTCAACGAGCCGCTCAGCGAACAAGTGAGCGAGCTAAAGGTTTCGGCCTGGACGAGCCATCTGCGTTTCACGTCGACCAACAACCCATTCGCACATAGGAAGTCCGCACCAAGCAGTGCCATTGGCATGCTGGCGGTCACGAACGACCATTGAAAGCGCTGCCCTCCGAACCGCAGGGAGAGGCAATGCTTACCGAATGTGCGGATGGGTGTAATGTTGGCGGCAAGCAAAGCGGGGCCCCGGCCCGCGGTTTGCTTGTCCGACATGGAGGCGGGGAGGACGCTTACCTGTGCTCCTGTATCGCAAAGGCAACGGCGCCCGGACAAGGTGTCCGTGATCCGTACGATCCCCAGCCGCTCCAGCGTGGCGAACGCCACTTTCGCCACGGCGAGCTTCATAGGCTCGTGTCGTCGTGCCCGGGCATAGACCGGCGGCCCGACCGTGGCGATATGGTGCTCCACCCCGTGTTTAACGGCCACCGCTGAGAAGGTGGGCCGCGTGAGGGCCGGGAAACTGGCGAGGAGGCGGGTAAAGCCGTCCACTGCTGGAAGCGTGCAAACTAAACTCGCCGGGACGGAACCTTCCAGCAAGCCGCTTGGCAAGCCGCTCAGTGAGCCGCTCAGTGAGCATTTGGTTTTTGCAAGCTGCCGATGCGACATGGCCGACGCTCATGGCCGCAAGTGAGCCATGTTTGCAAGCTGCCGATGCGATGTGATGAAAAGGAGGCTGCCGGAATGGCCGACGCTCATGGCCGCAAGTGAGCGCCGGTCGTTTCCCGACCCGTCAAAAGAGCACGGCGGGCGACACGTTTTAGCCTGGCGGCCGAACCTGGCATGGTAGTAGCACCAGGTTTGCGGCGGTGGCGGCCGCGGCGGCCGTGCCGGCGGCGGTGGTGGTGGTGGTGGCGGTAGTGGACGGGGCGTAGCAGCGGCCATGAGGGAAGTCGGGAGCGCTGGAACCTCTGCGCCGGGATCCACTACGGCAGCACCGTACACCGACCGCGTGTCGTAGGCCGCGAAATACTTGTCGGCCTCTACGACCAGGGCGCTGGGTTCCTTTATTTTGGAACCGGCCAGCGTGAGGCGTACCCGTGCAGGTAACTGGCATAGAAAAAGCACCCGGAATAAGAAATCCGGGGGCTGGTCTCCGAGTAGGGATAGCATGGAATCCATCCGGACGGATGGTCATGTGTCGCCGAGGGCGGGAAGGTCCAGGAGGCGGTTGGCCCGTTCGATCTCCGTGAGGCCGAACGTGGCGATGAGGAGACGTTTGAGCGCCTCGTACTTGTTGTCGCCCGGCGGGCGCCGAAGGATGGACACGACTCGGGCGGCAGTGCTGGGCCCGAGGGCGGCGACCACGTGGTAGTACCGGGTCTCGTCCGCCGTTATGCCTCGGAGGTGGAATTGAGCTTCGGCTTGCAAAAACCAAATGTCGGCGTGCGCTTCCCAAAACTCGGGGAGTTTGACTGCGACGGCGTTGGTAGCCATGGCGCGTTCGGTGGTCAGCAACGGCTGAACCAATCGGGGTCACCAGTGTGGGTGCTGCGCACACACTACTCGATTGCCAGAGAGGTAGGCCACAACGCGTTTGTATAACAAAGAGTCTTTATTCCAAATCTTGTCGGAGGTCGGAGATCTCGCGAGATCTTGGAGACGGCGGCAGGGATTTTCGAAGCTCCACACGGTCTCCACGTTTTTCGAAGTTAAGTCTGTTCACAATTGTATTTTGTCGAAACTGTATTTATCTTTCGGTGTGTGAAGTTATTGTGTGCAACTTTGGTTGTTTCTCGGTGTTTATCTTTCATAAATTGATCGTCTGTTTGCCGTGTCGCGAGCAAGGCCTTGTACAGTGTGCACTGTACAACCTTGAGGCTTTGTTTTTCTCTCAGTGGTCCGTCGTTTGTGATCCAATAACTTTCGTTCTCTGTATTCCCAGGCTTTTCACCCATAGCCTACTTCCTTGTGTAAATCTCAACTCAAAAAAAAAAAAAAAAAAAAAAAAAAAAAAACATTTCCTTCTCTGTTCTCATTCGTTTATTCATTCTTATTCGTTCGTTCGTTCTTCGACCACGTGTTTCTCCCCCATTTCCCCAGATAGTTTTCGCTCATTAACCTTCAATGTTTACACTTTCCCCTCAAGTTATGTATTCCGTCATATTTTATAACACCTTTTTCTTCTTCTTCTTTAAAAGGCTGCTTTCGACTTGCTCACCAAATCAATTCATCCCAAAAAAAATATCCATCTCCTATAGTGCCTTTGTTCTACATTCCCTAAACTCTCCTGCACTCCATCCTCCATCCAGCGTCCTTAAACGTATTTTTAACTCGAAGGTCACAAGAAACTCATTTTGCAATAAATGTTTGTTTCCCATAAATCGTACTCTTTCAAAAATCCAATCTCACCCCTCCCCTCCAAATCTTCCCCATAACCCCTCCCCTCCAAATCTTACCCATCACCCCTCCCCTCCAAATCTTCCCCATCACCCATCCCTTTCAAATCTCCCCCCTTGCCCCCTCCCTCCTAAACTACTCCCTCACCCCTCCCCGCCAAGACGCCCCCTCGCCCCTCCCCTCCTAGACTCCTGCCTCACCCCTCCCCTCCAAATCTCCCCCATATCCCATCCCTTTCAAATCCCTCCCCTTGTCCCTTCCCTCCCAAACTCCCCCCTCACCCCTCCCCTTCAAATCTCCCCACCCTCATTGCTTCTCAATTTCCCCCCGCTCACTCCCCCTCCTCAAAGCGTCCTCCCCGCTTCTTCCCCCTTCAAACTCTCACCTCCATCTCCCCCAACCTTCTGCCTCGCTCTTCCCCCTCCTCAAATAACACCTCATTGTGGCTCACCCAATCACCATCAAACCTTTTGTCCACCCCATCCTTCCCTTTCTCCGAGCTATTCTGAAATCTCTGACACACCTTCAACAGCTCTCCCTACCTCTTCCACCTCTTCCACATCTTACCCTACCCCTCCTCCCCCCTGTTCTGTATCTGATGCTCCCCCTTCCTCTTCATTAACGGTATGGACCTCAAACATCCGGGGCCTTCGTTCAAACTTAACTGATCTCTCCATACAGGTTGCTTCTGTCAAACCAGACGTGATCTGCTTAACAGAAACTTTCCTCCTTTATGATGTCTCTGATTCCATAGTATCTCTCCCGGGCTACTCCCTCCTCCGGTATGATAGACCTGAGCCTCGTCCTGGAGGCGGGGTTGCTATCTTTATCAAAAACTCTCTTCCTCACTCGCCCTGCACTGCACTCTCTCCACCTCACCCCCAGGAATACCTCTGGCTACGGCTTCCCCTTCGCTCCCACCTCTTGTTCATATGTGTGTTGTACCGTCCACCAAACAGTGATGACTCCATCTACATCTCGCTGTCTGATGATATGGACCAACTTCTATCTACTCATCCCAACTCTCTCTTCCTCATATGTGGTGATTTCAACTGTCATCATGCCAGTTGGCTGGGTGTGGGTACCTCTCTCACCAGCCATGGCTCCTCAGCAAAGGACTTCTGCGACTCACTGGGACTGACACAATCTGTCAATTTCCCGACCCGGATCTCAGTCAACGGAACATCTTCTCTTCTGGACTTGGTTATGACTAACTTCCCTGAAAATGTCTGCTGCTCTTCTTCTGCTCCGATCGGATCATCTGATCATGTCCTTGTTAAAGTGGACATCTCTCTGACCATCCTCAGGGAGCCTGCTCAGCGTCGACGAGTCTGGCATTTCACTCAGGCCAACTGGCACGGTCTTCAAGCAGCCATCAATCATCTGGACTGGTCTCCCATCTCTACCACCTCTGACATCAACTCATCCTGGGAATTCTTCCAAAGTAAATTGCTCTCTCTCATGCACAGATTTATCCCATCTCGTCTTCAGTTGTCATACCCTTCCTCCCGTCCATGGTACACGGAATCTTGTGGTGAGGCTGTTGCCCAGAAACAACTTGCCTTCGTCTCCTGGAAAGCAAATCCAACGGAAGGAAATCTCATTTCCTTTCACAAAGCCCGAAACAAGTGTGTGTCCACCCTCAGGAGAGCCAGGAAACAATATCTCTCCGTTCTCAAGACCGAACTCTCTTATCTGTCTCCCTCTTCCAAATCCTGGTGGCGTCTGGTCAAATCCGTTTCTGGTGTTTGTTCCCCCTCCATCCCCTCCCTTACCTCAAACGGCTATACAGCTGACTCCGCACGTGAAAAAGCTGAATGCCTCAACTCTGTGTTTGCCTCTAAATCTTGTGTCCCAAACCCATCCCTCTCTGTACCCACCATACCCAGTCGTACCCTGCTGCTCCTGGACTCCGTGTCCTTTCCTCCTGACAAGGTGGAAAAGTTTCTGTCAACCCTCGACTCTGATTCTGCAACTGGACCCGACGGCATCAGCCCACGGGTCCTAAAATCCTGCTCTGCTGCTCTATCTCACCCTCTCGCTGTTCTCTTCACCCTCTCTTTTGCTCAAGGTCAACTGCCATCTGCTTGGAAATCAGCCAACATCACCGCTTTGCACAAAAAAGGTGCAAAAACAGATCCTAGCAACTACAGACCAATCAGCCTTCTCCCAATTATCAGCAAAGTCATGGAATCCATCATTGCTTCTGATATGAAATCTTTCCTCTTCTCCAATGGCTTGATCTCTGATCATCAATTTGGTTTCAGACCAGGTCACTCTACTCTGGACATGCTGCTTCTGCTGTCTCAACAATGGATGGAGGTCCTCAATGCCAAACAGGAAATTAGAGCTGTCTCCCTCGACATATCACGTGCCTTCGACACGGTCTGGCACCCCGCTCTGCTCACCAAACTCTCCTCCTTTGGTATCCATGGAAATCTCCACGCATGGCTGGCGGACTTCCTCTCTAGTCGTCGTCAACGTGTGGCCCTGAATGGGTTTCTCTCATCTCCTCTTCCTGTTCAGGCTGGAGTTCCCCAAGGCAGTGTTCTGGGCCCCGTGCTTTTTCTGGTCTTCATCAATGATCTCTCTGACTCTCTCGAAAATCCTCTCTATCTCTTTGCTGATGACTCCACTCTCTGCCGCTCCATTCCTCTTCCCTCAGATCGGCAGTCTGCTGCCTCCTCACTCTCTGAAGACCTGGACAAAATCACAGACTGGTCAAACAAGTGGAACATGTCTTTCAATCCTGACAAATCTCACACTCTTACTATGTCTCTCCGAAAAGATCGACTGGACAACCCTCCCATCTACTTTCTCAACAATCCTCTCCAAGAAGTTCTGTCGCTCAAGATTTTGGGTCTCACTATCTGCCATGATCTTTCTTGGGAAAACCACATTTCCAAGCTGGCCTCCAAAGCCAGTCGCCGACTGGGCATCCTCCGTCGTGCGAAGTCCTTCCTCGGCACACCTGAGCTCCTCACCACATACAAGGCTTTCATCCGCAGCTCAATGGAATACTGTTCTCCCCTATGGGCCGGTGCTCCTGCCTCACACCTAGCTCGGCTTCACGCTGTTGAAACCAAAGCTTTCAGAATTATTGGAATCTCCCGCGATGAAGCTATCTCTGAGGGCTTTTCACTCACTCACCGCAGGCAGGTAGGTGGTCTTTCTGTCTTCTACCGACTCCTCTCCGGCCTTGCACCCCCAGCTCTCTCTGTGCTCTGTCCCCCAAATATTCCTACAGGTCGCACAAGATCTGCCAGCAACCCTCTGATGGTTAAACTGCCGAAATCTCGGCTCTCCGCTCACCTTCACTCTTTCATTCCTCTTTTCTCCCGCCTCTGGAACAAACTCCCTCACTCCCTTCAATCCCACTCCTCCCTCCAGGTCTTTAAAACAGCTGTTCACCACCATCTCTTATCTTCCCCCATCCAAAACCTTGATCTTTTCTACCCCCGCTAATTCACCCCAGATCCACCTTGTTTGAAATTCCAACTTCTTTCCTGGAAGTCCTGGCAGTGTCCATATGTTTTATACCTCTCCCACTGCCCCCTTCCCACGCCCCCCCCCCCCAAAGCCCTCGCCCTCTCTCAGATCTCTCGATGTCTCCATGTCTCTCGGTCCCTGCTCTCAAATGTTGTGTTTGTGTCCTTCCCCCTCTCTCCCCATCTTGTCTACCGCTCCCTATGTTATATGTTTTATGTGTCGGTTTGTCTTTCTGTGTGATTAATGTTCGCTCTTTCACGAGCCTCGATATTGTATACAAAAAAAAAAAAAAAAAAAAAAAAAAAAAAAAAGCTCGTACCGCAGCACTGGGTGGGCTCGAGCTTAGAGCCAGCATATATGTGCCGAGGCCACGCCTAGTCCCAGGGCGTTGCCGATCGGTCGAAGGGCGGGGCATGTGCCTTCGATCCCCGCCTTGGCGCTCGCGCCACCCACTGGTGCGCGGAATTATTGCCCCTTGTGCCCGCCACGCTCTCATAGTTACTCTGCTCTCAGGGCATGAAAGAGTTTATGCTGTAATTTTCATAGATTTTCTCATAACTAGGGCATGCCCGTACTATATATAAGCTAGGACGTGCCCGTACGTGGGTGCCCGTTCCTTGCCAAAAAAAAAAAAAAAAAAAAATTTGTGTAGGGGTGTGTGTGTGTAAACATCCTAGGGCGTGCCCGTACGTGGGTGCAAAAAAACATGCGTGCAAACAACAACAACAAAAAAAAACTTTGAAACCACGTGGCAGTAACGACCACAGAACCCCCCCCCCCCTCTATTTACATGAATGGTTTGGTCCATTCGCAACGACCACAGAACCCCCCCCCTCTATTTACATGCAATGGTTTGGTCCAAAGCGAACGGCTTGCGGAGTTTGGTAAAGAAATCGCCATAGCTCGCTAACTACTTGTCCGATTAATATGAAACCTTGAAAAGGCACATCCTCGGGTCCCCAGCAATATACCTGGCAAGTTGCAAGTATATCGGACCGGTAGTTGTCGCGAAACAGCGGTCACAGACAAACATACATACATACATACATACAAACATACAAACATACAAACATACACACAGAGATTACTGGAATTATAGATAGATAATTACTATACTCTAAGGGCAAGACAGAGTTCATGGTGATTAATGAGTTCAGAGAACGGGAAGAAGAGAAGGACAGTAGAGTAGTGTAAACTGGAAGGGTGGCGAAGGGGGTGGGAAGTCGGTGAAGGTCAAATATTTGCCATTTCTCGTAACTAATATGTAAATGACCTAATCTACCAATAGGTATTGATAGATTCTATACATAGTGTTACATTTATGACAATAGGACAACTCGAGAGTTAAATACACTGGCATAGAAAAGCTTCTTCTTCTTCTTTCGTATGCAACACACGGCTGTAAGTTGCACCATTGGCTGGCGGGGGGGGGGGGGGGATTGGGGGCACACATGTGCCGCTGATACAACGCTCTCTCTAGGTTAGGATTGCACTGGGCTGAACTCTCTACAGTTTAACCGTTGCCATCCCAGTGTTAGTCATGGCAGGAAATTTTGATTTTGTTCAAGATGTGGAGGATAGCTCGTCAACTCCTCACGAAGGACAGTGGGATCTATAAGGTCCACCAGCTTATGCTGGCAGACAGGACTCCTAGTCTAACATCCATGGAAGGAAGACAGAAATTGATGGCTCTCCCTACCTGCTATTTACCAGAATGGCAGTTTATAGCTGGCTCAGGTTTCGAACCCAGGCTAGACAGCTCAAAAGTGAGTGTGCGTACCTCCATGCTGTCCTGCTTGCCCATATGGGGTCGGCCCAACACTTTGCAATGTCAGAATCCCCCAAACTCTGAAGGCCCCGTTACAAGAAGGGATTTTTGGCTTCATTTCATTGGTTATGGAAACATTTGTAAAAATGACAGTAACTGGTTAATTTTCATTTGTCGTTTCGGTTTGTTGATTCCTGCTAAAATGCACTTCAGCTGTATATAATCATTGCTGGGTTGTGGTGTATAACTGTGTGTCCTTGTTTTACCCTACATTTTGTGTTTGTCCCTTTTATTCTTGGGAACACATCACCATATGATTGCATTTTCTATTTCAGATTTCCAAGAGTTCATCCAAAGGTTATGAAACGATGGTGGTGAACATGTGGAGAGCCAAATGCTTGCCCTTCAAATCTGCTGCCCCCTGTTCGACCATTTGAGGCATCATGCTGTGAAAAAGAAACACAACACAAACGACAAGTCTAAAAGAGAGCACGACAACGTTTATATGCAAGTTTTACCAACAATCAATCATCAAAGTTTAACAATATGATCAATTCCATTTTATTCCTACACCACACATTATACTAGTTTCTCTCCAAGGCTGATTCATCAATACGTGCACCGTGCCCCATAATTACACCATAAACGAGAACGGCACTCAGTAGAGAGCATACCTCCACCTGGTTGGCCATATCACTCGATGGTGAAGAATCACTTAAAAAATTAAATAATTATCATATCCGAATCCATATTAAGATCTTCACCAAAATCGAATCTATTTGTTCTTGTCAGACACCCAACCGGTCCACCAAGTTTCGTCCAAATCCGTCCATAACTTTTTAAGATATCCCGCAATGTATAGTTTTTGACCCCATCTCCTAATGGTGAAGAATCACTTAAAAAATTATTGTAGCCAGATCCGGATCTTCATCAAAATCTAATCATTTAGTCCTTGTGAAATACGCTACCTCTCTGCCAAATTTCGTCCGAATCCATCAATAACTTTTTGAGATATTTTGTTCACAAACAAACAGACAGACAAACAGACAGACAAAAAGACAGACAAACAGACAGACAAACACACAGACAGACAAACAGACAGACAAACAGACAGACAAACAGACAGACAAACACACAGACATACAAACAAAGAGACAAAAAAACAGACAGACAGACAGACAGACAGACAGAGACAGAGAAACAGACAGACATACAGACAAACAAACAGACAGACAGACATACATACAAACAAAGACAGACAGACAGACAGATAAACAGACAGACAAACAAACAGACAGACATACAAACAGACAAACAGAGAGACAGACAGACAAACAAACAGACAGACAGACATACAAACAAACAAACAGACAAACAGATAGACAAACAAACAAACAGACAGACATACAAACAAACAAACAAACAGACAGACATACAAACAAACAGGGGTGAAAACATAACCTCCATCCACATTTAGGAGCGGAGGTAATTACACCATAAACCTACCCCTAACCCTAACAACCCTAACCCTAACCCTAACAACCCTAACCCTAATCCTAACAACCCTAACCCTAACCCTAACCCTAACACTAACAACAACCCTAACAAGCCTATGACAAAACTTGGTGGATGAGTTGGTTAGGTGACAATAACAAGCCGATTCGATTTTGGTTCAGGTCCGAATCCAGATCCGGCCTATCAGTGGGATACAAAATGTTAACTGATCAGCCTGGCGGAGGTTTGTGCTCTACCGGAGCCATGCTCGTAGTTGATGTTTTGCTTCTTTAAAATAGGACAGCAAAGGAGAAGGGGAATAAGAAGAAGACCAATTTTTTTCCACCTTTTAGCGACTTAGGTTTGAAAATGAATAACTTTCATTTGTCTACCTTTTCAATGATGATATGAGAGTGTCTCAGTGAGTAAAATAATTCCAGCAGAATATCATTGATCCACTATAATAGTCATGGAATAACCCCAATGTTGCCGTTGGCACAATTCCTGGAGAGAGTCGACCCTCTCCAATCGGAACAAGAGGATATAAAAGGAACTTGGACACCTCAGAAGGCCATTTGTCCCAACATGTCTGTGCTTTATGAACACCGAATTGATTTAACTAGGGAGATACCCGTGCTATGCACGGGTGGGAGGCCAGAAGCAAACAGGCAATGCAGATACGGCAAATGCTAAAGCATGAAACCAATAAATTCCACATTCCTGTAGCACCTTCAGTCACACGTCAGACATGGACAGCAAGTTCGTGAAGGACTTCCATGAAAAACGTACCCGTTCGCAAACAAACGGGTACGTTCACGTATAGAAACACCGATAGTGGGTCCGTGGCGAATCTGCATATGGTGATCTGCGAAGTTCACGTTTAGAAGGTAGAGACCATCATGGCATGTCGTCATTTACTTGAACTCGATATCTCTTTTTTCATTCCAAACAACATAACTCCAATCACAAATTAATCACAAAATAAACTTTTAACAACATTGTTAATGTTTCCTTCATTGTAAAAACTACCAAGTCAACAGTTAAAAGTATTTTGAGCCGATAGGTGTTACGGCCTCGGCAACATCGATGGAGACAGCGATCTGTTAGCTTATACACCCCCCAAATAGCTATGTGGAAATCTCTCATGTAGAGATTAAACTCACATCGTTTGAACTTTGGCCGAGGTCATTATTTACTTTTAATGATGTTTATATACGAATCAAAAAGAATATAATTGGTTTTGGGTCGTCCTTTCCGCATATCTCGTGTGATTGTGAGTTGGAGAGACGGCTGTGATGGCGGGGAGGGGGTTGGCATTCTCTCAAGGAGGGATGCAACCGATGTCTTCATAAAAGGTTTTTGTCCGAGGTCACCGAGTCCGATCGGTGCAGCCGTGCAGCGATCGGTGCAGCCGTTTGTGCGGCACCCGGGAAAATAACGTTATGCGGGAGTCCAAACCTGAAAATGCTGGAGGCCAAAGATGAAATTGGAAAAACTATACAGCCTATTTTACTCCAGGAGATCCCAGGATTACCCACCCAAAATATCGTTGCGATCAGTACAGCCGTTTTTGCGGTACCTTCGAATGGACGGACAGACGGACGGACATTTGGTGAATGATAGTAAGATGTATGAGTTTACTTATTAATTTCACGAGGGGTGGGGTGGAGAGGAGTGAGGGAGAAGAAGAGTGCGGCAGGCCCAAGAACATCACCAAGGTGTTTTTTTCCTTTATTATTTCTTGGAAATGGGTGGGTGAGCATTGTTAGGTGAGGGTGTTGTGGTGTGAGAAATGAACAAACACCGACAGAACATTCACCTTAGGACGAGAGCCTCTCACTGCTATCACAATCACAACATACATATGCAAACACCTCTCCATTCCAAAACTATCTCACAGTCCTGCTAATAGGCCTCTCCATGTATGCGTCTATCCCCAAAGCTTCATGATACCAATCTACTGCTTCAGCTGCCATTACCTTTCCAGGGAGACTTTTCCATGCATTAACTACTCTGAGTGAAAGACCCCTGCCAGTTTCACCCATCCTTACTCAGTGCTCTTCTTTATATTCCAAGACTGTGGGCCCCATGTCCTGTCACTGCCCATTCTACTGATAAAATTATTCCACATTTATTTTGTCCACACCCTTCATTATCATAAACATATCGATCAGATCCCTTCGTAATCGTCTTCTTTCTAAAGTGTACAGACTCATCTCTTTCAGCCGCTTCTCATAGCTTAGACTTGCTAGTTTTTTTCTTCATCCTCCTCCAAGTCCTCCACCAAACAATTCTGAATATATATTGAGAAAATACAAATTTTGCGCACACGTGATACCGCAAACCTGCACTTTTCAAATTCATTACCCCCGCAGGAGAGGTTCGTTTGTGATAAGGAAGAATCGATTCAATATTGGTGAAGATTCGAATCCGGATCCGGATCAGAGAAGGTTCAAAGTGATTCTGCACCATTTAGCGATAGGGCTAAAACTGACATATAGCAGGATGTCTCAAAAAGGTATGTGCGGATTTGGACGAAACTTGGTGGACAGGTTGGTCTTTGTGACAAGAACTAATCGATTCGATTTTGGTGAAGATCTGAATATGGATTCGGATATGTTCATTATTTAATTTTTAGGTGATTCTTCACCATTGAGAGATCAGGCGAAAAGCGATATATAGCAGGCTATCTCAAAAAGTTATGGACAAGTTATGACTAAACTTGGGGAATGAGTTGGTTAGGTGAATGAAACCAAATCCAGATCCGGCCTATCAGTGGATACAAAACATATACTGTTCATCCTGGCGGAGGTATGTGCTCTACCGAGTGCCGTTCTAGTTAAAATTGAAGCATATACTTGTACTTCATGGGGTATCATGTTCTATGAACCCTCTAGTTACATAAGGTTTTGGTGTACCATGGAAATAAAGTTAATATATCAGGGATTTATTTTATGTTCTGTGATGCTATTTCCTATTACTCGTACAGGATGTAAATAAAGAAAGTATATTGAAGTTGCATGGGAATGGAAGCACGTTTAACAACTTCGGCATTTAAGCACTTAAAATACCAAACAATATTCTATTTTTAGTGTTTTTTCAGTCGTCTGTGGAAGGTGAATCATCATGGCAACAAGACCAACAAGACCAACAAGTCTGATGAAAAGCCACTCAAATTAAATCGACCTCAAAGCGAAGAGTGAAATGTTCCACAAAACCCCAGTTGTTATGCATCATTCATTAATCTGACTAATAAATCAGGGAACAAAAACAACCACTTACATTTGTAAGCTTCTATACACCATTCAATATAACAAATAAATCAAACAGAAAAGAGGGAAACCAAATGAGAGACTGGATGAATGAAATCTGTGATGACATACCAACCACGTTTTGCAAACAATTAGATGAAATCTAGGTGTTCTCAGAACTTTACCGATGTTTCAAAGAATCTGAAAAAACAAACACGAGACGTGAGAGATGGAGCCTTCAACCCATGGAGATAAAGCAAAAAGGATGAAAAAGGCAAACATTGCAGAAGATTCCGCGACACTCTTTTGCGTTCCACTGTTTTTCTTGTCCATAATAATTAATGTCAGTGTGGGTGTGTCTTCTCCATAATTAAAAAACCATGAAATCTAGCGGCCCAAAATGTTGCGTGCCTACTAAGGGAACTCCAGAGGAGTGCGTGAATGAAAACTGGGTATTTGGGTAAATTTAAACAGCCCTTCTGAAGATAATTAATGGGGTGCTCATCATGAAAAACCCCAAAAAGGCTTACCCTTGGTCAGCCTGCTTTCACCTCAAAGGGGTCTTAAGTCGCCATTTTGTTTCGGCTTGCTCCAAAAAGCCTCACCTTGGAACCAGTAACCATGATGTACTCTCACAGATTAATGTATATAATCAAAATTTGGCTTCAGATTTTAGGATCGGAGCTTGTGGACTAAATAAGTAGTGAAATATTGAGTAAAATCTCAAATTTTAAAGAAATTACTCTTCCACCTCAGCTTCTTCCCAAACCCCAACTTCTTTACTTTAAGCAAGCAAGGCTATGATCCTCCTTCCCCATATTTACACAAGAAAAAAATACACCACATGTGACAAAGCTGCATGCCTAAACTCTGTGTTTGCCTCAAAATCTTGTGTCCCAAACCCATCTCTCTCTGTTCCCACCTTTCCCAGTCGAACCCAACTGCTCCTGGACTCTGTGTCCTTTCCTCCTGACAAGGTGGAGAAGTTTGTCAAACGTCGACTCTGATTCTGTAACTGGACAAGACGGCATCAGCCCACGGGTCCTAAAATCCTGCACTGCCGCTCTATCTCACCCTCTCTCTGTTCTTTTCACCCTATCCTTTGCTCAAGGTCATCTGCCATCATCTTGAAAATCAGCACACATTAACGCTTTACACAAAAAAGGTGCAAAAACAGATCCTTGCAACTACAGACCAATCAGCCTGCTCCAAATTATCAGCGAAGTCATGGAATCCATCATTGCTTCGGATATCAAATCCTTCCTCTTCTCCAATGGCTTGATCTCCGATCATCAATTGAGATTCAGACCAGGTCATTCTACTCTGGACATGCTGCTTCTGCTGTCTCAACAATGGATGGAGGTACTCAATGCCAAACAGGAAATCAGAGCTGTCTCCCTTGACATATCACGTGCCTTCGATACGGTCTGGCACCCTGCTCTGCTCACCAAACTGTCCTCCTGTGTTATCCATGGAAACCCCCATGCATGGCTTGCGGACTTCCTCTCTGGTCGTAGTCAACGTGTGGCCCTGAATGGGTTTCTCTCATCTCCTCTTCCTGTTCAGGCTGGAGTTCCCCAAGGTAGTGTTCTGGGCCCTGTGCTTTTTCTGGTCTTCATCAATGATCTCTCCGACTCTCTGGAAAATCCTTTCTATTTCTTTGCTAATGACTCTACTCTCTGTCGCTCCATTCCTCATCCCTCAGATCGGCAGTCTGCAGCCTCCTCACTCTCTGCAGACCTGGACAAAATCACAGACTGGTCAAACAAGTGGAACATGTCTTTCAATCCTGACAAATCTCACACTCACTATGTCTCTCCGAAAAGACCGACTGGACAACCCTCCCATCTACTTTCTCAACAATCCTCTTCAAGAAGTTCAGTCACTCAAGCTTTTGGGTCTCACTATCTGCCATGATCTTTCCTGGGAAAACCACATTTCGAAGCTGGCCCCCAAAGCCAGTCGCCGACTGGTCATCCTCTGTCGTGCGAAGTCCTTCCTCGGCACACCTGAGCTCCTCACCACATACAAGGCTTTCATCCACAGCTCAATGGAATACTGCTCTCCCCTCTGGGCTGGTGCTCCTGCCTCACTCCTAGCTCGTCTTCACGCTGTTGAAACCAAAGCGTTCAGAATCATTGGAATCTCCCGCGATGAAGCTAAATCCGAGGGCCTTTCACTCACTCACCGCAGGCAGGTTGGTGGTCTTTCCGTCTTCTACGGACTCCTCTCCGGCCTTGCCCCCTCCCCCACCTCCCAGCTCTCTCTGGGCTGTGTCCCCCAACCATTCCTACAGGTCGCACAAGATCTGCCTGCAACCCTCTTATGGTTAAACTGCCAAAATCAAGACTCTCTGCTCACCTTCACTCCTTCATTCCTCTTTTCTCTGGCCTCTGGAACAAACTCCCACACTCTCTTCAATCCCACTCCTCCCTCCAGGTCTTTAAAACAGCTGTTCACCACCATCTCTTATCTTCCCCCATGCAAAACCTTGATCTTTTCTACCCCCGCTAATTTCACCCCAAATCCACTTTTTTGAAATACCAACTTCTTTCCTGGAAGTCCTTGGTGTCCTTGTGTCTTATACTTCTCCCACTCCCCCCCCCCCCCCCACCCCTTCCCACGCCTCCTGCCCCCAAGCCCTCTCCCTCCCACACATCTCCCGATGTCCCTGCTCTCAAATGTTGTGTTTATGTGCTTCCCCTTCTCTCCCCATCTTGTCTACTGCTCCCTCTTTTTATATATTTTGTTTGTATGTTTGATTTGTTTGTGTGATAAATGTTAGCTCCTTCACGAGCCTCGATTATGTATACAGAAAAAAGAAAAGAAAAGGAAATTTAAAATTAAATTAAAATGGGAATGTGATTTGGAGCAGCGGTGGTTGGATTTGGTCCCCGGGCTGTGGAATGTGGACCAGGGGAGGTCATTCGGGATGGCCTTGGGGGAAATTTGCCCCTTTGTAAATTTGGGGATGCCAGCCAGCTGGGGGGCTGAGCTGGCGAGATTTGGACGTGGGGTCCAGCCATGGGTGCCATGGTACGACCTGGGCCCCACACAGGGTATGGTGGAGTATGGCGTCCCTTGTCCATCGGGGCGCCGTCCGGGCTGGTGGCTCGGGCCGGCAGGGTCACCGGACCCTGGTGGGGGTTAAGACCTCTAGGGGGTCCGAGGTGGTTTCTCAAGCCTGGGATGGCATATATTGAGGACCACCAGGGGGAGGTGTTGTGGGTCGCGCTTTGGTGGTGGCACCGCGGACGGCCAACTTGGTCCTGATGTGGTGACCACCCGGGCATGCGGCCTGACACCCTCTCCCTGAGACTCTGGGACAGCCGGCATGTGATGACCTGCCATGCCGTGGTGGGCTATGGACGCGGGTCGAACCGAATGGACAGGAATGAGATACCATTGGGGCATCCCACCGGACAACCATTGGGGCATCTGTGGAACGTGATGGGGTGAGAGTGACCTTCCACAGATGTTCCGTTATGATTTATGGACTCTCGGTTTGGGAAGAGAGCCATGGGAGTGTTGAATCGGGAGATGTGTAACGAGCCGAGTATATGGGCCATGCTCGGCTGGCATGTGTATGGCAAAGCATCTTTCTTTGGTGAGATTAGTGAAAAGTGGAAAATGTTTGGCATGGGTAATCTGTGGGTTAGATGCAAATTTAAGGGTGAATTTTGTGAAGATAAATGGTGGACACTGTATAGTGGCATCATTATTGATCCAGGTGTGCTAGACCAAAGTGTTGGAGGCTGTGATAAAAGTGACAGGGTAGCAGGACAGCTTTCAACTGGTTGCGTGGGCGACTGTGCCGATATTTGGGACGCGGGGTTATGGGCATGTAGTTGTGTAGCCTGAGGGTCAACGTGGTGTTGTGCGTGTCCGAGGTGTGTGGACCATGTCTTCTGGGTGGGTTTCCTGGTGGAGCATGGCTGTCGACTGGACCTTGGTGTGGTCAAGTGTGGGTGAGCACTGGGGGGGCTGCAGTTCTGTGGTCGGACTGGGGGATGATGTGGAGGTGCAGGGGACGTGGCTGTAGGGATGCCACGCACTGCGACCGTGCCCCCCAGGGCCGAGGTTGTGCGTGCGGTAGTGTGTTTTTGGCAGCAGGTGCTCACCACATTGGCCAGCTGGGGCTGGTGCAGCTGTGTTCCTTGCAGGGGGGCCGAAGGATGGATGGTGGGTCGCACCCTTATGGACACTCATGGGCGATGTTGGCGTTTTGACTGCTCACCTTGTCCCGATGACCCTTGCACGGTAGAGGTGCAGAGCTGTCGTGGCCACAGGTAGTTGTGTAGTGATAATCACCGTTGGATGCGGATCCACATACCTGCCAGTATAGTGGGACAAAAGAGAAATTTGGAAGAATTTGGTAGGCCCAATGAGAAATTTTGGGATTTTGAAGGGTGGATGGCACCTTTGGACTTGACCAACAGGAAGTTACCTGTACATCAAGGTAGAGGGAAGGCCTTGATGGTTACTGTCCCAGGCTTCAAGACTTGCTTATAGAAATTTGGGGACATGTACTTTGGAGTTGGGAGGCAGGTGAGAGTGATGACATGGTCGGTGAGGGGGATGGAATGGGGGCCACACAGAGCCTTGTGGGTGGGGTGGCGTTTGTGTTAGTGTTGTGGTTATGTGTTTTGATGTGGTCGTGAGAGTGAAAATTGAGGATGAGTGGTGATTATTGGAAATGTGCTTTTGGAAATGTGTAATGGCAAATGTGAATTGGGGATTTCACATGTGGCAGGCCATTTTAGCTCGTTCACGAGCCTCGATTCAGTATACAAAAAAAAAAAAAAAAAAAAAAAGTTGCAAAACTTTTGTAACATCTTTTTGCAACATCTGCTTGGAATTGTGCTGAATTGTGTTGAGAATTGAATGGCAGCGGGGGAGGAAGTGTATTTTGGGATATTGTGGGTGGGGAAGGTGTGTGTGTCCGCAGGTACGGATCAAGCTCTGAGGAGCGTTGCCTGCGGCCCCCCTCTGCGGCAATTACCCCTGGCAGCTGGTGGTATCTGGAAATTGGAGCTCGTCGGTGGAGGGTCTGGTTGGGCGCCGTGGGGTAACGGAGATCCCCGGTGACCCATGTAGCTGCACGGAAGCATGAGGCCACGGAGGAGCCTGGTGTGTGGAGACCCTCACCGGCGAGGTAATGGCAGAAAGGGGCTGTTGGGCTGCCACGGGACCAAGACGTAAAGGGGGGGGGGGGGCAATGAACTTGTGAGTCGGTTGACTTGTGTTTGGGACTGCGGGCACCACAGCCTGAAGCACCCCCACCATCTTTTTGTGCGGTACCTCCCCGCTGCCTAGTAGTAGAAATGACATGCACACACGAATGACATCAATGCCTTGGTCCTGCCGGGGGGGGGGGGGGGAGGGGGTGGGGGAGGGGGTGAAATATGTGCTTTGAAATGATTTTTATGTGCAAGGAGTGACGGAATGAGTGAGTGGTTCAGGGGTTTGTGTTGCGTGAATGTGGGCGAAATCCACCGAGCCATGTCACTCACCTGTAACACCTGGACAGGGCCCACGAAAATTTAGGGGCGCATTGGGGATGGCCCCGCAGGTAAGGTTGTGTCTTGTGGCATCCACCGGGGGACGCGGTCTGTAGACTGTGGTTGTACAAATGTTTATAGTTGTGAATTTTTGTAAGGTTAAGTTTTGTTGTTAAGTAGATTTTGGTGTGTTGTTTGTTTCCTCCCTCCGCAGGAACAACGAATCAAAATGATTGTAAATATTTGATTGCATGATTGTTAAGGGGATTAGCATGTTAAGAAGCACAGGTAGGAAGTCGGACTCACTTCCCACAGCCCTCCTGATTTATTTCATCAGTTAATTAAGTGTGAGACAGTAAGTGTTAAGGCTGGGATGGTAGCGCCTGCAGTGAACCTAGCAGGAGCTACGGTTCCAGGTGGGGGGCTGTGTTATGTCGGTGGGGTAGCAATATGTAGAGCCAGATAGATCTGTGTAGGTAACGTGCTTCGTCTGTCACGGTAAGGAATCTGACCTTGTAATAAGTTTCATGTGTAGGCGTTTTGTCGGGTAAGATGTATACCTGTGAGCATACCAGGATGTTCGAGTGATAAGTAGCATAGGGATTAAAGAGTAGCGCCCCTGTGTGTCCACACCTGGTAGCCAAACCTTTGTCCCTTTTGGCACTGCACCCATTTAGACACTTAGGTAGGATCTTTATTACAACACTAAGTAATTCCCTTCCCTGACGAAGACTTAGGAAGAAAACGGAAAGGAAGCCAGTTCAGGGCACCGCCACATGGGCCGCAGCCAGCTACACCTCCGGCAGGCCTCGGGTAGCACGAGGTATGACCACGCTACAGGCCTGTGAGTTGGTGGAGGGCACTGATTGGGTGGCGCGCCGAGGATGACGTCACCAACGCAAGGTTATTTAAGGGCACACCGAACGAGAGCGAGAGTTCGAGAGAGAGCGCATCCAGTTCTTGTTTGTGCAGATAGCCCTTTTTGGACATCCGGCACTTCGTCTTGCGCAGCCCGAGTTGAGTTGAGTCATAGCCCGAGTGAGTTCACTTGCTTCTTGCACGTTTGCTTCGGGAGAGCTGACTGGGATGTGGCAGGCCGATCGTGTGTGAAGATCGACCTCGCTTGGAGCCGCTAGCCTGCGTTGGACGCACGGTGCTTTTCCTGCTGTGGGACCTTGCGGTGCTTGGAGCGGTGCTCGGTGCTGTGGTGCGGGAGCGAGGGGCCTCGTGGGTGCTTTAGAATTTGGAGCAAGGCCTGGTGGCGCGCGAGCACGAGCGGAGCTTGGAGCCGTGTGGTGGACGATACCAAGACAAGAGGAGGGACAGATAAGGCCAATCCCCATTACATTTTACACAATGTGTTCTCCTTTAATTCATATTCCTGTGTCTCGTTTCTGATATCTGTGTGTGGGGACGTCCCGATTTAGGACATTTTATTACCGGCGCGTGCTTTTTCCTGTCCTTGCCTTTTTACTTTAAGAAACCCTTGTAGTGTAGCAGCATAGCAAACCTGTTGTGCATTTTGTGATACAAGCACCAAATTTGGCACAAATGTACATTAATATGTTGCGAACATTGTGTGGTCAGCAATGAAGACGAGAGTCTGAATTACATGTATGCAAAAGACCTTGTGAACCAGTGAAGCAAATACACGGGTAAGCATGAATTAAATCTAGGGCATGATATAATTTCCATGATGTTTACCTCTACACTCAATGGTGGAAGGAGGTAATGTTTTGATCCCAGCTTGTCTGTATGTCTGTTTGTCTGTTAGTCCACAAAATTCCAGACAAAGCTTGTAGTAGTGGTAGTTGTAGTGGTAGTGGTGATAACAGAAATTGTTATATAGAACTGAACTTATATTATTATTATATGCAGAAAATAACTTCATTTCTATATGCCCTGCAGTGGACAGGTTAATTGGTTTATGCACTGAAGGGGTCACCCTGGTGTGCACTGCTGTGTTCTGCCTCACTGAGTTGTTCAGGTATGATGTACTCAGCACAAGCTTCCGGTCGGCCCGGAGGTGGGGGTGCGGGGCCTGTCACGGAACGTCAAAACAAACGGCCTGCCGGGGCCGCCCAAAAGTCGGGCGTGAGGGGCGCGTCCACTAATGGAACGCCTCTCGCTTCCCGGATCGAGGGCCACGTGGTCAGGAGAACCTCGTCCCTTCCGGTCATACTTTGCCTATCGGCCGGCCTCGAAGACCGAAATTGTGACGGTGTCACCCAAAAAATTTGAAATTACGAAATTTGAAAAAATTTGAAAAAGAAAATTACGGAATTTCAAGTGGCCCAATATCTGAAAATGTTCGCAACATATTAATGTACATTTGTGCCAAATTTGGTGCTTGTATCACAAAATGCACAATTCTTTTGAATATTTGGGCTAAGCCGCCCCACTATTGTATTATTTTCCATCCCCTGTTAAACCTGTGCCCGCTTGAGTTAATTGCCTCTACAGGATCGGAGTGTCCGCAGTTAAGCGCTTGCGCAGCTGCCATTTTCCTCCTTCCTCCCGCGCGACATATAGCCGAATCCGTGTTTTGTTATTGCCTCAATTAAAGCCTTCCGGTCTTCCGCGGTCTCTGGTGTTAACCGGAGTCGCACGACAATATTGCCAAATCATTAAGCTTAACTTCTCATACTGTTCCATCAATGAAATTGAGTGAAGAAAATAATAAGGAATGTGCCAAAAGTGTAAATTTATTGGGTGCAACAAAAATAATGAACCAGCAGGATCGTCGAGAAGGCTCCCGCGTTCACACCTCGGTTCTCCCTGGGGAAATCTCTGGAGTTAGGAAGGAAATATGCATTAAATTAAAGATGAAATTAAAAGAATGATTAACATAACGGGAGGATTAGAATGAGTAAAGCAACAGGACAAGTGAACTATGAGTTCAAGAGAGAATTGGAAAATTTACTGTTTGAAAAATTTCCACTCATTTTTTTTTTCTGTTTGGAAAACATTCTCCCTTTAATACGTTTTAAAAGTCAATGGGATTTTGAAGTTTGATCGACATTATTTTGATTTAAACCATGATTTCCAGGAATGCAACTATGATGTAATTAGGGAAGTGTGTGTGTGTGTGTGTGTGTGTGTGTGTGTGTGTGTGTGTGTGTGTGTGTGTGTGTGTGTGTGTGTGTGTGTGTGTGTGTGTGTTCGTGTTTGCTAATTCCTGCTCCCCCCTCAACTTTTTTTCCATTTTTATCATCCTCCACAATCCCCCTCTTAATAAAGTGTAGCACTCTCCTACCACACCTCTTTCTCTCCTCTAACTCTCTCTTCCTCCCACCCCTCTCTCTCTCTCCCACCCCTCTCTTCCTCCCACCCCTCTCTCTCCCTCTCTTCCACCCTTCTCTTTCTCCCACCCCTCTCTTTCTCCCACCCCTCTCTCTCTCCCACCCCTCTCTCTCTCCCACCCCTCTCTCTCTCCCACCCCTCTCTCTCCCTCTCTTCCACCCTTCTCTCTCTCCCTCTCTTCCACCCTTCTCTTTCTCCCTCTCTTCCACCCTTATCTCTCTCCCACCCCTCTCTCTCTCCCACCCCTCTCTCCCACACCTCTCTCTCTCTCCCACACCTCTCTTCCTCCCACCCCTCTCTCTCCCTCTCTCCCACCCCTCTCTTCCTCCCACCCCTCTCTCTCCCTCTCTTCCACCCTTCTCTTTCTCCCACCCCTCTCTTTCTCCCACCCCTCTCTCTCCCACCCATCTCTCTCTCCCACCCCTCTCTCTCCCTCTCTTCCACCCTTCTCTTTCTCCCTCTCTTCCACCCTTCTCTTTCTCCCACCCCTCTCTTTCTCCCACCCCTCTCTCTCTCCCACCCCTCTCTCTCTGCCACCCCTCTCTCTCTCCCACACCTCTCTCTCTCCCACCCCTCTCTTCCTCCCACCCCTCTCTCTCCCTCTCTTCCACCCTTCTCTTTCTCCCACCCCTCTCTCTCCCACCACTCTCTCTCTCCTCTCCATATCTCCCACCTCTCTCAGACCCTCTCTCCCTCTCTCTCTCTCTCTCCCCTCTCTCCCCCTCTCTCCTCTCTCTCTCTCCCCTCTCTCTTCTCTCTCTCCCCTCTCTCTCTCTCTCCCCCTCTCTTGGTATTCCCGTTAGGAAAGCGACCGGTGGTGTTTGCTTGTGCCGTATCCAACAAGTGCAGAAAGAAGGTAAAGGGTCAAACAAAAATCCTCATCAAATGTCAAGCTCTTGCTGCAGAAGATTCAATGAAAGCCGCTCCGGAGAGGAAGAAAGACCACAAAATGTCGCTACAGGTTACAGATTATGGCGTGAAGGCCAGAGAAACACATTACCAGTACCACACTTATATAAATCACTTTTGTCACCCTGGAACAATTCACATGATGCTAATACAAGAGTTCTGCTGAAATATCTAACAACAAACTTCGGTATGATGTGTTTATGCAAAGGTTCAGCCCCAAGTCGGGATAGTTCTTTCCAATTGCGATGTTGTTGATATTGGCCTGTTGCCACCATGTCAAATGTCATGTCATGTCATGTAAGGGATCACATCAATGGAGCAAACTGCCAGGCACTAATATGGAGTAAGGCAGACCACGTGAGTCCAGAGGTGCCATTTCCAGATGGTCATAGTTGGCGTGTGCTGGATAGACACCTATAATAGATGGTACAGTGGAGCACCAATATGTCACAATAACTTGTGGTGCTGGATAGACACCTATAATAGATGGTACAGTGGAGCACCAATATGTCACAATAACTTGTGGTGCTGGATAGACACCTATAATAGATGGTACAGTGGAGCACCAATATGTCACAATAACTTGTGGTGCTGGATGGACACCTCGAATGAATGGTACAGTGGAGCACCAATATGTCACAATAACTTGTGGTGCTGGATGGACACCTATAATAGATGGTACAGTGGAGCACCAATATGTCACAATAACTTGTGGTGCTGGATAGACACCTATAATAGATGGTACAGTGGAGCACCAATATGTCACAATAACTTGTGGTGCTGGATGGACACCTATAATAGATGGTACAGTGGAGCACCAATATGTCACAATAACTTGTGGTGCTGGATGGACACCTCGAATGAATGGTACAGTGGAACACCAATATGTCACAATAACTTGTGGTGCTGGATGGACACCTAGAACGAATGGTACAGTGGAACACCAATATGTCACAATAACTTGTGGTGGTGGTGGATGGACACCTAGAACGAATGGTACAGTGGAGCACCAATATGTCACAATAACTTGTGGTGCTGGATGGACACCTATAATAGATGGTACAGTGGAGCACCAATATGTCACAATAACTTGTGGTGCTGGATGGACACCTATAATAGATGGTACAGTGGAGCACCAATATGTCACAATAACTTGTGGTGCTGGATGGACACCTATAATAGATGGTACAGTGGAGCACCAATATGTCACAATAACTTGTGGTGCTGGATAGACACCTATAATAGATGGTACAGTGGAGCACCAATATGTCACAATAACTTGTGGTGCTGGATGGACACCTAGAACGAATGGTACAGTGGAACACCAATATGTCACAATAACTTGTGGTGGTGGTGGATGGACACCTAGAACGAATGGTACAGTGGAGCACCAATATGTCACAATAACTTGTGGTGCTGGATGGACACCTATAATAGATGGTACAGTGGAGCACCAATATGTCACAATAACTTGTGGTGCTGGATAGACACCTATAATAGATGGTACAGTGGAGCACCAATATGTCACAATAACTTGTGGTGCTGGATAGACACCTATAATAGATGGTACAGTGGAGCACCAATATGTCACAATAACTTGTGGTGCTGGATGGACACCTCGAATGAATGGTACAGTGGAACACCAATACGTCACAATAACTTGTGGTGCTGGATGATCACCTATATAATAGATGGTACAGTGGAGCACCAATATGTCACAATAACTTGTGGTGCTGGATGGACACCTATAATGAATGGTATAGTGGAGCACCAATACGTCACAATAACTTGTGGTGCTGGATGGACACCTATAATGAGTGGTACAGTGGAACACCAATATGTCACAATAACTTGTGGTGCTGGATGGACACCTATATAATAGATGGTACAGTGGATCACCAATATGTCACAATAACTTGTGGTGCTGGATGGACACCTATAATAGATGGTACAGTGGAGCACCAATACGTCACAATAACTTGTGGTGCTGGATGGACACCTATATTATAGATGGTACAGTGGAGCACCAATATGTCACAATAACTTGTGGTGCTGGATGGACACCTATATAATAGATGGTACAGTGGAGCACCAATATGTCACAATAACCTGTGGTGCTGGATGGACACCTATAATTATAGATGGTACAGTGGAGCACCAATATGTCACAATAACTTGTGGTGCTGGATGGACACCTATAATAGATGGTACAGTGGAGCACCAATATGTCACAATAACTTGTGGTGCTGGATGGACACCTATAATATTATAGATGGTACAGTGGAGCACCAATATGTCACAATAACTTGTGGTGCTGGATAGACACCTATAATTATAGATGGTACAGTGGAGCACCAATATGTCACAATAACTTGTGGTGCTGGATGGACACCTATAATAGATGGTACAGTGGAGCACCAATATGTCACAATAACTTGTGGTGCTGGATGGACACCTATAATAGATGGTACAGTGGAGCACCAATATGTCACAATAACTTGTGGTGCTGGATGGACACCTATAATAGATGGTACAGTGGAGCACCAATATGTCACAATACCTTGTGGTGCTGGATGGACACCTAGAACGAATGGTACTGTGGAGTACCAATATGTCACAATAACTTGTGGTGCTGTATGGAAACCTAGAACGAATGGTACAGTGGAGCACCAATATGTCACAGTGGAGCACCAATATGTCACAATAACTTGTGGTGCTGGATGGACACCTAGAACGAATGGTACAGTGGAGCACCAATATGTCACAATATCTTGTGGTGCTGGATGGACACCTAGAACGAATGGTTCAGTGGAGCACCAATATGTCACAGTGGAGCACCAATATGTCACAGTGGAGCACCAATATGTCACAATACCTTGTGGTGCTGGATGGACACCTAGAACGAATGGTACAGTGGAGCACCAATATGTCACAATAACTTGTGGATGTGCTGGTGCAAACGGACAGCAGTGAGTTGGAGAAGGTGCAAGAGGAGGAAGAGGAAGAAGCACAAAAATGTAATCAATTCGTCCTTGTCACACACACAACCTGTCCATCAATTTTCGGCCGAATCTGTCCATAACTTTTTGTGATATCCTGTTCACAGACAGAGACAGACAGACAGACAGACAGACAGACAGACAGACAGACAGGGGTGGAAACATAACCTCCATCCACCTTCGGTGGCACAGGTACAAATGGTACGTGCTGCTTCCTTGCTTGACTCTCATCATTTAAAAGAAATAGAGCACGGATAAACAACCATAGGTTGGCAATCATTGCACAGGCCTTTGATGGGCCTTCATGACGTCCTCCACCATTGAAGTTCCTTGCAAAGGAACTCGTATCATGATTTTACTAAATATCTGCCCTGCGTGTGTGAAGCACCAAATGTACCCTTTCCACAAATAGATCTTTATAAACAAATTATCTTCACGAAAGTTACATGGAGAATTTACCCCTTTTCATGAGTCATCGTTGCGGAACGTTACCCTAAAATGAGCGTTTAATCGCCAAACGGGATGCAGGACAATGGGGGCTTTGTCTAGGACCTGTGTGACGTCACCGCATGACTCCGCCACCATCTTTAGCTCGTTATTTGGGGCCTCGGCGCCTGCCAAACAATAAGTGTGTATCCCGTGCGTGCTCCGCTGTTAATATGTCGAGTATGATTTAGGAAAGGGGTGGGTTGACGACGGCCATTGTTTAGCGCTGTGATGTGTGTTCCGTTTTGGGCCCCGAGCCTCCCAATAATTGTGCCCTTTTGCCCGACAGGTGTTCCGTCTCCAGACTTATGGACTGAGCGATTGTGCTCGTTAACTCGACCGTTTAAGCCTCTGGCTGAGCCGCGTTTAAAAAAAACGTTTATGTGCCGTTTTAAATTGCATAGATATTGATGGAGGAATATCATGGGATCAATAGCCATATAAGGCTTTCCATAATGGGTTTTGCAAGTACTTCTGTTGAAAGATGTAAACATGCTACATCAATCATTACGTGGATTACATCACAGGTACCATGCCCTGTTTATTGCAGATTTGCCATCCCTCTCCCAGCAGTAGTTAGGGCAGTAATTTGGTCATGACGCCGGTGATGACTCGCCTACTCTTCATGAAGGACACGGTGGGATCTGTAACATCCACCAACTAATCGTCCATCCGAGGGATAGTAGACACGTTGATGAATCACACTGGCTGTGAATCACCAGGATGGTCGTTTATACCTGGATCGACATTCTAACCCAGGCTAGACAGCTTAGAGGTGAGTGTGCGTAACTCGAGGCCCTGTCTTTTGATTATAAAGGGGTAAAAATGCATTTAAGTTGTATTTACGTTTGGTTTCAAGTGCCTTTCAATGAGGTGAGAGGGGGGGAGAGCAAGGGGACAGAGAGGAGGAGGACGGGACGGAGGAAAGCAGGAGGGAGCAGGAGGTTGGGGATGGGGGAGCAGGAGAAGAGGGGAGAAGGAGGGAGCAGGAGGAGAGGGGATAAGGAGGGAGCAGGAGGTTGGAGACGGGGGAGCAGGAGGAGAGGGGAGAAGGAGGGAGCAGGAGGATGGGGAGTGGGATGCAGGAGGAAGGGGACAGAGGAAAGCAGGAGGGAGCAGGGGGACAGGGAGCAGGGAGTGCAGGAGGTTTGGGAAGGGGAAGCAGGAGGTTGGGGAAGGCAGAGCAGGACGAGGGGGGTGGGGAGGAGAAGGAGGGAGCAGGAGGACAGTGAGGAAGGAGCAGGGGGAAGGGGAGAACAAACCCCCAGCCTGTGCTCCTCAGGCACCATTGTTAATCCCGTGAGTGTGAACACCATCAGGCCAGCACTGCAGGTCTTTCTCAAAATACCACCCGTCGCTATCAAATACCACCCGTCGCTTCACTGAATATGGAGGAGGGATTTTCTTCATCTTCTTTTTAAGTTTCATGGAGTTTTCAGAGCCACGAGGCTATATCTGGGCAGTGTCTGTGTTGTCACTTAACGACTCCCTCAAACTTTTGTTTCCGTGGTTGTGAGGTGTTTTTAATAACGTGGTGGTGGTTTTGAATCATGTGGTGGTGAGGTATTTTGAATTATGTGATAGTGAGGTGTTTTTAAATGACGTGGTGGTGAGGTGTTTTTAAATCACGTGGTGGAGGTGTTTTGAATTACGTGGTGGTGAGGTGTTTTGAATTACATGGTGGTGAGGTGTTTTGAATTACGTGGTGGTGAGGTGTTTTTAAATCACGTGGTGGAGGTGTTTTGAATTACGTGGTGGTGAGGTGTTTTGAATTACGTGGTGGTGAGGTGTTTTGAATTACGTGGTGGTGAGGTGTTTTGAATTACGTGATGGTGAGGTGTTTTGAATTACGTGGAGGTGAGGTGTTTTGAATTACGTGGTGGTGAGGTGTTTTGAATTACGTGGTGGTGAGGTGTTTTAAATCACGTGGTGGAGGTGTTTTGAATTACGTGGTGGTGAGGTGTTTTGAATTACGTGGTGGTGAGGTGTTTTGAATTACGTGGTGGTGAGGTGTTTTGAATTACGTGGTGGTGAGGTGTTTTTAATTATGTGGTGGTGAGGTGTTTTGAATTAGTTGGTGATGAAGTGTTTTGAATTACGTGGAGGTGAGGTGTTTTGAATTACGTGGTGGTGAGGTGTTTTGAATTACGTGGTGGTGAGGTGTTTTAAATCACGTGGTGGAGGTGTTTTGAATTACGTGGTGGTGAGGTGTTTTGAATTACGTGGTGGTGAGGTGTTTTTAATTTCGTGGCTGTGAGGTGTTTTTAATTTCGTGGCTGTGATGTGTTTTTAATTTCATGGCTGTGAGGTGTTTTTAATTTCGAGGCTGTGAGGTGTTTTTGATTTCGTGGCTGTGATGTGTTTTTAATTTCGTGGCTGTGAGGTGTTTTTAATTTTGTGGCTGTGAGGTGTTTTTAATTTCGTGTTTCATGGCTGTGAGGTGTTTTTAATTTCGTGTTTCGTGGCTGTGAGGTGTTTTTAATTACGTGTTTCATGGCTGTGAGGTGTTTTTAATTACGTGTTTCGTGGCTGTGAGGTGTTTTTTATTTCGTGTTTCGTGGCTGTGAGGTGTTTTTAATTTTGTGGCTGTGAGGTGTTTTTAATTTCGTGGCTGTGAGGTGTTTTTAATTTCGTGGCTGTGAGGTGTTTTTAATTTCGTGGCTGTGAGGTGTTTTAAATTTCGTGGCTGTGATGTGTTTTAAATTTCGTGGCTGTGAGATGTTTTAAATTTCGTGGCTGTGAGATGTTTTTAATTTCGTGGCTGTGAGATGTTTTTAATTTCGTGGCTGTGAGGTGTTTTTAATTTCGTGGCTGTGAGGTGTTTTAAATTTCGTGGCTGTGAGATGTTTTAAATTTCGTGGCTGTGAGATGTTTTTAATTTCGTGGCTGTGAGGTGTTTTAAATTTCGTGGCTGTGATGTGTTTTAAATTTCGTGGCTGTGAGGTGTTTTTAATTTCGTGGCTGTGAGGTGTTTTTAATTTCGTGGATGTTAGGTGTTTTTAATTTCATGGCTGTGAGGTGTTTTTAATTTCGTGGATGTTAGGTGTTTTTAATTTCGTGGCTGTGACGTGTTTTTAATTTCATGTTTCGTGGCTGTGAGGTGTTTTTAATTACGTGTTTCGTAGCTGTGAGGTGTTTTTAATTACGTGTTTCGTGGCTGTGAGGTGTTTTTAATTTAGTGTTTCGTGGCTGTGAGGTGTTTTTAATTTCGTGTTTCGTGGCTGTGAGGTGTTTTTAATTTCGTGTTTCGTGGCTGTGAGGTGTTTTTAATAACGTGTTTCGTGCGTGTGAGGTGTTTTTAATTACGTGTTTCGTGGCTGTGAGGTGTTTTTTATTTCGTGTTTCGTGGCTGTGAGGTGTTTTTAATTTCGTGGCTGTGAGGTGTTTTTAATTTCGTGGCTGTGAGGTGTTTTTAATTTCGTGGCTGTGAGGTGTTTTAAATTTCGTGGCTGTGAGGTGTTTTTAATTTCGTGGATGTTAGGTGTTTTTAATTTCGTGGCTGTGAGGTGTTTTTAATTTCATGTTTTGTGGCTGTGCGGTGTTTTTAATTTCATGTTTTGTGGCTGTGAGGTGTTTTTAATTACGTGTTTCGTAGCTGTGAGGTGTTTTTAATTACGTGTTTCGTGGCTGTGAGGTGTTTTTAATTTCGTGTTTCGTGGCTGTGAGGTGTTTTTAATTACGTGTTTCGTAGCTGTGAGGTGTTTTTAGTTTCGTGGCTGTGAGCTGTTTTTAATTTCATGTTTTGTGGCTGTGCGGTGTTTTTAATTTCGTGTTTTGTGGCTGTGAGGTGTTTTTAATTTCATGTTTTGTGGCTGTGAGCTGTTTTTAATTTCGTGTTTCGTGGCTGTGAGGTGTTTTTAATTTCGTGTTTCGTAGCTGTGAGGTGTTTTTAATTTCATGTTTTGTGGCTGTGAGGTGTTTTTAATTTCATGTTTTGTGGCTGTGAGGTGTTTTTAATTTCGTGTTTTGTAGCTGTGAGGTGTTTTTAATTTCATGTTTTGTGGCTGTGAGGTGTTTTTTATTTCATGTTTTGTGGCTGTGCGGTGTTTTTAATTTCGTGTTTTGTAGCTGTGAGGTGTTTTTAATTTCATGTTTTGTGGCTGTGCGGTGTTTTTAATTTCGTGTTTCGTGGCTGTGAGGTGTTTTTAATTACGTGTTTCGTAGCTGTGAGGTGTTTTTAATTACGTGTTTCGTGGCTGTGAGGTGTTTTTAATTTCGTGTTTCGTGGCTGTGAGGTGTTTTTAATTACGTGTTTCGTAGCTGTGAGGTGTTTTTAATTACGTGTTTCGTGGCTGTGAGGTGTTTTTAATTACGTGTTTCGTGGCTGTGAGGTGTTTTTAATTTCGTGTTTCGTAGCTGTGAGGTGTTTTTAATTACGTGTTTCGTGGCTGTGAGGTGTTTTTAGTTTCGTGGCTGTGAGCTGTTTTTAATTTCATGTTTTGTGGCTGTGCGGTGTTTTTAATTTCGTGTTTTGTGGCTGTGAGGTGTTTTTAATTTCATGTTTTGTGGCTGTGAGCTGTTTTTAATTTCGTGTTTCGTGGCTGTGAGGTGTTTTTAATTTCGTGTTTCGTAGCTGTGAGGTGTTTTTTATTTCATGTTTTGTGGCTGTGAGGTGTTTTTTATTTCATGTTTTGTGGCTGTGAGGTGTTTTTAATTTCGTGTTTTGTAGCTGTGAGGTGTTTTTAATTTCATGTTTTGTGGCTGTGAGGTGTTTTTTATTTCATGTTTTGTGGCTGTGCGGTGTTTTTAATTTCGTGTTTTGTAGCTGTGAGGTGTTTTTAATTTCATGTTTTGTGGCTGTGCGGTGTTTTTAATTTCGTGTTTTGTAGCTGTGAGGTGTTTTTAATTTCGTGTTTGGTGGCTGTGAGGTGTTTTTAATTTCGTGTTTTGTAGCTGTGAGGTGTTTTTAATTTCATGTTTTGTGGCTGTGAGGTGTTTTTTATTTCATGTTTTGTGGCTGTGAGGTGTTTTTAATTTCGTGTTTCGTGGCTGTAAGGTGTTTTTAATTACGTGTTTCGTGGCTGAGGTGTTTTTAATTTCGTGTTTCGTGGCTGTGAAGTGTTTTTAATTACGTGTTTCGTAGCTGTGAGGTGTTTTTAATTTCGTGTTTCGTGGCTGTGAGCTGTTTTTTATTTCGTGTTTCGTGGCTGTGAGGTGTTTTTTATTTCGTGTTTCGTGGCTGAGGTGTTTTTAATTTCGTGGCTGAGGTGTTTTTAATTTTGTGTTTCGTGGCTGTGAGGTGTTTTTAATTTTGTGGCTGTGAGGTGTTTTTAATTTTGTGTTTCGTGGCTATGAGGTGTTTTTAATTTCGTGGTTGTGAGGTGTTTTTAATTTCGTGGCTGTGAGGTGTTTTTAATTTCGTGGCTGTGAGGTGTTTTTAATTTCGTGGCTGTGAGGTGTTTTTTATTTCGTGGCTGTGAGGTGTTTTTAATTTTGTGGCTGTGAGGTGTTTTTAATTTTGTGGCAGTGAGGTGTTTTTAATTTCATGGCTGTGAGGTGTTTTTAATTTCGTGGCTATGAGGTGTTTTTAATTTCATGACTGTGAGGTGTTTTTAATTTCGTGGCTGTGAGGTGTTTTTAATTTCATGTTTCGTGGCTGTGAGGTGTTTTTAATTTCGTGGCTGTGAGGTGTTTTTAATTTCGTGGCTGTGAGGTGTTTTTAATTTCATGGCTGTGAGGTGTTTTTAATTTCATGGCTGTGAGGTGTTTTTAATTTCGTGGCTGTGAGGTGTTTTTAATTTCATGGCTGTGAGGTGTTTTTAATTTCATGGCTGTGAGGTGTTTTTAATTTCGTGTTTCGTGGCTGTGAGGTGTTTTTAATTTCGTGGCTGAGGTGTTTTTAATTTTGTGTTTCGTGGCTGTGAGGTGTTTTTAATTTTGTGGCTGTGAGGTGTTTTTAATTTTGTGTTTCGTGGCTGTGAGGTGTTTTTAATTTCGTGGTTGTGAGGTGTTTTTAATTTCGTGGCTGTGAGGTGTTTTTAATTTCGTGGCTATGAGGTGTTTTTAATTTCATGACTGTGAGGTGTTTTTAATTTCATGGCTGTGAGGTGTTTTTAATTTCGTGGCTATGAGGTGTTTTTAATTTCATGACTGTGAGGTGTTTTTAATTTCATGGCTGTGAGGTGTTTTTAATTTCATGGCTGTGAGGTGTTTTTAATTTCGTGGCTGTGAGGTGTTTTTAATTTTGTGGCTATGAGGTGTTTTTAATTTCATGACTGTGAGGTGTTTTTAATTTCATGGCTGTGAGGTGTTTTTAATTTCGTGGCTATGAGGTGTTTTTAATTTCATGACTGTGAGGTGTTTTTAATTTCATGACTGTGAGATGTTTTTAATTTCATGACTGTGAGGTGTTTTTAATTTCATGACTGTGAGGTGTTTTTAATTTCATGACTGTGAGATGTTTTTAATTTCATGACTGTGAGGTGTTTTTAATTTCATGACTGTGAGGTGTTTTTAATTTCGTGGCTATGAGGTGTTTTTAATTTCATGACTGTGAGGTGTTTTTAATTTCGTGGCTGTGAGGTGTTTTTAATTTCATGGCTGTGAGGTGTTTTTAATTTCGTGTTTCGTGGCTGTGAGGTGTTTTTAATTTCATGGCTGTGAGGTGTTTTTAATTTTGTGGCTGTGAGGTGTTTTTAATTTCGTGGCTGTGAGGTGTTTTTAATTTCGTGTTTCGTGGCTGAGGTGTTTTTAATTTCATGGACGTGAGGTGTTTTTAATTTTGTGGCTGTGAGGTGTTTTTCATTTTGTGGCTGTGAGGTGTTTTTAATTTTGTGGCTGTGAGGTGTTTTTAATTTCGTGTTTTGTGGCTGTGAGGTGTTTTTAATTTCGTGGCTGTGAGGTGTTTTTAACTTCGTGTTTCATGGCTGTGAGGTGTTTTTCATTTGGTGTTTCATGTCTGTGAGGTGTTTTTTATTTAGTGTTTCATGGCTGTGAGGTGTTTTTAATGTCGTGTTTTCTGGCTGTGAGGTGTTTTTTATTTAGTGTTTCGTGGCTGTGAGGTGTTTTTAATGTCGTGTTTTCTGGCTGTGAGGTGTTTTCAATTACATGTTTCGTGGCTGTGAGATGTTTTTAATGTCGTGTTTTCTGGCTGTGAGGTGTTTTTAATTACATGTTTCGTGGCTGTGAGGTGTTTTTAATTACATGTTTCGTGGCTGTGAGGTGTTTTTAATTACGTGTTTCGTGGCTGTGAGGTGTTTTTAATTACGTGTTTTCTGGCTGTGAGGTGTTTTTAATTTCGTGACTGTGAGGTGTTTTTAATTACATGTTTCGTGGCTGTGAGGTGTTTTTAATTACATGTTTCGTGGCTGTGAGGTGTTTTTAATTACGTGTTTTCTGGCTGTGAGGTGTTTTTAATTTCGTGACTGTGAGGTGTTTTTAATTACATGTTTCGTGGCTGTGAGGTGTTTTTAATTACATGTTTCGTGGCTGTGAGGTGTTTTTTATTTCGTGTTTCGTGGCTGTGAGGTGTTTTTAATGTTGTGTTTCGTGGCTGTGAGGTGTTTTTTATTTCGTGTTTCGTGGCTGTGAGGTGTTTTTAATTACGTGTTTCGTGGCTGTGAGGTGTTTTTAATGTTGTGTTTCGTGGCTGTGACGTGTTTTTAATGTTGTGTTTCGTGGCTGTGAGGTGTTTTTAATTACGTGTTTCGTGGCTGTGAGGTGTTTTTAATTACGTGTTTCGTGGCTGTGAGGTGTTTTTAATTTAGTGGCTGTGAGGTGTTTTTAATTTTGTGGTGGTGAGGTGTTTTGAATTACTTGGTGGTGAGGTACAACACAACACAACAACTCAGGTACAGTCATTATCCTCAGCTAAAATAAGCCCGCTCCTCAGTAACGACGTGTATATATATATACTGAAGATTTATTTGGATTGGTTGCTCCCGGCTGCATCCAGGGGATTTTTTTTTTTTTTTTTTTTTTTTGTATACAAGATCGAGGCTCGTGAAAGAGCGAACATTAATCACACAGAAAGACAAACAGACACACAAAACAAATAACATCGGGAGCGGTAGACAAGATGGGGAGAGAGAGGGGGAAGGACACAAACACAACATTTGAGAGCAGGGACCGAGAGACATGGAGACATCGAGAGAACTGTGGGAGGGAGAGGGCTTTGGGGGGGAGGCATGGGAAGGGGGGGGGGGGGTGGGAGAGGTATAAAACATATGGACACTGCCAAGACTTCCAGGAAAGAAGTTGGAATTTCAAACAAGGTGGATCTGGGGTGAATTAGTGGGGGTAGAAAAGATCAAGGTTTTGGATGGGGGAAGATAAGAGATGGTGGTGAACAGCTGTTTTAAAGACCTGGAGGGAGGAGTGGGATTGAAGGGAGTGAGGGAGTTTGTTCCAGAGGCGGGAGAAAAGAGGAATGAAAGAGTGAAGGTGAGCAGAGAGCCGAGATTTCGGCAGTTTAACCATCAGAGGGTGGCTGGCAGATCTTGTGCGACCTGTAGGAATATATGGGGGACAGAGCACAGAGAGAGCTGGGGGAGCAAGGCCGGAGAGGAGTCGGTAGAAGACAGAAAGACCACCTACCTGCCTGCGGTGAGTGAGTGAAAGGCCCTCAGAGATAGCTTCATCGCGGGAGATTCCAATGATTCTGAAAGCTTTGGATTCAACAGCGTGAAGCCGAGCCAGGTGTGAGGCAGGAGCACCAGCCCATAGGGGAGAACAGTATTCCATTGAGCTGCGGATGAAAGCCTTGTATGTGGTGAGGAGTTCAGGTGTGCCAAGGAAGGACTTCGCATGACGGAGGATGCCCAATCGGCGACTGGCTTTGGAGGCCAGCTTGGAAATGTGGTTTTCCCAAGAAAGATCATGGCAGATGGTGAGACCCAAAAGCTTGAGCGACAGAACTTCTTGGAGAGGATTGTTGAGAAAGTAGATGGGAGGGTTGTCCAGTCGATCTTTTCGGAGAGTTCCATATAATGAGTGGATACCAGAGATAATGTGCCATGTGGCAGATGGTACTTATCGCTCCCATTAAGGTACAGCATAGCTGGATGGGATACCTTAATGGCGGTTCACCTCTGATGGTATGAAATCGCATAGTGACTGATATATATCAGTATATACACACACACACACACACACACACACACACACACACACACACACACACACACACACATACACACACACACACATACACACACAGACACACACAGACACACACACACACAGCCTTTTATTATTATAGATTTATTTGGGTGGGGGAGGGTGGAACGGTGATTTCATACCATCGCGGTGGGGGAGGGTTGGGTGCATACAGGGTGTGCCAAAATTACCACCATGTTTGCAAAAGAAACAAGTACACATACATTCAAAGTACACCGCCCCATGCCAAATAATTAAATATGCTGCAGCGCGGCATTGCCGGGGCGCCTCCGGCGCCCGGCAATACCGCAGTGCAGCTCATTGAGGCTGCATTGGGAGGGAGAGGTGTACACTAATTGATTGATTAATTGTGTAATTAAAATCAATAAAAGATTATCACAAAATATTTTCTTAATCAATTGGCTAATAGCATAACGAAACCACTAGTGCTTCATCCGAAGATGTATCTTTTAGAAATTTAATTAAATAAGTCATTAATAAAAAATTAAATAATTAATTGATTAATCAATAAATATTTAATCAATTAATCAATAAATAATTAATCGATTAAATGATTAATCAATAAATCAAAAATATCCTTGATAGCCACATCACTTGGTCACTGTCATGTTCAAATATTAGCTTCCCAGCTCAAAAGGTGGGAATGTTCAAATGTTCAAAAGGACTTGGTCACTGTCATGTTCAAATATTAGCTTCCCAGCTCAAAAGGTGCCTGAGATATTGGCCAAATGAGAAAGAAAATAAATTAATGATTAATAATGAAAATAAATAAATAATAATCATTAAAAATTTTAATTATTAATCAATTCGGTCAGAGAACACATAAACTACCACTATTTCATCAGAATCTGTAACTGATTATTATTATTTTCTTAGTAATTAATCAAATAATTAAATAATTAATCGATTAATTGATTAATCAATAAATCAAAAATATCCTTGATATCCACATCACTTGGTCACTGTCATGTCCAAATATTAGCTTCTGAGCTCAAAAGGTGCCTGAGATATTGGACAAATGAGAAAGAAAATAAATAAATGATTAATAATGAAAAGAAATAAATAATAATCATTATAAAATTAAATTATTAATCAATTCGGTCAGAGAACACATAAACCACCACCATTTCATCAGAATCTGTAACTTAAAAAAAAAATTTTTTTGGTCATTAATCGAATAATTAAATAATTAATCGATTAATTGATTAATTAATAAATCAAAAATAGCCTTTGCAGCCAAATCACCTGGTCATTGGCATGTCCAAATATCAGCTTCCTAACTCAAAAGGTGCCTGAGTTAGTGGTCAGAAGAGAAAGTAAATTTGATTAATTAAATAAGTACTTAATTAATAAATAAAATAAATAACCACCTTTGGAGGCCATTTTTCCCGCAAGCGGGGGTTGGCCTTTTTCGGGAACCGTGGTTGTTGTTGTTTTTCGGTCCCCTTTTTGAAGCAATGTTTTAAGGCGGGATGCCCTTCCTGACGCCAACCCTTTTTGCCGCCTATTTACGACAAACAGGGAATTACCAGTGAACTTGTCCTCAATTAACCGACCTCGGAAGGATGACAGGCTGAGTCAAGTCCCCTGGCGTTAATTCAGCGATCGACCGGGATTACGAACCCAGGATCCTAGGAATCCTAAGCTGGCACCCTAGCCGCTAGCCCAACAACTTAATTAATCGCTAATAATTAAATAACTCCTCAATTAATTGATTATTCAAAAAACAAAAAATAGCGTTTTTGAAAAAGGACTTGCTCACTACTGTGCCGAAATTTCAGCTTCCTAACTCAAAAGGTGCCTGAGTTAATGGTCAGAAGAGAAAGGAAATTTGATTAATTAAATAAGTACTTAATTAATCGCTAATAATTAAATAACTCCTCAATTAATTGATTATTCAAAAAACAAAAAATACCGTTTGTGACAAAAGACTTGCTCACTATTGAGCCGAAATTTCAGCTTCCTAGCTCAAAGGATGGCTGAGATATCGTCCGGACAAGAAAACAAGAAAGAAACAAACAAACAAACAAGACAAGTACACATACATTCAAGGTACACCGCCCCCATGCCAAATAATTAAATATCCTATAGCGCGGCATTGCCGGGGTGCCTCCGGCGCCCGGCAATACCGCAGTGCACCTCATAGAGGCTGCATTGGGAGGGAGAGGTGTACGCTAATTGATTGATTAATTGTAGAATTAAAATCAATAAAAGATTATCACAAAATATTTTCTTAATCAATTGGCTAATAGCATAACTAAACCACTCGTGCTTCATCCGAAGATGTATCTTTTAGAAATTTAATTAAATAAGTCATAAATAAAAAATTAAATAATTAATTGATTCACCAATAAATAATTAATCGATTAAATGATTAATCAATAAATCAAAAATATCCTTGATAGCCACATCACTTGGTCACTGTCATGTCCAAATATTAGCTTCCCAGCTCAAAAGGTGCCTGAGATATTGGCCAAATGAGAAAGAAAATAAATAAGTGATTAATAATGAAAATAAATAAATAATAATCATGAAAAAATTGCATTATCAATCAATTCGGTCACAGAATACATAAACCACCACCATTTCATCAGAATCTGTAACTGGGGAAAAAAATAAAAAATAAATCATTAATCAAATAATTAAATAATTAATCGATTAATTGATTAATTGATTAATTAATAATTGATTAATCAATAAATCAAAAATATCCTTGATAGCCACATCACTTGGTCACTCATGTCCAAATATTAGCTTCCCAGCTCAAAAGGTGCCTGAGATATTGGCCAAATGAGAAAGAAGATAAATAAATGATTAATAATGAAAATAAATAAATAATAATCATAAAAAAATTAAATTATTAATCAATTCGGTCAGAGAACAAATAAACCACCACCATTTCATCAGAATCTGTAACTTAAAAAAAAATTTTTTTTGGTCATTAATCAAATAATTAATTAATTAAATAAAGAATAAATAAATAAATAAATTATAATCATAAAAAAATTAAATTATTAATCAATTCGGTCAGAGAACACATAAACCACCACCATTTCATCAGAATCTGTAACTTAAAAAAAAAAAATTCGTCATTAATCGAATAATTAAATAATTAATCGATTAATTGATTAATTAATAAATCAAAAATAGCCTTTGCAGCCAAATCACCTGGTCATTGGCACGTCCAAATATCAGCTTCCTAACTCAAAAGGTGCCTGAGTTAATGGTCAGAAGAGAAAGGAAATTTAATTAATTAAATAAGTACTTAATAAATCGCTAATAATTAAATAACTCCTCAATTTATTGATTAATCAAAAAACAAAAAATACTGTTTTTGACAAAGGACTTGCTCACTATTGTGCCGAAATTTCAGCTTCCTAGCTCAAAGGATGGCTGAGATATCGTCCGGACAAACAAACAAACAAACAAACAAGAAAGCAAGAAAACAAACAACCAGAGTGAAAACTGAGTACTCTGCCAGCGTGCGTCACTGCCGAGCCCCCTTCGGTGCCCAGCAATGACGATTTGGAATGCCTGTAGACGGAATAGGAAAGGTGCGGTGTACAACAACCAGAGTGAAAACTGAGTACTCCCTTTCAGCGTGCGTTACTGCCGAGCCCCCTTCGGTGCCCGGCAATGACGATTTGCAATGCCTGGAGATGGCATAGGAAAGGTGCGGTGTACAACAAACAAACAAACAACCAGAGTGAAAACTGAGTACTCCCTTTCAGCGTGCGTCACTGCCGAGCCCCCTTTGGTGCCCGGTAATGACGATTTGCAATGCCTGGAGATGGCATAGGAAAGGTGCGGTGTAAAACAAACAAACAAACAACCAGAGTGAAAACTGAGTACTCCCTTTCAGCGTGCGTCACTGCCGAGCCCCCTTGCCCAGTAATGACGATTTGCAATGCCTGGAGATGGCATAGGAAAGGTGCGGTGTACAATAAGAAAACAAAACCAGAGTGAAAACTGAGTACTCCCTTTCAGCGTGCGTCACTGCCGAGCCCCCTTCGGTGCCCAGCAATGACGATTTGGAATGCCTGTAGACGGCATAGGAAAGGTGCGGTGTACAACAAACAAACAAACAACCAGAGTGAAAACTGAGTACTCCCCTTCAGCGTGCGTCACTGCCGAGCCCCCTTTGGTGCCCGGCAATGACGATTTGCAATGCCTGGAGATGGCATAGGAAAAGTGCGGTGTAAAACAAACAAACAAACAACCAGAGTGAAAACTGAGTACTCCCTTTCAGCGTGCGTCACTGCCAAGCCCCCTTGCCCAGTAATGACGATTTGCAATGCCTGGAGATGGCATAGGAAAGGTGCGGTGTACAATAAATACATGAGGTTTTCAGCCAACATTATATATTGTGGTCATCTTCATGTTATGTAAACTGAGAGCTATATGTTTGCATACAAATGGTAGGAGAAAATGGAGAGGAAGTGGAGGTTGGAAGAGCCAGAAGTTGGAACTTGGAGGAAGCGAGGAAATAAAAATTACAATACATGATACAGTACATTGATACTGCACTGTATTAAAAATATCCTCTAACCTCCCTCTGGATGATTGGAAATTGGAGGAGGAAGAAATTTGGCTGTGATGAGAATGGGTAGTGAAAGATTAGAAGGGGACAAATATGGCAGTTTTTTGACTCCCTCCTCTCTGCTCCGTCTCTCCCTCCTGTCGTCCTCCCCCACCCCTCATATCCCCTATGCTCCATGTGTGATCACCCCTCAAGAGATTAAAGTATATTTTTAATATTCTGCATGTGACACTTTTAATTTCCAGTCTCAACTCTCAATCCACTCATCTGGATTTTTTCCCACACTACTCCCACTCTACTTTTCTCCCACACTACTCCAACTTATTTACTCTTCCTTTAATTTCCTTCCTTGTTCCTATCATCCTGATTTATCTAGTATGGTACACGACACACGAGTGACCCTTTTTGGTGATGGTCCCATGGAAAGACCACTGCATAGTCGTAGACATCTCTCCTTGCTTTGATGATCCATTTTGCTTGAAGTTTTCCTCTGTCTGAAAGCACACCCTCCTTATGAGTGGTTAATCCACTCATTATGCTAATGTTATGCAATAGTGGTATCGAGCAATTTTTTTTTCTTTATCTGCAAGAAATGGGGGTGACAGGATGGACGGCCTAGAGGTAGGCACACTCGCCTCTAAGCTATATATAACCTGGGTTTGAATCCAGACCCAACTATACACTGCCATCCTGGAGTTTCACAGGCAGGGTCATTCATCAATGTGTGTGCTGTCCCTCGGATGGACGTTAGAGATCCCATGATGTCCTCCGCGAAGAGCTATCGAGCGAAGAGTAGGCGAGCTTTCACCGGCACCTTGAACAAATTCAAAACTCCTGCCCTGACTACTTAGTCGAACGTCAGGCCTGGACAGCTGGTTCGTGAAAGACTTGGGCCAAAAATTCCCCCCTGGCCAACCCCACAAGAACATGGGAATCATTGTGGCTGTTAAAGAAGAAGAAGTAGAACCTCTATGTGAGAAATCTTAACATACATAATACTGTAGTAATGTGGTGTTTACTATATACATACATATTAGCAAGGATTTAGGGTTCGGGGTTCATCACAAGGGGGACTTCTCGGACTCCTCTCGACTCTGGCCCTACAAGCTGCTGTGCCACGGATAAGTCCATGGGGCTTCGGGTTGGCAAGGAACTACGGACAACAGACAATGATTGATAGCGCCAAATCTCGCAGGGTCCTCGCTCTTTTACAAGCGCGTTACCTATCCGGTGAGTTGACGATGTCAATTGGGGCACGTACCCTCAGTGTGCACGCGTCTATTTATTATGTACAGCTGAGCAGAACCCTTAAGTATGCACCGACTAATTACGGAACCAATCTGGGGTGCAGAACTTTCTGTCTATCTTTTTTTTATTTTAATTACTTGGGCGAAGGCTCGTAATAGAGCTGACACACACGCAAACACACACACACACACACACACACACACACACACACACACACACTGATGAAACAAACACTTAAAACAGCCACTGAGCTTGGAGGAAGTGCCGTCATCTAATCGTACAAACTAAGTCAAGCCAATATAGAGAATAAGACAAAATGGTCAGGATGAGAACAAACCTTTTTACAAATAAAGCACATGTATTTTACAAGCACCGTGATCAATTATGAAAGGGACATATAGCTACACACGGGACATGGGGCCAGCAGAATCATACCCAGGAAATGTAGATAGGAAAAGAAGAAGATAGAAGTAGAGCAAGGCATTGGTTCGGCTCTTGACTCACTGTGGCACATGTCGACGGACATGTGTCAATCCCAAAATGGGAAGCAAATGAGGAATAAGGAGGGGTAAGTATAGCAGAAAGTTGTGAATACAAGTGAGATAGAGTGAGTGATGTATGCTTCGAGGAAAAATATGAGGTGCGTACAGAAAAATATGTCAATCCTCACCCGGAAGTCATCGATGAGTTCTTTATAATCTTATGCTCTTTCTAAGTATAGGTAGACAAATTAGGAATTATGAGAGGAAAGCAAGAGATAGAAGTGTCCATCAGTAGTGGAGCTATCTCCCCACCTGGCCCGTTCGCTGTCACGCCTCTGCTTCATACTCAACTTGTCGTTGCACCGTTCTCCCAGTGCCATCTGGTGCAGCTTGTCCTGGCTTCAGCGCAACCGGTCCTGGCTCCAGCACAGTCTCCAACAATGGTCTCCCCTTTCTCGGCACAACAGGCACAATCCCCAGTGCGTTCCAACAGCATGATCCCGAACGTGTTCCAATGGTACGATCCCTAGCGTGTTCCAACAGCACGATCCATAGTACATTTCAACGGTCTGGCGTTCCGCCTTTTAAGCTGCTTGAGCGGGGCGAAGACTTGGGGGATCAAAGTTCATGGAAGGTGGAGTTCCTGGGAGCAAAGGTCGCAGCTTGTCCTTTGATGCGTGATAGCACATTCTGATTGGTGCACTCACCAGCCAACACCTCCTTTGTAGTCAATCATCCCCGAGTCGGAGTATTCCCCGAGTCGAGTCTGTTTCTTTCTTAAGAGATTATGAAAGAAAATGTTTGTGTGTCTTATAAGGTGGTTGTGTGTGGTGCAGTACGAGAGGGTTAATAAAAGAAAGAAAAGGGAATTTACAAATAGTGGGCTGTACCCGATATATACTCGATGAATATTAAATAGTAATTTGGGGAAGAGAGAGAACCAAATTTGTACTGTGTGGTGCATGACATGACAATCCTCATATATGAGCCATCAATGAAAGATGATTTAAAGGAGGATAAATGAAGAACCTTGCGTTTTATACCTATCCTGCCTCCCCCCAGGCCCTCTCCCTCCAAAAACATCTCCCGATGTCCCTGCTCTCAAATGTTGTGTTTGTGTGCTTCCTCCCCTTCTCTCCCCATCTTGTCGACCGCTCCCCTTTTTATATACTTTGTTTGCTTGTTTGTTTGATTTGTTTGTTTGATAAATGTTAGCTCTTTCACAAGCCTCGACTCTGTATACAAAAAAAAAAAATCCCAAAAAAAAAACAGGAGCGGTAGAGAAGAGGAATACTATAGCACACACAACGCATGTACCCTGTTTCCCTAAAACAACAGGAGAGGCCTATCTGGGCACATATACCAACGGTATAACTGACTAGGGAACTTGAACTTATGCAAGTCATGGATGTTCGTTCTCCCAGGGGCCATTCCATAAGCTTATATATATATATAGTAAAACTTCCTCCAACGCGGGGGATACGTTCTGGGATAACCTCGTGTTGAAGGAATTCGCGTTGGAGGAATCATTAAGCGTATGGGGAAATTGGGGATATGTTCCAGGCTCCCAACTGACCCTAAAACAGCCTTTCTTGCTTTTTTTACATGTTTCTTTGTATGGGATAGTGCAGCATTATTACATATACATTAAAATAAGTGTTAGTATCATAATAGTACTGTATTATTGCAAAATAACTCACATTATTGTGAGGTGGTTGTTGGAGGTTTGGGTGATGATTTGCTGGTGGAAGGGGTTGAATTGCTGTGAAGTTCTGTGTACGGATTTAAAGCTGACTCTATGGCCCACTTGAACTTCAGGCTTCATTCGCGATTCATTCATGTCAGGCTTCATTCACTTCAAATGATTCATTCACGCCATATTGCCTAGCCAAAGATTAAGCAGAAACTGATGATAAGTTATTCAGGATATCAAGTTTGACCTCCATGGTCATTGTTTTCCTCCTCTTCTTGCCTGGTTGGTACAAATTGGGTCTTTTGGGAGCCATAATGATCGACGTAAGCTCACTTGATGGCAGCAGGTTCGGAGGTGGTGACAGGTGGCAGCTCGTGCCGCGCGTGTATATAAATTAAATAAGGGTTAAGTAAAGTACAGTACAGTAACAGGGAATAAGAATAATACAAATCTTTGGGAGAACACCAGCCACGATCGTGGAAATGCGAAACACACCCTTGCGTTGGGGAGGTTTTGACGCATTGAATTCAGCGCGTAAATTGGAAACCGCGTTCGAGGAAGTTTTACTGTGTATATATATATATATATATACTAGCCGAAAGCACCCGGCGTTGCCCGGGTTCTTTTTGAATGAATTTACGACTATAATTCAGCTTTTACTCGCGGCCGTAGAAGATTAACTACTATAATTCAGCTCAGCTTTTAATTGCGAAATGGGCCGAGCCTGGCCGACGCGGTCTCGACCGGCCTCGCCACCTAGCCTATAACCTTTCCGGGGCCCGTCCCGACATTTTTTGTTTCAGAGGTTTCCTCCTATCTTTCACCGTTCAGGAGATTAGCACGTGCAGATAAACAAACAAATACTTTCTTTTATATATATATAATAAATATAGATAGAAGATAGAAGATATAGCTCTTTCTAACCACTGACTCACTGATTGACTGATATTAATGTTCAGTACTTTCCGGGTGTCGTAGAAAGCTGAAATTTGGCGTGCTGCCAGACATCGAAGGCGGTACACCGGGAAAAATCACAGAACCGTCAGAAAGCATCAGTGAATGGAAATGTACATTTAAAAAAACGTAAATGCGCCGTTAAAAAAAACCTTAATCACATGTAGCATTTTAAAGTTGTAATTTCTGCAAGTCTAATTCGTGAAATAAACACGAAAATTGATAACTAATAACCGAAATATAATAAATAACGAATAATAATAAATAACGAAAACTAATAACCTCAATTAAAATTTACATAAAAAACCATAAACACGTCCGTAAAAAAACAAAACAAAAAAAACAAAACAAGAAAAACAATATCTAGCAGGGGGTTGTTGATGCTTGCCTATAATCATAAAGCTTCTATTTACTATGTACTCACGTACTTGTTGCCCTACAAGGTGTAACATATTACACCAGTATATGTATATGTATTACGTACGCACTTTTACAAGGTGGCTCCAACGAATGTTGGCCATGCATAGCCTTCTCCATTTGACTTGTATTCTAATTTCTTTCTTTTCTACTTTTTAATTTCCTTTGGTCTGCTTCCTTTTCCTTCCAGCGAAGGGGTTTTGCGTTCCCATCATTCTTGTATATAATTTATGCGGTGTTCTAATTATTTGGCTGAAGTCCCCCTGCACCGTCACTCCTCCTGTTCTCCACAACAGGTACGGTATTGATTGTACTGTCCAGGAGATTACGACCGCAGTAGTGTTGTCGATGTGAATGATACAAATGCTTATGATTATTGAAATGACCGTTTTGCGTGGTTGTCTTTATCAACACCCTGTTGATATCAGTACCTTTTCTGAATTTTAATGAACTTGCTCGACAACCTCCTCCGTCCAACTCGTACTTTAGTGCGTACGTAATAAATAGATATTAATCGTTTGCAGTCAGCATTCGTGAAATGAACCCACGAAAACAGCACGAAATGGTAAATAAGCACAGGAGGGGATGGGAAAGGATTGCCCAATTCTTCGCACTCGGAGGGAGGGAGGAGTCAGGCCACGCCCACCATCCATCCAATGGGCGGTGCTTGAGTAGTCCTGAGCGTCTTCGCGCCAGATCTGCTGGCCTCACCACGCCCAGCATCCATCCAATGGGCGGTGCTTGAGTAGTCCCGAGCGTCTGCGCGCCAGATATGCTGGCCTCGCCACGCCCACCGACCTCGCCACGCCCACCAACCATCCAATGGGCGGTGCCTGAGTAGTCCCGAACGTCCGCGCGCCAGATCTGCTGGCCTCGCCACGCCCACCAACCATCCAATGGGCGGTGCCTGAGTAGTCCCGAACGTTCGCGCGCCAGATCTGCTGGCCTCACCACGCCCAGCATCCATCCAATGGGCGGTGCTTGAGTAGTCCCGAGCGTCCGCGCGCCAGATCTGCTGGCCTCGCCACGCCCACCAACCATCCAATGGGCGGTGCTTGAGTATGTCCCGAGCGTCCGCGCGCCAGATCTCTTGGCCGGGCTGGAGATGATCTCAGAGAGACCGTTAGTGAAGCCGCGCAAGGAAAGTTCGCTGGAATCGGTACGTGTGGACGCGACGGGACGCGCAATCGTTGTTTTAAGATCACCATGATGACGAGAATGATCATGTCAAGATGCTTTTATAGTTTTAAAACGCGTGAATGAGGCATGGATTAATTATTTTATTCCAATGGTGGTGGCACGGTTAAAGTTTAAACGCCTTTGGGGAAAGTAAACTGAGGGAGAGTTCAGTTCATGTTTATACCATAATGGCGCGACCGCTTCGATCACCGTTAAACACGTTTATTCCAAGGTTCGTAAAAACCGCACGGTTGCGGTTTCAAATAAAATGACGGAGTGACGGGTTTGATAAACTTTTTGTGTTCTCGCATCGGGGTCTGCGCACCCGCTCGTGACAGTTAGATACCGCTTTGGAAGTGACGTCATCGCTTAACGGATGAACGAAGATGATATTAAGCTGGGAAACCCGATCTGCTGCGAGCGCATCGAAACCGAGGCCATGAAGCTGTTCTGGTTATAATGATAAGTATAAATCAGCTGAATAATGTTGTATCGTTGTCAGAGCGTCTTGGGGGGGGAAGGCCGAGGATGTGCAGTTCAAGTGAAGACAATTGAGAGGGACTTTGCCTCTCTTCCTCTTCCTACATCCTCCTTACAACCTTCTCTCCATCCTCCCATCTTGATCCGGAATCCTTAGAACCTTCTCTCCATCCTCCCATCTTGATCCGGAATCCTTACAACCTTCTCTCCATCCTCCCATCTTGATCCGGAATCCTTACAACCTTCTCTCCATCCTCCCATCTTGATCCGGAATCCTTACAACCTTCTCTCCATCCTCCCATCTTGATCCGGAATCCTTACAACCTGCTCTCCATCCTCCCATCTTGATCCAGAATCCTTACAACCTGCTCTCCATCCTCCCATCTTGATCCGGAATCCTTACAACCTTCTCTCCATCCTCCCATCTTGATCCAGAATCCTTACAACCTGCTCTCCATCCTCCCATCTTGATCCGGAATCCTTACAACCTTCTCTCCATCCTCCCATCTTGATCCGGAATCCTTACAACCTTCTCTCCATCCTCCCATCTTGATCCGGAATCCTTACAACCTTCTCTCCATCCTCCCATCTTGATCCGGAATCCTTACAACCTTCTCTCCATCCTCCCATCTTGATCCCTCGAAATCAACAGGACATTGGCTTAACGGTTAACGTGGCTGCCTTGACATCTCAGGGTCCTGAGTTTGAGCCCCTGTCGTGTCGTTGAATTAACACCCGGTGGGTTGACTCGGCCTGTCGTCCTTCCGAGGAAGGCAAAATGAGCACCGGCTGATTGCTAATGGGGGGGCACTACATCAGCGGCACGGCGGTGCCCCCCAGAAAACGATGCAGCCGCAGGATACGTACGAAGCCACCAGCGGTCCATGTCGCCTTGCCTCGTGCGTTCGATGGACGATGCAATCATCACCTGATGGAGCAATGCGAACAAGAAAAACACACTGATCAAATTCAGCGTTACTGAGACGGGTTCTGTTTTTAATAACTCCAATGAAAGGCGATAACAAGGGGTTCGTTCTCTCTCCGAGTTCGTACACCTTTGACGTTCTACATTTCATGGCATTCTTCAAGGATTCCTTGTTATTGAAAGTTCCAAGCAACAAGTGAAAAGGAAATGGCAACTGATCCTGAGGGAGCGTGTGCACCGGAATCCTGTCACGAACGAGCTCAAGGTGGTGACCCTGCCACAACCAGGTCACCTAGCTGGCTATTTCTAACCTGACCTACATAGAAGCGGATGTCCGTCATCATTGTTCCATGTTTCCATACTGTCCGAGCTGGAGATTTAATCTATGGATCCATTTGTCATTTTCTGAGTTTTTCCAGACATTTTTTTTATTCCCATCTGGATGAGCTTAAAACAACAACAGAATGAAGAAGTAGGTCTTGCAGTCTTCCAATAACAGATAGAACAGCATGAATGAAATCGACGAGACGTTGATTGAGTTACTGCCAACAAATGTGGGAAGCGAGGAGAAGCTGACGTTTCGGGCATTAACCCTTCATTGGAGCAAATGAGAGCCGGCGCCTGAAACGTCGACCTCTCCTTACTTCCTTCCCATAGTGGTTACCATACTTCCTGCATTTCATATCCATTCGTACACATTTGACTTGGTCAATTATTTTTTATTTCGAGGGTGTGTTGAAAGGTAATGCCTCCTATTCTTTTTCTCCAAAACAGGTAAATATATTTGAATGAAACAAAGTGCAGTCCACACATTAGTTCTTCTGCCACTGGGTGTGAAGTTTTGTGATCCTGATATTAGATGTCTCAAAGCTACTTTAGTCAAGATGGCAGACGGCAGTGCAACGTTGTCAGTGCTGTGAAGCGTGAAGACCTGGGGATGAGAGTTGGAATGACTGACTGGAGATGAGATGACTGAAGATGAGAATGGGGGCTGTCTGACTGGAGATGAGAATTGGGATGACTGACTGGAGATGAGATCACTGAAGATGAGAATGGGGGCTGTCTGACTTGAGATGAGAATTGGGATGACTGACTGGAGATGAGATCACTGGATATGAGAGTTGGGATGACTGACTGGGGATGAGATGACTGGAGATGAGAATGGGGGCTGTCTGACTGGAGATGAGAATTGGGCTGTCTGACTGGAGATGAGAATTGGGATGACTGACTAGACATGAGATGACTGAAGATGAGAATGGGGGCTGTCTGACTTGAGATGAGAATTGGGATGACTGACTGGAGATGAGATCACTGGATATGAGAGTTGGGATGACTGACTGGGGATGAGATGACTGGAGATGAGAGTTGGGATCACTGACTGGAGATGAGACGATGGGAGATGAGAGGTGGGATGACTGACTGAAGATGAGAATTGGGATTACTGACCTGGAGATGAGAATTGGGATTACTGACTAGAGATGAGATGACTGGAGATGAGAATGGGGGCTGTGACTGGAGATGATAATTGGGATGACTGACTGGAGATGAGATCACTGGATATGAGAGTTGGGATGACTGACTGGAGATGAGATGATAGGAGATGAGAGTTGGGATGACTGACTGGAAATGAGATGATAGGAGATGAGAGTTTGGATGACTGACTGGAGATGAGATGATGGGAGATGAGAGTTGGGATGACTGACTGGAGATGAGATCACTGGATATGAGAGTTGGGATGACTGACTGGGGAATGGCATGACTGGAGATGAGAGTTGGGATCACTGAGTGGAGATGAGATGATGGGAGATGAGAGGTGGGATGACTGACAGAAGATGAGAATTGGGATGACTGACCTGGAGATGAGATGACTGGAGATGAGAATGGGGGCTGTCTGACTGTGGATGAGAATTGGGATGACTAATTGGAGAATAAATGACTGGAGATGGGAATGGGACTGTCTGACTGGAGATGAGAATTGGGATGACTTACTATAGAGTTGATATGACTGGAGATGAGAATGGGGGCTGTCTGCCTGGAGATGAGACTTGGGATGACTGACTGGAAATGAGATGACTGGAAATGAGAATTGGGGTGACTGACTGGAGATGAGATCACTGGATATGAGAGTTGGGATGACTGACTGGAGATGAGATGATAGGAGATGAGAGTTGGGATGACTGACTGGAGATGAGATGATGGGAGATGAGAGTTAGGATGACTGACTAGAGATGAGATGACTGGAAATGAGAGGTGGGATGACTGACTGGAGATGAGATTATGGAAGATCAGAGGTGGGACGACTGACCAAAGATGAGATGACAGGAGATGAGAGTTGGGTGCATCATTACGATCCCGATAGTAAGAGACGATCAATGGAGCACCATCACAAAGGATCACCAGTCCAGACTTGGCTCCGTCAAAATCCGTGAATGTCGGGACATTGTTTCATTGGAGAAAAAGGGAGACAGCTAATTGCACTAATATATATGGTGGAGTGTTTTCATTCTGTACAGTAACTCGCAGGGATGACATGTTATGCATCTGGTGGAATATCCTGCGAAGCAATGTATACCGTATGAATGGTGGAATATCCGCGAAGCAATGTGTACCTTGTGAATGGGGGAATATCCCGCGAAGCAATGTGCACTGTGTGAATGGTGGATTATCCAGCGAAGCAATGTGTACCGTGTGAATGGGGGAATATCCTGCGAAGCAATGTATACCGTATGAATGGTGGAATATCCCGCGAAGCAATGTGTACCTTGTGAATGGGGGAATATCCCGCGAAGCAATGTGCACTGTGTGAATGGTGGATTATCCAGCGAAGCAATGTGTACCGTGTGAATGGGGGAATATCCTGCGAAGCAATGTGTACCGTGTGAATGGGGGAATATCCTGCGAAGCAATGTGTACCGTGTGAATGATGGATTATCCTGCGAAGCAATGTGTACCGTGTGAATGGGGGAATATCCTGCGAAGCAATGTGTACCGTGTGAATGGGGGAATATCCTGCGAAGCAATGTGTACCGTGTGAATGGGGGAATATCCTGCGAAGCAATGTGTACCGTGTGAATGGGGGAATATCCTGCGAAGCAATGTGTACCGTGTGAATGGGGGAATATCCTGCGAAGCAATGTGTACCGTGTGAATGGGGGAATATCCTGCGAAGCAATGTGTACCGTGTGAATGGGGGAATATCCTGCGAAGCAATGTGTACCGTGTGAATGGGGGAATATCCTGCGAAGCAATGTGTACCGTATGAATGGTGGAATATCCCGCAAAGCAATGTGTACCTTGTGAATGGGGGAATATCCCGCGAAGCAATGTGCACTGTGTGAATGGTGGATTATCCAGCGAAGCAATGTGTACCGTGTGAATGGGGGAATATCCTGCGAAGCAATGTGTACCGTGTGAATGGCGGATTATCCTGCGAAGCAATGTGGACTGTGTGAATGGGGGAATATCCTGTGAAGCAATGTGGACCGTGTGAATGCTGGACTTTCGTGCGAAGCAATGTGGACTGTGTGAATGGGGGAATATCCTGTGAAGCAATGTGGACCGTGTGAATGCTGGACTTTCGTGCGAAGCTCGCTTACAGCGCAGCTAAAATATTTTTATGTGGCCGCTAAAAGCCATGAAAATACGAAGCGCAGGGTCAGGAATGTAGAAGCCAGTCATGCTCATGGCTCGTTTATTATTTTTTTTGCGCCCGCGAAAAACTGCAAATTCACTGGACACACGGCTGCGAATGTAGAAGCAGGTCACAATCAACCACGAATATGCGGGGTCTGCAAATGTTGGGAACGCGAATGTCGGGGTCGAGGTGTGTGTATGTGTATATTGTTGTTGTATCATTTTTCTGGAAGCACGTTTGTGCCGCTGATGCAGTGCCCCAATTACCAGTGAGCTGGTACTCAATTTGCCAACCTCAGAAGGATGACAGGCTGAGTCAACCCCCTGGCGTCAATTCAACGATCGACCGGGATTCGAGCCCAGGATCCTAGGATCCCAAGCCTGCACTCTAATCGTTAAGCCAACACCAGGCTTACGATATAGAGTAAATGAGATAAAAGAAAAAGCAAGAATTAGAATGAATAAAGAGCAATGTGAAAAAGTAGAAAGAAATGTAAAATGAGCAAAGAACAACGATGTCGGTAAAGGAATAAAGAACAAATAAAACATTCTCGGATCAGAATCAAAATCTTCACCAAAATCTAATCAATTCGTCCTTGTCACACACACAACCTGTCCAGCAAATGAAGTTTAAATTCATCCATATCTGAGAAATCCTGGTTCCACAGGTGGGGAAAAAGAGGTACAAATGAGTGGACATGAGCAGTGATTCGGGATTTTGGGAGTTTTACCAGAGGCGTTTGATGGTGGACCCACGTACGCTCTGCAGATACCTGGGGGTGGGGGCAAAGCACAAACAAGCAGAAGGTGCAAGACCAGAAAGGAGGCGGTAGAGGACAGAGAACCTCTCCACATTGTTGTTTACCAACTCTCCTCATTTCCAGCTCTTTTTGCTTGGTCTGCCCTTCAACTTTCTCAAGCTCCTCCGGGATGGATGCATGTTCCAGAAACCCCACTTAGTTAAACTCCCAAAGTCCAGGTTGACTGCACACCTCCATTTGTTGGTTCCTCTTTGGTACAATTTTGTAACTGCCTTTCTGAGATGTCCTTGTGGAAAAGCGATCAATGGATACACGTTGTAAGCTTACCTATGTGCTTTAAAGGTATTGTTTAACCCCCCAGGGATCTTTGCCTGGCTGAGGGTTAACTTACGAGTCATCACCGCCATACCTCAGCACAGAGTGCCATTTCATGTGTGTTTTGTTTTTAATGGCATGGCGATGGCCCCGCTTCACACAGGAGCTGCACAGGCTTCTTCAGCTAGAAGGGAGCTTACTGCTCTGTAGTTGAGATTGTCTGTTTTTTTACATTTTATGTGGACGGAAGTGAGTTTTGCTGATTTTCATGCAGAAGGCGCCATTTCCTGTGTGCTTATCAGAGTCTGTGCACATTGTATGTTGGAATAGTCAGGTTCACTATGTCAATAAATTATATTTCGTTCAAAATCATGGTAGATTAGCAAACCTATACATTTTTGGAAAGGTTATAGCATAAGGAAACTAAAAATCAATGTTTACATTTGGAGAGATACCTGTATGGCAGCCATTTTGGATTTTCAAAATGGCCACTGTAAAATACATATTTTGTTCTATTTCTGCCTCTAATTACCCTAAAAACTTTTAAAAATATACTAAACCTATATTTTCAGGGACAAGGAATCCAATGAAAGTATCAAATTAGTGCTATGGGGAATGGTAAGACAAGAATCAAAGGTTTTGAATTGCAAAATACTGTCTTTATATTCGCGATAAGTTGCATAATCAAATACATGTTATCATTTTGTACAGGCAGTTAATAACATCAAAATGTGTCACAATAATTCATATCACCAAACATACACAGGCAGTCAGCAAAATCATATATACACATGCAGTCAGTACAACTTCACATCTACACAGGCAGTCAATGACAAAATATACACAGGCAGTCAATGGCATCAAACATACACGATTACAGAATATGCCATTTAGAGTTCGTCATCACCGTCCTGTGTGTCGTATCCGACAAGACAATATAGTCCGCATCGTTTTCACAGTCCGTTCCACACAAGCAAAGGTCGGTCAAATTGATTGGCAAATCGAATTGGTCGAATGGTCGATCGAATCGAATTCAATGAATCGAATCGAATCGAATCGGTCGAATGGTCGATCGAAGCGATTGGTCGAATGGTCGAATTGGTCGAATGGAATTGGTCGATTGGTCGAATTGGTCGAATCGAATTGGTCGGAATTGGCAAATGTAAACATTGATTTTCAGATTTTCCATGTAATAATGTTTCCAAAAATGTATAGGTTTGCTAATCTACCATGATTTTGAACGAAAAAACATAGTGAACCTGACTAGAACGTGCAATTCCCCCTTCAAGGTCATCAAAGTTATGTTTTGTGGACCACTTTTGTTTTGTATTTCTGTTATATTTTCATCCCTGTGTTGCTGTTTGTGTTTTCGTCCAATTTTCTGGAAACCCTAGACTCTGCTTCTGCAATTAGACCATGCAGACAGCATCAGCATCACTTGTCCTAAAGAGCTGCTCTGCTGCTCTTGCGCATCCTCTTTCTGCACTGTTCACCCTATAATTTCCCCTAGGTCATCTTACATCTGCTCAGAAGTCAGCAAACGTCAACACATCTTACTATAGTTCACAAAATGTCTATCCGTCTGTCTGTCCGTCCGTCTGTCTGCCCGTCCGTCCGTTCGAAGGTACCGCAAAAACGGCTGAACCGATCGCAACGATATTTTGGATGGGTAATCCTGGGATCTCCTGGAGTAAAATAGGCTATATTGTTTTTCCAATTTCAGCTTTGGCCTCCAGCATTTTCAGATTTGGACTCCCGCATAACGTTATTTTCCCAGGTGCTGCAACAAATGGCTGCACCAATCGCTGCACAGCTGCACCGATTGGACTCCAACAACCGAATCGAATCGAATCGGATAAGCTAACAGATCACGGTCTCCATCGATCTTGCCAAGGCCGTAACACCTATCGGCTCAAAATCCTTTTAACTGTTGACTTGGTAGTTTTTACAATGAAGGAAACACGTACGGGGAGTACATACGACATAGCGATTGTGAATGTGACAGCTCTGAGGCATCTTTCGCTTCGCATTGCAGTGACGGCAAGCACCAACATGGCGGCTGTAAGATTAAAATCTGGCTTCAAGCCCCCTCACCGCCCAAAGCCTTCAACCAGACATATTAACACGCTCCTCCCCCTTCATTCCCTTTCTTCAAAACAAAGCGGTAAAACTTGTTGTATCGCCATTATATATTACTAGCAACGGTACCCGCCCTACAGGTGGGGCTTCAATTGGGAGGCGCGATTTATATAAACATTCGTTAAATATGACACGCAAATCATCAAAATCTAAGCAATATTTTTAGAATTTCAATTTTTGAAAAAACCACATCACTGTTCATGTCTGTCAATATTCTACAGTGTTTAAGTATATAATTCAATTTGAAATAAAATAAAAATTTTGAAAGTTAAAAAAAACAAAAACTTTTTTCAGAAGTTTACCGTTGTTGATGCAGCGTCTTTTACACCACCTTGTTTAACACATTACATTAGTTATTTGTGCCAGTTTTTTTGTGTCGTTTAAGACGTCACTAAAAAGTAAGTTTCCTGTTTGGAATTATTTTCAATTTTGTTTAACTGCTAGTCAGACAGACAAACTTAAAATAAATTATCTCACTCCTCTGTGGGCACGTGCGATTGAGATGAGATTCCATGCAATTTGCCAAAAAGTCATTTCTCGATCAAAAACTGACGTTTGTGGACAGACAAAGTGAACCAATGGTTTATCATGGGGTATTTATGTCAACTAGGGCATTGCCCGTACTATATCTATATCTAAAATTATATCCCCCCCCTCTATTTACATGAAATGGTTTGGTCCAAAGCGAACGGCTTGCGAGTACGGTGACAATCCCCCCCCTCTATTTACATGCAATGGTTTGGTCCAAAGCGAACGGCTTCCGGAGTTTGGTAAAGAAATCGCCATCGCGTGCACAAACGCGCAGGAAAGCGAATGAATCGCAAATTCGGTTTTATTAGTTTTAAAACATAGTTTAACGCCAACATAGTTTGCAAACGTGAAATAAATGAATACGCTGTCAAATGTGCCATCCGAGGCAGAGTGTGTCCTCCACGTTCGGCACACGCGATCGTTCGCTGCTCTCTGATTGGTTGAATCGTTTTTTGGACATAGCTCGGTAAGTAATTGTCCGATTAATATGAAACCTTGAAAAGGCACATCCTCGGGTCCCCAGCAATATACCTGGCAAGTTAAAAGTATATCGGACCCGTGGTTGTCGAGAAACAGCGGTCACAGACAAACGTACAGACGTACAGACGTACAGAGATTACTGGAATTATAGATAGATGTCACCTACATACGGCAACGGCTTCATACTTCCTTTTTAGGTGAGCATACCTGGACTATGTAATCAATATTAATTTCGCTTAAAGTGCCACATCCCATGGTTCTGTTTTCCACATTTTTCCTTCCTGTCATTTATTATTTTATTAGTTCCCTAACGGTTTCACCAGAGGGGACTATAAGTTTGCTCTCCATCTGTCTGTCCGTCCGTCCAGTGCACCTGTGGTTTTTCAGACTTTTTTCCCCATTCCCCTTAACATATACAATTGAAACTTGGTACATGGCTTTATTATGATAAGTTACAAACAAGTTCATGTTTCAGGGCGTTTCGTCGATTTTTCACAGTTATGCCATTTTTAGACTTAGAAAATATCACTTTGGTAGGGGACTTGTTTTGCAAAGCATTTCTCTCTCTTGTTTTATTGTATTATTCCCTGTGTTTCTGTTTTACCCTGATGATAAAATACACTGCCCATTGGTGCTGTGGAGGATTTTAGCTGCAGAGACTTGAGGAAAATTCCGATGCAAGTGCACAGATAAATGCTTCTTTTTTCCATTGATAACACAAAACGGAATTTGTTTTTTGAAAACGAAAAAGACACGTTTTTGAAACGCAAATCACTGGTTCTACATTCCCTGTTGGTGGAAGCTGTTCTTTGAGTCTCGGCCTATGTTTTTCACAACACTCTGTCAATGCCAGTTTCTGCACATCCAACTACTTTGGAGGTCAAGTGCTTCCTGGTCTCTTTTTTGGTTGAGATGATGAACTTCATCTTGCAGCACAGCATTTTCTGTTCAAATTGGAGCACTCAGCACCTCTCATGACCCTGGTGATCATATAACATCTTTAATAGCGCTCTGGTGGGTGATCGTAAAGTCAATATTGTGCTAGTGTTTAGATATTGGGTGCATCAATTCATGCCTGTACTTCCTCTTCTGTTAAGCTATGGTGTTTGTAATAATCATATTGCAATGGGTGCAGAGGCTCAGGAAAAACATAACATTACTATTGCATTCGCCAACACCTTGCTTCCCTATTGGGCCATCCCATGCCTGGTAGTCAGCACCTACTCTTGCATTGAAGTCACCCATCACAATGAGCTTGCCATCTCTTTGGAGTGTTTGCTCCATCAAAGTCTCATATATTTTGTTCTTGATATCCTCAGGGTTTGTCATTGTTGGGGCATCTGGTGCTTGATCCACATGTGTCAGAATTGTCACAGACTTTCTATTCCCAAGTGGCAGATATAGGGTCACGAGACGGTCGTTGATGCCCCTGGGTAGAGCATCCAGGTTTCCTGCAATGTCTGTCTTGATAGCGAAGCCGACACCTATCTCCAAGTTTTCATTTCTTGGTTTTCCTATCCAAAATAATACATCTAGCCAACGGAGATCTCAGTTATCTGCCTTTATCGGCCAGAAGAGTTCTGCTAAGATCCGCAACGTCGACATTGTATCATAACAGCTCCCTGCCAATCAGAGCAGCTCTGCATTGAGGCCGGTAGGTGTTGCCTTTGTCAAGTAGAGGTCATATTTTCCAAGAAGTCAGGTAAAGTTGCTGTTTCTTCATCTTTTTATCTCGCCCACTAAAAAAGAAAGTCTTTAGGTATACAAGAAACACCTGCACATGAGTTTGATTATAGCGTCTATGGTTTGCACTGAGCCAACCCCGCTGTCTCGGTCTCACACATCTGCTCCCAGTGGCTTGACGAGCGAAGATGACTGGAGACGTATTCAACTGCAGTGGATTAGCTGCGGCATTTTTAGAGCCTGTGTCGATGAACTTTACACCTGTCCACACAGCCGTGCTGCAATGCCTTTAATACTAGTCAGGGGAAGCACCTGCTTCTTCTGTTCTTTCTACTATAGCAGCTATTCATGCACTGAAGAGGGATGAAAGGAGATGGGGTTTTTTACCCTCACATGTGGGTACCATCCCACATGCTACCTACATGGTTTAGCCTGTGAACTGACACAGGTACTGGGATGTGGTTGCTGTCATGTAAAGTTAGCTACATGGAGCCACAGGTGAGAGTTTGGTGATTGTTGAGGACCAGATGTAGTAATCCATCCCAATAGATAAGGAAGGATGCAGGTGACTCCTGCCAAAGGGACTACCTCTGACACACTACCGTCGCTCGGTTTAGCTTGCGGACCGACACAATTACTGAGCTGAGACCACTGCTGTATACAGGCAGCTACATGGAGCCACATATGAGAGTTGGATGATTGTTGACGACCAGGTGCAGTTATCCATGTCATTATAAATGGAAGGATGCAGTTGACTCCTCCCAAATGGACTACCTTTGACGCACTTTAACATGAAATGCAAGGACATGAGGAGACGACACGGTATAGGGAATTTGAAAATGGGTTTGCAGCATCACGGGCAACGTGCTCACATAGCAACACCAAACAGGCCACAATTTTTTTTTATCAACAAGGACATTCCTCATTTATATTCGAATTTGCATTTCACTTTCATCAAAAATACTTTTGATTTTTAATTTATCTGTGACCACGTTCGGGGAAAGACAAAAAGAACATCGTTTATTTTAGCGCAACCTTGATGGGCCCATTAACCTCGTCCTGCATCAAGGTTCCTTGTGTATTTGTCTTATCTGGAACCTGAATGTCAGAACAGAGCAAGCGGTTTCAGAAAGATTCGTGCCAGAATTGTTCCCTCTAGTCAACCCCACGAGGTAGGAATATTTGGGCCATTAAGGAATAAGACGAGGAAGGAATTCATTGCACGACCTTAAGTTTAAATCGGTAAAGGACTGGCTTCAATATTCCTCAGTAAAATTCAAAGTTGCCCTGATGTTCGGAGTAGTCCCAGTTGACAAGGATCCTGGTCGATGATAAATCAAATAGGCAAATATAAATTAATTAAATCAACAGGCCGTTAATCGAAGTTTTCTAACCGCAAGAATGAAGGAAAAGTTGACACTTTGTGTAACAAAAGCGCTCTGATGAAGGGTCAATGCCCGAAACATCAGCTTCTACTTCCTTCCCACTGCGTTCTGTGAATTCCGGATGTTTTACCTCCAATGCCGAACAACACTAGCCTTCACAAGCAAGACTCGTTCTCCATGATGCAATAATTAGACCGATTTCATTCCTACGACCGATGTTAATATTCCTGGAAGCTCTAACACTGACCTCTTAATAACACATCATTCATTTTCCAGTGTTCCTGTGAGTGAATTTCATTAGTTCCAAATTTGATTTCCTTACCCCCAAGGTTTTTTATTTCCTTTTAAAATGCTGCTCACTCCTCTTGGGATGCGTATCCCAATTTAAATTTCTAACTGGAATTCCACATGCTTCTTCACCATTGCATTATCACTGATTTTCCTGGTTTGTGTTTTTAACACATCGGTGTATGAAATTATTCAGATCATCCTTCTGTCTCTAGCACTTTCTTTTTTCGTTTTTATATACAAAGTCGAGGCTCGTGGAAGAGCTGGAAAACTGGATGGATCAGGACGCAACATAGCAAAAGGAACAGTAGAGAGAAAGAGAGAGAAAGAAAGAGAGAGAGAAAGAAAGTAAGAGAGAGAGAAAGAAAGATAAAGAGAAAGAAAGAGAGAGAAAGAAAGATAAAGAGAAAGAAAGAGAGAGAAAGAAAGATAAAGAGAAAGAAAGTAAGAGAGAGAGAAAGAAAGATAAAGAGAAAGAAAGAGAGAGAAAGAATGAGAGAGAGAGAGAGAAAGAAAGAAAGAGAGAGCGAGAGAAAGAAAGACAGAGAGAAAGAAAGAGAAAGATAGAAAGATGAAGAGAGAGAGAGAAAGACAGAGAGAAAGAAAAAGATAAAGATAGAAAGAAAGATAAAGAGAGAGAGAAAGATAGAAAGAAAGATAAAGAGAGAGAGAAAGATAGAAAGAAAGATAAAGAGAGAGAAAGATAGAAAGAAAGATAAAGAGAGAGAAAGATAGAAAGAAAGATAAAGAGAGAAAGAAAGATAAAGAGAGAGAGAAAGATAGAAAGAAAGATAAAGAGAGAGAGAAAGTAAGAGAGAGAGAAAGATAGAAAGAGAGAGAGAAAGAAAGAGAGAGAAAGAAAGAGAGAGAGAAAGAAAGAAAGAGAGAGAAAGAAAGAAAGAGAGAGAAAGATAGAAAGAAAGAGAAAGATGAAGAGAGATAGAAAGAAAGAGAAAGATAGAAAGAAAGAGAAAGATAGAAAGAAAGAGAAAGATGAAGAGAGAAAGAAAGAAAGAGAAAGATAGAAAGAAAGAGAAAGATGAAGAGAGAGAAAGAAAGATAGAAAGAAAGAGAAAGATAGAAAGAAAGAGAAAGATGAAGAGAGAGAGAAAGAAAGATAGAAAGAAAGATAAAGAGAGAGAGAAAGTAAGAGAGAGAGAAAGAGAGAAAGAAAGAGAGAGAGAAAAAGATAGAAAGAAAGATAAAGAGAGAGAGAAAGATAGAAAGAAAGATAAAGAGAGAGAGAAAGAAAGATAAAGAGAGAGAGAAAGATAGAAAGAAAGATAAAGAGAGAGAGAAAGATAGAAAGAAAGATAAAGAGAGAGAGAAAGAAAGATAAAGAGAGAGAGAAAGATAGAAAGAAAGATAAAGAGAGAGAGAAAGATAGAAAGAAAGATAAAGAGAGAGAGAAAGAAAGATAAAGAGAGAGAGAAAGATAGAAAGAAAGATAAAAAGATAGAAAGAAAGATAAAGAGAGAGAGAAAGATAGAAAGAAAGATAAAGAGAGAGAGAAAGAAAGATAAAGAGAGAGAGAAAGATAGAAAGAAAGATAAAGATAGAGAGAAAGATAGAAAGAAAGATAAAGAGAGAGAGAAAGAAAGATAAAGAGAGAGAGAAAGATAGAAAGAAAGATAAAGAGAGAGAGAAAGATAGAAAGAAAGATAAAGAGAGAGAGAAAGAAAGATAAAGAGAGAGAGAAAGATAGAAAGAAAGATAAAGAGAGAGAGAAAGATAGAAAGAAAGATAAAGAGAGAGAGAAAGATAGAAAGAAAGATAAAGAGAGAGAGAAAGATAGAAAGAAAGATAAAGAGAGAGAGAAAGATAGAAAGAAAGATAAAGAGAGAGAGAAAGATAGAAAGAAAGATAAAGAGAGAGAGAAAGATAGAAAGAAAGATAAAGAGAGAGAGAAAGAAAGATAAAGAGAGAGAGAAAGATAGAAAGAAAGATAAAGAGAGAGAGAAAGAAAGATAAAGAGAGAGAGAAAGGTAGAAAGAAAGATAAAGAGAGAGAGAAAGAAAGAAAGAAAGATAAAGAGAGAGAGAAAGAAAGATAAAGAGAGAGAGAAAGATAGAAAGAAAGATAAAGAGAGAGAGAAAGATAGAAAGAAAGATAAAGAGAGAGAGAAAGAAAGAAAGATAAAGAGAGAGAGAAAGTAAGAGAGAGAGAAAGAAAGATAAAGAGAGAGAGAAAGATAGAAAGAAAGATAAAGAGAGAGAGAAAGTAAGAGAGAGAGAAAGAAAGATAAAGAGAGAGAGAAAGATAGAAAGAAAGATAAAGAGAGAGAGAAAGAAAGATAAAGAGAGAGAGAAAGTAAGAGAGAGAGAAAGAAAGAAAGAGAGAGAGAAAGAAAGAGAGAGAAAGAAAGAGAGAGAGAAAGAAAGAAAGAGAGAGAAAGATAGAAAGAAAGAGAAAGATGAAGAGAGAGAGAAAGAAAGATAGAAAGAAAGAGAAAGATAGAAAGAAAGAGAAAGATGAAGAGAGAGAGAAAGAAAGATAGAAAGAAAGAGAAAGATAAGAGAGAGATAAAGTAAGAGAGAGAGAGAAAGAAAGATAAAGAGAAAGAGAGAGAGAAAGATAAAGAGAGAGAGAAAGAAAGAGAAAGATAGAAAGAAAGAGAAAGATGAAGAGAGAGAGAAAGAAAGATAGAAAGAAAGAGAAAGATAGAAAGAAAGAGAAAGATGAAGAGAGAGAGAAAGAAAGATAGAAAGAAAGAGAAAGATAAGAGAGAGATAAAGTAAGAGAGAGAGAGAGAAAGAAAGATAAAGAGAAAGAGAGAGAGAAAAGCAACAAAAGAGAGAATGTGGATTCGGACCTGAACCAAAATCGAATCGGTTTGTTCTCGTCACCAACTCGTCCCCCAAGTTTAGTCATAACTCGTCCATAACTCTAAACCTACATGTTGTATATCGCTTTTCGCCCGATCTCTCAATGGTGAAGAATCACTTTAGTATTAAATAATTCTCATATCCGAATCCATTTTCAGATCTTCACCAAAATCGAATCTATTTGTCCTTTCCATCCACCCAACCTGTCCACCAAGTTTCGTCCGAATCCGTCCGTAACGTTTTGAGATATCCTGCTATGTATCGGTTTTGTCCCTATCTCTCAATGATGAAGAATCGCTTCAAACATTCCACTAGCCGGATCCGAATCCGGATCTTCACCAACATCGAATCATTTCGTCCTTGTCACATGCGCCAAATCTTTGCCGAATTTCGTCCGAATCCGTCCACAACTTTTTGAGATATCTTGTTCACAGACAATCAGACAGACAGGGGTGAAAACACAACCTCCATCCACCTTTGGTGGTGGAGGTAACAATGGGTGTGGGGATGGATAAGGGGTAGGAGAGGACACATGAGGTGGACACGTGGATACGGAAGGAAAAACTGGAAATTTGGAAGAACTTTACCTGTATAATTTTGCATAACATGTAGATGGCTCTTTTGTTTGGGCTTGCTGGATACCTTTGAGACATGCGTACTCTACTCACCTGTGATTTGTATAGCATGGGTGTGAATCTTGACCCAGATATAAAATGTCGCAATGGTGTATCACATGCAAGGCGATGCATCAATGTGTCCATCACAAGGATGTTCACCTGGGAGAGCCGTCTGCCAGCACCGATTATATTAGTGGACGTTAAAAATCCCACGGTGTCTTTCTCGAAGAGTAGGTGAGTTATCACCTGTACCCCGAACAAATTTCAAATTCCTTGCACCTCCAGTCTAACATCAGACCTGGACAGCCGGTCCATATAAGGCTTGTGCCGAAAATGTTCCTTGGCCGACCCCACAAAAGGTGGGAATAAATTGAGGCTGTTGTGGTTGCCAGGATAGCCTAAAGGTATGCACACTCACCTCTGAGCTGTCCGACCTTTGTTTATCCTGGCACCAGTAACCCAGGTGCTTTTCAGGCAGTAGTCAGGTTCACGATGTCAATACATTATATTTCGTTCAAAATCATGGTAGATTCGCAAACCTATACATTTTTGGAAAGGTTATAGCATAAGGAAACTAAAAATCAATGTTTACATTTGGAGAGATACCTGTATGGCGGCCATTTTGGATTTTCAAAATGGCCACTGTAAAATACATATTTTGTTCTATTTCTGCCTCTAATTACCCTAAAAACTTTTTAAAATATACTAAACTTATATTTTCAGGGACAAGGAATCCAATGAAAGTATCAAATTAGTGCTATGGGGAATGGTAAGACACGAATCAAAGGTTTTGAATTGCAAAATACCGTCTTTATATTCGCGATAAGTTGCATAATCAAATACATGTTATCATTTTGTACAGGCAGTTAATAACATCAAAATGTGTCACAATAATTCATATCACCAAACATACACAGGCAGTCAGCAAAATCATATATACACATGCAGTCAGTACAACTTCACATCTACACAGGCAGTCAATGACAAAATATACACAGGCAGTCAATGGCATCAAACATACACGATTACAGAATATGCCATTTAGAGTTCGTCATCACCGTCCTGTGTGTCGTATCCGACAATATAGTCCGCATCGTTTTCACAGTCCGTTCCACACAAGCAAAGGTCGGTCAAATTGATTGGCAAATCGAATTGGTCGAATGGTCGATCGAATCGAATTCGATGAATCGAATCGAATCGATCGAATTGGTCGAATGGTCGAATGGTCGATCGAAGCGATTGGTCGAATTGGTCGAATGGTCGAATTGGTCGAATGGAATTGGTCGAATTGGTCGAATCGAATTGGTCGGAATTGGCAAATGTAAACATTGATTTTCAGATTTTCCATGTAATAACGTTTCCAAAAATGTATAGGTTTGCTAATCTACCATGATTTTGAACGAAAAAACATAGTGAACCTGACTACAGGGCAATTTGTCAATATGTGTGCCGTCCCTCGGATGTACATGAAACTGGGCGTTCCGTCTGCCAGCATTAGTTGGTGAACGTTAAACAACTCACCCTGTCTTTCACAAAGAGCAGGCAAGTTATTGCCAGCACCCTGGCAAAATTACAAATTCCTGCCCTTAGTACTGCTGGGAAGACAATGGCAAACCACTCAGCAAAACTCTTCCCAAGGGGCTGTTAAAGTAGCAGCAGTAGTAGTAGTAGTAGCAGCAGCAGCAGCAGCAGCAGCAGCAGTAGTAGTAGTAGTAGTAGTAGTAGTGGTAGTAGTAGTAGCAGTAGTAGTAGTGGTAGTAGTGGTAGTAGTAGTAGTAGTAGTGGTAGTGCAGCATTACTCCTTGGAGCAAAAAAAAAAAAAAAAATGAAGCTGAAAATGTTTTGCTGGTGATACAAATTACTATAATTATTCTTGAACCTTCCCTCATTCCCATCTCAGGTTTCATGTCACTAGATTGAAAACCAACAGACCTGTTCTGCAATGGGGGCCTTTTTGGACAAGCCCCAAACAGAGAAGCAAAGCTCGAGTGGTTCTGGCAACGGGCTTCATTTTGCTGTGAGCACCATGCAGGTAAAGTCCAAGCAAGCGATCTTCCCGGAAAGTTATATGTCAAGAGTTATAAATAAGACAATGTGACTGAAACTTTTCGAATGAACTCGTCTCTGCATGAATACAAACTATTCCGCACAATCAGTTTCCTAATTTCTGAGGCATTCAAGCGCACTTTCCTTATGATGGAGTGCATACATTCCACCTCATTTAATCATCTGCACGGTATCCGTGTCCGTTATAAATCGCAGAAATTATTTTATTTCACTTGATGAAATATTTAAAAGGGCATCTCATTTGGAATCCAGGATGCCGTAGTGGTGGAGCTATCATCAGGAGGGCCACGGTTTGTAACCTGGTCACTGCGCTCCCTTAATAATGCTGCTGCACGGCAAGCTCCACTCATAATTTACGATGACGTTAAAATATCAACCTATGGTTCACTGCCAGGCTTTCTATTTTTAGTCCTGCCTTGGAAATAGTTATACACCTTCAAAACAGGGTCCGACTACTGCCAAGGCAGATGCCAATTGAAGGCAGCGATGACACATTTTGGGAAATGGCTATTGTGGGAGGCACGTCACATGGAATAGTGGTGGAAGGATAACAAAGTAAATATTTCGACAAATAAAGCGTCTCAACATGGAGCAGACAGAGCTCATGCTCCCTCCATGGATTGCGGGTAAGGCCTCTGGGCCGGCTGGCCTGTCTGGGCGTACTGTGTTCCTAAAGAATGTTATAAGAAATGGGTTTTCGTTTTTCATTCACTGTTTCAGTGGCCACTGAACTCTCAAGTGGTTCCAAAGTTGTAGAATTCTTCTGTCATGGTACCTGTACCTAAGATGCCCAAACCGGTTGGTTTTAACGATTATATCGACCAGTAGCATTAACGGCTGTACCCGGGAAATGTTTGGAAAGGATAGCGAGAAACATTCTTGTGGAGCAAACGAAGGAATGTATGGAACCTTTTCAATTCACTTCTGGGGAAATGAGAGGTGCTGAAGGTGCATTTATAACCTTGTTACGCAAAATGTATATACGCCAAAAAAATATCTTCTGGCACCTCCGAATCAAGACAGACACAGATAAAGTTGTGAATGCAGAGGACCACTAAAATGGTTCTAGAAATCAAGAAGTTTCCCTATCAAGATAGGCTGATGTTCTTGAATCTACACTTCCTCTACTACAGAAGGAGGAGAGGGTGATGTGATTATTGTGCACCAGATTCTTAATGGGCTGATCAGGATCGACCCCAATCATTTCTTCAATCCAACTAGACGTACTTCAACTAGAGGTCACTCAAGGAAGTTATTTAAGGAGGAGAGCAGTCTCGACGTCAGGGGTGCTTTTTTTTTTTTAGCAGTCGAGCGGTTTACCGTGAGCACTGGAGGAAAACACTGGAGCAGTCTTCCACCGTAAATAATTGAAACCAAGACGACGAATGAGTTCAAGTCTAAATTTGACAAGCACTGGTGGAAGGACCGTTTCCACCTTACACATGTCTCTCAGCAATTCTGCTACTCTCTCAGCAATGGTTGGAAGTCCTCAATCTCAAACAAAAGGTTAGGAGTTAGGACCATCTCCTTCAACATATATCAGGTATTCAACACAGTCTCTGCATCGTTGCCAAGCTCTCCGTCTGTGGCATAGAAGGCCGCCTTTGTTCCTGGGGTTCTGACTCCCATCACTCACGCTGTCAATATGTTGCCATCAATGGAAGCTTTCCTTCCCTCTCCCAGTAGAGATTGGACCTTACACATGTCTACTCTTCTCAAGCATGTGCACACACTAAGCTTCAGTATCACCACAATGAAGATAACAGGGTACTACAGGATCACCTTCTTCTAACAGAAGGAAATTAGATAGAATATTGAGGACAGCTGGTAAATAATTTTAGCTCTTACATGAGTCTCGATCTTGTATACAAAAAAAAAAATAATAATAATAAGGTGATTGGCAAGGATATTAAATATTTAAAGTTTTATGTAAGACTAGTTCAAAGACCGTCAAAAATGACGGGTTGGAAAAGTTTATTTGAGGGTACAGCCTCGTGAGTGTGCCAAAGAATGAAGCCTCGGCCCAGCGTCAGGTGTGCTAGTATGTTCTTTATTTATTAGACATCCTACCGATGTAAACAACAACAACAACATGCATTTTAAGGCCATTTTCCCTGCTAGAGCGGGGGTTAGCCTTGCGGTCCCCATGACAATCTTCTCCATTTTGCCCTATTTTCTGCATCTCTCCTTGTTAACCCCCTTGCCCGCATTTCTTCTTCCACCATCTTTAGCCAAGTCTTTCTCAGTCTTCCCCGTCCTCTACTTCCTTCTACATTCATTTCCATCACTCTTCTCAACCAGTCACTTTCATCCTTCCTCAACACATGACCAAACCATCTCAACCTGTTCCTCTTCACAGCATCAATCACAGGCTCTATTCCCATCATCTTTCGCAATTCATCATTTGTCTTCCTCTCTCTCAACGATACTCCGCACATCCACCGAACGATTCGCATTTCCACCCTTTCCAGCCTTCGTTGCTGCTCTACGTTCATTACCCATGTCTCGCTCCCATAAATCATAACACTTCTCACACATGCAGCATACACCCTTCCCTTCAGCTTCAACGACACTCCCCTCCTCGTCAGCACGCCACTCAGTCCCCGAAACTTCTTCCATGCACATCTCACTCCAGCAACCGTTGCCGAGTCTGATCCACCTTCTCCATTCAGCATGACTCCGAGGTAGCAAAATGTTTTCACACCTTCCAGCTTCACGCCATCTCCAAGATCCAACTCAACATTTCCTCCATCTGCAGCTCCCTCTGTGCACACCTTACATTTGAATGTAGCTACCACACTGGTTAATGACCCTCTCAGACCACTACATTTTTGATGAACCCACTCAGCGCACATTGTACATTGAATGGAGTTCACTCCGACACCCTTCCTACACACAGCACATGGCCACTTCCCAGTTCTTTCCACCTCACCACATGCTTTACCACTCGCCATCACCTTCGTCTTTCCTATATTCACCTTCAGACCTTTTGTCTCCATACATTCCTTCCACTTGTTCATATTTTCCTTCAGTCCATCCATACTTTCCGCAATCAACACCAGATCATCTGCATACAACAAATCCCACGGTAAACCCTCCTTTACGTTCTGAGCCAGCACCTCCATCACAGCGACAAATAGTAGTGGACTTAGTACCGATCCCTGATGCACTCCCACCTTCACCTCAAACTCACCACTGTTCCCGTCCTTCGTCCTTACAGCTGTGCGCGCTCTTTTGTACATTGCCATCACTACTCTGATCAACCATTCCTCCACTCCTATCTTCCTCAATGCCCATGTCAATACTTCGCGTGGAACCCTATCGAATGCTTTCTCCAGATCAACAAACCCAAGAAACAACTTTTTCCTCTTCTCCATGTACTTCTCCTGAAACTGCCTCACAATAAAGAGCGCGTCTGTCGTTCCTCTTCCTGGTATAAATCCAAACTGCATTTCGTCGATCTTCACCTTCTTCCTTATACTCCTCTCCAACACCCTTTCCAATACCTTCATTCCATGCTCCAATAACTTTATCGCTCGGTACGAGTCACACTCCAGAGGGTCACCTTTCCCCTTGTATAGAGGGACGAGGGTACTCAGTTCCCAATCCACTGGAATGCGGCCTTCTTTCACCACCAGATTACAGATCTCTGTCATTCTCTTCACACCCCAACTTCCTGCTGCCTTCAACATATCTCCCACAACTCCCGTCGGCCCTCCCGCTTTTCTACTCTTCATTGCTTTTATCGCTTCCTCAACTTCCTTCTCAGTTATCTTCTCTGCCGGTCCTAAAACTGGGTTACTCTCTATGTTGCCATCCCATTCATTCTCTGTATTCACCAGCATTTCGATATATCTTTTCCATCTTCCTTTAATTCCATCTGGGTCCACAACGATTTGTCCCACTTCATCCTTCAAGCAACTCACCCCCATCACATCACACCTCTCTTTCGCTATCTGCTTTGCAATCCTGAATACCGCTCTCTGACCCTCTTCTGAATCCAAGCGTTCTCCGAACATTTTCCTACATGCCTCCTGCGCCTTTGCTACCTCTTTCTTTGCAGCCTTCTTGGCTGCCTTATAACTTTCATGCTCTGCTTTCTCTGCTCCCGTACCCTTTGCCTTCTGCCACTCATTGAACTTCTTCCTCTTCTCGTCAATCCTCTTTCCAACTTCCTCATCCCACCACCATGTTTCCGAGTGCATCGGTGGTCCTTTTGTCCATCCACATACCTCACCAACGGCTCCCAACAGACTATCTTTCATTGACATCCAACCACGTTCAAGCTCAACCACATCATCCTCTACCCTACTCAGCCTCTCTTTTAATGCCTCCCTTACTGTCACCTCTTTCAAGCTCCACACCTTCATTCTCGGTTAGTACTTCACCCGGCGAGCTCTCCTCGCACCTTTCACCTTTATGTTGCAGCCAACCAAGTGGTGCTGTGAAACAGCCGCCTCCCCCGGGATCACCTTTGTGTCCCGGAGGTGCCCCCTATCGCGCCTACGCACCATCAGGTAGTCAACGGTTGTCGTCGACCCACCTGACGTGTATGTAACAAGCTCAGGTGGGTCGACGACAACCGTTGACTACCTGATGGTGCGTAGGTGAGATAGGGGGCACCTCCGGGACACAAAGGTGATCCTACGGTCGTAAACGAACACTCGTTTTACTCTGCGCACGTTGCACATCACGTGCGGCGAATTTCACATTCCTGCGTCTTTTATTTATTGTTGTTAAAAAAAAAACAACTTCTGCACACTGCCCTTGAGGCTCGGTTTGGAAGCCACCGTCTACATTTCCAATGGAAGAGACATAATTACTCTTTTATGGAAAATGTTTTTCGAGTTTGTTTTATCCTCAAAAATAGATGGTGGTGAACACACGTTCGTGTTAAAAGATAGGCCTTTAAAACCTACCCGTATGAAGGGGGACCGACATCTGTACAAACACACAAACTGACATTGTGTTTTATATGGTAGATTCTACAGATAGGAAATTTTAGACTATTATTGACGATGTAAATCAGTCTCTCTATTGTTGTGTAGTTTTTTCATTGCTCAGGAAGAATTTCACTTCCATGTGAGTACATTTTGAACTTTTTCTTGCTTTGTGCTGTGGGACAATACAATGACTCATCTTCTAGATGAGTTTAATAAAGTTATTTCTGTTGGAGATCTGCTGTGTTTAAATTATTAATTTGGGATTTTCAATGAATATACATGTAAAGTTGTTTATGTTGACATTTATATTGTTTTATGTGACAGATGTTTTATAGAAAGTTCGTGGAGGTGGATTGAGCATTTTAAATAAGAAGGATTAATTGAAGAACAGCTAACGAAAGGGATCAGGTCTGAAGGATGAATGCTCGGAGTCTGAGGAAATGGGCAGCAAAAATCGGTAAAGAGCAATTTAAGGGAGAGGTGACCATTGTATTCAAGACTGCCTGAATCCATCACTGCTTCTGAAGTAATTTTTCCTGTTTTCAAGCATAATGATCTCTGACCATAAATTTGGATTCTGTCAGTCACTTAACTCTGGACATGCTTCTGCTACTCTCTCAGCAATGGTTGGAAGTTCTCAATCTCAAACAAGAGGTTAGGAGTTAGGACCATCTCCCTCAACATACGTATATCGGGTATTCAACACGGTCTCTGCATCGTTGCCAAGCTCTCCGTCTGTGGCATAGAAGGCCGCCTTTGTTCCTGGGTTTCTGACTGCCTTCACTCATGCTGTCAATATGTTGCCATCAATGGAAGCTTTCCTTCCCTCTCCCAGTAGAGATTGGACTTCACTAAGACAGTGTTGTGGGCCCATTCTTGTTCCTCATCTATATCAATGACCTACTTTGCACACTAGAAACCCCTCTCTTCCTTTCAGCACTGGAAAACCCCTCTGTTCTCCTTTGCACTGGAAAACACTCTCTTCTTTTTTTGTAGATGACTCCACATTGTGTGTTACAGTACCCTACCCCTCTGCTAGGCAGATAGCAGCTGTGTCTCTCTTTCTCTCTCTGCTGATATGGAAATGACTGCTCCCTTATGATAGCCAGAGAGATTCAGTGTACCCATGTCGAGAGAGACATGGGCCTTGACAAGAAAGTGATCAGAAAGGCCAATAGGGGCAGAAGAAGAACAGGAGCAATTGGATGTTGGTCATTCCTTGGACCAGGAGGGAGGATGTGCTGGTAGTAGAAATCTTGGTTGGGAAGTTTATAGTTTAGCTAAATCCCAGAGTTCGAAAAGGCCTTTGCTGTAATGCCATGCCTGGTTGTTGCCAAGCATGGCGACAGTTGAAATAGCCACAGTTGGAGAAATATGTTAATATTTCTGTTCATAGTAAGGGGAAAGTTAATAGTAAGGGGGAAAAGAAGACAAGAGGCAATTAGACCAAGAGGATGGCATGGATTACAGATTGGGTCGTAAGGTGGTGGTAGTGAGTTTCTGTCTGCCCTTTTCAGAGCGATAGTGGGTTCTTGAGAAGTCGTGTGAATTATTCCATGGCTAAGAGCCAATTTTGGCCAGGTCACCACTCCATCGCAAGGTGTATAAATTTTCACTGAATAACCATGGAAATCTGATTAAGGTGGTGAAGGTCTTAGGTCTTAGCTTAGGGTCCTGAGTTCAAGCCCTGTCATGCCATAAATAACACCAAGTGTGTCAACTCACCACGTTGTCCTCCCGGGGTTGGCAAAACGAGTAGCATCTCAACGAAAAATGAGCCATTTCAATAGAGTATCCTACGTCGGAGTGGCGACCCGGCCATGATTGTGTCCCTTAGCAAATGAAACTGCTTCGGCAGCCCGATGTACCTGATAGCCTGAAAGGAATGTTTTGTTTTTTTAACCATGGGAATCCAACCCAAATAATTTAGGGCAATACAGGGCTTTACCCACCCCACAAAAGAGCAATTCGATCATGAGGTCAGGTCAGGTCAGGTCAGGTGTGGGAGCATGCGCCGGAGCAGTGCGTTGCCGCATCCAGTTTCCGACGGTACTCCAGGGTCCTCCGCCTGGCCATCCCCCAGGCTGATGCCTGGCCCATCCCTATCTCCTTGAGATGCCGATCAACCTGCTGCATAAGGTACTGTTGAACTAACACTTTGAATAAGTGGGAGGAAGAGTGTAAGAAGACTGACAATTCCATAGAAAGAAAAGAAAGGTGGACTGGAAGTGAATAGACATATTTTTGTCTTCTACCGACCCCTCTCCGGCCTAGCTCCCCCAGCTCTATCTGTGCTCTGTCCCCCGAATATTCCTTCAGGATGCACAAGATCTGCCAGAAACCCTCTTCTGGTGAAACTGCCAAAATCAAGACTCTCCGCTCACCTTCACTCTTTCATTTCTCTTTTTTCCCTCCTCTGGAACAAACTCCCTCACTCCCTTCAATCCCACTCCTCCCTCCAGGTCTTTAAAACAGCTGTTCACCAACATCTCTTATCTTCCCCCATCCAAATCCTTGATCTTTTCTACCCCTGTTAAAACACCCAAAATCCACCTCTTTCAATCTCCGACTTCATTCCTGAAATTCCTAGTCGTGTTCATTTGCTTTATACTGTGTACCCCTCTCCCCCTCCCCCCAGCCCTCTCCCTTCCACAGATCTCCCAATGTCCCTGTTCTCTATTGTTGTTGTGCTTGTATGCTTTCCTCTCTCTCCCCTTCTTGTGTCCCGCTACCTTTATTGTATGTTTCATGTGTCTGTGCATGTTTTCGTGTTGAATGTGTTACCTCTTAGTCTTACATGAGCCTCGACTCTGTATAAAAAAAAAAAAAAAATTTAACCTGAGGATTGGAATGGTCAAGGAATGCATTTGTACCTGTGGGGTAAGGTGGCAGCAAAAGCAAGAAGTGTATGGAGTCAGAAGAAAAGGTGACATATTGAGAGGCAATCTAGCTGACTGTAGTCAGAAAGCACGGAAAACCTTGTTTCTCATCCTCCTACTGGAATATGCTATAGATACCAAGGGATTTAGACTCCATTGCCGACCGAGGTATAAAATGGAACACACCTGCACCAGCCGTCAGTGGGGATCTATATTCCACGACAATGTGTTAAATGCCTTGTATGCCCCGAGGAACTGAAAATGTGCCAATAAAGGATGTAACTCCACGGAGTATTCTCAAATGACGACCGGCTTCCGGAGCTGCTTTGGATATATGATACATCGTTGGTGATGTCTCAAAGTACTTAACAAACAACAAAGATGTAAGCAAATTAAAAATTGAGAAAAAGCAACGATTAACATGAACAGCATATTAAGACTGTTCGAGCACCAAAAGTTATAAATGAGTTTTAAAACATCTGCAATTCTGCCAGATGTTTATCAGAGAATGGGATTTAAAGCTTATCAAGCCCAAGGCATGTTCCACGTGGGTTGACCATACCTCCATAATTTTTCACATTTGTTGGCAGGGATGCATTAGCAAGTGTGAGCAATTCCAGGTTTTTAATATCGGCTTATTCAAGCTCAAGCTGGGTATTTGAATCCAGTTCAGAATCGGAGAGATTATGACCTCGGATAACTTTTCAATGTCAACCTCACTTTGAATCCACAATTTTTTTTAGTGTAAGACAGAGTTACAAGAAATGTTTCTTATTTATTAAGGCTTTCAATTAGACCCAAAATTAATCTTATCTGGTCTATAATCGCTGTGCAACACGAGAATCTTATCTTAGAGATCACAGGTTCAAATGCTACTGAGGGCAACACTAAACATATGATTTGGGAACAAAGGCTGACAGGATGGCCTAGGCACGTACACCTGCGTCTAAGCGGTATAACCTGGGTTCGAATCCCGACCCAGCAACTGTCATTGCGGTGTTTCACAGGCAGGGTGATTCTTCTAGTTGGTGATGTCCTTGGCGAAGAGTACGTTAGTTATCACCGGCACCTTGAACAAATTCCAAATTCCTGTCCTAATTACTGCTCGCAAGGCAATACAGTACATCAGATCAGTACATTGGATCAGACTAAACTTGTGAAAAACCAAGATAGTCTTAGAATTGCATGAACCAGCATCGGCCCACCATCGGTGGGCAATTTAAAGTGTTGATATTTCCACGATGTGATGTTTTCTGGGACACAATGTACACCTAAATTTATTTATTTATTTTTCGGACATACTTGTAACCATATTTTGCCTTGCTGGTCCACATTGTAAAGCTTTCGTGATGTAAAACACCAAGTGATAAATTTTGAAGTTTTCTTGCCACGTACAGTGCCCTTTATAAGTAATGGAACAGTGAAGTCAAATTTGTTATTACTAGTGGGGTCACCCGTGGGAATCTCGCGGGCATGGAGGTGTATCATTGCGATCGGTGCAGCCGTTTTTGCGGTACTCGAGACAATAACGTTAGGCGGGAGTCCAAACCTGAAAATGCTGGAGACCAAAGCTGAAAGTGGAAAAACAATATAGCCTATTTTACTCTAGGGGGTCCCAGGATTACCCACCCAAAATTTCGTTGCGATCGGTTCAGCCTTTTTTGCGGTACCTGGGAACGGACGGACGGACAGACAGACAGACAGACAGACGGACATTTGGTGAATTATAGTAAGATTGCTATATACTCAAGAAATTTGGATTTGAGATCAAAAGATGAATATAAGGCAAGAGTACAAAAAGTCAGCTTTTATTTATTGGTATTTCTATGTATGCATGCTTTACCATTGTAGAACAATAGCACTTTTTATGTTCAGTCCCCCATTTTCGGTAAGCATAAGTGTTGGGACAAATGACTGACAGGTGTTTATTGTTGCATTGATTGTTTAAGCATAAAAGAGATGTGAATGTCTTTGTTGGTAAATGGTTTTAGCCTTTGCTTTTGCCTTGAAAGTTTGCTTTTTGAGACAGGAGACATAAACCAACATGAAGACCAGAGAATTGTCTATGAAAGAAAAGCAACCAATTTGGAAGCTGAAGAACAGAATAATTCAATTGGATCCACAGCACAAAAATTTGGCATAGCAAATACAACAATTTCGAATATCTTGAAAAATAAATAAACCACTTGTGTACTTAGCAATAGGCAATGGCCAGGTCGGCCAAGGTAAACAACTGCTGTTGATGACAGAAAAATCATTAGAACTGTGAAGAAAACCCTAAAACAACTTGTCAGTGACATCACCAACAACCTCCAGTGAGCAGGGGTGAAAGTATCACAATCTACCGTTCGTGGAAGACTTCGACAGCAGAATTACAAAGGCTAAACCGCAAGATGAAAACCTCTCATCAGCACCAAAAATAGAAAGGCCAGATTAGAATTTGCCAAGAAGTAGAGGTGAGCGAGTAGAGTTCTGGAACAAAGTTTTATGGACAGGTGAGACCAATATAAAACTTTACTAAAGTGATAGAAAGGCAAAAGTGTGGGGAAAGGAAGGAACTGCATATGATCCAAAGCACATAAACGACCTCATCTGTGAAGCATGGTGGAGGTAGTGTCATGGTTTGGGCTTGCATGTTTCTTCTAAATCGTGTCTAGTTTCAGAGAAGACAGCAAATACTTTTTTGGGGGTGGGGGGGGGGGGTGAGGGTGGGGGTGGATGGTCAAACCTGGACCTACTTTGACCCCCGTAAATCCCCTTAGATCCTGATTTTTTTTTTCACGATGTCAACAAACTTTGGTACATCAATGGTGATGAAAGTTGTGGTCAACTTTCTTCAAAATTGTGTGTGTAGTTTCAGCGAAGAAGATCCAAGTGTTTACATAATGACTGATTGACGGACACCGCACGATGCTAATACCTCACCTGAACTATGTTCCATATGAGCTAAAAATGAGTGAGAGTAAAACAATGACATATAATCAAAATAAGTTATTGTTGGCACATTCTGTTGTGGGTTGTTTGCAGGGCTGGCGAGTAGATATGGAAGATGCTCACGTTACTTTGCCCTGCCTTTCTGGAATCATGAAAACCTGGTCCTTCTTTGCCGTCTTTGATGGACATGCTGGACCTAGGGCTTCCAAGTACTGTGCGAGCCACCTTCTCACTCAAATCATCTCAGTGCCTCCCTTCTCCGCCTCACGGTCACGTCAGGAGCTGCGGTCTGGAGAGCTGTCGTCTGAAGCAGTGGTGCGGGGCATACAAAGGGGTTTCCTTCAAGTTGATGCAGATCTACGTGCAGCTCTGACAGATGGTGGGAAGAGCTCTGCCTGGATGGATCACAGTGGCACAACTGCTGTGACACTACTGGTCTCACCGAGACACTTGTACTTCGTTAACTGTGGAGACTCTCGAGCTGTGCTGTATCGCGAGGGTGAACCCTATTTAGTCACAGAGGTGTGTGAAAATTTTACCATATCTTCATTTTATGTTTGTTGGCATTTCACATGTGATAATCGTGTTGCTTTTGTGGCTTTGGGAGGAGACCTTTATGGATTGTCGGAACCCGAGTGCACAGCAATACAGTCACGTGAAAAAGTAAGTACACCCCATGTAAAGATTTGACTTTTTCAACATATTTCAACATACAGCTATTTGATCTTCATTTCAACAAAATTGAAAGATAAAGGTGATATAATATAACAAATATCATCAAACCTTTACATTTTGTAGTCCATTGTATAATTTAAATAAACATGAATGCAAATTTCGCATGTGGAAAAAGTGAGTACACCCCTACATTTATCACTACTTCAAATACCTAAAATTAGAATCAGGTGCACCAGCTCAGGTGCAAACGATTAGAACATCGTAAGAGAGGATCTTGGAGGAACCTGTCTTATTTAAACCTCAGACATTTAGTTTTGTTTGCTCTTTGTTGTTGAAGTGTGCGGCGTCACCATGCCTAGATCAAAAGAGCTCTCTGAGGCCTTCAGAAAGAAGGTTATAGATGCCTACGAGTCTCGGAAGGGATTTAAATAGATCTCCAAACAATTTGAAATCAATCATTCGACTGTCCGGAAGATCATCTACAAGTGGAGAAGATTCCAAACAACTGCCAACTTGTTCAGGCCAGGCTGCCCCACTGCCCCAGCAAGTTCAGCCTGAGAGCAGACCGCAAGATGCTGAAAGAAGTCTCTAAGAACCCCAGAATGTCATCATGGGATCTACAGGTAGCTCTTGCCACTGTTGATGTCAAAGTGCATGAGTCTACCATTAGAAAGAGGCTGCACAAATTTGATTTACATGGGAGGTGTGCCAGGAGGAAATCTTTGCTGTCCAGAAAGAACATCAGGGCAAGACTAAAGTTTGCCAATGAACACCGAGGCAAAGACCAGCACTTCTGGAACAATGTGCTCTGGACAGATGAGTCAAAGGTAGAGCTATTTGGCCACAGTACCAGAAGACATGTTTGGCGAAAACCAAAGACAGCATTTGACCACAAGAACCTGATACCAACTGTAAAGCATGGTGGTGGAAATATTATGGTTTGGGGCAGCTTTGCTGCATCAGGGCCTGGGCAGCTCACCATCATAGAATGCACTATGAATTCTTCATTGTACCAGAGGGTGCTTGAGGATAATGTGAGGCCATCTGTCGGAAAGTTGAAGCTCAACCGAAGGTGGACCTTGCAACATGACAATGGCCCTAAACATACCAGTAAATCCACCAAGGAATGGCTGAAAAGAAAGAAATGGAGGGTTCTGGAATGGCCAAGTCAAAGCCCGGGTCTAAATCCCATCGAGATGTTATGGGGGGATTTGAAACGAGCTGTGCATGCAAGAAACCCCTCAAACATCGCACAGCTGAAAGAATTCTGCACGGAGGAGTGGGCAAAAATTTCTCCCAGTCGATGTCAGAGAATTGAAGACAGTTATAAGGAACGTCTACTTGAGGTTGTTTCTGCCAAAGGGGACAACACCACCTATTAGAGCCAAGGGTGTACTTACTTTTTCCACATGCGAAATTTGCATTTATGTTCATTTAAATTATATAATGGACGACAAAATGTAAATGTTTCATGATATTTGTTGTATTGTATCACCTTTATCTATCAATATTGTTGAAATGAAGATCAAATAGTTGTATGTTGAAATATGTTGAGAAAGTCAAAACTTTACATGGGGTGTACTTACTTTTTCACGTGACTGTATAATGACCTCAAAATACTGCTTCAGCAACACCATTAGTTATGTCTTGTTGTAAGTTTTTGATTTTCAGCAAAGCACCTAATTGATTTCCAGCAACAGAATGTATTGTGTGTGCTTTCGGTAAGCCTTCACCTATATACCTTTCGGATAGAGGAAGGCTTATTACCCTTGCCAGAGGAGAAGGTATTGCGTTTGGGGCCGTTTGTTTGTCTGGCTGTTTGTCCGCACAGAATGAGTATGCTTTTCTCTGCAACCGTTGGTCCGATTGTCAAGAAACTTTCACCATAGGAGCGCGCCTCATCCTGTATAATTTTTTAAATGATAATTATGACGTCATAGGTCACGTGGCAGGGCGACATCTTGGAAAAACCGAAAAACCTTGCACCTCTATATCTCCGAAACCACTCCATGGGAAAAAATTGAAACATGTCTCATTGTAATTAGATTAATGAACAGGATTAAATAACTAAATTGATATATGTAGGAAAATTGCATGCCCAGACCTGGAATTGAACCCACGTCGTCTGGAAAACCATACCAGTGCTCTGCCATCTGATCTATCTGGGCAACCCTGACAAAGCATGCAATTTCCCCACACATATGATTGCTTCTCTGCCTCTCTGCCTCTGTCTCTCTGTCTCTGTCTCTCTTTCTCTCTTTCTCTCTTTCTGCCTTTCTCTCTCTCTCCCCTGGAAGCATTGACGGAAAGAGAGTGGCAATCATATGTATGGGAAAATTGCATGCTCAGTCAGGGTTGCCCAGGTAGCTCAGATGGCAGAGCACTTGTATGGTTCACCAGAGGACCTGGGTTCGATTCCTGGTCTGGGCATGTAATTTTCCCACATATATTAAATTAATGTCTCATTATCAAGTACTCCCCATGGGGAACAACATATATTCATAATGATGTCATCGGTGTCTTCATTATGACGTTATAATTAGACAAGTAGAACACTTGATCTGATCGGTTTTAAATTTCTTGAGCATGATTTACACAAAAATGATGTAGGAGAATTTAATTGATGATGTCATCGGTCACTTGTTTTGGCCGCCATATTGGTTTGAACATCAATCTATATCATCAATAAATCACACAAACACAGCAGCTAACTAGAACGGCACTCAGTAAGCATACCTCCGCCTGGATGGCCATATCATTCAATGGTGAAGAATTACTTAAAATTTTTAATAATTCTCATATCCGAATCCATATTCAGATCTTCACCAAAATCAAATCTATTTGTCCTTGTCAGACACCCAACCTGCCCACCAAGTTTGTCCAAATCCGCCCGCAACTTTCTGAGATATCCTGCTATGTATCGTTTTTGGCCCTATCTCCCAATGGTGAAGAATCACGTAAAAATTCGAGTACCCGGATCCAAATCCTAATCTTCACCAAAATCTAATCATTTCGTCCTTGTGACATGTGCTACATCTCTGCCAAGTTTTGTCTGAATCCATCCACAACATTTTGAAATATTTTGTTTACAAACAAACAAACAAACAGACAGGGGTGAAAACATAACCTCTATCCACCTTTGGTGGCGGAGGTAATAAACACCCCACAAAATACACCACACAAACACGTCCTGGCGAGGGTCTGCAATCTCTGATTGCTCTTTGTTGTTTATACGTGTTGTAGGGTTTGTTTCTACAATTAATGCCCCAGTTTTTTATGGTACTGAAGAGTTTCTTACCCCTCTCGGAGTACCAAACCACCATTTGGGTTTATTTTTAATTTTTTCTGCCCTTTTCTTCTGCCAATGACCGAGCTGTATCTCGGAGCAGGCTCGGACTTTCAGAATGAAATTTTGCATCAACTATGGGAATAAAAATAAAATATACGGGGTTGATATCAATTGTTTGACCTTGACCAAATTTTAAGGCCATAACCTAATTTTATCGACATTTTAACATTTTTCACCATAACTTTATTGAGGTTTGTCCAATCAGAACAAAATTGCCCTTTATATATAGCTTAGAGGAAGGCACATTTATGCTTAATTTACATCATGAAAAGTAATGTGTTTTTGTCATTGCTCAATTTTTCTAATATTGCAAAGTCTTAGACTGTTTGGTTTTCGAAGATGTTATGGCATCATAATAGTGGATATGCACTGAAGTTGATATTTGTGTCGTGTCATTGACCTACCTTTTTCGGATTGTGACCTAATTAACAAAAAACACCTTTTTGGTCACAAGTTGAATAACTTTCCTCTGATTTTCATTATGTTGATGAGCTTTACAGATATATTGTAGATGGGGACACATTTTATTAATTTGTACTCTATCCCTAAATGTTTAAGGTGAAGGTCACATGGCGATCCAAAAAATATATAGGATAGGGGAGGCTTACCCTTGGCGATCGATTTGTGATTGCAGATATCTATTTTATTCGTTGCGAAAATCGAAGATTTTTCAAGTATATTGGTTGGTCTTGTGCGTTATTCTGTCTGTTTGTCTGTATGTCAGTCGCCTACAGGTCACAATTTTCAACCGATCATCAAACTTCACCAAATGGTAGAGTTGGTCATAAGCAAGAAGCCTATTGTTCAACATAGGCCAACATAGGTCAAACGTCACCAGCTTTTCTAAAATCCTCAATTTTCATCCGATTGACTTGAAATTTCAGAGGATTTGCATATCTGGACAGTAAATTGAACCACCAAGTATTTTTGAGGTCAACATAGGCGAAAAGGTATAGGATAGGGGACGCTTACCGACACAGGTATAGGATAGGCCAAATTTCTAAAATCCTCAATTTTCATCCGATTGACTTGAAATTTCAGAGGATTTGCATATCTGGACAGTAAATTGAACCACCAAGTATTTTTGAGGTCAACATAGGCGAAAAGGTATAGGATAGGGGACGCTTACCGACACAGGTATAGGATAGGCCAGATTTCTAAAGTCCTCAATATTCATCCGATTGACTTGAAATTTTAAGAGGATTAACATATCTGGACACTGAATGCAACCACCAAGTATTTTTGAGGTCAACATAGGCCAAAAGGTCCACATAGGCCAGATTTATAAAATCCTCAATTTTCATCCAATTAACTTGAAATTTGAAGAGGATTTGCATACAACCTCACTGAATTCAACCACCAATTATTTTTGAGGTCATCATAGGCCAACAACTTATTTTATGGATTTCGCAAATATCGTGCTATGCATGACATATTTCTTGTTTTACCTTTGCTTTGGATCGAGCAGGAACTGAAACTCTTTCTTAGTATTGCTTATAGTTTTCTTTTTTTGACACTAATAATTTTACTTTTTGAGAACATAAGGACAATGCTGTTGATTTGTTCCTCATACCTCTCACTCACAAAGATAGGTATAGGCAACAACACTAAAGTTACCAAATTGATTCCAAAATATACTGGAAATGATTACTGAGAGAACCTTACAATACTTTAATGTAGAAATAACAGCGTGCGAGAAGATGACATTTGGATCAATGGACATCAATACTTTAACCACAGAGCATATTAGTTTCCTGTGGATTAAAACTTCCAAATAGGGTCAATAAAGCTGTACTTTGCACCATGTTTAAGTGGGGCCTTTGAAGATCTCTATTTAGGAGATATAATTTATTATTATTATTACTTTGGCTACTTTTTTATCCTCTGATAAAACTTGTTTTCACCTCCATAAATTGTAGGCAAACCTTACAGTTTGATTAATTATTACATTATTAACCCTAAGTTATTTGTAAGTGATAAGAATCTTTTTTTTCTCTTTTTGGAATATTCTGGGGGTTAGATTCTCTCAAATTTCAAAGAACACATCATTTGTTGGTTATAAGACTTTATAAAGTTTTTATTTTTATTTTCTTTATTATTTTCAAGGAAAGTACTGTATTACTATTATAATACAAGCAGGTAAAACTTGTTCTTTTTCTTCCATCAACACCCCCTCCCCTGATGCCCCCGGCCCCGAATCTTTTTCTCTTTCAAAGACAAGTTAAATAAATACAACATCAACTGCAATATCTTTGTCATCTCACAATCAGTGATCTATCAACCTTAATTCATACTAACTGGATTTCAGGATGACCCAGTTGAAAACTCTGGGATAATAATATTAAGTACAAAAATGATAGGAGTTTCCTTACATTGAATATCAATGCAAGAGGATACCATTGGGCCCATCAAGCTTGCACTATGATGACCAACCTATGGTTGTCTGTCTGTCTGTCTGTCATGCTATCTCCTAAACGGTTGTGCAGAGCTTCACCAAACTGGTGGAACCTTTTGCCATCTTTAAACTTTGCTTTAGGTGTGAATCATGGGGATATGCGATGGCACACCATCGATCTGCTCAAGTTGATTATTTTACTGGCAATTCCTTTTTTTCACTTTTGTCTTGTTTCACTTAAATGGTGGAAGGCAAATGTGAATACACATCTGAATGTTTTGTGGGAGAACATTCACTCTTCCCTTGTGGCACAGCACCTTGCTTCATAAAGCTAAAATTTTGGCAGTTGTTTGTACATGCATTATCCTATCTCTTGTTATTGAGATGCCATCTTGTAGTTACAACACAACTTGGTTAATATAATAACTAATATGACTAACTTGGAGCCCAATGTCACCTAGGATCACAAGCCGAGCAACCCCCAAGAACGACAACGCATCGAGAGTGCGGGAAGCAGTGTACTCATCCATCGTGTGAATGGGGCCCTGGCTGTATCCCGAGCACTTGGAGACTTCGACTACAAGAACGTCGACGGCAAGGCACAGCACCCTTCCTGAACGTCCTCTGTGCAGCCTGACACATTAGGCCCCATAACAACAGTATCACAAAGTTCACTTCTGCAGGTGTTTTCGTACCCGGTGGTGTATGGGATGTGAGAAGACGGTGAAGGCAAAAAGAAGGGGAGAATAAAATCCCTCAATATTTGACAATTGTCATTCACAATATCGTCCACAAGATATTGTAGATATTGTGGATGACTATTGTGGATGACTTGATGATGGTTTTGCTGCGTTCCTCGAGAGTGCGGAGATTATTTTTCCCACAAATAATAAATTCCACTAAGAACGTCCTTGCTTCGAGAGTCGGAGCCATTTTCATCTGCGACTTGGTCAATCCTGTGAGAATGGAAAAAACATTAATTAATATTTGCAGGTGTGCAGGGACTTTTTGATCACCTTGTACAAGCTTATTAACTGTTCTTCAACCTGTATCAAGTGTGCGGATTCACGCTGCCCTTTGAGAGTATCAACTGGGTATGTCACCATGAATGAATAATGGATGGAATCAACAGAATGTTGATGGAGGCACGCCATGGGAAGCAAGGAGAAACTGACATGCCAGGCATGATCCCTTCGTGAGAACAGAAGAGAGAGGTGGGATAGGGGAGAGGCACGGCATAGGTTGGGAGTGAGTCGAAAGTGTGTGTGTCGCAGTTTGGTTAGATTCAGGGAGCACATTGGAGTAAGAATGATTTTGAACGAGAGGGTTAGGGTTTAGGGGGTTAAGAGTCAAGTGGACTGGGAATGGGAGAAAAGTTTAAAATAATAGGGAAACAAACAATAAGCAAAAACAGAGTAAAGAAATAAACGAAAGCAATTTACATGATGTAAAATCGAAAGAAAAAAAGAGTGCTTCAAATTAAAACAGGAAATAACTAGAACGGCACTCCGTAGAGCGCATAACCTCCGCCAGGCTGAGCAGTTTACTTTTTGTGTCCCTGACCTGAACCAAAATCGAATCAGTTTGTTTTTGTCACCTATCCAACTCACCCACAAAGTTTTGTCATAATCCATCCACAATTTTTTGAAATATCATGACACACAGTACTGTATATCGTTTTTGGCCACATCTATCAATGGTGAAGAATCACTTAAAAAAGCAAAATCCGATCGGGATCCAGATCTTCACCAAAATTGAATACATTCGTCCGTGGCAGCCTGCTATAGCTAAAAGAGCCTCCCATCACCTTGGCTGCTGATTTCGTGCTCGGCGATACCTTTATCAAGCTGCTATGTTCCATCTATACAAGGCCACTATACATCCTGTCAAGGAGTATGATTGCCATATTTGGGCTGGTGCTCCTGCCTGTCACCTATCTCTTCTTGACAGATTCCAGCGATGTGCTGCGATTCTGGTGGGACAGGAGTTGGCATCATTCCTGGAACCTCTCTCAGTGTGCTGCACTGTTGCTTCCTTGAGCCTTTTCTACAGATATTACCACGGAATGTGCTCTGAGGTTCTATCACAGGTTGTTCCACCTGAGTATACTACTCGACACATTTTGCAGTTTCTTCCCATCCATACATTGTATCTGTCCCAAGGAGTAAGACTATGAGGTATTCTTCTAGTTTCTTTTTCCCCACACGGCATCCTGATAGAAGCAATCGCTTAGTTTCTCTGATATAGATGTTCTTGCAGAGCGTGCACGTGATTCCGTAGATCAGATCCGTGAAGGTGCAGTTGAAGTGGGCTGTGACTTTAATAATAATAATAATAATACATTTATTTTATATCGCGCTTTTCAAGAAGCCCAAAGGCGCTTTGACAGAGTACAAAAAAACAAGTGCAAAAAGACAAAAATCAATAGGTAAATAATCAAAGCAAAAGAAGGGGAGAAGGAGAAGAGATAGTCAGGGGTTAAATGCTGTGGGTTAAATGTTGAACAGGTGGGTCTTGAGTGATGTTTTGAATGTGGTGAGTGAGGAGGAGTCTCTGATGGTGTGAGGTAGTGAGTTCCAGAGGGTGGGAGCAGCGATGGAGAAGGCCCTACTGCCTTTGGGTCCTGAGAGCAAAGCGATTGTCTTTTGATGAAAGGGCAGGTGTTATTGTGACTCCGTGTACACTGAAACTTTTGTGGTGGGAGGCCAGAGGGCATTGGTCCTTTAAGCACGGAGTTTTGCAAATTTCTGGCCCGATTGAAAGAAATGGAGGCAGTTTTATGATCGTTCTGCAACAGCTTGAAGTTCTTCTGGATGATGTTCTTGATTTGCAGGTTGATGGGTTGGTAGATCAATGTGAGTGAGATCCTTTCCTCGGTTTTTTTTTTTTTCCCCTCTGAAGGTTGTAAAACCATCTGTTAGTGTTGCGGGGTGTTCCAGTGCACCGGCCACAATGGAGATGTGAAAGGCACATTGGGTGAAGAACTTGAACATCTCATTTGATATCGATTTTAAGTCTAAATCATCACTGCACCGACGGCGAAGCCTGAAGAATTGCGAATAATATTCTCACTTTTCTCCCATTCCCAATCTCCTTGACTTTAAACCCCTGAACCATGTCATTTTTACCTGCACATACTGCCTGAACCCTGAACCTGCCGTGACGCATACCCCTATACCCAATATCAACCCTTGTCCCTATCCTGTCTCTCTCTCTTTTGCTCTGATGAATGGTTAACACCTGAAAACATCGACTTCTCCTTATTTCCCATGGCAGTTAGCAAGGCCACAATCAGCTTTCTGTTGATTTCATCCATTGTTCTGCCTGTCTGCCAACACAGATCAACTCTGGCCTTCATCGGTAAGACTAGTTCATGTCATGTCACTGTGAATGTGGTGTAACTTCAGGAGCAATGAGATACTTGGGAGGACTTTAACCAAGGTACCCACTTCTGAATGTGTTCTGGTGGTTACTGAGTTTTGTCAAAAGGTCATATTGACAAGTGAAAGATAAATGCCGAAAGATTAACTTTGAATTTTATTGTATGCCCATTTCAGATAGAACAGTCAAACTGTCATTGAAACGGGTTACCGGTAATTACGGTATTTATATTAGTGATTTGATAAGGTTGTTCGTGGAGAGGATTAGTGAGTTTTCTTTCTTTTCTTTTAAGATAAGTGTGGGATTCGGAAGCAGTTGTACATTATTTATTTATTTTCAACATTGTGACAGCAATGTTTCAAATGATTGGAAGAAGTTATTTGCTGCCGTTGGTTTTGCGACCCATAAGCTAATTATTATTAATCATAGGAATGTGTTTACATATGCATGTACATATATATATATATATATATATATATTGTTGCGGATCTCAGGTTACGGCGCTCCCCTTACCGAGGGGGGTTTAATCCCCTCATCTATTAAGCTGGCCGTCCGAGTCCTGGAGCTATGACGTCACTTCCGGTCAGCGCTGAATAGGGTGGTAGGCCAATTGCTCCTATTACCTAATTACCAGCGCCTTCCGGTAAGCGAGGAAATGAGCCCCGCCCCAGCCGCGGCTGTAATGGACACGCCGAGCGAAGTGAGCCATGACTCAGGCCGTTAACAAAGACTAGACCCGATTATAGCGGTTCCCATATCGTGCCACCGATATTCAATTGGGGACAGGACGAAAGCGATCGGATGAGAAGAAATCAGATAAAGGAAGAACACAGAATTTATTGTACATTAATGAAGAGGAAACGAAAGAGGAAGAATATACAAAAGGAGGAAATAAAAGGACACAGGGCAACCTTATACACTCTTATATATCACTCCCAGGACAGAACAAACACACTTACACGAAAAGGGTGGTGGTGGTGGTGGGAAGGAAGAGAAGGGTCCGGGCAGGTGGTAGGCGTCGAGGTCCCGCTCCATGTTCGCGCTCCGGTCCACGCTCCGGGTGTTCACTCGTACCGCAGCACGAGCCGCCGGCAGCTTCGCGTGGCGTTTAACGTGAGCGGACAATTATATCGCGGGGGGAAAGGCTGGATGCGGCATACGCAACAAATTGTCCCTCAGCCTTCGCCAGTTGTGCGCCTCCAATAGTTCATAAACGGCAAGCAAGGACTCCTTTCGCATCGGTTCAAATCGTTCTCCCGGGCACCTCTCTTCTCTCACTCATCTCTCTGGCTCATCCCCTGCGCATCTCTTTAGGTTTGACTCCTTCTCTCTCCCTGGCGCATCTCTCGCGCATCTCTTGAAGTAGTCCCACGCAGCCGCTTATATCGCCCACTCGCGTATCAAGCCGCTTGCCTTTTGGATCCGCCTACCGGTGAGCTGGCCTCGGCTCTGAGTGGTCGCGAGCGCTCACCGGTCCGCCCCTTGATGGGGCGTTGAGGGGCCACGCCTTAGTTCTTGGCGCTCCGCCCTTCCTCTCCAGCTTGACCGCGTGCGTAATGGCGGCTGAGCCAGGCAGCGAACGCTACTGGCAAGCAAGGGAGCCACATTTGGAGGAAGGCTACGCCGCAATATGAATAGGATTGGCAAAAGGGGCCTAGGTTATTTGATTAATGCAACGCAGAGTCAAACTGTTGGGAACAAATCCTTACCTGAAACACATACTAATGAAATAACTAAAGAAGATCCTATGGTGTGCTACGTGTTGCTCTTGGCCTAACTAGGGTGCGACCTTTGACCTTTTACACCAAAAATGGGAGTATTTACAGGGGATTATTTATAAGGGATTATTACAAATATTTACAAAGTGGAGGGTTCTAAAAACCACAATAATATATATATATATATATATATATATATATATATATATATATATATATATATATATATATATATACATATATATATATATATATATATATATATATGTATACATACATACATTTATATATTCATATCTGCGAAATTTGCATTTATGTTTATTTAAATTATACAATGGACTACAAAATGTAAATGTTTCATGACATTTGTTATATTATATCACCTTTATCTATCAATATTGTGGAAATGAAGATCAAATAGCTGTATGTTGAAATATGTTGAAAAAGTCAAAACTTTACATGGGGTGTACTTACTTTTTCACGTGACTGTATATATATATATATATATATATATTTACGTATATATATATATATATATATATATATATATACAGTATATATATATATATATATATATATATATATATATATATATATATATATATATATATATATATATATACTGTATATATATATATATATATACATATATACTGTATATATATATATATATATATATATATATATATACATATATATATATATATATATATATATATATATATATATATATATATATATATATATATATATATATATATATATATATATAATCGTATATGTATAAAATTGTGAACCAGAGAGTCACAAGACATCAAATCAAGATGCTTTGTTTACCTCTTTATTTGATTGTTTTTATTCAAAATCACTGAGTTTTTTTTTTTTACTCCACTCTAAAAAAATTCGAGTGCTACCACAGTTGAGTTAATTTTATTCAATGCCACCGCAGGCACCGACAGAGCAGCCCGTTTCTCCGGAACCTGAGGTGTATGCACTGGAGCGAGGTCCGGTTGACGACTTTGCCATACTGGCTTGCGATGGCATCTGGGATGTAATGTCCAATGAGGAGCTGGGGGCCTTTGTGCACACCCGCCTCCAAAGCCAGTCGAATCTCGAGAGCATATGTGAGCAGCTGCTTGACACTTGTCTCCAAAAGGTTGGTTCCAAAAAGCTTATTTAAAAAAAGAAATCCTCTGTTAGCCATTGCTGAAGAGTAGCAGTGTCTGTTCACATGTTTTTCATTTTTCTCTGAAAACTCTCTGGTCCTTGATTTGACCCCTTACTCAAACATTCATGGGGGCATTGTGGGAAAGAGACACTCATCCTTTTAAGAAGGAAACAGAAGCATCTCATCCTTTTAAGAAGTTAAGCTATCTCTCCTATCTCCAACCAATCTATCGTTTTCAGCTATCGTATCTTACAGATCAGAGCTATTTTACAAATGCGTATATGACTGGGATTCATTCATGAAAGTTGTGAGGCAAGGCTATGTCAATGATGCAGCTTCCTTATTATTTATCAGAGCAGGAATTTAGAATTTGGCCACAATATGGGCACACAATTGTCCACTAGTTTTGAAAGGTACAGTCCTGTAAAATCTTCCTCGTCTGTGAAAAAAATGCTCATGTCTCTTCTGAAGGCAGGACAATCAACTTAAAGTCCTTTTGGAAAGGATTGGATACTCATTGATGCAACGATATCACTACTAAGTCCCAATTTGACATTTTATAGTCAAATGGGGAAAGAAACCCAAACTAGACAACTCAGTTGAGTAAACGACCTCGGAATTATCCTCCCTGCTCACTATGAAGGTTTAAACTCTGCCAATATATTTCATAGAGTATGAACTTTAAGTACAATGTGGTGTGGATAATTAAATAGAATGTAAATATTTGGTTTGTTTAAGAAAAATATTTGGATGTCCCTGTTCTCTACTGTTGTTGTACTTGTGTGCTTCCCTCTCTCTCCCCATCTTGTCTCCCGCTCCCTTTATTATATGTTTTGTGTCCGTTTATGTTGTTTCTTTTGTGATTAATGTGTTCTCGCTCTTACATGAGTCACGATGTTGTATACAAAAAAATAAAAACGTTTGTAAAAAAGAAATAAAAATAAAAATAATTGGACAGGTTGAATTTTTAAAAAACAACAAAAGAAAACAACCTTTAGAGGCCATTTTTCCCCGCAAAGCGGGGGTTGGCCTTTTTCGGGCACCGTGGTTGTTGGTGTTTTTGTTGGTCCCCTTTTTGAAGCAATGTTTTACGGCCGGATGCCATTCCTGCCACCAACCCTGTTTGTCGCCTTTTTACGACAAACAGGGAATTACCAGTGAACTGGTACTCAATTAGCCGACCTCGGAAGGATGACAGGCTGAGTCAACCCCCCTGGCGTTAATTCAGCGATCGACCGGGATTCAAACCCAGGATCCTAGGATCCTAAGCTGACACCCTAGCCGCTACACCAACACCAGGCTGATAAATTGAATTTAAAGGATAAATTATTTAAATTATTAGGAAGGTGTGTACCCCGGTTTAGAATAGGTACACCGTATACCTGCGCATCGTAAGAGGCGACTAAGCGTTGGCGTCAATTAGGGCATCCGGCTGTAAAAACATTGCCTCAAACAGGGAACCATGATTGTCATGGGGCCCGCAAGGCTAACCCCCGCTCCAGCGGGGAGAAATGGCCTTAAAAAAACCGATCATTCATTCATTCATTCATTAGGAAAGAATTTAAAGGATTTAAAGGATTAAACAGTGAATTTTTTTTTTTTTTTTTTTGTTTTGTATACAAGATCGAGGCTCGTGAAAGAGCTAACATTAATCACACAAAAAGACAAACCGACACACAAAACACAAAAAACAAGGGGAGCGGCAGACAAGATGGGGAGAGAGGGGGAAGGACACAAAAGAGAGGGGGAAGAGGGGGAAGGACACAAACACAACATTTGAGAGCAGGGACATCGGGAGGACTTGGGGGGAGGTGGGAGAGGAATAAAACATATGAACACTGCAAGGACTCTGGAGTGAATTACCGGGGGTAGAAAAGATCAAGGTTTTCGATGGGGGAAGATAAGAGATGGTGGTGAACAGCTGTTTTAAAGACCTGGAGGGAGGAGTGGGATTGAAGGGAGTGGGGGAGTTTGTTCCAGAGGCGGGAGAAAAGGGGAATGAAAGAGTGAAGGTGAGCAGAGAGCCTAGACTTTGGCAGTTTAACCATAAGAGGGTTGCAGGCAGATCTTGTGCGACCTGAAGGAATATTGGGGGGACAGAGCACAGAGAGAGCTGGGGGAGCAAGGCCGGAGAGGAGTCGGTAGAAGACAGAAAGACCACCAACCTGCCTGCGGTGAGTGAGTGAAAGGCCCTCGGTGTTGACTACATCGCAGGAGATTCCAATGATTCTGAAAGCTTTGGCCTCAACAGCGTGAAGCCGAGCAAGGTGTGAGGCAGGAGCACCAGCCCAGAGGGGGGAACAGTATTCCATTGAGCTGCGGATGAAAGCCTTGTATGTGGTGAGGAGCTCAGGTGTGCCAAGGAAGGACTTCGCACGACGGAGGATGCCCAGTCGGCGACTGGCTTTGGAGGCCAGCTTGGAAATGTGGTTTTCCCAAGAAAGATCATGGCAGATAGTGAGACCCAAAAGCTTGAGCGACAGAACTTCTTGGAGAGGATTGCTGAGAAATTAGATGGGAGGGTTGTCCAGTCGGTCCTTTCGGAGAGATATTGTAAGAGTGTGAGATTTGTCAGGATTGAAAGACATGTTCCACTTGTTTGACCAGTCTGTGATTTTGTCCAGGTCTGCAGAGAGTGAGGAGGCTGCAGACTGCCGATCTGAGGGATGAGGAATGGAGCGACAGAGAGTAGAGTCGTCAGCAAAGAGATAGAGAGGATTTTCAAGAGAGTCAGAGAGATCATTGATGAAGACCAGAAAAAGCACAGGGCCCAGAACACTACCTTGGGGAACTCCAGCCTGAACAGGAAGAGGAGATGAGAGAAACCCATTCAGGGCCACACGTTGACTACGACCAGAGAGGAAGTCCGCCAGCCATGCGTGGAGATTTCCATGGATACCAAAGGAGGAGAGTTTGGTGAGCAGAGCAGGGTGCCAGACCGTATCGAAGGCACGTGAAATGTCAAGGGAGACGGCTCTAATTTCCTGTTTGGCATTGAGGACCTCCATCCATTGTTGAGAAAGCAGAAGCAGCATGTCCAGAGTAGAGTGACCAGGTCTGAAACCAAATTGATGATCAGAGATGAAGCCATTGGAGAAGAGGAAAGATTTAATATCTGAAGCAATGATGGATTCCATGACTTTGCTGATAATTGGGAGAAGGCTGATTGGTCTGTAGTTGCTGGGATCTGTTTTTGCACCTTTTTTGTGCAAACCGGTGATGTTGGCTGATTTCCAAGCAGATGGCAGGTGACCTTGAGCAAAAGAGAGGGTGAAGAGAACAGAAAGAGGGAGTGAAAGAGCAGAAGAACATGATTTTAGGACCCGTGGGCTGATGCCGTCAGGACCAGTTGCAGAATCAGAGTCGAGGGTTGACAGAAACTTTTCCACCTTGTCAGGAGGAAAGGACACAGAGTCCAGGAGCAGCTGGGTACGACTGGGTACGGTGGGTACAGAGAGGGATGGGTTTGGGACACAAGATTTAGAGGCAAACACAGAGTTGAGGCATTCAGCTTTTTCACGTGCGGAGTCAGCCGTTAAGCCGTTTGAGGTGAGCGAGGGGATGGAGGGGGAACAAACACCAGAAACAGATTTGACCAGACGCCACCAGGATTTGGAAGAGGGAGACAGATAAGAGAGTTTGGTCTTGAGAATGGTGAGATATTGTTTCCTGGCTCTCCTGAGGGTGGACACACACTTGTTTCAGGCTTTGTGAAAGGAAATGAGATTTCCTTCCGTTGGATTTGCTTTCCAGGAGACTAAAGCAAGTTGTTTCAGGGCAACAGCCTCACCACAAGATTCCGTGTACCATGGACGGGAGGAAGGGTATGACAACTGAAGACGAGATGGTATAAATCTGTGCATGAGAGAGAGCAATTTACTTTGAAAGAATTCCCAGGATGAGTTGATGTCAGAGGCGGTAGAGATGGGAGACCAGTCCAGATGATTGATGGCTGCTTGAAGACCGTGCCAGTTGGCCTGAGTGAAATGCCAGAGTCGTCGACGCTGAGGAGGCTCTCTGAGAATGGTCAGAGAGATGTCCACTTTGACAAGCACATGATCAGATGAGCCGATTGGAGCAGAAGAAGAGCAGCAGACATTTTCAGGGAAGTTTGTCATAACCAAATCCAGAAGAGAAGATGCTCCGTTGACTGAGATCCGGGTCGGGAAATTGACAGATTGTGTCAGTCCCAGTGAGTCGCAGAAGTCCTTTGCTGAAGAGCCATGGCTGGTGAGAGAGGTACCCACACCCAGCCAACTGGCATGGTGACAATTGAAATCACCACATATGAGGAAGAGAGAGTTGGGATGGGTAGATAGAAGTTGGTCCATATTATCAGACAGTGAGATGTAGATGGAGTCATCGCTGTTTGGTGGACGGTACAACACACATATGAACAAAAGGTGGGAGCGAAGGGGAAGCCGTAGCCAAAGGTATTCCTGGGGGTGAGGTGGAGAGAGGGCAGTGGAGGGCGAGTGAGGAAGAGAGTTTTTTATAAAGATAGCAACCCCACCTCCAGGACGAGGCTCAGGTCTATCATACCGGAGGAGGGAGTAACCTGGGAGAGATACCAAGGCATCAGAGACATCATGAAGGAGGAAAGTTTCTGTTAAGCAGATCACATCTGGTTTGTCAGAAGCAACCTGTATGGAGAGGTCAGTCAAGTTTGAGTGAAGGCCCCGGATGTTTGAGGTCCATACCGTCAATGAAGAGGAAGGGGGAGCATCGGGTCCAGAACAGGGGGGGGGGGGAGGGGTAGGTTAAGATGTGGAAGAGGAGGAAGAGGTAGGGAGAGCTGTTGAAGGTGTGTCAGAGATTTCAGAGATTTCAGAATAGCTTGGAGAAAGGGAAGAATGGGGCGGATAAAAGGTTTGATGGAGATTGGGTGAGGCACAGTGAGGTGTTATTTGAGGAGGGGAAGAGCGAGGCAGAAGGTTTGGGGAGATGAAGGTGAAAGTTGGAAGGGGGAAGAAGCAGGGAGGATGCTTTGAGGAGGAGGGGTGAGAGGGGAGTCTAGGAGGGGAGGAGCGAGGGAGAGTCTCGGAGGGGAGGGGTGTGGGGGGAGTTTAGGAGGGAGGGGAGGGAAGGGGCAAGGGGGGAGATTTGAAAGGGATGGGTGATGGGGAGGATTTGGAGGGGAGGGGTGAGATTGGATTTTGAAAAGTGTACGATTCATGGGAAACGAACATTTTTTGCAAAATGAGTTTGAGACCTTCGAGTCAAAAATACGTTTGAGGACACTGGAGGAGGGGTGGAGTTCTGGATAGTTTAGGGAATGTAGAAAGGAGGAACTGTAAGAGATGGTATTATATATATTTTTTGGAATGAATAGATTTGGTGAGCAAGACGAAAGCATCCTTTTGTAGGAAAAGAAGAAAAGGGTGTTATAATATATGAGAGAAAATAGTTGTTCAGGGGAGAGATTATACATTTCTAACCGCGTGATCGCGAACGAAGAACGAACGAACAAAAAGAACAACAAAGAAACGAATAAGACCTGGGAAGGAAATATTTTTTTTGGGGGTTTTTTTTTTTTTTTTTGGGAGTACAGATATTAAACAAGGAGGTACGGGGTGAACGACTGGTACGAAACAGAGAACGAAAAATAATTTCAGCGCATTCGACGAATCGCTGAGAGAAAAACGAAACCACAAGGTCGGAGACAGTACGGTAGTCTAAGCCTACGAGTACTAGGCCGCAGAATACTCGATACCATTAACCGACGATTGTGTATACATGTACGAAAAATTAGCACCGAAAATTTTCCAAAAGATACGCTATAGGTACACACACCGAAAGATAGATACAGTCTCGACAAAAACACGATTGTGATAGATCACTTAGCTTCAAGAGCGTGAGCGCATGGAACAGCTTCGAAAAGACGTGACCTCGCCGTGATCTCGCGAGATCTCCAATAAAATAGATGAATAAAATAGATGTGGATATAATACAAGCATGATGGGCCAAATGGTCCTCCCCATCTCTGAGTTTCAACATCAGCAGTACATCCACATCAAGAGCACACACACAAACACATACACATGCACACCTAGTTTTTATGTCTGTTCCTCACAAGTTTATTTATTTCTTGTACAGTATGTAACGCTTATTCCGAACACATGACATTACAATTTAAAGGACTGCTGGAAATGATGTTAATTTCACATCACCCCATCTATATTCAACTTAATTACCTCCGCTGCCGAAGGTGGACGGAGGTTATGTTTTCACCCCTGTCGGTCTTTGTTTGTTTGTCTGTGAGCAAGAGATCTCAAAAGGTTATGGACAAATTCGGACGAAACATGGTGGACAGATTGGGTGTATGATGAGGACGAATTTTTTCGAATTTGGTTCGAGTCCAAATTCAGATCCAACCAATCAGTGGGATACAAAACGTAAACTGTTCATCCTGGCAGAGGTATGCTCTCTAACGAATGCGGTTCTAGATTAAAATGTAAACCTCTAAATAATTCCTTTATCCAAAGTATGAACCTGAACCCGTAAGCAATTGACCGATTTCCCAACCACCCGAGTGAAAATTTTAATCTCGAAACAATTACAGGTTGAAGTACATTTTTTGCTTTTTGTCGAAATACAGAATACCATACTTGACAATAATTTTCAGGAATTTACTAAAAGTTGGAAAAATGTTTTTAGTTCATCTTACAAATTTAGCTGAGAAAATGAGAATTAGAACACAGGTGAAAAGGTAAATAATTAGCAAGTTTTCTTTCTAATCTTTATTATCCCTATCTTTTCTGCCTCTGAATAATCGTTTACCATGAAGAATGCTTTTATCTCTTGGCTTTTTGTGGTTGTTATCAGTTTATCCATGTACACGCTTTCTGCAGCATACTGCTTCACGTCGGAGAAGCCGCCGTGTGAAATGGAGAAACACTGCAGGCATAAAAACCACCGTTTAGAGGCCATTTTTCCCCGCAAAGCGGGGGTTGGCCTTTTCGGGGACCGTGGTAGTTGTTGTTTTTCGGTCCCCTTTTTGAAGCAATGTTTTACGGCCGGATGCCCTTCCTGCCGCCAACCCTTTTTGCCGCCTTCAACGACAAACAGGGAATTACCAGTGAACTGGTACTCAATTAGCCGACCTCGGAAGGATGACAGGCTGAGTCAACCCCCCTGGCATTAATTCGGCGATCGACCGGGATTCGAACCCAGGATCCTAGGATCCTAAGCCGGCACCCTAGCCGCTAGCCCAACACCAGGGATTTGGTGTTGTTTTATAAATATTTATCATTTTTATAAATTTATAAATTTATTTATAAATTTATAATTTCACATTTTATAAATAAATATTTATCCCCGGGTGCAAACACTGCAAGCATACCGTGCAGTTAAACACGCACGCACGCACGCACGCACACACACACACACACATACACACACACACACACACACACGCACACACACACACTTAATGCATGGAATGGCTTCCCTGGGAAGGTGACAACAGCAGAGACAGTGGATGGTTTTAAACTAGAGGTAGACAGAGGTACCCAGAAGCAGTGCAAATAGAGGGGTACATGAGTGCCGGCAGGATTGCATCGGCTTATGGGCCCCAATGGTCTCCTCCTGCGTTGAAATCCTTTGTTTATCATTCCTTGTGCGAACTTGTGGACAGGTTTCATTATCTTGAGAAAGGCAGATATTTCTAAAAGTAAAATTAACAAAATGTCCTATTTCAGGTTAACTTTTTTGTTTCAATGAGAATTTCATTGAAATTATATCACAGGTGTGATATAATTATATCACAAATTATGTGATATTGTGATATAAAATTATCAATTATGTGATATAGCATCAATTATGTATCATCACATCATGATATATTATGTCATTATGTATTTATGTATTTGTTATTATGTATGTATTTTGTATTTTATGTACTTTATTTATTATGCATTATGTATTTATGTATTTGTTATTATGTATGTATTTTGTATTTTATGTACTTTATTTATTATGCATTATGTATTTATGTATTTGTTATTATGTATGTATTTTGTATTTTATGTACTTTATTTATTATGCATTATGTATTTATGTATTTGTTATTATGTATGTATTTTGTATTTTATGTACTTTATTTATTATGCATTATGTATTTATGTATTTGTTATTATGTATGTATTTTGTATTTTATGTACTTTATTTATTATGCATTATGTATTTATGTATTTGTTATTATGTATGTATTTTGTATTTTATGTACTTTATTTATTATGCATTATGTATTTATGTATTTATGTAATTATGTCATTATGTATCATCATCACATAATCATCAATTATGTGATATAAAATTATATCACAAATCAACAACAGGATTATATCACAGGTGGCGTGGCAAAATGTACGGACAGGCAAAATGTAGGCCATCCACCGTTTGCCCTTCACGTGACTCGTGGTGGTCCCTCTCGGCTCTCCCCCCGTTGGTATTTTTGTGCACATAAGATTGTTCACGGTTCTGTTTAAATAGTATTTAAATATGTATAACCTTTCCCCTTCAGTGTTTTACTCAGTGGTATTTTACAACACGCTGTTTTTCTTCCTATTTAAAAGGCTTTTCTCAATTTCCTCTCCAACTCATTCCACCTCAAAAAAAAGAAATTCAATATCTTATACGTCTCCCTCACTACATGGTCTAAATTCACATTCATTCCATCCCTCCTCCATCATTCTGAACCGGATTGCTAACTTGAAAATCACAACAAACCCAATTTGTTTTCAATGTTCGTCTTTCATTAATCATCCACTTTCTAAACTCCCCTCTTGCCCCTCCCATCCAAATCCCTCCCCTTGCACCTACACTCCTAAACTCCCCCCTTGCCCCGCCACTCTTAAACTCCCCCCCTACCCCTCCACTCCTGAACTCCCCCCTTGCCCTTCCACTCCTGAACTCCCCCCTTGCCCTTCCCCTCCTAAACTCCCCCCTCACTCCTCCCCTTCAAAACTCCCCCCCAACCCCTCCCATTCAAATCTCCCCCCATACCATTCCTCTCCAATTCTCCCTCCTCCCCCCTCCTCCTCAAAGCTGCCTCCTCCCCACTTCGTCTCCCTTCTATCTCATACCTCCACCCCCCCCAACCTTCTTCTTTCCTCTGCCCCCCCTCAAACAACCCCTCTCTGTGCCTCATCCCTTCACCTTCAAACCTTTCATCCTCCTCATCCTTCCCTTTCTTGGAACTCTTCTGCAATCGCTGACACACTAACAACTGCTCTCCCTACCTCCCCCTCTCATCCTTCATCTTACCCTACTCCTCCCCTCCCCTGTCCTGTACCCGATGCTCCCCCTCTCTCTTCATTAACGGTATGGACCTCAAACATCCGGGGCCTTCGCTCAAACCTGACTGATCTCTCCATACAGGTTGCTTCTGACAATCCAGACTTGATCTGCTTAACAGAGACTTTCCTCCTTCAAGATGTCTCTGATTCCTTAATATCTCTTCCTGGTTACTCCCTCCTCCGGTATGATAGACCTGAGCCTCGGCCTGGTGGTGGGGTGGCTATCTTTATCAAAAACTCTCTTCCTCACTCTCCTTGCACTGCCCTCTCTCCTCCTCACCCCCAGGAGTACCTCTGGCTACGGCTTCCTCTCCGCTCCCACCTTTTGTTCATATGTGTTCTGTACCGTCCCCCAAACAGTGATGACTCCATCTACATTTCACTGTCTGACAACATGGACCAACTTCTATCCACTCATCCCAACTCTCTCTTCCTCATATGTGGTGACTTCAATTGTCATCATGCCACCTGGTTGGGTGTGGGTTCCTCTCTCACCAGTCATGGCACCTCAGCAAAGGACTTCTGTGACTCACTGGGATTGACACAATCTGTCAATTTCCCGACCCGGATCTCAGCCAATGGAGTATCTCCTCTTCTAGACTTGGTTATGACTAACTTCCCTGCTAATGTCTGCTGCTCTTCTTCTGCTCCAATCGGTTCTTCTGATCATGTGCTTGTCAAAGTGGACATCTCTCTGGCCATTCTCAGAGAGCCTCCTCAGCGTCGACGAGTCTGGCATTTCACTCAGGCCGACTGGGACGGTCTTCAAGCAGCCATCAATCGTCTGGATTGGTCTCCCATCTCCACTGCCTCTGACATCAATTCTTCCTGGGAATTCTTCCAAAGCAAACTGATCTCTCTCATGCACAGATTTATCCCATCTCGCCTTCAGTTGTCTTACCCTTCCTCCCGTCCATGGTACACTGAATCTTGTGGTGAGGCAGTTGCCCTGAAACAACTTGCCTTTGCCTCTTGGAAGGCTAATCCAACTGAAGGAAATCTCAGTTCCTTCCACCAAGCTCGGAACAAGTGTGTGTCTACCCTCAGGAGTGCCAGGAAGCACTATCCCTCCTCACTCAAGAATGAACTCTCAAACCTGTCTCCTTCCTCCAAATCCTGGGGGCGTCTGGTCAAATCCGTTTCTGGTGTTTGTTCCCCCTCCATCCCCTCCCTTACCTCAAATGGCCACACAGTTGACATCGCACGTGACAAAGCCGAATGCCTCAACTCTGTGTTTGCCTCAAAATCCTTAGTCCCAAACCCATCTCTCTCTGTTCCCACCTTTCCCAGTCGAACCAAACTGCTCCTGGACTCTGTGACCTTCTCTCCTGACAAGGTGGAGGAGTTTTTGTCAAACCTCGACTCTGATTCTGCAACTGGACCAGATGGCATCAGCCCACGGGTCCTAAAATCCTGCTCTGCCGCTCTATCTCACCCTCTCTCTGTTCTTTTCACCCTATCCTTTGCTCAAGGTCATCTGCCAGCATCCTGGAAATCAGCAAACATTACCGCTTTACACAAAAAAGGTGCAAAAACAGATCCTTGCAACTACAGACCAATCAGCCTGCTCCCAATTATCAGCAAAGTCATGGAATCCATCATTGCTTCGGATATGAAATCTTTCCTCTTCTCCAATGGCTTGATCTCTGATCATCAATTTGGTTTCAGACCAGGTCACTCTACTCTGGACATGCTGCTTCTGCTGTCTCAACAATGGATGGAGGTCCTCAATGCCAAACAGGAAATCAGAGCTGTCTCCCTTGACATATCACGTGCCTTTGATACGGTCTGGCACCCAGCTCTGCTCACCAAACTCTCCTCCTATGGTATGCATGGAAATCTCCATGCATGTCTTGTGGACTTCCTCTCTGGTCGTAGTCAACGTGTGGCCCTGAATGGATTTCTCTCATCTCCCCTTCCCGTTCAGGCTGGAGTTCCCCAAGGCAGTGTGCTGGGCCCTGTGCTTTTTCTGGTCTTCATCAATGATCTCTCCGACTCTCTGGAAAATCCTCTGTATCTCTTTGCTGATGACTCCACTCTCTGCCGCTCCATTCCTCTTCCCTCAGATCGGCAGTCTGCAGCCTCCTCACTCTCTGAAGACCTGGACAAAATCACAGACTGGTCAAACATGTGGAACATGTCTTTCAATCCTGACAAATCTCACACTCTTACTATGTCTCTCCGAAAAGATCGACTGGACAACCCTCCCATCTACTTTCTCAACAATCCTCTCCAAGAAGTTCTGTCGCTCAAGCTTTTGGGCCTCACCATCTGCCATGATGTTTCTTGGGAAAACCACATTTCCAAGCTGGCCTGCAAAGCCAGTCGCCGACTGGGCATCCTCCGTCGTGCGAAGTCCTTCCTAGGCACACCTGAGCTCCTCACCACATACAAGGCTTTCATCCGCAGCTCAATGGAATACTGTTCTCCCCTATGGGCCGGTGCTCCTGCCTCACACCTGGCTCGGCTTCACGCTGTTGAATCCAAAGCTTTCAGAATCATTGGAATCTCCCGCGATGAAGCTATCTCTGAGGGCCTTTCACTCACTCACCGCAGGCAGGTAGGTGGTCTTTCTGTCTTCTACCGACTCCTCTCCGGCCTTGCTCCCCCAGCTCTCTCTGTGCTCTGTCCCCCAAATATTCCTACAGGTCGCACAAGATCTGCCAGCCACCCTCTGATGGTTAAACTGCCGAAATCTCGGCTCTGTGCTCACCTTCACTCTTTCATTCCTCTTTTCTCCCGCCTCTGGAACAAACTCTCACACTCACTTCAATCACACTCCTCCCTCCAGGTCTTCAAAACAGCTGTTCACCACCATCTCTTATCTTCCCCCATCCAAAACCTTGATCTTTTCTACCCCCACTAATTCACCCCAGATCCACCTTGTTTGAAATTCCAACTTCTTTCCTGGAAGTCTTGGCAGTGTCCATATGTTTATACCTCTCCCACCCCCCCCCCCCCTTCCCATGCCTCCCCCCTAAAGCCCTCTCCCTCCCACAGTTCTCTCGATGTCTCCATGTCTCTCGGTCCCTGCTCTCAAATGTTGTGTTTGTGTCCTTCCCCCTCTCTCCCCATCTTGTCTACCGCTCCCTATGTTATTTGTTTTGTGTGTCTGTTTGTCTTTCTGTGTGATTAATGTTCGCTCTTTCACGAGCCTCGATCTTGTATACAAAAAAAAAAGAAAAAAAAAAAGGTGCATTTGATGATTGGCTTCACAGTCGGGTATTTTACTTCGCAACATAATAAACACAACAAATAGCTTTTTACGATCTTTAATCACATCGTGAAACGTGTGTTACCAGTTCGAGTCTGCAATGTTTCATGGACTAACAGAAACTTAAAGCTGATGCTCAAGAGTGATTTCCGGTCAAATTTGATGTGAACGACCGTGGCTGTTGGCTTCTAAAATTAGACGGATGCCTTTTGTGCAAGCAGCGTTAACGAGTGCCCGTTGAGTCCATAGAGGACAGCGTGACATGGATTTGCCTTACGGATTTGCCTTACGTGTCCCCACAGGGAAGTCGAGACAACATGACGGCTCTGCTGATCTGCTTTTCCAACCCCGAACTCCCTGATGTCCCCGGGTGCAAACAGGACGACGCAGGTGTGCGGAGCAAGCCAGGAGGTAACATAAAAATCATTGTATTTGTTTTCACACTAATATTATCAAAAAGGACCGGTATCAGTTGAGTCACATGGACGAAGATTTGTGAACTAATTGTTATTTGTAAACACAGAAAATTTTACAGACTGATGAATAACAGTGGAAACTCTTGATTTCTAAAAGGCCTTGCAGATGCATCGCATCGCATTGCATTACCAGAGCGTTCATAGAACGTGATACTCCGGGCAGTGTTACTTCGATGTTAATAAATTGATGACTGAAACGATCGTTAAAAAAAATCCTGAAGTTTAGTGCAATTGAAGCAGTCATGAATACCTCAGTTATACACCACCCTGTTGAACCTTCATTTAAATTGAAGCACAGCACTGAAAAACCGGAGATTCTTGAAGTATTGTGAAGGTGATTTGTGTTCTGCAGTGTTGAAGTATACAATTCAATTTAAATATGGGTTTAAAGGTGTACATACAAATTACTTCCGCATTTTACCGTGTCTATTATATCGCACCCTATTCAACACACTTTTTTTTTCTTTTTTTTTTTTTCTATACAAGATCGAGGCTTGTGTAAAAGCTAACATTAATCACAAACAAAACCCCGACACACAAAACATACAACAAAGGGAGTGCGAGACAAGATGGGGAGAGAGAGGGAAGCACAGAAGTACAACATTTGAGAGCAGGGATATCGGGAGATCTGTGGGAAGTAGGGGGCTTGAAGGGAGGAAGCATGGGGAGGGGAAGGGGGAGTGGGAGAGGTATAAAACACATGGACACTGCTAGAACTTCCAGGAAAGAAGTTGGTATTTCAAAAAAGTGCATCTGGGGTGAATTAGCGGGGGTAGAAAAGATCAAGGTTTTGGATGGGGGAAGATAAGACATGGTGGTGAACAGCTGTTTTAAAGACCTGGAGGGAGGAGTGGGATTGAAGGGAGTGGGGGAGTTTGTTCCAGAGGTGGGAGAAAAGAGGAATGAAGGAGTGAAGGTGAGCACAGAGCCGAGATTTTGGCAGTTTCACCAGAAAAAGGTTGCTGGCAGATCTTGTGCGACCTGTAGGAATATTTGGGGGACAGATATTTGGGGGACAGAGCCCAGATAGAGCTGGGGGAGCTAGGCCGGATAGGAGTCGTTAGAAGACAGAAAGATGAGAGAATTCCATTCAGGGCCACACGTCGACTGTGACCAGAAAGGAAGTCTGCAAGCCATGCGTGAAGGTTGCCATGGATACCATAGGAGGAGAGTTTTTTGAGCAGGGCAGGGCACCAGACCGTATCGAAGGCACGTGGTATATCAAGGGAGACAGCTCTGATTTCCTGTTTGGCATTGAAGACCTCCATCCATTGTTGAGACAGCAACATGTCCAGAGTAGAGTGACCTGGTCTGAAACCAAATTGATGAGAGATCAAGCCATTGGAGAAGAGGAAAGATTTCATATCCGAAGCAATGATGGATTCCATGACTTTGCTAATAATTGGGAGCAGGCTGATTGGTCTGTTTTTGCACATTTTTTGTGTAAAGGGGTAATGTTGGCTGATTTCCAAGCGGATGGAAGATGACCTTGAGCAAAAGAGAGGGTGAAGAGAAGAGAGAGAGGGAGTGAAAGAGCGGCAGAGCAGGATTTTAGGACCCGTGGGCTGACCCCACCCCCCTCCTCCCCCCCCCCAGAATTTCCATGTTTTAAACGTTTCTCGGTGTGTACCCTGGTTTAGAATAGGTACACCGTATCCCTGCGTGTCGTAAGAGGCGACTAAGATGGTTGGCGTCAGGAAGGGCATCCGGCCATTAAAAACATTGCCTCAAAAAGAGAACCATGACAATTACAACTACATATGAGCAGGGTACAGCCCGAAGTGGAGATCGGTTTCTGAGGTTTGGGACATGGAATGTAGGGACAATGACAGGGAGATCAGGAGAAGTGGTGGAAGTATTGGTCAGAAGAAGAGTGGAAATATGTTGTGTGCAAGAGACGAGATGGAAGGGAAGTGGTGTGAGAATGGTGAAGGGTAGGCAGGGACAGAAATACAAGTTTGTGTGGCAAGGGTGCCTGGAGGGCGTGAATGGTGTTGGTGTCCTTTTTTCTGAGGGGTTTGTAGACAGTGTGGTGAGTGTGACTAGAGTGAGTGATAGGTTGATGATGGCGAAAATGATGATTTGAAAGCTCTTGGTGTACGTCATCTCGCAGGTTCGTGCTCCGCAGGTTGGTCGGAGCGATGAAGAGAAGGCCAAGTTCTGGTGTGCGATAGAGAAGCTGATGGAAAACATGAAAGATGAGGAAGTTGTTGTGGTAGGAGGAGACCTAAATGGACATGTGGGAAGGAGTATGGACGGTTTTGAGGGAGTTCATGGGGGTTACGGATATGGTGTGAGAAATGGAGAAGATGAAAGGATTTTGGAGTTTGCTGATGGAGTTGATTTGTAATACTCAGTTCCAGAAAGAGGATAATAAGCTTGTTACATACACGTCAGGTTGGTCGACGACAACGGTTGACTACCTGATGTTGCGTAGGCGAGATAGCGGGCACCTCCGGGACACAAAGGTGATCCCGGGGGAGGAGGCTGTTTCACAGCACCACTTGGTTGTCTGCGACATAAGGGTGAAAGGTGCGAGGAGAGTTCGGCGGGTGAAGTACCAACCGAGAATGAAGGTGTGGAGGTTGAAAGAGGTGACAGTAAGGGAGGCATTAAAAGAGAGGCTGAGTAGGGTCGAGGATGATGTGGTTGAGCTTGAAAGTGGTTGGATGTCAATGAAAGATAGTCTGTTGGAAGCCGTTGGTGAGGTATGTGGATGGACAAAAGGACCACCGAGGCACCTCGGAAACATGGTGGTGGGATGATGAAGTTGGAAAGAGGATTGACGAGAAGAGGAAGAAGTTCAAGGAGTGGCTGAAGGCGAAGGGTACGGGAGCAGAAAAAGCAGAGCATGAAAGTTATAAGGCAGCCAAAAGGCTAAAAAGAGAGAGGTAGCAAAGGCGCAGGAGGCATGCAGGAAAATGTTGGGAGAACGCTTGGATTCGGAAGAGGGTCAGAGAGCGTTATTCAGGATTGCAAAGCAGATTATTCAGGCACCTCTCATGCACAGATTTATACCATCTCGTCTTCAGTTGTCATACCCTTCCTCCCGTCCATGGTACACGGAATCTTGTGGTGAGGCTGTTGCCCTGAAACAACTTGCTTTCGTCTCCTGGAAAGCAAATCCAACGGAAGGAAATCTCATTTCCTTTCACAAAGCCCGAAACAAGTGTGTGTCCACCCTCAGGAGAGCCAGGAAACAATATCTCACCATTCTCAAGACCGAACTCTCTTATCTGTCTCCCTCTTCCAAATCCTGGTGGCGTCTGGTCAAATCTGTTTCTGGTGTTTGTTCCCCCTCCATCCCCTCCCTCACCTCAAACGGCTTAACGGCTGACTCCGCACGTGAAAAAGCTGAATGCCTCAACTCTGTGTTTGCCTCTAAATCTTGTGTCCCAAACCCATCCCTCTCTGTACCCACCGTACCCAGTCGTACCCAGCTGCTCCTGGACTCTGTGTCCTTTCCTCCTGACAAGGTGGAAAAGTTTCTGGCAACCCTCGACTCTGATTCTGCAACTGGTCCTGACGGCATCAGCCCACGGGTCCTAAAATCATGTTCTTCTGCACTTTCACTCCCTCTTTCTGTTCTCTTCACCCTCTCTTTTGCTCAAGGTCATCTGCCATCTGTTTGGAAATCAGCCAACATCACCGCTTTGCACAAAAAAGGTGCAAAAACAGATCCCAGCAACTACAGACCAATCAGCCTTCTCCCAATTATCAGCAAAGTCATGGAATCCATCATTGCTTCAGATATTAAATCTTTCCTCTTCTCCAATGGCTTGATCTCTGATCATCAATTTGGTTTCAGACCTGGTCACTCTACTCTGGACATGCTGCTTCTGCTTTCTCAACAATGGATGGAGGTCCTCAACGCCAAACAGGAAATTAGAGCTGTCTCCCTTGACATTTCACGTGCCTTCGATACGGTCTGGCACCCTGCTCTGCTCTCCAAACTCTCCTCCTTTGGTATCCATGGAAATCTCCATGCATGGCTGGCGGACTTCCTCTCTGGTCGTAGTCAACGTGTGGCCCTGAATGGGTTTCTCTCATCTCCTCTTCCTGTTCAGGCTGGAGTTCCCCAAGGTAGTGTTCTGGGCCCTGTGCTTTTTCTGGTCTTCATCAATGATCTCTCTGACTCTCTTGAAAATCGTCTCTATCTCTTTGCTGACGACTCTACTCTCTGTCGCTCCATTCCTCATCCCTCAGATCGGCAGTCTGCAGCCTCCTCACTCTCTGCAGACCTGGACAAAATCACAGACTGGTCAAACAAGTGGAACATGTCTTTCAATCCTGACAAATCTCACACTCTTACAATGTCTCTCCGAAAGGACCGACTGGACAACCCTCCCATCTACTTTCTCAACAATCCTCTCCAAGAAGTTCTGTCGCTCAAGCTTTTGGGTCTCACTATCTGCCATGATCTTTCTTGGGAAAACCACATTTCCAAGCTGGCCTCCAAAGCCAGTCGCCGACTGGGCATCCTCCGTCGTGCGAAGTCCTTCCTTGGCACACCTGAGCTCCTCACCACATACAAGGCTTTCATCCGCAGCTCAATGGAATACTGTTCCCCCCTCTGGGCTGGTGCTCCTGCCTCACACCTTGCTCGGCTTCACGCTGTTGAGGCCAAAGCTTTCAGAATCATTGGAATCTCCTGCGATGTAGTCAATGCCGAGGGCCTTTCACTCACTCACCGCAGGCAGGTTGGTGGTCTTTCTGTCTTCTACCGACTCCTCTCCGGCCTTGCTCCCCCAGCTCTCTCTGTGCTCTGTCCCCCCAATATTCCTTCAGGTCGCACAAGATCTGCCTGCAACCCTCTTCTGGTTAAACTGCCAAAGTCTAGGCTCTCTGCTCACCTTCACTCTTTCATTCCCCTTTTCTCCCGCCTCTGGAACAAACTCCCCCACTCCCTTCAATCCCACTCCTCCCTCCAGGTCTTTAAAACAGCTGTTCACCAACATCTCTTATCTTCCCCCATCGAAAACCTTGATCTTTTCTACCCCCGGTAATTCACCCCAGAGTCCTTGCAGTGTTCATATGTTTTAATCCTCTCCCACCTCCCCCCAAGTCCTCCCGATGTCCCTGCTCTCAAATGTTGTGTTTGTGTCCTTCCCCCTCTCTTTTGTGTCCTTCCCCCTCTCTTTTGTGTCCTTCCCCCTCTCTCCCCATCTTGTCTACCGCTCCCCTTGTTTTTTGTGTTTTGTGTGTCGGTTTGTCTTTTTGTGTGATTAATGTTAGCTCTTTCACGAGCCTCGATCTTGTATACAAAAAAAAAAAAAAAAAAAAAAAAAGATAGCGAAAGAGAGGTGTGATGTGATGGGGGTGAGTTGCTTGAAGGATGAAGTGGGACAAATCGTTGTGGACCCAGATGGAATTAAAGGAAGATGGAAAAGATATATGGAAATGCTATTGAATACAGAGAATGAATGGGATGGCAACACAGAGAGTAACCCAGTTTTAGGATCGGCAGAGAAGATAACTGAGAAGGAAGTTGAGGAAGCGATCAAAGCAATGAAGAGTAGAAAAGCGGGAGGGCCGACGGGAGTTGTGGGAGATATGTTGAAGGCAGCAGGAAGTTGGGGTGTGAAGAGAATGACAGAGATCTGTAATCTGGCGGTGAAAGAAGGCCGCATTCCAGTGGATTGGGAACTGAGTACCCTAGTCCCTCTATACAAGGGGAAAGGTGACCCCCTGGAGTGTGGCTCGTACCGAGCGATAAAGTTATTGGAGCATGGAATGAAGGTATTGGAAAGGGTGTTGGAGAGGAGGATAAGGAAGAAGGTGAAGATCGACGAAATGCAGTTTGGATTTATGCCAGGAAGAGGAACGACAGACGCGCTCTTTATTGTGAGGCAGTTGTAGGAGAAGTACATGGAGAAGAGGAAGAAGTTGTTTCTTGGGTTTGTTGATCTCGAGAAAGCATTCGATAGGGTTCCACGTGAAGTATTGGCATGGGCATTGAGGAAGTTAGGAGTGGAGGAATGGTTGATCAGAGTAGTGATGGCAATGTATGAGAGCGCGCACAGCTGTAAGGACGAAGGATGGGAACAGTGGTGAGTTTGAGGTGAAGGTGGGAGTGCATCAAGGGTCGGTACTAAGTCCACTACTATTTGTAGCTGTGATGGAGGTGCTGGCTCAGACGTAAAGGAGGGTTTACCGTGGGAGTTGTTGTATGCAGATGATCTGGTGTTGATTGCGGAAAGTATGGATGGACTGAAGGAAAAGATGAACAAGTGGAAGGAATGTATGGAGACAAAAGGTCTGAAGGTGAATATCGGAAAGACGAAGGTGATGGCCAGTGGTAAAGCATGTGGTGAGGTGGAAAGAATTGGGAAGTGGCCATGTGCTGTGTGCAGGAAGGGTGTCGGAGTGAACTCCATTCAATGTACAATGTGCGCTGAGTGGGTTCATCAAAAATGTAGTGGTCTGAGGGGGGTCATTAACCAGTGTCGCAGCTACATTCAAATGTAAGATGTGCACAGAGGGAGCTGCAGATGGAGGAAATGTTGAGTTGGATCTTGGAGACGGCGTGAAGCTGGAAGGTGTGAAAACATTTTGCTACCTCGGAGACATGCTGAATGGAGAAGGTGGATCAGACTCGGCAACGGTTGCTCGAGTGAGATGTGCATGGAAGAAGTTTCAGGTAGTGAGTGGCGTGCTGATGAGGAGGGGAGCGTCGTTGAAGCTGAAGGGAAAGTTGTATGCTGCATGTGTGAGAAGTCTTATGATTTACGGGAGCGAGACATGGGTAATGAACGTAGAGCAGCAACGAAGGTGGGAAAGGGTGGAAATGCGAATGGTTCAGTGGATGTGCGGAGTATCGTTGAGAGAGAGAGAGGAAGACAAATGATGAATTGCGAAAGATGATGGGAATAGAGCCTGTGATTGATGCTGTGAGGAGGAACAGGTTGAGATGGTTTGGTCATGTGTTGAGGAAGGATGAAAGTGACTGGTTGAGAAGAGTGATGGAATTGAATGTAGAAGGAAGTAGAGGACGGGGAAGACCGAGAAAGACTTGGCTAAAGATGGTGGAAGAAGAAATGCGGGCAAGGGGGTTAACAAGGAGAGATGCAGAAAATAGGGCAAAATGGAGAAGATTGTCATGTTACATACACGTCAGGTGGGTCGACGACAACCGTTGACTACCTGATGGTGCGTAGGCAAGATAGCGGGCTAACCCCCGCTCTAGCAGGGAAAATGGCCTTAAAATGCATGTTGTTGTTGTTGTTGGGCTGATGCCGTCTGGTCCAGTTGCAGAATCAGAGTTGAGGTCTGACATAAACTTCTCCACCTTGTCAGGAGAGAAGGACACAGAGTCCAGGAGCAGCTGGGTTCGACTGGGTATGGTGGGTACAGAGAGAGATGGGTTTGGGACACAAGATTTTGAGGCAAACACAGAGTTGAGGCATTCGGCTTTGTCACCTGCGGTGTCAACTGTGTAGCCATTTGAGGTAAGGGAGGGGATGGAAGGGGAACAAACACCAGAAACAGATTTGACCAGACGCCACCAGGATTTAGAGGAAGGTGACAGGTTTGAGAGTGGAGAGATAGTACTTCCTGGCTCTCCTGTGGTTAGACACACACTTGTTCCGAGCTTGGTGGAAGGAACTGAGATTGCCTTCAGTTGGATTAACCTTCGAAGAGGCAAAGGCAAGTTATTTCAGGGCAACAGCCTCACCACAAGATTCAGTGTACCATGGACGGGAGGAAGGGTATGACATCTGAAGATGAGATGGGATAAATCTGTGGATGAGAGAGAGCAGTTTACTTTGAAGGAATTCCAAGAAAGAGTTGATGTCAGAGGCAGTAGAGATGGGAGACCAGTCCAGATGATTGATGGCTGCTTGAAGACCATGCCAGTCGGCCTGAGTGAAATGTGTGTCTTGTCGACGTCGAAAATCGAAAATGTCCGACTCGTCGACGCTGAGGAGGCTCTCCGAGAATGGCCAAAGAGATATCCACTTTAACAAGGAAATGATCAGATGAACCGATTGGAGCAGAAGAAGAGCAGCAGACATTTGCAGGGAAGTTTGCCATAATCAAGTCTAGAAGAGCAGATGCTCTGTTGACTGAGATCCGGGTCGGGAAATTGAAAGATTGAGTCAGTCCCAGTTGGTCACAGAAGTCCTTTGCTGAGGTGCCATGGCTGGTGAGAGAGGAACTCACACTCAGCCAGCAGGCATGATGACAGTTGAAGTCGCCACATATGAGGAAGAGAGAGTTTGGATGAGTTGATAGAAGTTGGTCCATGTTGTCATACAGTGAAATGAAAATGGAGTCATCACTGTTTGGAGGACGGTACAGAACACATATGAACAAAAGGTGGGAGTGGAGAGGAAGCCGTAGCCAGAGGTACTCCTGGGGTTGGGGTGGAGAGAGGGCAGTGCAAGGAGAGTGAGGAAGAGAGTTTTTGATAAAGATAGCAACCCCACCACCATGCTCAGGTATATCATACCAGAAAGAGATATTAAGGAATCAAAGACATGTTGAAGGAGGAAGGTTTCTGTTTATTTCGTCTGTTTTGTCAGAAGCAACCTGCATTGAGAGATCAATCAGGTTTGAGCGAAGGCCCCGGATGTTTGAGGTTCATACCGTTAAGGAAGAGGGAGGGGGAGCATCGGTTGCAGGACAAGACAGGGGAGGGGACGGGTAGGGTAAAATGATGGGCGAGAGGGGGAGGTCGGGAGAGCTGCTGATAGTGTGGCAGAGATTGAAGAAGAGTTAGGAGAAAGGGAAGGGTGAGGAGGACAAAAGGTTTCATGGTGATGGGATGAGGCACAGTGAGGGGTTGTTTGGGGGAGGGCAGAGCAAAGTAGAAGGTTGGAGGAGGTAGAGGTATGTGATAGAAAGGAGACGAAGTGGGGAGGAGGCAGCTTTGAGGAGGGGTGGGGGGGGGGGGGGCGAGAATTGGAGAAAGATGGTAGGGGGGGAGATTTTAAGGGGAGGGGTTTGGGGGAGTTTTGCAGGGGAGGAGGCAGTTTTGAAGGGAAGGGGGGAGATTTGAAGGGGAGGGGTTTGTGGGAGTTTTGCAGGGGAGGGGTGAGGAGGGAGTTTTGAAGGGGAGGGGGGAGATTTGAAGGGGAGGGCAAAGGGGGGAGATTTGGAGGGGAGGGGGGAGTTTAGGAGGGGAGGGGTGAGGGAGGAGAATTGAAAGGGAAGGTAAGGGGGGAGTTTTGGAGTGGAGAGGTGAAGGGGGAGATTTGGAGGGGGGCGGGGGAGTTTAGGAGGGGAGGGGGGAGAATTGAAAGGGAGGGGTGAGGGTGGAGTTTAGGAGGGGAGGTGTGAGGGGGGAGTTTAGAAAGTGGATGATTAATGAAAACGGAAATCACAATAAACCCAGTTTGTAATAAATGTTCAAGTCAGAGATCCGTTTAAAAACGATAGAGGAGGGGTAGAATGAAGGTGAGTTTCGAGAATGTAGAAAGGAAGCACTGTAAGAGATTGAAATTTTTTTTTGAAGTGGGATGAATTGAAGAGGAAATTGAAAAAAGCCTTTTCCATCAGAAGAAAAACAGCATGTTGTAATAAACCACTGAATAAAACACTGCAGGGGAAAGTTTAAACATATTTAAATAATATTTAAACAAAACCGTTTAAAACAATCTGGGAAAAGTCCCGAAGTGAGGACTTCGATTTGAGAAAGAAGGAGAAAGGGTTGAATGAGTATGTAGCAAACTAGAGTTGGAAAGGCTGGAGAGGTGGAAGAAAAACGAGATAAAGGGGGCGGGGCACAATGCGAGAGCGAGAGAACAAGCATGTGTCCGCGAGGAGAGAAAGAATTAATAAAGTAATTTATATTTTTTATTTTTTTGTATTTAAAACGTTAGACAAAGGGTAAGATGTTAGGGGGAGAAAAGGGAGTTAGGGGGAGAAAAGAAAACCAAAGAAACAAGCAAATACAGCAAAGGAAATAACTTATATTCACAAAATACCGACAGGGGGAGGGAGCGTAGAGAGACCAGGCCGTGCGCGAGGTGCGAACAAAAAACCACGAATTACACACAAGCTTGCAATATTTACAAAACCAAAACTAACTATAAACACACAATAACACATATGCAATACAATAACCAGTGGAAATTTGACAAAGACACGAATGGGAAAATACTCAAACTTCGATGCCGTGGATCTATGTCATCCTTAAAAACAGTAAGTTTCCTGTTTGGAATGATTTTCAATCTTGTTTGACTGCCAGGTAGACCGAGTAAAACTATATTATCTCACTCCTCTGCGTGCATGTGCATTCGGGACAAATTCAGAGCCAAAGTACATTAAAACTAAAGACTTCCTATTCATGTTCCGATTTGTGTTCAAAATATAACACTCAATTACATAAGTTTTTCCTCGATCATAAACCGACGATCAAAAACCGATCAAAAACCGATGGATGGACATGAACCAATTGCTTAACCCCGCTATTCGCTTCGTGTGCGCGCGGTAATTACTATAATTGAGTCACGGCAGCCACAGTCCGAGTCCAAATTCTGAGACTTTAAAGTCGGAATTTTGGAAAATTCAGACATCCTTGTTGCTTTTCTCAGTGAGTGTGCTCTGACCATTTGCTTGAGATTCAGAGGGTCTATCCTTAGTTGATTTAGCAGAAGGATCGTTTCGGGGTTAGGGTGGCCAGGATGAAAGCCAAGTTTGCTGTGTAAGTTTGAAGAGAATTGGACAAGGTGTAGGACTTGAGGTTTTCTGTGAGTATTGAGTCCATAGAGAGGAAACACATTTGTTTGTGGTTCAGAGTGTTAGTCATGGTAGCACCAACCTCGGATAGGAGTGAAGCAAAGCAAGCAACTCTCTAAGATAAATCAGAAGAAGATCATAGAAACTGCCATTTCAGATTTTTTTTTTTTTTTGTTAAATACAAAGGCCTAGGCTTATGAAGGAGCAGAATGACAAAGGGTAGCAGTTCACAAAGTTACAACATGTATGGCGGGAAGGGTGGGGTTTGCCATACATAACAAGAAAGAGCAATCGGAGATTGCAGACCCTCGCCAGGACGTGTTTTTAGTGGTTTTTAAGGCTTTTATGTTAAAACAAATTTGGCGGCCAAACCACGTGACCGATGACGTCATCATTATTATTTTTTTACTCCACAAATTTATCCATAGATGACACTCAATAAATTTCATCTTGATCGGATGAAGTTTTGTACTTGTCGAATTATGACATCATAATGGAGGAACCTATGACATCATCATGAACATATGTTATTCTCCATGGAGAGTTCTTTGCAATGAGATATGTCTCATTTTTTTCAATGCAGCACTTTCGGAGATATAGAGGTGCAAAGTTTTCTGATATTTCCAATTTGGCGCCCGTACCACGTGACCTATGATGTCATAATTATCATAAAAATTTTCAGGAGGAGGCGCAGCTATGGTGAAAATTTCCTGTCAATCGGATCAACGGTTGCAGAAAAAAATCATATTTATTCTATGTGGACAAACAGACAGACAGACCAACAAACAGACAAACAAGTGGACTCAAATGCAATACCCTTTCCTCTGGTGAGGGTAGAAAAGAGAAAAAAAATACAAAAACGAGGAAGAATGACCTGGAGAGGAATATAATGGGAAAATATCCGTGGGTGTGGAAGCAGGAGAGGCATTAGTCATTTGGAGGCCCCATGCAGAACACAATAATGGCCTTGTGGGATCCCTGTGAACCCTGCCAATCTGTCATCACTCTAAAATACGCAATTTGGTGTCCGTCTGTCTGACGTCTTTATATTTGGTCGTTACTTGTGCAATCTACGAGTCATATGGAAAAGGTTTCCGCGACTTCATTGCCCCCCTCATCAGGAGTTCCGAGGTGGGGTGATGCAAATTATCTATCTATAATTCCAGTAATCTCTGTGTGTTTGTTTGTTTGTACGTTTGTTTGTTTGTACGTTTGTTTGTTTGTCTGTGACCGCTGTTTCTCGACAACCACGGGTCCGATATACTTTAAACTTGCCAGGTATATTGCTGGGGACCCGAGGATGTGCCTTTTCAAGGTTTCATATTAATCGGACAATTACTTACCGAGCTATGTCCAAAAAACGATTCAACCAATCAGAGAGCAGCGAGCTATCGCGTGTGCCGAACGTGGCGAACACACTCTGCCTCGGATGGCACATTTGAGAGCGTATTCATTTATTTCCCGTCGGCAAACTATGTTGGCGCTATGTTGGCGTTAAACGATGTTTTAAAACTAATTAAAACCCCGGGGGGATTGTCACTGTACTCGCAAGCCGTTCGCCGTTCGCTTTGGCGTTGCGAATGGACCAAAACATTTCATGGACCAAACCATTTCATGTAAAGCGTTCGCCGTTCGCTTTGGCGTTGCGAATGGACCAAAACATTTCATGGACCAAACCATTTCATGTAAATAGAGGGGGGGATATAATTTTAGATATAGATATAGTACGGGCATGCCCTAGTCTTTGTAAATGTGTACTATGTACCGTCGCTGCCGGTGGTGGTGGTGGTGGTAGAGGGTATTACGAGTGATGCTTCAGAACGCTCAGTTGTATCACGATTGAGGACTCACTCCCTCCGTGTTATTTTCACACTTACTTAGCCTATGTTGCTTTAGACTTGACTCCAAAAACTCTGGAGAAATTCCCATGTTTCATGGCCGTTTTACACCTTGGAAAGGTGTATATATTACAGGTTGGGTGTCGTTCCACCTTATCGTGGTATTTTACCAAGGCCACGGCCACTTCAAATCTCAAAAGATTGTGGGGCACCTTGTTGTCTCGGAGGGGCCCCCATGCAATTGCATGGTTTGCATGCACCTACCACCGCCGCCGGGTCGAAGAGATCATGGATATGCATGGGTGAGCGCAAAAGGTAGTGATTAGCAGCACATTTGAAAGACTGAAGTGAGGATGATGAAACAAAGGACACAGGCAGACAATTCCACAATCAGGAGAATAAGGGGACAGATGAATGCAAATGGACAACCAGTCTGGACTGGGAAGGTAAGAATATGAGAGTTATTGGAGGAATGCATGTGCCCTGGGGTGGATTAAGGGAGGGCATGGGTAAGAGAGGGCAGAAGGAGCAAGGCCAGAAATTGTGTAAAATAGTACCCACCCACCTGTCGCTGGTGGAAGAGTGACACTGCTTGGGAATGGTATCAAGAATGGCAAGGTGTTGAGGCAGGGGCGCCAGCCCAAAAGGTAGTGCCCCAGCTGTGAATGAAGGCCTTTTGGTTGTTTAAAGTCCCGATAGGCCAAGGAAAGACCTTGAACGACGAAGGGTGTCTTGTTGGCAGCTGGTTTTGTAGGCCACCTTGGAAACATGGTCTGCTCAAGAAAGATCATGGCTGATGATGAAAGTTGGGGTGATCTGTGAAGCTGGAGTGCAGACACCTGATAGTGTTGGAACAGAAGGTTAGAGCGGGAGATGCACACACAGGAGAACACTGGTGGATGGGAACAGGGACTGGGTGTGCAAGGAGAGTGATACGAGCTGTCCCTCGCTGCTGGTCTGATCACATTTCTTTAAAGATCACGTTTCAGCAATGCAGAGTCCAACATGTCGTGCAACTGTGAGCAAGGGTTAATTGAATATGTGGAGTTGGCATGGATTGAATGTGTAAGTTGAAAGGTTGCGTTTGATGTTATTTGGGAGGATCGGATACACGGCTCGATCTGCTACTGAGCTGTGAGCAGGGAGAGCGATGGAAGTGCTGGGAGGTGATTGGAAAAGCCAACACGACAAATAATTTCATGGTAGAAAATGGGGCAGAGGTTGGAGAGAAGGAGAGGCATTACACAATGCTTCGGTAACAGAAGAAGAGGGTGACGAAGAGGCCGAATTGCCCTTTTGTCCCCTTAGGTTTTGTGAATGATGTAAGGTTTTGGGTACTGAAGGCATCAGGGCTGGGTGCTGATGAGATTTTTTAGATTCCTGGCTACCTTTCCGACTTTGCGGGTAAGAAACTCACTTAAGATACGAAGGAAAGGAACGAGAATTCCGAGGTTTTCCAGCAAAGACAGCGTTTAAGTATTCCACATGATCATGAACAGTGTCCACGTGTCCAGTGTGACTCCTTGCTTAATGAGCCAAGGGACAGAAGAAGGTCCGAAGATCACCTGTCCAATTGCCACGATAGTTTGTAAGACGGAAGAAGGTTCTGAAAGTTCGATTTTCAGGCAAGCTGATCATGGGGTTTTAGCTTTTCTAAGTGCAGATATGCACCGATTATTCTTGCAACATGAATCCGGCTTCCTGCCATGAGCAGTGACCTTTCACATGAGCAAAGTGAGATTATTGCTGCATATTGCATACGAGGGATGGGACATTGTACATGAGAGTTGGAGGCATGATGGAATGTGTTTATACACGCCGGAGAGCATGGGTCCTTGACAAAGTGTTTCTCGGCACTATTATTATCTGTAGTTAACGAAACAAGATCGGTCTTTGAGAGAGACGAGTGAAGCCAATTTTTTCTCGACCTAGCACGACACTGCCATGCTGTGGCAGCTCCTGGAAGATGTTTTTGTTTTTGTTTTTAACAATGTAGGCTCATTCATTCATTCATCAATTCATTCATTTTTCATTCAATGTAGGCTCATATAAGAATGAAGAACTAGTCTTGCTAGTGAAAGTTGGGATGATCAGCGGACCACCAGATAATTCACCCTCCTTCGCTCAGATGAAGAGTTAATGCCGAGACGTCAGCTTCCTCTTCCTTTCCACGGTGGTTAGCACACCTCAATCGGTGTCCTGGGAGAGGTGTCCTGATTTGAAATTTTTTTGATTTCCAATTTGATTTGATTGGTTTTCGGATCCAGAACCTCTCAAACTTTTGAAAAATGGAAATGGTTACAAATCTCGACAAAATCCGAACAAACCTTAAAATCTGGGCATATGGATCCTGACTATAAAGGGTTCTGAGGAGTAATTCTAAAGAGTTTCGTTCGTTTCTAGGCTTTCCTTATTTCATCTTACTATAATTCACCAAATGTCCGTCCGTCTGTTTGTCCGTCTGTCCGTTCCCAGGTACCGCAAAAACGGCTGAAACGATCGCAACGAAATTTTGGGTGGGTAATCCTGGGACCCCCTGGAGTAAAATAGGCTATATTGTTTTTCCAATTTCAGCTTTGGTCTTCAGCATTTTCAGGTTTGGACTCCCGCCTAACGTTATTGTCCCGGGTACCGCAAAAACGGCTGCACCGATCGCAACGATACACCTCCATGCCCGATACACCTCCATGCCCGATACACCTCCATGCCCGATACACCTCCATGCCCGATACACCTCCATGCCCGATACACCTCCATGCCCGATACACCTCCATGCCCGATACACCTCCATGCCCGATACACCTCCATGCCCGATACACCTCCATGCCCGATACACCTCCATGCCCGATACACCTCCATGCCCATGGGATTCCCACGGGTGTCCCCACTGGTATTAAAAATGCCAGACTGAACCGCTTCCTTCGGACATGGGTGCGGTTTTTTTTTTTTTTTACACTGCCCGCCTGCCTGGTAGTCAAATAAAATTGAAAATCATTCCAAACAGGAAACTTACTATTTTAAGGACGTCATAAAGGACACAAACAACAGACAAGTAGAACGAATGTAACGTGTTGGATCAGGATGGTGTAATCGACACTGCACCAACGGTGGTAAAATGGCGGTAAACTTACGGAATTAATAAATATTTATTTACACGACTTTTACAATATTGTCGTGTTCACAGCCGGTTAACACCGAGTCCTGTGAACTGATGGGCCGAAACAGGCTCCATCTCCGAGGCGTTTTGAATTATGGCGATGTAAGCTCGCGCGCGTGGCTGAGGAGAATCACGTGGGCCTTGTAGCTTTTAGAAAAAAAACAAACGGGCTTATTGCCGAACAAATAACAGGGGGAAATGAATTCAATAATAACTATATACAATGAGGTAAACAAGGGTAAAATAAATCCTATAAAAACTAAGGCGTCTCACTCCCAGTCACAAGCACAGACGGGGTGGGGTGAGGGACACAAAACTGGGTGACTTATCTCTGGTGGCAGCGGAGGATGAGCACAGAGCTGGTGTTAAGGAGATGGGCAGGACGATGGGCAAGGTGATGGGACAGCAGGACGATCCACAGGGGGAGGACGAAGAAAGCATAAGGACCAAGGCATGCGGGCAGGATGGCCTCCTTTAAGCTCTCCACCTCTTAATTCTGCTCAGAACTCCTTCAGTTCTCTTCAAAATGCAGTTAGCACCACCATTTTACTCACACAAACTGCCTTTTTCTCCTCACAATCTGAGAGCTCCCCTTACACTGTTCCCGGTTGTCCTGGCTCCTCCCCCTTCTCCTCAGTCTCTCCACAGACACAGCGAGCTCCACAGCACCCTGTTCCCATCTAATTCTCCTCACAGAACTCACTGCCCTGGCTCCTCCCTCATCTCCCTTGGGCTCCACCCCCATCAAGGGGATGATTATAGCTCCTCCCCCTTTTCCTCAGCCTCTCCACAGACACAGCGAGCTCCACAGCACCCTGTTCCCACCGAATTCTCCTCACAGAACTCACTGTCCTGGCTCCTCCCTCATCTCCCTTGGCTCCACCCCCATCAAGGGGATGATTATGGCTCCTCCCCCTTCTCCTCAGTCTCTCCACAGACACAGCGAGCTCCACAGCACCCTGTTCCCATCTAATTCTCCTCACAGAACTCACTGCCCTGGCACCTCCCTCGTCTCCCTTGGGCTCCACCCCCATCAAAGGGATGGTTATAGCTCCACCCCCTCTCTCCTTCTGCCCAGCAGAATGCCACGGCTTTCTGCTTCGATTTTCTGGGCTTGTTGTGAACATCGTTCGACATAGATGTCACGTGGCATGCCCGGTGGAAGTTTACATGAGGGTTTACACACGTTTTCTTAACCTTAATCTCTCTCTATCTTATCACAAGCACAACCCTCGCATCGTGCACATTTAAACACAACCTTAAGCTAACAAATCCCTACTTCCTTTATATTGAGATTGGCTTTCTACTCATCAATCTCAATTTGGTCCATGCTATTCCGACACAGTTCTATCTCTTCTAAGGTAATCTCTATCCTCCCCCATAAACGTAACAATATTTATTTAATTTAAATGGAATTATATACTTGAACACTGAGAAACACAAATCGCCTTCATAAGACTTCCAAGAACCAAATGCGCATGTTATATAGTGTGACGTATAAGCGCTAAACTTCAACAGCGCTAAACTTACAGAATTTTTTTAAACGATCTTTAAAATCATTATTTTATTAAAATTGAAGTGTATATTCTTGTAACACTGCATTGTTTGTTTTTTTGTATACAGAATCGAGGCTTGTGTAAGAGTTAACACATTGAACATGAAAACATGCACAGACACATGAAACATACAATGAAGGGAGCGGGAGACAAGAGGGGGAGAGAGAGAGGGAAGCACACAAACACAACAACAGTAGAGAACAGGGAAGTTGGTAGATCTGTGGAAGGGGGAGGGCTGGGGACGAGGGAGGGGTACACGGTATAAAGCAAATGAACACTACTAGTAATATCAGGAAAGAAGTTGGTATTTCAGAAAAGTGGATCTGGGGTGAATTAATAGGGGTAGAAAAGATCAAGGTTTTGGATGGGGGAAGATAAGAGAAGGTGGTGAACAGCCGTTTTAAAGACCTGGAGGGAGGAGTGGGATTGAAGAGAGGGAGGGAGTTTGTTCCAGAGGCGGGAGAAAAGAGGAATGAAGGAGTGAAGGTGAGCAGAGAGTCTTGATTTTGGCAGTTTAACCATAAGAGGGTTGCAGGCAGCTCTTCCTGTTCTGTTCTGTTCTGCAGGTAACATGTTCTATAAACTCTGTAGCTATTATATTGAATGCCCATGAAAGCCGTGCACGTACTGTACTGTACTGTATATACTGTATATAAGTAAACAATGAAATGTTTTTAATGCTGATAACATTTGCATCCATTGTCCGTTTCGTTTCAGATGGTGAAACGTAGGAATGTTTTGTCAATAGCGCTTCGGGCTGTCTCATCAAGGTTTGTCCATTTTGCAACATCCAGAACACTAATTTAAAATGTGACAGTAACATGACACCCGTACAGTCTCTGTGCATAAAATTACATATACTGTACTGCTATATTTTGTAGATATTGTAAATATTGCATTTTTACAGTAAGTACAACTGCAGTTCAGGTGTTTTGTGAATTGAGATGCATCCAAAATTAGATGTGTGTAAGTAGGTGCCCCACTTGTGAATACCATCCATTTTTTGACAAGGGTAAGCAGAAATATTTAAGTGACTTCATAATGGGGCCTGACATCAGGAGCCCCTCCAGCTCGTTCTTCCCACCCTGGCTCAGCTGGTGAGAGTGTCCATCAACTGGAACTCTCAGGGCTACCTGTAATAGAAAAATTGGGGAAGAAATTCCAGATGCGAGCAGAACTCTGCACGTTGCAAAAGGAGCATCATGAAAAGAGATCACTCGACACATCGTGAGAAGCCACAGACGTTCAGGTTACAGAAGTCGTGGTAACTAGCCGTGCCGACCCGTTGCCTCGCTCACAGGTGTACTCAAAAGGCCGAATGTTGAGGATGTAAAATTAAGTGAAAAGACGTGAAAAAATGATATTTTACTCATGTTGCTGTTGTTGTTGTCATTGTGGCTGTGGTTGTTGTTAGTTTCACCGCGAAAGGGATTTGAGATGATTGCAATGCCCCTATCTGTGTCTGTCTTGTCTGTCTGTTTCTGCGTCCATATATTTTCACTTTTAAAATGGTTTTCTCAGCAACCGCTTGCCCGATCAATGCAAAACTTTGAACATGGAGGAGGGACTCCCTATGGAGAATATGTCATTGCTAACTTGTACGTCATAGGTCACATGGTATGGCAGCCATATTGAATTAAAGGAAAACATTTGGACATCATTTTCTCCGTAAGTGCTCAACGAAAAAAAAATGAAACTGGACATGTGTCATCAACTCTTCATGAAAAAAAAAGCTTTAAAAAAAAACAACAATGGGGTATATTGGGTGATAACGATGATGTCATCAGTGAAGTGCTATTCCAGCCATAATTGGTTGTATTTAAATCCTCATCAGAAAAATCTGAAACTTCACATATCTGATCTATGAGTCGAAGTGAGTGAATAATTAAATTTATAATGTCATCGGTTACATGGTACGGCTGTCTTTTACGATTAAAGGAAAAAAAAATTGACATCATTTTATCCAAAACTGCTCAGCGAAAAAAAAAATGAAACTTAGAATATGTCATCAACTCCCCATGGGGTATACAGGGTGATAAGGATGACATCATGGGAGAAGTGGTATTCCAGCCATAATTAGTTGAATTGAAATTATTGTCTGAAAATTTAAGAAACTTCATATATCTGATAATATACCCGATGTGAGTGAAGAATTAAATTTATGATGTTAATAACCCATGCCAATAAACGGTGATGTAAGGGGGTGCAAGGATGATATGGGAATATGGGCCATAAGAGCAGCATGTTCAGTTGAATGAATGAATGAATGAACGTTTTAAGGCCATTTTCCCCGCTAGAGCGGGGGTTAGCCTTGCGGGCCCCATGACAATCATGGTTCCCTGTTTGAGGCAATCTTTTTATGGCCGGATGCCCTTCCTGACGCCAACCCTTGGTCGCCTCTTACGATGCGCATGGATACGGTGTACCTATTCTAACCGGGGTACACACCGGGATCATTCATCCCAGCAAGCTGGTACTCAATTTGCCGACCTCGGAAGGATGACAGGCTGAGTCAACCCCCCTGGTGTTAATTCAGCGATCGACCGGGATTCGAACCCAGGATCCTAGAATCCCAAGCCGGCACCCTAACCGCTGCCAACACCAGTTAACGATGGTATTTTTGTTGAGAGGCGAGACAATGTGCTCTACTCTACGAGTGTCGTTCTAGTTGTTGTTGTTTGTGTGCTCTTACATATACTTTTATATAGGTCTCTATCGTTTTGAGAAGTATTACTAGATTAAATTTTGTATGCTCCTTCCGTGTCCTTCAAGCTTTATTCTAAAGGGTTCCTGCTGTCGTACCGTTGGAACCGCTACATTAAAGCTCCAAATCGTGATTCTTCCTCTTCCCTCCTGGAAAGACGGGCATTTAAATGATTTCAAACAGGGAATTAGGTTATGGTTAAACGGACACAAATAAATGCTTGTTCAAAGTAAGTCGATTATTAGCTTTCCAACCAAGTAATTTGGTTATTAGCTTTGTAACCATTTTTATTGTTCGACAACAGCAGGAAATCTTTATTGAGTAAAGTGTGACAGACACACAGACGGATGCTTGTCCTTTTAGTAATCGACATTTCCCAATTTTTTTTTTTTTTTTTGTATACAAGATCGAGGCTCGTGTAAGAGCTAACATTGATCACAAAAAGACAAACTGACACATAAAACATAAAACCTATGATAAAGGGAGCGGGAGAACAATTCAAAATATCATAATAGTTTTCCAAGAACAGTCTTGCTAGGTTTTGCCAATTATACATTTGCTAGAATGGAAAACGACCCTTCATGAAGGGTGGTGTTAGTGAACAAGTAGAACAGTGGATACTTTAATTAACAGAACGTTCATCGAAGTATGCTAACTGCCATGTTAAGCCATGAGAAGCTGATGTTTTGGGCATGAACCCTTCTCTTGTTCCAATGAAGGGGTAATGCCTGAAACATCCGCTTCCCCTTGCTTCTCATGGTGGTTATCGTACTTCGATTAAACGTTCTCTTGATTCAAGCATTATAAAGTTGGTAGTGTGAAACTAAATTGTACATCGTTTGAACATTATGAATCAAGTTTCACGTCCATCCAAGGGCCGGTGCACCCAATGATAAATCACCCTGCCTGTGAAACACCGGGATGACCGTTTATAGCCGGGGCAGGATTTAAACCCAGGCGGAGTGTCAAGTGAGGAGGAAGCTCACACCAGCTTTAGTCTGTGCCTCTGTGGTGTAATTCGGTCAGGGTTAGGATCAAACCACCGACTTCCTTGACTTAGAGCAGACACTCCATCCATAATGCCACCGAGTCTCGTTAAATTGGAATTCAGCCAAGCAGACCCTGGCTTTTACATGATATGGAATTTAAGACGCCATGTTGCTGCCATCATTCATCAGAGGTGGGGAAGCAGTCTCAGTTGGCTTCAGTATTTAGAACAAAACGAATGGTTTTGGCCGTCGGCTTTAAAATTCCCGTTTAAGTGGGAAATCAATGGTGCGATTCTCTGTGGTGTCACCCAATGGGCAGGATGTCATCGCGATGCCAATTTCTGTTTTCAGGGAACGGACGACCTGTGGCCAGGTATACGTCGCTCAAGATTCTGAAGGCATTTCGATTCGTCATCAAACTACATTTCACTTTCAACAGATACAATTTCTTTTCAAATACTCCTTTGCGGTGTACGTGTTAACGAATGTAAATCACAATATTGCTTTGCTGTACATTGTTCTTCTTGCATTTACGTAAATTAATGCAAAATGTTTTCTTCTGTTCGTTTGTGGAATTCTTCGTTTGTCTAAGATTGCGGTTTGAATTGATTGAACTTGATGAAATAAATTGGAAAAGGTTCAACTGTCAGGGCACATTTCCTTGTATTCTCAGTTATCTTCTCAGTTTATTTTATTTTATTTATTTATCAAAATGCATCACATTCAATTCTTTGCATTGTAACTCTTTGTTTCTTTTTATTTATTTATTTATGCAAGGTTGAGGATCGTGGAGCAGCTGGAACAGAATGGATCAGGACGTGACAATAAAATGGAGCAGTAGGAAGTGAGGGAGGGGAGGGGGACGGATACACCAACAGAAGGGTCGAAAGACAAAATAGAGGGATACAATTGAAAGACACTTTGACAAATAAGGGATTTGGGGAAGAATGAGGAGAAAGAGAGAATGCATGGGGTGGATGAGATGGATACAGAAGTAATCTCTCAGGAAGGAAAAAGTGGATATGTGGAAAGAGGTGGGCTTGGGGTTTGGGGATTGGGGGTGTTAGCGAGGGTGGAAAAGACCATGGTTTTGAATGGGGGATGATCTGAGATGGTGGCGAAGAACCGTTTTGAAGACCTAGAGGTTAGTTCCGCAGGTGGGGGAAAAGAGGAACGAATGAGTGGAGGTGAGAAGTGATTCTGGATTTTTGGAGTTTCACCAGATGAGGGTTGCTGGTGGACTGTGTACATCTTGCAGAAATTTGATGGGGAAACATGGAAGGAGCAGAAGGTGCAAGACCAGAAAGTCGGTGGTAGAAAGTAGACAAAGAGACCACAGACCTGTCTGCCATGTGAAAGTGATAGGCCCATAGACTCAGCTTCAACATAGGAGATTGCATTGATAATGAAGGCCTTGATTTCAATGGCATCGTGCTGAGTAAAGTGTGAGGCAGGGGAGATCAATCCTCAATGTGCAGATGTGGGCCTTGTTGACGGATACGAGTTCAGGTGTGCGAAGGAATGACTTTGCCCAATGGAGATTGCCTCGTCGGCAACTGGCTTTCATCGCACATTTTGTCTTTTCAAAGGGACACAAACAAGCTTAAATTATGAATACTGTGAAATAATGTCTGTTACAACGTTTTGTATCAGGGGTTCAGCTGGATAGCCTATAGGTGTGTGCGTTCACCTTTGAGCTGTCTTAACCTGATTTGAATCTCGACCCAGCTATAAACTGTCACCCTGACATTTTGCATGCAGGGTAATGTATCAAAGTCCCTTTTATACACATTAAACCGGAAGATCCATTTGTCAGCACTTGCTGTTGGATGTTAAAGATTCCTTTCATGAAGAGTATTGCTGGCATCCCGAACAAGTTACAAACTCCCACCCAAGTTAATTTCAGTTGAAAGTTCGGCCTGGCTCACCTGGATTGTGAAAGACTTCAACGTTCCCTGGCTAACCCCAAAATAAGGTCGGAATGATTGAGGCTATTATAGTGGTAGTAGTAATGGTGGTGGTAGGTGGCTCGTGTGCAGTCACCTGGCTGCTGGTTGCGTCATTTATCAGTGGGTGCGTCTGCCGCTGATGCAATGCCTCTCTATAACCAGTTATCTGGTACTCATTTTGCCAACCTCAGAAAGATGACAGGCTGAGTCAACCCCACCTGGCTTTAATTCAATGGGATTCGAACTCAGGACCTTAGGATCCCAAGCCCACCACCCTAACCATTTGGCAAACACTAGGTGATGTAACAGTGGTAAGCCTGGTATTTTGGCAAAATTAACTATGGGTATGCGGGTGTCTTCTGATACCTTAGAAAGATGGATGCCCCTGCCTTGCATAACCCCAGGTCACCTGTGGTGACCTCGACTTGAGTTAGGGGGGAGTGGGAGGGAGGGGGGGGAGGTACAACCACTGTGAATATAGGCGTCCACAATAGTGTATACAACAACAACAACAACAACAACATGCATTTTAAGGCCATTTTCCCTGCTAGAGCGGGGGTTAGCCTTGTGGTCCCCATGACAATGTTCTCCATTTTGCCTGATTTTCTGCATCTCTCCTTGTTAACCCCCTTGCCCGCATTTCTTCTTCCACCATCTTTAGCCAAGTCTTTCTCGGTCTTCCCCGTCCTCTATTTCCTTCTACATTCATTTCCATCACTCTTCTCAACCAGTCACTTTCATCCTTCCTCAACACATGACCAAACCATCTCGACCTGTTCCTCTTCACAGCATCAATCACAGGCAATATTCCCATCATCTTTCGCAATTCATCATTTGTCTTCCTCTCTCTCAATGATGCTCCGCACATCCATCGAACCATTCGCATTTCCACCCTTTCCAGCCTTCGTTGCTGCTCTATGTTCATTACCCATGTCTCGCTCCCATAAATCATAACACTTCTCACACATGCAGCATACACCTTTCCCTTCAGCTTCAGCGACACTCTCCTCCTCATCAGCACGCCACTCAGTTCCCGAAACTTCTTCCATGCACATCTCACTCGAGCAACCGTTGCCGAGTCTGATCCACCTTCTCCATTCAGCATGTCTCCGAGGTAGCAAAATGTTTTCACACCTTCCAGCTTCACGCCGTCTCCAAGATCCAACTCAACATTTCCTCCATGTGCAGCTCCCTCTGTGCACACCTTACATTTGAATGGAGCTGCCACACTGGTTAATGACCCTCTCAGACCACTACATTTTTGATGAACCCACTCAGCGCACATTGTACATTGAATGGAGTTCACTCCGACACCCTTCCTACACACAGCACAGGGCCACTTCCCAGTTCTTTCCACCTCACCACATGCTTTACCACTTGCCATCACCTTCGTCTTTCCGATATTCACCTTCAGACCTTTTGTCTCCATACATTCCTTCCACTTGTTCATCTCGGACGGTGGATTAAATTTCATCACTGGACATCACTGGACGGAATAGTGTGTGAGGCATGTTTTTTGTGGAGTTCAACTGGAGCTTTCTGATGTAGAATGTGATAAACCAAAATGATCGTCATGATATCCCGAGTTGATTCGGCAAATTAACTACAAATAATCCAGAAGAATTCCCATATTTTAAATGCACACCATGTTAAGGTGTGTAGCGCAGCTTAATACTCATAGTCCTCCCATGGCATGGCATTCAAATTACCAAATAAATAACAAAATCAATAACATTGTAACAAAGCATATATTAATTAATCTTATTATAATAGAGCAAACGTATATGGTTTGGTATGTATGTATGTATGTATGTATGTATGTATGTATGTTTATATGTGACAAAATCGTCTTCTTCTTCTTCAAATAAAATTACCACCCTCTTAATTAACCCTCTTAATTGCGTGAAGACTGCTAAGACCCCTCAGACCTTTGACGACCCTTTAATTCCCCGAAGACCCTTCAGACCACCAAGACCCCCAAAGACCCAACATACCCTGAAGACCCCCAAAGACCCAAAATACCCTTCAAGGCCCTGAGGCTCAAAAAGACCCTGAATACCCAAAAACTCAAAACACCCCGAAGACCCAAAAGACCCTGAAGACCAAAAATACCCCGAAGACCCCAAAAGACCCCGAAGACCAAAAATACCCCGAAGACCCAAAAGACGCCGAAGACCAAAAATACCCCGAAGACCCAAAAGACCCCGCAGACCCAAAACCCTCTGAAGACACCAAAGGCCCTGAAGACCCAAAAACACCTCAAAGACCCAAAATACCCTTCAAGGCCCAGCGGATCCAAAAGACCCTGAAGACCAAATGGCCCTGAAGACCCAAAACACCATGAAGACCCAAAAGACATCGAAATGGTCAAAGATGCCTACCCCTCTGAAACGACGCGTTGTGAGGCGCCGTCACGCGACTTATGCTAGTATATTATTAGGATCATGTACATCCACGGTTCCTCATGAGCTGCAGATGAAAGACCTCGCTCGACATTGCGACCAAGGGGGCGGTGCTACACGTAGTGACGCCCCTACCTGAGGCTGTCGAGCAATCCGACACAAAGTTCGTCGAGATGCGAATCGAAGCCAAATTCGAAGTTTCTGAGGCGAGGATCCTACAAACCCCAATTAATACGTAGTTACGGCCATGGAAATCGAACCAAATGGCCGTTTCCTTTGCCTACCCTTGGAATACATCGAGGTGTATAATCACTAAAATATTGGAAACTTGAAATCAACTGAAAATGTTTTACACTTGTTTTTTTGGAATTGAGCGGTTGTTTACACTCCATTGCGGTGGAAGAAGAAGAAGAAGGAGAGGAAGAGGAGGAAGAAGAATAGCGGTGGAAGGAGAACATGGTTCCGTATTAGGATGACGACACGTCGGTGAAGAAGAAGATTACGTTTACGAAGCGTGCATGCGATCAAGAGTGAGGAGGAAGAAGTGTCACGTGGGTTCGTAAGTCGTGTCACGTGGGTTCATTCCTCGTGGTCGTGGGCGTGGTTAGACGACCCAGATCGAAGGAGTGAAGACTGAAGAGTGAAGAGTCGCCATTTTCTGCTAGTTGTTTGTGGGAAGTGGTCGGTTTGACATCAGCAATGGGAGACAAAGTCGACATGAAAGACGTTCAACTCCACGACGACGTGGACGTCGAAGCCGGGGAAAAGCAAGCCATGACGGGCGTTTACAACGGCCTAGACGTGCCCGGGGACGAGTCGGCGCAGCCTCCGTCGACCACAGCGGGACCCGGGACCGTGAGCCCGACACGATTCACGGGCCTCACCAAGGAGCAGCTGCTGAAACAGGCGAACGAGCCATTTTGGAAGCGGACCCGGTACGCGTTGCTGGCTCTGTTCTGGCTCGCCTGGCTCGCTATGCTGGTCGGCGCCATCATGATCATCGTGACCGCCCCGCGCTGCCAGGCTCCCCCGGAGCTCACCTGGTACGAGGAGACCGCCGTGTACCACGTCGACGTGCGCTCCTTCCTCGATTCGGATACCGACGGCGTTGGCGACTTCAAAGGTGTGTGGGGCTCGGTACTCGTGAATTACCCGGGGACCATTTCTTCATCGGGTCACGCACGTACCACGTGTCACGTGACCACCACTAAATAGATCTTGTTATGTGGGTGTTTTGTTTGTACGAAACATTATAAATGCTTGAAAGGAATTGTCTCAATTGGAGACTGGACTGAATCTGAGGGAAGATTGGGATTTGACGATCGGACGAGACCCGGGAAGAAGCGCGTCCATTGCGTGCACGGACATGTTTCCACACACTTCTCTGTGCTGCTGAGTCAGGCGAAACGATCCGATTGTTGCATCACGTGACTAGCGAGCTTGGCGTGCTCGCGATCCGATTGTTGCATCACGTGACTAGCTAGCTTGGCGTGCTCGCGATCCGATTGTTGCATCACCTGACTAGCTAGCTTGGCGTGCTCGCGATCCGATTGTTGCATCACGTGACTAGCTATCTTGGCGTGCTCGCGATCCGATTGTTGCATCACGTGACTAGCTAGCTTGGCGTGCTCGCGATCCGATTGTTGCATCACGTGACTAGCTAGCTTGGCGTGCTCGCGATCCGATTGTTGCATCACGTGACTAGCTAGCTTGGTGTGCTCATTCCGATTGTTGCATCACGTGACTAGCTAGGCGTGCTCGCGCTCCGATTGTTGCATCACGTGAGTAGCTAGCTTGGCGTGCTCGCGATCCGATTGTTGCATCACGTGACTAGCTAGCTTGGTGTGCTCATTCCGATTGTTGCATCACGTGACTAGCTAGGCGTGCGCGCGATCCGATTGTTGCATCACGTGACTAGCTTGGCGTGCTCATTCCGATTGTTGCATCACGTGACTAGCCAGCTTGGCGTGCTCGCGATCCGATTGTTGCATCACGTGACTAGCTAGCTTGGCGTGCTCGCGATCCAATTGTTGCATCACGTGACTAGCTAGCTTGGCGTGCTCGCGATCCGATTGTTGCATCACGTGACTCGCTAGCTTGGTGTGCTCATTCTGATTTTTGCATCACGTGACTAGCTACGTGTGCTCGCGCTCCGATTGTTACATCACCTGACTAGCTAGCTTGGCGTGCTCGCGATCCGATTGTTGCATCACGTGACGAGCTAGCTTGGCGTGCTCGCGATCCGATTGTTGCATCACGTGACTAGCTAGCTTGGCGTGCTCGCGATCCAATTGTTGCATCACGTGACTAGCTAGCTTGGCGTGCTGATCCGATTGTTGCATCACGTGACTCGCTAGCTTGGTGTGCTCGCGATCCGATTGTTGCATCACGTGACTCGCTAGCTTGGTGTGCTCATTCTGATTTTTGCATCACGTGACTAGCTACGTGTGATCGCGCTCCGATTGTTGCATCACGTGACTAGCTAGCTTGGTGTGCTCATTCCGATTGTTGCATCACGTGACTAGCTAGGCGTGCTCGCGATCCGATTGTTGCATCACGTGACTAGCTTGGCGTGCTCATTCCGATTGTTGCATCACGTGACTAGCTTGGCGTGCTCATTCCGATTGTTGCATCACGTGACTAGCTAGCTTGGTGTGCTCATTCCGATTGTTGCATCACGTGACTAGCCAGCTTGGCGTGCTCGCGATCCGATTGTTGCATCACGTGACTACCTAGCTTGGCGTGCTCATTCCGATTGTTACATCATGTGACTAGCTAGCTTGGCGTGCTCATTCCGATTGTTGCATCACGTGACTAGCTTGGCATGCTCGCGCTCCGATTGTTGCATCACGTGACTAGCTTGGCGTGCTCGCGATCCGATTGTTACATCACGTGACTAGCTAGCTTGGCGTGCTCATTCCAATTGTTACATCACGTGACTAGCTAGCTTGGTGTGCTCATTCCGATTGTTACATCACGTGACTAGCTAGCTTGGCGTGCTCGCGATCCGATTGTTGCATCACGTGACTAGCTAGCTTGGTGTGCTCGCGCTCCGATTGTTGCATCACGTGACTAGCTAGCTTGGCGTGCTCGCGATCCGATTGTTGCATCACGTGACTAGCTAGCTTGGCGTGCTCGCGATCCGATTGTTGCATCACGTGACTAGCCAGCTTGGCGTGCTCTCGCCCCGATTGTTGCGTCACGTGACTAGCTAGCTTGACGTGCTCGCGCTCCGATTGTTGCATCACGTGGGCGTGCTCACGCTCCGATTGTTGCATCACGTGACTAGCCAGCTTGGCGTGCTCTCGCCCCGATTGTTGCATCACGTGACTAGCTAGCTTGGCGTGCTCGCGATCCGATTGTTGCATCACGTGACTAGCTAGCTTGGCGTGCTCGCGATCCGATTGTTGCATCACGTGACTAGCCAGCTTGGCGTGCTCTCGCCCCGATTGTTGCGTCACGTGACTAGCTAGCTTGACGTGCTCGCGCTCCGATTGTTGCATCACGTGGGCGTGCTCACGCTCCGATTGTTGCATCACGTGACTAGCCAGCTTGGCGTGCTCTCGCCCCGATTGTTGCATCACGTGACTAGCTAGCTTGGCGTGCTCGCGATCCGATTGTTGCATCACGTGACTAGCCAGCTTGGCGTGCTCTCGCCCCGATTGTTGCATCACGTGACTAGCTAGCTTGACGTGCTCGTGCTCCGATTGTTGCATCACGTGGGCGTGCTCACGCTCCGATTGTTGCATCACGTGACTAGCCAGCTTGGCGTGCTCTCGCCCCGATTGTTGCGTCACGTGACTAGCTAGCTTGACGTGCTCGCGCTCCGATTGTTGCATCACGTGGGCGTGCTCACGCTCCGATTGTTGCATCACGTGACTAGCCAGCTAGGCGTGCTCGCGCTCCGATTGTTGCATCACGTGGCTCGGCGTGCACTCTACGAATCCGGATCAAACTGGTTTCCTTGCATTATTGATGTTCTAGCCTGCACACAGGCTCCCGGTCAACTAAACCCCATTGCACGTGGCGGCGGACGTGGCAAGGGGTCGTTTCATCACAGTGGCTGTATCCATGGTCCCAAGTCTAGCAATTATATGTATAGATATGTATATCTATATTATATTCTCAGTAGGTGATTCTGTGTCTGTGAAACGTCTGGCCGGGGGAGTGGCTACTCCCGGTCTGGGAGGGGCTTCAAAACAAATATCCACCATTTTGTTTCCTCGCATAGCTTTGAGGCCTCTTTTCTTAGGCCAGCGGTGTCTTGCTTTCTCTGTTTTATTTCAACTCTAATTCAATATCTCACTTCATGTTTCACAGTAGCTCACATGGTTTTAGACCAGGTTGAAAAAAAAACAAAAACGGGAAGAAAATCAGATGAAAGTTTCCGTTTATAGAACACAATGAATTTTCAAAGGCCTATAACATAGAAGGCCATTGACACTATCTCAAGCCTTTATCACCACACTAACTCACCATCTGGTTTCATTTTTGTCGATGGTTTCAGACTCGGTGTCAGCAATAATTGAGAAAATTCACGCACACACGGGAAATCGCCGAGACATTTTAGAAATTTAATTTGTGGCACGGTCTGTCATACACCGCCTAAAATAACAGACAGGAAAATGCCGAGACATATTAAAAATTTGTGGTGGACTTTTCCATTTTGATGACAGTAGTCACGATGAAATATTTAATTCATACGTCATCACAATAATGTGGGGAGGGGCACAGCTTCGTTCACGTATCGCCACAGATGGGAAATTGCCGACAGATATTTCTTCGTTCTAATTTCATTCATCATTATACGGAAGTAGAGGTAATCCTGTTTAAACACACCATTCATTCCATCGTTTTTTTTTGTTTTTTTTTTGCATGAGTTTTCAAGGCTGAATCGTGTTCTCACAGCCAGGATTGATAAACGAACTCCATTTCACGTGTGCATGGACATGTAATTCACAAGTGTAAAATAAATAAACAGACAGGAGATTGCAGAGATATTTTTTCGTTCTTATTTTATATGTTATGTCCATTAACACTTTAAATAAGTTTATTTGAAATCTTTAATTTATAAAAATGTCATTTTGTATGCTGTAACTAAAAGAGTAAGTTTGGTTTTCATGGGACACAAAGTGCAATGTTATGTTCTTATACACCGCACAAAAGACTTTTTTTTCCAAGGGGCTGGACTTTTTTCCCCATTTGAGCTGTATTCTTTATATTAGTCAGGTTCACGATGTCAATAAATTATATTTCGTTCAAAATCATGGTAGATTAGCAAACCTATACATTTTTGGAAAGGTTATAGCATAAGGAAACTAAAAATCAATGTTTACATTTGGAGAGATACCTGTATGGCGGCCATTTTGGGTTTTCAAAATGGCCACTAAAATACATATTTTGTTCTATTTCTGCCTCTAATTACCCTAAAAACTTTTTAAAATATACTAAACCTATATTTTCAGGGACAAGGAATCCAATGAAAGTATCAAATTAGTGCTATGGGGAATGGTAAGCCACGAATCAAAGGTTTTGAATTGCAAAATACTGTCTTTATATTCGCGATAAGTTGCATAATCAAATACATGTTATCATTTTGTACAGGCAGTTAATAACATCAAAATGTGTCACAATAATTCATATCACCAAACATACACAGGCAGTCAGCAAAATCATATATACACATGCAGTCAGTATAACTTCACATCTACACAGGCAGTCAATGACAAAATATACACAGGCAGTCAATGGCATCAAACATACACGATTACAGAATATGCCATTTAGAGTTCGTCATCACTGTCCTGTGTGTCGTATCCGACAAGACAATATAGTCCGCATCGTTTTCACAGTCCGTTCCACACAAGCAAAGGTCGGTCAAATTGATTGGCAAATCGAATTGGTCGAATGGTCGATCGAATCGAATTCGATGAATCGAATTGGTCGAATTGGTCGATTGGTCGAATCCAATTGGTCGGAATTGGCAAATGTAAACATTGATTTTCAGATTTTCCATGTAATAACGTTTCCAAAAATGTGTAGGTTTGCTAATCTACCATGATTTTGAACGAAAAAACAGTGAACCTGACTATATCGTCGGAATGCTTCATTCTTTCGACGTACGTAGTCACAATAAAAAGTTACAATTCGGTACTCTGCACGTGGGGAGAAGGGCGGAGCATCTTTTACGTGTCGCCACTCGCGTTTGTAAATGCTCTAAATGATGAGAGAACAGAAATAGACTGCCAATGAACGTTACACAGACTTGCACGGGATACTGAGCAACAAAGACATTGCAAGGTAATGTGTGCTCAGCAAACATGCAAGAGCTGCTGCAATGAATCTGGATGAAGTATTGGATAATGTGTGTGTCTGAATAAGAGAGACACAGAATTGTGAGGAACAGAAATGAAAAAACTGTGTGTGTGTGTGTGTGTGACCCACTCACCCCCCCCCCCCCCCCCCACGTGTGTGTGATCCACTCCCCAGTGTGTGTCTGTGTGAATAAGAGAGGCACAGAATTGTGAGGAACAGAAATGAAAAAACGACGTGTGTGTGACTGAGTGCCTGAGACCCACTCCCCTGTGGATGATCCGCTCCCTGGTGCAGTGTGCGTGATGGGGCGGGGAGGGAGAGGATTTGAGCTCTTGAAGTCACATTTTACATGAGATGTAATCACACATTTCAAACTATTTGCCATGTGCGCACACATGCATTCACATGTTATCAGATGTAAATACATTGTGTAGATTACTTTATTTGTGGATCTGATAAATTGGAGGACCCATTTTGTGAAACTGAATGTGCAGGTGCAACATCTAACTCAATATGTCAATGTCACACACGTCGATGCCCGTGGGATTCCCACTGGTGACCCCACTAGTATGTATGTATGTATATGGAGTGTGGGTTATTTTGTCCATCGTAGCATTTGTCGCCTTGTTTCTCTTCATGCTGTGAAGTGGAACAGGTCGAGATGGTTTGGTCATGTGTTGAGGAAGGATGAAAGTGACGAGTTGAGAAGGGTGATGGAAATGAATGTAGAAGGAAGTAGAGGACGGGGAAGACCGAGAAAGACTTGGCTAAAGATGGTGGAAGAAGAAATGCGGGCAAGGGGGTTAACAAGGAGAGATGCAGAAAATAGGGCAAAATGGAGAAGATTGTCATGGGGACCGCAAGGCTAACCCCCGCTCTAGCAGGGAACATGGCCTTAAAATGCATGTTGTTGTTGTAGCATTTATAGCCTTGGTCCCCACTATGATGTAAGCACTGGGCTATGATTCCCTGATTTGAACTCGTGCCCGGCTGGCATGACACCCAGCCGCTGAGTGGGGACCGGCCACCAAAGGGGTCACCACCGGGTTTGTGATGGTGAAACTGACCATCCTTGTTTTCCACTTCGGTAGAGTTTACATACCAAGCCTGTGTTGTGCAAGGATGTTGAGTTTGGAAAAGTTATTTATTTATTTAAATCACTTAACTATTGACCACAACATGTCAGTGATTTGCGAAAGTGAACAGATGTTTTTTTTTTACACCTACACCACCAAAGGTGGATGGAGGTTATGTTTTCACCCATGTCTGTCTGTCTGCTTGTTCGTTTGTTTGTCTGTTTGTGAACAAAATATCTCAAAGTTGTGGATGGATTTGGACGAAACTTGGTGGACCGGTTGGGTGTTTGACAAGGAGGAATTGATTCGATGTTGAAGATCTGAATATGGATTTGGATATGCGGATTATTTAATTTTTGAAGTGATTCTTCACCATTGGGAGATAGGGCCAAAACGATACATATCAGGATATCTCAAAGTTATGGATGGATTTGGACGAAACTTGTTGGACAGGATGTTTGTGTGACAAGGAAAAGTCGATTCAATTCTGGTGAAGATCCAGATCCGGATTCAGCTAGTATAATTTTTTAAGTGATTCTTCACCATTGAGTGATATGGCCAAATCAGGCGGAGGTTGCTCTCTACTAAGTGCCGTTCTAGTTAAGCTCTGGATTTGGTGCTTGCTTTGCTCGTTGGTGCCAGAACCAACTTGAATTAGAGCGATGAAACGGGTATTAAAGAAAATTTATTAGATTAATGAAGGATAGGTAACAATTACATAACAGTCAATAACAAAGAAATAGCAAAGTAAATAGTAAAATTCAAGAAAGGTAACACTAGAAAGGCACCTGGTTACGAGCATACCTCCACCAGGCTGAACAGTTTACGGTTTGTATCTCACCGAGTGAGATCTGGATTCGGACCTGAACCAAAATCGAATCGATTCATCCTTGTCAAACACCCAACCTCCACCAAATTTTGTCCGAATCAGTCCAACTTTTTGAGAAATCCTGTTCACAGACAAACGGTTCGGGTTGAAAACGTAACCTTCGGTGGCGGATGTAATAACTATGTAACCTCATTTTTAAGATCCATTTGTATCGTCGTTAACACAGTGGTCCTGGTGTCTTGCACACCCCATTGTATTTAATTATCTTATCCTATACATCTGCACTATTTATGATTTTGTTAGCAAAGTACAAGACATATGGGCCATGCTGAACTGTGGATTATTCCCTCCCTTTTTGTAAAAATAAATAAATAAATATTTAAACACCTTAAAAACAAATCATGGGTGTGATTCTGGTCCTGAGTATAAATGTATTTGTTGTTGTTTTTGTGGGTGTAAATGATGTGACCTCGTATCGTGTGGCAACGTAACGTCAGCCGGTCGATCCAAAGGAGATCTGAAGCGTGTCCGTTTTGTGACCTTTTCTCCGCAGGTTTGCTCAGCAAGTTGGAGTACGTGAAGCAGCTACAGGTGCACGCCCTGCTGTTGAGTCCCGTTCACAGCACCGAGCTCGACGATGCAGACAGGACGTACTTCGGGACAGTCGACGGTGATGTTGGAAGCATGGAAGACTTTGGGGATGTGCTCGCAGGTGCTACCAACAAAGGTGAGGTCCTCTGTGGTCATGCTTTCACAAGCCTCAAGAGTATATTGATCCACAAACACCTAAGCCCCCTGCCAAGTGGATGTTCCTTTCAGGGTTTTGTTTTCTCCGACCTGCAGAATCAACTTCCTGAGTGTGATCTCATTCTTCTCTCCAGGGTGTAAAGATGGCTGTTCACCTCCTCAGGTCACCCCTCTCCCCCTTCCACCCACACACGCCCATGATCTTTGTACCGTAATTCACGATCCCAGGCCCATCCCTTCATTTCCACGTTATTGTTTCTTCCCTTTCTCTTTCCACCCACCTTTCCGTTTATTTGTTCCGTTGCCCTTTAATCTTCATTTTATTTAATATTCTGCTTCCTGTTCTTGCAGCTTGTGCTTGTGGTGCTTGTACTTGTGTCCAGCTTTTCACTTTTGTCTCTCTTGCACTGCGTTCTCGGTCTGCGTTCTCGGTCTTCCATGAGCTTTGACTGCGTATCCAAAACCCCCCAAGCCTGGATACAAATGTGTTACCTTCCACAACAGGTGCTGTCTTTCTCTCACAACCAGTGTTGATGACCCCCCTCCCTTATTTAATGTCTAGCATGTGGAAAGACTGCTGGAATATCCTGTCCACATGTGCCAATCATCAGGTCTGCTTTTGCCAATTGAATACCATTACAGATCGTTGGTTCTGGTCCATCGTGTGCGTCTGTTTTGGAATTTCCTGCTCTCGTTTGTTATTTGCTTAAAGAAATACCTCTGTGCCTCCGCAGCAAAGACTAGAGGTGCTGTTTTCGGGTTTTGTGTCCGTGCGTCCGATTAAAGGGTTGATCATCGTCTATAGTGTGGATTGATACAAAGATGAACTGATGAAACCCTTGGTTCAACAAATCAAAGGTCATGTGCCTTAATTTTACAAACCACAACTCTAATTGAATGCATCTGATGTCTCGATCTACATTTTCTGTCTGTCTCTGTCTCTTTGTCTGTGTGTGTCTGTCTCTGTAGATCTGTGTGTACATTTGTGTGGAACTCTATTTTCTAGTTTAAGAAAGATATGTTATAAAAACAATATTTGGGCACAGATAACTATTATGATTTTTTTTTTTTAATGACAAGGCCGTGCAAGTGAATATATAACTATTGTACATGAGTGCACGCGCTCTTGATAGAGGCAACGGTGGTTGTCATGTGCTCTACGGACGTAAAATGCCCATCGAGTCCCACGTTTAAGGTTGCCAACGCAGTCTGTATTCGGGTCGTCTGGTGATTATTTGGGATTTGAAGAACGTTTCTTCTTCCCCACAATGATGTCAGCACTGGGCTCTGATTGACTCGTGACGTGCATTTGTGCCTGGCCGGTGTGACACCCGACCACTGAGTGGGGGAGGAGCGACCGTTGATTGATGGAAAACGGCATTATTGCATTTGTCAGGTCGGCTAATGTTTTTGCCATACACGTGTGTGTGTAGTATTTGTGGTTGAGGTATTTTTGTTTTTGCAGACATCAACATTATCTTGGATCTCACGCAGAACTACAAGTCGTCTGGAACCAAGTGGCTTCCTGGCAGCAGGAATTTGGAAAATGACGTGGCGGTGAATAGTGCGGATTGGCACATTTTGTTTTTTTGATCTGCTCTGTGCACGGAATAGCTCATTGGCTGGAAATGAGATATGGTGTTTATGGATTTGACATTTGGTGCATGTTTTTCAGGTGGCGATGGAATTCTGGATGGGTAAAGGTGTGTATGGTTTTCTAATCACACACCTTGAAGATTTTAACTCCACAGAGGTATGGCACCACCTCCCCATGAACATCAATCGATCGGGAATTTTTGGGCTGAAAGTTTGGGGCTGACCTTTGCACTACTCTTAATATTTCTGATGGGTGAACCTTTTCAATCCGAGTGATTTCTGTCGTACTGCATTCAGATGGCGAAAGAAATGCTGAGCTTGTGGCACAACAAGACGAAGGATTACGCCTCGGGCCAAAAACAGAGGTTTGTAACCGCTTTTTGGAATTCAGCCTTCAGCTTGTTTCTCCATTCGAGTCCAACCTTGATGCTCACCTCCTTGCCTTCATCACTGCCCTCTTGCATGTCACACGCACACACACACCTGCACACGCCTGCACACACACACACCGTTTAGCGCTCATGATGCGGTCCTGGAAAAAAGCACAAATTGAAAAATGCTTTAAAAGGGGTTATTTTACCCTTGTTTATATAGCACAGCCACGTTTCCAGAAATGATGCAACCAGCAGCCACAGACTGCATACGAAACAACACAAGTATTAACAAAAAAAATGAAAAATTGCCTTCACTCCTACTATTGTACATGAGTGCATGTGCTCTTGATTAGAGGCAACGAAGGTTGTCATGTGGTCTACGGACGTAAAATGCCCATCGAGTCCCACGTTTAAGGTTGCCAACGCAGTCTGTATTCGGGTCGTCTGGTGATTATTTCGGATTTGAAGAACGTTTCTTCTTCCCCACAATGATGTCAGCACTGGGCTCTGATTGACTCGTGACGTGCAATTGTGCCTGGCCGGTGTGACACCCGACCACTGAGTGGGGGAGGAGAGACCGTTGATTGATGGAAAACGGCATTATTGCATTTGTCAGGTCGGCTAATATTTTTTGCCATACACGTGTGTGTGTAGTATTTGTGGTTGAGGTATTTGGTATGCTCCTACTCCTCCAATATGGCAGAGGTGGGAGCAGCTACTGCTGGGAGTTGGGCAAAAGTGGTCGGTCGACTGGGCAGATGCTTTTGTCTTGGCTGCATTGTTAATAATGGTTCTAATGGGGTTGACGTAGCCTTAACACTTACATTTTCACGTCCAAAGCGATACTTTTCCTTGACACTTTTGGCACGTTTCCAGCATTAACACTTTCAGGCCTTTTTCCAAACATGCTCTGACAAAAATGCTCACAAAACAGACCAAATGTGGCAGAATGAGAGTGACCAAGGTGGAGTAAACAGCACTGATTGGCTCAGAGAGTGTGTATCCAAACAATGGTGGTAGGTGCGTTTACTCAGTGAGCGCTGTTATGGGTTTAATGTTTGTTTTTTTTGTTTGTTTTTTTAGAAAGACTTTCTTTTAATCTTCATTCTACGGGGTAGCGCTAACCAAGCTAATAGTGTATACACAAATTCAATTTTATCGTACAGGATGTCGGTCTCGGTTTGTGGGCTTTAATGAATGGAGTCTTGGCACTTCATGTAAAGATGCAGTTATTGTCAGTAACTTTGATCTTTGTTTTATCACTGGGATTTCAACAAGAGATGGCTGTCAGAGAAAAATAAATGAGAAAGACTTACAATCTGAGAATTAAAAAAATATTTTGCCATCAAAGCTCTCCCCTTTCCCAATAAAGGTGGTGAATGGGGGATTTTGCCTCAACTATTGGTATTTCATTCAAAAAAATATTCTCAGAAACCGCCAGACATCCAGACCAAACTCGCCACGAGGCATTTCATCTCAAATTCAGGTAATTTATTTTCAAAAAATATTCTCAAACCGTGGGGAAAATAACCATCAGTCCCCCATTGTTGTTTATTTTATTACCTCCATCACCGAAGGTGGGCAGACATTATGATTTCAACCCTGTCTGTCTCACTTTACACTATATCAAAAAATTATGGCCGGATTCAGACAAAACTTGGTGGACAGGTTTGGGTGTGTGACAAGGACCAATTTATTCAATTTTTATGGAAATCTGGACCGGGTTTTTTTTTTTTTGGTGATGTTTCACCATTGAGTGACAATGCTAAAACGATATAAGGTATAGCATGATATCTCAAAATATTGTGGCTGGATTCAGACAAAACTTGGTGGACAGGTTTGGGTGTGACGAGGACCAATTTTGATGGAAATCTTGACCGGCTTTTTTTTTTTTTTTTTTTTTGTGATGTTTCACCATTGAGTGACAATGCTAAAACGATATTACGGTATAGCATATCTCAAAAAATTGTGGCCGGATTCAGACAAAACCTGGTGGATGAGTTGGGTCGATCACAAAAACAAGCTGATTATAATTAGGTTCAGGTTCGGATCCAGATCCAGCCTATCGGTGGAATACAAGACTTGAACTGTTCAGCCTGGCAGAGGTATGTGCTCTACTGAGGCCGCTCTAAATTTTTTTTAAATGCAGTAAAAGGAGGAACAAAACCAAACTAGTAACAAAGAGCAGTCAGAGTTTGCAGATCCTCGCCAGGACATGTTTGTGTGGTTTACTTTTTGTGGTGTTTATTAGCTGCTGTGTTTGTGTGGTTTATTGACGGTGTAGATTTATGTTCAGCCCAACCACCTGACCGATGACGTCATCAATTTAATTCTCCCACAATTTTTGTGTAGATCATCCTCAAATTTCAAACTGATCGGATCAAGCGTTCTACTTGTCTAATTGTGATGTCATCATGAATATGTTCCCCACTTGGCAGTGAGCCATGTTTCAATCTTTTCTATGGAGGGGTTTCGGAGAAAGAGGTGCAACGTTTTTCGTTTTTTCCAAGATGGTGCCCATAACACTTGGCCTATGATGTCATAATTATCATTAAAAAAAGAATCGACAGGGGGTTCTCCTATGGTGAATCGGACCAATGGAACCACCTTTAGAAGCCATTTTTCCCTGCAGAGCAGGGGTTGGCCGTTTTCAGGCACCGTGGTCCCCTTTTTGAAGCATGTTTTATGGCCGGATGCCCTTCCTGCCGCCAACCCTGTTAGTCGCCTTTTGCGGCACACAGGGAATTACCAGTGTGAACAGGTACTCAATTTGCCTATCTCGGAAGGATCGGAACCTCGGAACTCAGCCTCGGAAGGCTGAGTCAACCCCCCTGGTGTTAATTCAACGATCGACCGGGATTCCAACCCAGGATCCCAAGCTGGCTGATTCGGACCAATGGTTGCAGGGAAAAGCATACTCACATTCTGTGCAGACAAACGGACCCAAATGCAATACCTTCTCGTCTGGTGAGGGTAATAAAATTCAGTTGTAGTTTTTGGAAATAAATATTTCGTGATCCTGAAGATTTTTCAGGTTATTCGCATGTAATTGTGGTGAAAGGTGAAGTGAATGCCAAAGGTAGTTTAAAATTGCTGCAACGCAACCACCATATGTCGTAAATTAAGGTAGCAATATATAAATAAATAAACGATTCTAAAGACATGGCCGAGAGTGCATTGCTTTAATGGCCGAAACATTGACACAGCTGAACTTGTTACATTTTCTCAAAACCAAATTCTGTATAATGGTGCATGAAAGGTACACCTGTTTGGTTTAATCACGCAGAGTGCTGATGGTGAGCTCCGCTGACGGCACGCTCGCAGACGAGATGGTTCGCGAAGGCCTGGCTGATATGGCAATCCCTCGAGATTTAACACAAGCCCTAAAAGCCTCCGGCAATATTGGTCCAGGCCTCCTGACTGACGTGCTGCAGAACCTGGTACCTCACGGTGATTCTGGACTTCGGGGATGGCTGGTAAGAAAGTGTCGTACTCGTTTGAATTTCACTTGGTGTTGAATGGAAATACTGGATGCCCTGACCTTTGCTTGAATAACATGCTGAATTACCTGGCCTTGTGATAGATTGGTGGACCTGGGTATGGTCACCTGGCTTCTGTTGTGCCAGACCACCTGAGTGGTGTTTTGAGCATTTTCCTACTGACGCTACCCGGCACACCATTCATCAGCTACGGTGATGAGATTGGCCTGCAGGAGATTGAGGTAAAGTGGTGATTGGAAGGGTCTGAGTGAACAGCTCAAGCGTTAAATAAATTGCTCACGCTCATAAAGGCTCACTGCTTTGGTGGATATTGTTTTCTGGCAGAATGTCACGTGGTCGGATGTAGGCATGGCCATGCAATGGTCCAACTCGGAAAATGCCGGCTTCACCAATGGAAAAAGCGGAATTCCAGTGAACCCTGAGTACGCCACTCGGAATGTGCAGGTACGTGGATCAAGTGACGCTCTTAACTTTAACGCAAATGTTTGTGCAGACCTTGTCCTGGGTATGCGATAGGCAACCCAAGGTGTGGTACTGTAAGACATCACATGATTGCCTTGAAACCCTTCCTAAAAAACATTTCCTTCCACAGCGCTTCAGTGGCCTGAAATCGAACTCTTCACTGCTCATGTACCAGAAGTTAAACAAACTCAAGTGGAACGACTGGTCTGTGAAGTATGGTAACCTAACCATTGTGAAAGACACCAGCATGCTGCTGTCCTACAAGCTTGTGTGGGATCGGAGTCCTCGCTTCCTCGTCTGTCTCAACTTTGGTGACATGCCCTCACGTTACAACATGGTTGGTTTCGACATGGATTTGCCTGAGACTGCTGTCGTGGTGACGGGCACGCACGAGCTTGCAGGGAAGAATATCCTCCTCACAGAGCTTGACTTGGGGCCTTACGAAGGTCTTGTACTGAAGTATAAATTTGAGGAGTAATTGTCGTTTCCACTTCTATCTTTCATCTCTTTATTTTTTGGCAGTGGCAAGAGATCATTAGTGCACATCGGCTTGAACCCCCAACGATCGCAAAAACTTTACAAAACAGGTGGTTGAATGGCTCGTAAAAAAAAAAAAAAATTTTGGGAGAGTATAAACTATAAACGATTCCAAAGGTGGAAAATGGTAGCTGTTTATGCTAAGTATCTCCCATCATCCAATTTTTTTTTTTTTTTTTTTTTAACAGTCATTTTTCCCAAGATATTTGGGATTTTTTTTCCCTCCCCAATGAATTGCTTTTGAAAATTTATTGTCTTGATTTGCCATTCTGCAAGAGCTTGCAAATAACATTTTGCTCTTTGAAATCGTCTTGATATTTAAAAAAAATAAACAGAACATTCTTCCCTGTGGTCCGCGTTTGATGCTTGCTCGTACGTTTGCTTCGCTCGAGATCTCGCCCCGGTAAACGGCAGCTTTCGGGAGAAGTAATACCGTTGTCAGATCAGACCGAGTTCGCGCCATAGGAAAGCCAGCTGCTTGGAAAGCTATAGCCACATGGAAGAAAAAACAGTTTTTATCTCCTGCACCTCTATCAATGAACAGACCAAACAAGCCTGATTTAAACGTTACATCACAAAAAGCAATGTTTGTCGAACCTTACCTGTTCCAAATATTGCTCTCCATCGACTGGTCCGCAGTGGCCTCCCGACTGAACATCCACTATGACTGAAGAGAAGTGTGACTGTCCTGTAAAAATGGGAAATGGGCATCCATGGTTTCTTTCTGAAGGCTGTCATGTGATTTTCATAAATGACAATGTACCATATTTACCTCCGCCACCAAAGGTGGATGGAGGGTATGTTTTCACCCCTGTCTGTCTGTCTGTCTCTATCTATGAACAAGATATATCAAAAATTTGTGGACAGATTCGGACGAAATGTGGCAGAGAGGTAGCGTATGTGACAAGGACGAAATTATTACATTTTGGTGAAGATTCGGATCCGGCTAGTAGAATTTTTAAGCGATTCTTCACCATTGAGAAATCGGGTGAAAAACGATCCAACATATTTTAAAAAGTTATGGACGGGTTATGATTAAACATGGACGAGTTGGTTTGGTGAAAAGAACAAGCCGATTAGATTTTGGTTCAGGTCTGAATCCAGATCCGGCCTATCTGTGGGATACTAAACAAACTGTTCAGCCTGACGGAGGTATGCGCTCTACTGAGTGCCGTTCTAGTTCTTAGAGCATTGGTGCTACTGAAGCAGTCTCTGAGGATTATTCTAATAATAATAATAATAATTCATTTATTTTGTATAGCGCTTTTCAAGAAGCCCAAAGGCGCTTTGACAGAGTGCAAAACATAATGCATAACAATACATGAAAACAACAATTGCAAAAAGACAAGAATCAATAGGGAAATATTTAAAGCAAAAGGAGGGAGAAGGAGAAGAGATAGTCAGGGGTTAAATGCTGTGGGTTGAATGTTGAATGCAGTGTTGAACAGGTGGGTCTTTCGTGATGTTTTGAATGTGGTGAGTGAGGAGGAGTCTCTGATGGTGAGCAGCGATGGAGAAGGCCCTGTCCCCCCAGGATCTGAATTTGGTCCGGATGGGGGGGGGGTCAGGAGGTTGGTACCAGCAGAGCGGAGGTTGCGGGTGGGAGTGTGTGTGGAGAGGTCAGCCAGGTAGGATGGGGCCAGGTTATGGAGGGCTTTGTAGGTCAAGAGAAGGATTTTGTACTGGATTCTCTGGGGGATGGGGAGCCAGTGAAGCTTGTAAAGGACGGGGGTGATGTGGTCACGGGTCCGGGAATGGGTGAGTAGACGGGCAGCGGAGTTCTGAATGTATTGGAGTTTATTGGTGATTGTTGAGGGTGAACCATAGAGGAGGCTATTGCAGTAGTCCAGACGGGAGGTGATGAAGGCGTGGATGAGGGTTTCTGCAGCTGTGGAGGAGAGGGATGGACGGAGACGGGCAATGTTTTTCAGGTGAAAGAAGGCTGACTTTGTGATCTGTTTAGTGTATTTGTCGAAGGAGAGGGTTTGGTCAAAGATGACGCCAAGATTCCGGATGTGAGGGGAGGTGGATACTGGGATACCGTCGATGTTGAGGGCAAAGTTATGGGTGGATTTTGTGAGTGTTTTTGGGCCAATGATGATTATTTCAGATTTATCACAGTTAAGTTTGAGGAAGTTAATTTGAAGCCAGGATTTTATTTCAGTGATGCAGTTTGTCAGGATAGAGTGGGTGTCGGTGGAGACGGACTTGGTGGAGATGAAAAGCTGGATGTCATCGGCGAAGCAGTGGAATTGGAGACCATGACGGCGGATTAAGTGACCGAGGTGGGGACAGGTAAAGGATGAAGAGGAGGGGGCCAAGAACTGAACCTTGGGGGAGGGGAACAGTGGGGGATTTGCAGTTATTGATGGAGATGAACTGGCGTCTGTCAGAGAGGTATGATTTAATCCAAGAGAGGGCAGTGCCGGTAACGTTAAAGGTGGATTCAAGTCGGGTGAGGAGGATGGTGTGATCGATGGTGTCAAAGGCGGCGCTGTGGTCGAGGAGGACGAGAATGTTGAGGTTGTCAGAGGAGAGGAGAAGGTCGTTGGTGATTTTGAGGAGAGCAGTTTCAGTACTGTGGTTGGAGCAGAAGCCGGATTGGAATGTTTCATGCAGGTTATTGGCAGAGAGGTGATGTTTGAGTTGAGCGGCTACAGCGCGTTCCAAAACTTTTGACAGAAAGGGTAGGTTGGAGATGGGTCTGAAGTTGTTTAGGGTGTCAGGGTTTAGACCAGGTTTTTTTAGAATGGGGGTAACAGCAGAAATTTTGAGGGAAGGTGGGACGATGCCTGCAGACAGGGAGGAGTTTATTGTTGCAATGATAAGTGGAGAGAGAGCAGGGAGGGAGGCCTTGACAAAGCTGGAGGGGATGGGGTCAAGAGTGCAGGTGGCAGTTTTCATTCCTATGAGGAGTTCAGAGAGGTCAGTAGGGGAGATTGGGGAGAATTGAGACAGGGGATGGCAGGATAAGGGGGGCAGGTGGTTGGAGGGGGGCGGGTGTGGCGGTGGTCAAGCTGTTGTAGATGTCAATTTTGCGTTGGAAGAAAGAGAGGAAGGAGATGCAGTTGTCTACTGTGAATGACTGGGTGGTGGTGTTCAGGGGGCGGAGGAGTTTGTTTATTGTCGAGAAGAGTGCTTTTGGGTTTCCGGAGCCAGAGTGGATAATTTGAGAGTAGTAGGCTGAGCGGCCGTGGGAGAGGGCATCTTTGTAGTGTTGTAGGTGGTCCTTGTAGGCTTGGGAGTGAACTGTGAGACCTGTTTTATTGCGGAGTCTTTCAAGTTGGCGAGCACGAGTTTTCATCAGGTGGAGTTCAGGGGTAAACCAGGGAGCAGAATGGGTGAAAGAAACCGTTTTGGTTTTTACAGGCACAAGCTTGTCAAGGCAGGAGGAGAGAGTGTGGTTGTAGTAGTCAGTGAGGTCAGAAGGGGTGTGGAGGTCAACGAAGGGAGAAGTGGACATTTTTTCAGAGAGGGTGGATGAGAATGAGGTAGGTGAAAGAGCGTTTAGCTTACGGAAGTTGATAGTGCGATAATGTCTTGGTGTTGGGGTGGGGATGTTGATGGTTAGTGATGGCTAAGTGGTCAGAGAGGGTGAGGTCGGAGACAGAGAGATGGTGCAAAATTAATCCAGTGGAGCAGACAAGGTCCAAAATGTGACCACGGATATGGGTAGGAAAGTCGACATGTTGAGTGAGGTTAAAGCAGGTGAGTAAATCAGTGAAGTCAGTGGTTATTGTGGAGTCAGTGGAGTCCATGTGGATATTGAAATCACCAAGGAGGAGGATTGAGGGGGAGAGGGAACATAGCTGGGTCAGAAAGTAGGAGAAGTCAGACAGGAATGATGGGTGTGGTTTGGGAGGGCGGTAGACGACAGCCATGACTGACTGCATGCGACCAGAGAGCTTAAAAGCCAGGTGTTCAAATGATGAGGATGAGGCGATGGGGATGAGGCTGGTCCTGATGTCTTGACGGTGGATAACGGCAATTCCACCACCTCGGCCCTCCGAGCGTGGTTTATTGACGTAGGAATATCCATTGGGTGTGGTGAGGTTGAGTGTGTAGTTGTCCAGAGGTTGTTGCCAGGTTTCGGTGAGACAGAGAAAGTCCAGTTTGTTATCCAGGATGTATTCGTTCAGGATGAGGCATTTGTTGTTGAGGGACCGGGTGTTGAACAGGGTGAGCTTGATGTTGTTTTGAACAGCAGGGATGAATTCAGGTGATTTAGCCAGGGTTCGTAGGCAGGAGGTGCGATCGTGTGCGTTGCTGTGACCAGGTGCGCTGGGACGAAGAGTGAGAGTGCGCTGAGCCGACCAGAGGACGGGGATGGAGTTACCTGATTGCAAATATACAAACTTACGACCGGAGCCACGGTGAATGTACCTGGGTCGTCGGAGGAGTCCATTTGATTTGATGGCAGAGATGCATGATGGGGTGGAGCGGGTATTGAGCAGAAGGAGCCTTGCGGCGGAGTACCGCAGAGCCATGCCAGGCAGGAGCGGAGAGACGAGCACGAGGCCAAGGTTGAGGAGGTGAAACAATGGTCCCTAGTTGAAACATGGTTTGAAACAAATTGAAATTGAAACAATGGTTCTAGATGGTTTTCCATTGCCATTACCTTCCCTGTAGGACTAGGTAAGCAGCACACAGTGATTACTCCATGTGTGAAGCGAAAAGAGGGGTTAAAAGCAATTGGGTCACTGTCTGCAGACGTTGGTCTATGATCGAGGAACTATCTGATTTCATTTGAATTTTATATTTTGAAGATTGGAACACAAACCTGCAGTTTAGCAGTGATTTTGCTCTGAATTGGGCAAATTGTACGGAATTTCATTGTACGGAAATCGATCAAAATTGAAAGACTGGAAAGGGTGGAAATGCGAATGGTTCGGTGGATGTGCGGAGTATCGTTGAGAGAGAGGAAGACAAATGATGAATTGCGAAAGATGATGGGAATAGAGCCTGTGATTGATGCTGTGAAGAGGAACAGGTTGAGATGGTTTGGTCATGTGTTGAGGAAGGATGAAAGTGACTGGTTGAGAAGAGTGATGGAAATGAATGTGGAAGGAAGAAGAAGACGGGGAAGACCGAGAAAGACTGCTAAAGATGGTGGAAGAAGAAATGCGGGCAAGGGGGTTAACAAGGAGAGATGCAGAAAATAGGGCAAAATGGAGAAGATTGTCATGGGGACCGCAAGGCTAACCCCCACTCTAGCAGGGAACATGGCCTTAAAATGCTTGTTGTTGTTTGTACGGAATCTCATTCAGATTGTGCATGCGGAGGAGTAAGGTAATTTTTTTTTTGTCTGCTTGCATTTCTGGCAGGCATACAATTGAAAATCATTCCCGATAGGAAACTTTGGCCGTGGCATAAATCATCCTTGAGGAAAGATTTTGAGGATTTCCTCAAGTTTCCCCGATATCCTAAATTTGGGGATCGTTGCAGATTCGCAGTCCTTGTTTTTCCTTTAAAACGTTTCTTGAACTCAAGGGAGCCCCCTTCCCCCTCCCCCGTCCTTAAACACCAACTTCTGGCTTTCAAAATGGCGCTCTTCATGGAAATTGGTCACGAAGAGGACGATCATCGTGAACGCCAAAGGCTGGCAGAACAATACTTCCGCAATTGAGGAATGATTGTACATTGCGGAACACGCTCTGAGCGACGGCACAGTGACGTGGATAACATTTCCACTCTTTCATGACATCCAGAATATTTGGCTTGTTGTTTGGCACCCATATTTCACTTTCATAAGTTTGCACTTTCATCATTCTCAGTTTCCAAACATTTACTGCACAAACTAACGCATTTGCAATGAAATGCCCGATGAAAGTCGAATTAATTTTATACAAGAATCATTTTGTGACTCCTTCATCCGGAAGCATGTGTTCCCCATGCGGCAATATAACGAGCGTCATTTAAAATTGAGTGTTAAGTGCATGTTGTTGCTTTTGAATACCTCCTCCTCCCTCTAATCCGATTGGTTGCCTGGCAAAGCAACGGCTCCTAAGGATTTCCTCAACCTCAAGGAAATCCTTAATTAGAGGATTTCCTCAGGGTTGTTTATGCACCAGCCCTTAAAGAAATCCTTCGCTAAGGAATCGATATACCTTCAGGTCGATCTTTCCGTATGGAGGTAATTTTATGCAATTGGGCCTTAGTTTTTAAGGACGGCCTGAATAACTAATGAAACGTGTTCGATGAGGTGGTGTAAAAGACAGTGCATCAATGGCGGTAAATTGGCAAAAGTTTATTGTTAATTTTTTTTGTTTTAACAGCCTTAAAAACCCTTTTTTTAATTACAATTCCATGATGTATTGGAAGACGAGAAAATAAATCACCTTGGAGTTTTCAAAAACCTCCAGTGTTGCTGACAGTACTTGAACAAATTTTTATACCACCTCGACCAATCAAATTTGCCGCTCACTCACAAGTAGTAGAAGCCGATCGGTTTGAAATTTGAGCGTGATCTACGCAATTATATTGGAGAATGTAAATTTATGATGTCATTGGTCACGTGGTCTGGCAGCCATATTGGATCAAAAAAAAGAAAAGAACATCCTTGGTGCGTACTAAGTCCACTTGATGTAATGCTGCCGTGTAAATGCTGCTTCATCAGAATGAAGATCATCAATCTCCATCAAGTATTGTATTCATAGCACAGTTTTCATCACGAGGTAGAATTGCAAGTGCTACCAATTGGCTAATATTACGAGTTTGCTTTACTGAGAACCATCAGTGATCTCCAATCGCAGCCTTCTAGTTGTCAGTAAAAACCTGGCTGGGTCGTCAATTATTTCAGGGTGGGACAATTGGATGCCCCACGTAGTCTGGTCTATAGGTGATGCTAATCCACTCCTAGTCGACTCTTCTTCCCTTCCCTTATTATAGGAAGTCATTCTGAATGACTGGTTACTCCTGTACTTAGGAATTTCAAATAAAAAGGCTGTTTATCAACATTACCTGCGCCATCAGCTCCACGTGCATGTTCTGAATTTGCATCTCGTAGTTTCATCGCATAATGCAGGGTACCTTCCAGGGGCACGTGCTCATCATCCCGATTGCAAGCAATGTAGGTCGATGGATAGTGCTGTTTGTGAGATCACCAGAGTACAACAGTGGAGTTAAGACCGCAGAGATCATCTCCAGCCAAGGTATCATTGGCATACACGACCAGAACACCAACAGGGGTAGAGTTTGTGCATTACTTGCTGAAAAACGTTATAGTCTGTTTTGCAATAAGATTATATAGATGTTTGTGTGTTGTGTGCATAAAAGGTTATATATGGTCTAAAGAGTACGTTGCAATAGTAGTTAGTCTAAAGGGTCTAATCTCAAAGTCAAAAGGATGTAAATGTCGAAGGGATCTAAAGTGTCAATAATCTCCAGGGTGTCCACAAAGTCGCGCATCATAGGAAATCAAATTATTTAATTCAACAATTAGCCCGGATATGTTGAAGAACATTCAGAGAAACCTGCTTTTCCGTTTACAAACATATTTTGAGATTGGTGGGACACATTTCGAACACCTGATGCAGCTAACCTTACAAATAAATGTTTTGCCTATGATGCGTGACTTTGTGGGCACCCTGTATGTATATGTATATGTATTGTTACGGTCCGCGGTTAAGGATGTTGGTTTGCCGAGCGGATGGCACCGCGACCTAACAGTTTCCCCGATTCACCCGATCCCCGAACGTTGGCCGGATCGCGCCACAGATATTCAATATGGAAAAGACAAAAGCGACACGGATGTGAAGAAGAAGACGAAAAGGTTGGAAATACGAATATAATTTATTTCTATTTACAGGCTCAAAGAAACCAAGGAGAAGGAAAGATAATAAAATAAAATAGACAGAGGGACGGACCAGAAGGACACAGTGAAAATCGCTAGCTTACCTATGCAGTCTTAATTAACCCAGGACAGAACAAACAGAACAAACTCACATACACAAGAAGGATGGAATGGCAGGAATGAATGCTGGAAGGAGGAATGGGAAGGTTCAGCTGGGGCAGATGGTTCGGGCTTGATCACGTCCGGGACGTCGGCTGGACCTCGACGGCCACCGATGCCACCGCTATCTGGTTCCCACGGGGTAACGGGTTGAATCTGCCTGGTGGAGTCAACGCTGCTTGTGGAGCCAAAGCTGCTTCTCTGGCTCACCTCAGGATGCGTCTGCCGTCTCTGGCGCAACTGCTTGTCATTGACCTTGAACCTTCTCTCTCTCTCGCAGGACCTTGCGCGCGCGCTTTTATAACGCCTCCGGCGATCAAGCCGCCGGCCTTCAGGACGCGCCCATCGGGGTGCTTACCTCGGCCCTGGTTGGTCGCGCGACCCTCTGGCTTCGCCCTTGATGCCGACGGGTGGGCACGCCTTTCTTCCCCGACCCGAGCACATGTTCAATGGTGGTTTTGGAGGGGATGTAATATTGGCAATCGAGGCTTGGCCATGACGAAAGGGGAAATGGAGGTTTTGGGAATGGGAATGAAGAATGAAGGGAATCTATCTTATTTCACTTGGTGCAATGGAGTGTCATTTTAATGGAAGACAAAGCCTTAACCTAATACACAGAATAAGGAAATAAACTACTGAACAAGGGTATTATAGTGTCCTTCAATGTATGCTTTATGGAATTAACTACCGGAACGCCCTTTGACCTTTATACACACTGGAGCAAGGAGGGCTCAGACTAAACCAATAATTCACAACCATTTACTATACAATACAACACAATCAAAAAAACTCAATCCTCATATCCGCAACAGTATGTATATGTATATGTATGTATATATATATCTATATATATATATATATATATATATTGTTGCGGATATGAGGATTGCATTTTTTTGATTGTGTGTATTGTATTGTGGTAAATTGATGAACATTGTTTGGATATAGCCCCTCCTGCCTCCGGAGTTGTGTAAAGATAAAAAGGGCGTCTCGGTAGTTAATTCCATAAACACCACATTGCAGGACACGATAAAACCCTTGTTCAGTAGCTTATATCTTATTATGTGTTTTAGAGTAAGGCCTTGTCTTCCATTAGAATGACACTCCATTGCACCGAATCAATTAAGAATAGCTCCCCTTCAATAATTCCATTTCCCAGCCAAACTCTCCATCTGTGGGTAAAGCAGTTCACAAGCGTGGGGTGCACGCCCTCTCAATTCGCTGCTATAGTGAATATGTGCTCCGTGCTCTGTTTGAACAGGAGGGGCGGGGTTGCCAGGGAGAGGCAAGCCCAGGGCGTGCCACGAAGGGCGGGGCTGTGCAGCCCCATGCCCAAATAAGGAAACAAGCCCGTGGCTCGCCGCGAGGGGCGTGCCGTCGGCGCGATGCCCAAATAAGGAGACAAGCCCGTGGGATTACCATACAAGGTCACGAAACAGAGCACGGGGGGGGGGGGGGGGGGGGAGAGGGCGTGTCAGTCCCGCGCTGGAGAGAAGTGAGAGGAAGGGAATACGAGCTGAGCTGCGTGGAGAGGGACACGACAAAGAAAGGGTCCAAGAGAAAGCAGAGGAACTTTTACGAACGAGTTGCAAAGAGATACGGCAGATGAGTCCAGCCCCGTGAAGCCCTGACGGGGCAGCGAGTGACCCTGCCGGCGTGCGCTGTAAAGCGGATTACAAGGAGCTGCCGGCTCCCCGCTTCCCGCCCGGAGTGGACCTGCTCGCTGTGCCCTGTGATCCCACCTGCTCATCCTTTCCAGCCATTCCTGCCTGCAAGTTCCCCATTTGCGTACGTGAGTTTGTTTTGTTCGTGCTGTCCTGGGTAGTAACTAAGTCTGTATAAGCTAGTATTTTCCCTGTGTCTCTAAAAGCTTCTGTATATTATTTTATTATCTTTCCTTCTCCTTGGTTATTTTGAGCCTGTAAATAGTAAATAAATTTAGTAGTATGTTCAACCCTTTTCTCGTCTTCTTATTCCTTTTCTTCACATTCGTCGTCTTGGTCTTTTCCACATTGAGTATCTGTGGCGCAATACGGCCAACGTTTGGGTGAATCGGGTTTAGTCGGGGAACAACTGTTCGGCCGCGGTTACCTCCGCTCGGTAAAAATAACATCTAACCCACGGACCGTAACAATTGGTGTCGGGGAGTGAGATACGGACCCGAAGTGCGCTTAACGCGCTCAAAATTACGAGCTGCTGGAAATTTGTGTTGTTTTAAAGCAAAACCCGAATTTTGAAATCGCGCCATGGCTGGTCAAGGCGACGGGATGTCGGTGGGAGAGATAGACGGGGTAGAATCGACCCAGGACCTCGGGGAAATGTATGTGGAGGAAAGGGTGGAGGAGAGTAAAGAAGGTGTGGTTGAGGGGGTATCAGGTGCACAAAATGGCGCTCTCGCGCACGTGGTTGAAGAGGCACAAAATGACGGCGCTGCGGCAGTCGAGACCGCAGCGCTGGGGAAATTGGACCTCTTTGCGGCGCAAATGGGGGCCCTTATAGAAGAAATGGGAAACAGAATAATAAACGGAATGAGGGCCGATTGGGAGGAAAGGGAGCAGAGGGACAGAGACCGCAGGTTGGGCGAGCAGGTCCCACGGGTGCACGAGGAGGTAAAGCGGGTCGAGAAGCGGTGGTTGAGCGAAGCGGAGGAAAGCACGGGTACAATGACGGGGGTAGAAATCGCGACACGGGGTTTGGAAAAGCCGGCGACCGATGAGGTAGAGGGAATTTTATTAAAGCCAACGGTCGTCGAGGTGAGTAAAGAAAAAGTGGAAGTGGGCATTGAAATTGAAGAGACCGGGGACTTAGAAAACCACTCGCGGCGGGAGGAAAAGATGGAATATGTACAAAGTCCCTGCTCAAATCATAATGGTGTGCTCACTAACCAAATAAAGAATTTACAGGTTTTGGTGCAGGGAGGAAGAAGAACCCTGAAGGTGAGAAGGTGAGACGTGCTGTGTATTGTGCGGGGAGATTTTGTAAGAGGATGTTTGGCGACAAAAGAATTTTCGCGCGCTTGGGATCGAGGAGGCATCCGGGCGTTGGTGAAGGGTCCCGTGTGAGTAAAAATGGCACGCGTGTGAGGAAAAAGTGTGCGTCAAAGGGTGAGCGTGTTACGAAGCGCGAGTGTGAAACCGAGTGCGAGCGAGAATGCACGTCGGGGTGTACGGAGTGTGACACGGGGAGTGAGTTGGTGGTGGAGCGGATGCGAGAATGCACGCTTGGAATGGTCGAGGGTGTGCGAGGAAGCACACCTGAGTTAGTGGTAGCGCGAGTGTGGGAGAGCCCATGTGAGCGCGTTAGTGGGTGGATGCCAGAGTGCACGCCCATGGTGAGTGTTACGGAGGACGTAACGGAGGAGAGGTGCGGACCGAGGTGTGCGAACGGCGAGTGTGCGCGAGAGGTGTGGTGTGTAACAGGGAGAGCGTTGGTAGAATGTACGGACGGCGTTGGAACGCCAGGTTTTGTGAGGGTGAAAGGGGTAGCGTATGCGTGTGAGCATGCAGGTGAAGCATCGACGGTAACCGGGTTAGCGTTTAGGGCGACGGCTAGCCGATGCGAGCACTCGGGGCGCGGTGTGTTTTGTTGGATGCGAGGCCCGGCACGGATCGATACTGCGTCGCTTCTCTTCGAAGAGTCGTTGCCGATTCGGGCTTGGCCCCACCCCGCACGGTCGAGTCCGGGCCTTGTCGGGCGAGGCGACCGGTCCGGTTCAAGGGCGAGTGGGAGGAAGCGGAACGGTGCCCCCTCGCGGGGACGGGGTTCCGACCGGGGGAGATCGAGTCATCGGGCCCGGGACCGCAAGGTGCCGCGCCGAGATGGTGCGTGGAATCTCGGCCCGACCAAACCACCTCCCTTGAACCGAAAGCCGGATGGATTCAACCTGCAGGCGACCAAACCACCCGAATTCATTGCTCGGCTTTACGAAGCCGAGTTTAATGACGTCATGACGCACCGAGGCTAGGATATAGTGGACTGTGATGATGGTGATAGTGATAGTGTTTTGATCCGAAATTTAGAAAAGTGAATAGAATTGGCGGTAATTGGAAAATTTTTGATTTGTGGAAATTGGACGAGCAAAATTTATAGTAAGAGATGTCCCATATGATGGGATGGCCAATCCACCACCCCTCACAGCGGGGGGCAAAGGAGCACTAGTTTTATGGGGTTGATGGCAGTGACAACTAGCCCGGGAGGGTTAGGATATATCGTGTGTAGGGATCTAGAGATGACCTTAGGTAACGTTAAGATTAGTTAGTGACAACGATACCTGTAGTGGGGACGCAGGTAGATTAGTGTGGATGATAATGACGTGGGAGCGCAATAGTTTAAAGGGGCGACTGGGAAGCGCAAGTTTCAGAGGGGAGTAGTTAGATGAGATGATGCCGTGTGTTTGAGGATTGGAAGTGTATGGTGAACAGGTGTGATTGAACAGGTGTGATTGCACAGGTGTGCAACTGAACAGGTGAATGGAGCAGTGTATGAGTGAGTGAAGATGATGGGTGTTGTGTTGACCAAATGGTCCAGGAAGGAAGGAGGGTGCAGGTGGCACCAGGTGTGAGTGCACAGGTGTGCACCAACAGGTGTATGGAGAATGGTTGTATGGAATAGATGGTAGTGTGGAATATCTGGAGTATTGGAATGGATGGTCGTGGAGTGAGTATGGTGGAAATTGTGGAGTGGAGTGGATGGTGCGAAGGTGTGAATGGGGGAAGAGTGGACCCCCATCACGAATACCCGGGGCGGGTAGTGTAAGTGTTAGGTAGAGGGTATAGGTAAATTGTGGTTGGATATTGGCATCTGTGGTGTGGGTGGAAGAATGATGTATGGATGGGTGCATTAGTGTTGTGGAAATGGCTGGGCGTGTAGCCTGTTAGTGTGTGTAGTTGGTTTGGGCACTCCACCACTGTGAGGATGTCGGCCAGGTGAGGCCGCAGGTGGGCTCTGGGAGCCGGTAGAGTTGTTGTGGATGGGGCCCGAGGATCCGGAGGACGGACCCGGGTAGCCCAGTGCCAGAGGGCACCAAGGGGTGACAGAGCCAGGAGGGGCCTTCCCCAATTAGATAGGTTAGGGTGAGGAGCTAGGTAAGCTCGGGTGGCAACTACAGTGGTGGAGGTGTGCAGGTGGGTAGACCTGCTGGGAGAGCTACACGTCACAGCCCAGAAATTGTGCAAGGGCACCGGGAGATGAATCGGGGGAGTGAGACCCCAAATTGAGAAGCACCACAGTTTGGTCAATGGGAATTGGTTTTTAGAACCCATAGTGTAAGTTGGCCAATGGATTGGCAGGGAGAGACCCCGGGTAGTGTAAAGTGTGTTAATGTCATTTAGAGGATAGTTAGGATTGAAGTCTCCTCGCACCATCTACATCCACTCACCTGAGGTGACAGGTACCTCCACACCATGCCATGTTTGATTATTTTTTATGTGCAAATATTTTGGATTGTGAGACGCATCATGACGTGGGTGTGACATTGTGCTTGATGTTCCATCTCTTCCTCCTTATGAGGATTGATGATGAATTTGGGTGATGGCAAATTTTGGCTAGAGGGATTGTGGAGACGAATTTGGTATAGGGGAAATATGGGGAGACGTGACGGTAGCGACGGATTTGTAAATGTGTAGATTTTTGTACATATGGGGTAAGGGCAAGGGTAGTGTAGGTGACAGGGGGGTGACGTACGGTAGGGACGAGCTTTCTCACTTCGCTCTCCGTACGCATTTCGCCCTGCATTGCCTTGTTTGATGTGTACCCTTGTGACCTTACCCCTCGCTCATCTGTCTCTCCCCCCTTTTGTCTCCCACATGACCTGTGCGCCATTGGGCGCCGAGGGGAGCGTGCGTGAGTCCTCCATTGTGCGCCCGGAACTCCCAGAACCAGCTGTCTGCATCGATGCACCACATTATGGACCACATGTCAGTGGCCGAGCACCACTTATGGACCCCATGGGTTGGGGCATGGCCCCTCTGCTGGAACCGGCCATGAGGGCCCGAAATCTTGCTGGCGGACCTTGGCCACAGGGCACCGATGCCCCACAGGTGAACCACACTAGTCGGCCCTGTGGGCCATAAATAAAGAAAATAAAAGGGATACGTTGGGTGCAAGTTTTAATACAAATAGGCTGCCAGCAAAGGAAAAAGACAACATCTGGAAGAAAATAATAATAACCAGCAGGGGGAGCCGAAGAGCAAGAGATCACCTGCAGGGTTAGGGGTTGTTGGTTTATTTTGATTATTCATGAACATTGATGAACTATGGTGACTGCACCGATTGGTACTTGAAGGTGTTTTGGTGCGTTTTGGGTGCTTTCATGGTGCATTGATGCAGAGCAGACTGTCTCCCCCCCCAGAAAGAACGATCACAGGTCCTGGGTTAGTTTTGTAAATAAAAGTAGCGTCAATTGTAAATAATGCTCCCCACCGTCAGTGTGTAGTTTGAAGACCATTCCGCAATTCGGTTAACTGTGGGCATGAGTCTGTTAGGCAGGGTGCAATGGAGCAGCGGGACACATTTATTTATGTTTTAAAACTGTCGCACTCAGGGTCAGGTTAAAAGTAGAGGGAACTACAACTACGTGTCACACTAAATTAAAGTTATAGGCCCGGGACGTGCCTAAGAGGAGGAGGGTGCAGTGTTGCGGATATGAGGATTGCATTTTTTTGATTGTGTGTATTGTATTGTGGTAAATTGATGAACATTGTTTGGATATAGCCCCTCCTGCCTCCGGAGTTGTGTAAAGATAAAAAGGGCGTCTCGGTAGTTAATTCCATAAACACCACATTGCAGGACACGATAAAACCCTTGTTCAGTAGCTTATATCTTATTATGTGTTTTAGAGTAAGGCCTTGTCTTCCATTAGAATGACACTCCATTGCACCGAATCAATTAAGAATAGCTCCCCTTCAATAATTCCATTTCCCAGCCAAACTCTCCATCTGTGGGTAAAGCAGTTCACAAGCGTGGGGTGCACGCCCTCTCAATTAGCTGCTATAGTGAATATGTGCTCCGTGCTCTGTTTGAACAGGAGGGGCGGGGTCGCCAGGGAGAGGTAAGCCCAGGGCGTGCCACGAAGGGCGGGGCTGTGCAGCCCCATGCCCAAATAAGGAAACAAGCCCGTGGCTCGCCACGAGGGGTGTGCCGTCGGCGCGATGCCCAAATAAGGAGACAAGCCCGTGGGATTACCATACAAGGTCACAAAACAGAGCACGGGGGAGAGGGCGTGTCAGTCCCGCCCTGGAGAGAAGTGAGAGGCAGGGAATACGAGCTGAGCTGCGTGGAGAGGGACACGACAAAGAAAGGGTCCAAGAGAAAGCAGAGGAACTTTTACGAACGAGTTGCAAAGAGATACGGCAGATGAGTCCAGCCCCGTTTCAACCAGCCGCGTGAAGCCCTGACGGGGCAGCGAGTGACCCTGCCGGCATGCGCTGTAAAGTGGATTACAAGGAGCTGCCAGCTCCCCGCTTCCCGCCCGGAGTGGACCTGCTCGCTGTGCCCTGTGATCCCACCTGCTCATCCTTTCCAGCCATTCCTGCCTGCAAGTTCCCCATTTGCGTACGTGAGTTTGTTTTGTTCATGCTGTCCTGGGTAGTAACTAAGTCTGTATAAGCTAGTATTTTCCCTGTGTCTCTAAAAGCTTCTGTATATTATTTTATTATCTTTCCTTCTCCTTGGTTATTTTGAGCCTGTAAATAGTAAATAAATTTAGTAGTATTTTCAACCCTTTTCTCGTCTTCTTATTCCTTTTCTTCACATTCGTCGTCTTAGTCTTTTCCACATTGAGTATCTGTGGCGCGATATGGCCAACGTTTGGGTGAATCGGGTTTAGTCGGGGAACAACTGTTCGGTCGCGGAGCCTCCGCTCGGCAAATATAACATCCTTAACCGCGTACCATAACAATATATATACATATACATACATACATACATACATACATACATACATACATACATGCATATATATATATATATATATATATATATATATATATATATATATATATATATATATATATATATATACATATACACACACACACATATACACATACACTACTCACAATAAGTTAGGGATATTGGCAGGTTCTTCGGTGTGGTTGATTTTGTGTATTATGTTGAAAAAAGTTGTTGGTCCTAATTCTATGGTTATTAATGAGTGTGGAAAAAACACAGCATTCTTCATTTCAATACCCTAACCTTAAGCCCTATAAAAAAAATTAACTCACTCCCACAATATCCCTAACTTATTGTGAGTAGTGTATATTACAGATGAAGTACTTGAAAAAAAAAAAGTACAGTTGGAACACCTGTCGCTTTACAATATATACAGCATGTGTATATATATATATATAGTAAAGCAGGTGTCTGTCCGTCCCCAATCTACTCCCTTAGTTTTGGGGCTAGCCGCACCAAACCTTCTGTGGAATGTTTTGAGGTCACAGCGGATGCCGTAAGTTCGGTCGGAGGTTTCATAAATTCCTCAATAAAATTATGATTTTGAAATTGACTCTGAACATCCGAATCGGGAAGTGAACACATGACAATGAGCTGGTTTGATATAATATCTCAGTACAATCGTGATTTAACACAGTATTTTGTTATCGTATAAATTTATGATTGGAATGATGCTGTTTGGAATTGAGTGAATACAATTATGATTTTGAATTTCCAACCGTACAGAACTGCTCCATATTCAGATGTAACATCAGCATGGATTTAAATCTTTGTTTATGTCATGAGTGTTGGTAAAAGTTTATTTTTTTTAATATTAATGCTATTTAATTTGTGATTGGAGTTATGCTGTTTGGAATGAAAATAGAGATATTGACTTCAAGTGAATGACAATGACGTGTGAGGGTTTCTACTTTCTAACCGTGACATTCGCGGATTCGCCATTGACTGGGTATGGAACCATTCAAACGGGTACGTTTTTCGTGCAAGTCTTTCACGAACCTGCTGTCCATGTCTGACATGCGACTGAAGGTGGCACAGGAATGTGGAATTTATTGCTTCCATGGTTTAGCATTCACCATTTCCACATTGTTTGCTTTTGTTACGGGTACCTCGCTAATATGTACGTGTGTGTGTGTGTGTGTGTGTGTGTGTGTGTGTGTGTGTGTGTGTGTGTGTGTGTGTGTATGTATATATATATATATATATATGTCATGGTCTGGCTCTTTGTATCACCTGAGGTTGCAAGTTGTGGAGTGGACAGTAGATGCTGATTACTTCACCTATATCTTGATCATTACATGCTCCGCTCCATTCATCTCGGTCTTGCACACCCCCTGTGGTTGGATGGAGCATCGATTCCAGTACATTGAGGAAAGGGGCCTGAAAAGACGAAAGGAAAAGAATAATCAAAATAATTTTATTCAACATCATATGTGCTTATAGAGAACTAGCAGCAGCACCCAGCGTTGCTGGAGGGGGGGGGGGGGGGGGGGGAGGGGAGCAGGGGAGGAAGGGGGTTCATCACCTTTTCGTTAAATATATGCTGATGAATGTGGCGTTCATACCGTTTCTGCGTTAAGTGTGATGCTGAACAGGAAGAAGAAGAAGCCGTACTACTAACTTCGTACACTTCCGGAATTGTTTGATTTATTTGTATTCAAATGTCTGGTGATTGTTTTGTATTTATTTATGCGAATGTGTACTTGTGTATAACTGTCATTAATTTTAAAAGGCTTAGGCACTATTGAGCGATAATTTTTTTTTAACTCCAAAAAAACGATTTTTTTTTCTTTTCTTTTTTTCTTAAAACATTCCCAGGCACTCACTGATGAACCTCAAAGTTTGACGAAGATCCGTTCAGCCATCTGTGAAGAAAATGGTGACAGACAGACACATCTCATATATAGTCGATGTGACTTACTCTGAAGACCATGGCAGCGACAAGGTTTGGCACTTTGTTAACCATGGATGCTGCTGTCACTGCCCCTGCACTTGCAGTTATAAGTGAGGTCCAACTTGGTCGGCTTAGCCCAGCAGAATGTAGCATTTGTAGGCAAGCGGCCAGGTCTTCGGCAGCTTTGACCCGACCAGCTCCACGCCCGGCCAAGGCCCACGCCCGACCTCCTTCACCTCCACCCCTGATACCATAAACACATCATGGCTTTTAAAATGTGGTGAAAAATCAGAGGGTGTGTTCAGAGGATTGGAAAGGAGGACTTTCTCACCTGACGTGACAAAATGCGAGTCGCCAACCACTGTGCAACAACACTGCCCACTCAGGCTTATAGGCGAGACTCAATGGAATGCCGTAAGCTCCGTATACTATGGCAAGCAGGGGGCGCTCAGATGGCAGTTCCATCGCTCTTGGCTCCGCAATCAAAGTCAGTGGGACGTTTGCACCATCCTGCAAAATCGTCAAGTGAACATTCGAACGTCTTGGAATTTGGTGTTTTAGTAAGTGACAGGTTGAGAAGTGATGGAAATGAATGTAGGAGGAAGTAGAGGACGGGGAAGACCGAGAAAGACTTGGCTAAAGATGGTGGAAGAAGAAATGCGGGCAAGGGGGTTAACAAGGGGAGATGCAGAAAATAGGGCAAAATGGAGAAGATTGTTATGGGGACCGCAAGGCTAACCCCCGCTCTAGTAGGGAAAATGGCCTTAAAATGCATGTTGTTGTTGTTGTTGTAAGTGTGGCAATTTTGCAAAGGCAAACCACGCTTTGTGCTTTCAACTGATGAACAGTACACCACCCACTGCGTTTCACTTCCTGATGCCTCCCCTTACGAGCTCCCGTCGAACAATGCATCGTCTGAAGCCGTCCACTTGTCAGGTCACAGCGGAGCCGTGTAGGATGACAGCCAGGTGAGGAAAGCTCAAAGGTGAAGAAGGAAGTCAGGGGGTCGGGGTTAGGCCCGGCTCTGATGTGACATGCCCATTGTGGGAGCTGAATGGCAGATTCACAAAATCAGGAAATGGAAATCATTCAACTTTACAAAAAGAAGACAGCAACAGCAGGCTTAATAATAGGAACTATCAATGACTAAATCATATATATATATACATGTATGTGTACAGTATATATATTGATGAGGTCAGCATCAGGATCAATGTTACAGTAGAAAGATCATCAAAATAAAATGACCGTTGAGTACCTCCACAATGTGCACTTGTGCAGGATCATCATATGAAATTATCTCAAGCAGTAGACCTCCCTTTCCAGGAAGCTCCTTTGGTGCTGCAGCCAAACAGGCCACACTTGCATCCTGAAAAAAGTCCATGTCAAGCAGACGGGAATTGTCACGGGGTCTCCACAGCTCCAGCCAATCATGGCGGCCCAGAGAACCGGGCCCCACACGCTGCATCTGTAAAGGTAAGGGCCACACAAATATACAAATCGGGCATAGAAATTACACCACAAATAATTACACGATTCACCATCAAAATAATCGGACTAATTACAAATCCAAACAGACAAGCACCTGCTCAAACCCAACTGAAGTTCAGGCTCTTCTTTAACGTTATCAAAAATTGTCTTCATGAAGACGAGACCAAAATGGCCATGAACGGTTTGAAGCTGGACTGTCCAAAAGGTGTGACAAAAAAATGAAATCTAATATTCTTTCCAGAGTATGGCACAGCGTCCGAAAGCATGGCACAGAGTCCCAAGGCATGGCACAGAGTCCCAAGACATGACACAGAGTCCCAAGACATGGCACAGAGTCCCAAAGCATGGCACAGAGTCCCAAAGCATGGCACAGAGTCCGAAAGCATGGCACAGAGTCCGAAAGCATGGCAAAGAGTCCAAAAGCATGGCACAGAGTCCCAAAGCATGGCACAGAGTCCGAAAGCATGGCATAGAGTCCCAAAGCATGGCATAGAGTCCCAAAGCATGGCACAGAGTCCCAAAGCATGACACAGAGTCCCAAAGCATGACACAGAGTCCCAAAGCATGACACAGAGTCCCAAAGCATGACACAGAGTCCCAAAGCATGACACAGAGTCCCAAAGCATGGCAAAGAGTCCAAAAGCATGGCACATAGTCCCAAAGCATGGCACAGAGTCCCAAAGCATGGCACAGAGTCCCAAGACATGGCACAGAGTCCGAAAGCATGGCACAGAGTCCCAAAGCATGGCACAGAGTCCGAAAGCATGGCACAGAGTCCCAAAGCATGGCACAGAGTCCCAAAGCATGGCACAGCGTCCCAAAGCATGGCATGGAGTCCAGAAGCGTGGCATAGAGTCCTGAAGTATGGCACAGCGTCCGAAAGCATGGCATATAGTCCCAAAGCATGGCACAGAGTCCCAAGACATGGCACAGAGTCCCAAGACATGGCACAGAGTCCCAAAGCATGGCACAGAGTCCCAAAGCATGGCACAGAGTCCGAAAGCATGGCACAGAGTCCCAAAGCATGGCACAGCGTCCCAAAGCATGGCATGGAGTCCAGAAGCGTGGCATAGAGTCCTGAAGCATGGCACAGCGTCCGAAAACATGGCACAGAGTCCGAAAGCATGGCATATAGTCCCAAAGCATGGCACAGAGTCCCAAGACATGGCACAGAGTCCCAAAGCATGGCACAGAGTCCCAAAGCATGGCACAGAGTCCGAAAGCATGGCACAGAGTCTGAAAGCATGGCACAGAGTCCGAAAGCATGGCACAGAGTCCGAAAGCATGGCACAGAGTCCGAAAGCATGGCAAAGAGTCCAAAAGCATGGCACAGAGTCCCAAAGCATGACACATAGTCCCAAAGCATGGCACAGAGTCCCAAAGCATGGCACAGAGTCCCAAAGCATGGCATAGAGTCCCAAAGCATGGCATAGAGTCCCAAAGCATGGCATGGAGTCCAGAAGCGTGGCATAGATTCCTGAAGTATGGTACAGCGTCCGCAAGCATGGCACATCGTCCAAAAGCATGGCACATAGTCCCAAAGCATGGCACAGAGTCCCAAAGCAAGACACAGAGTCCCAAAGCATGACACAGAGTCCCAAAGCATGGCACAGAGTCCCAAAGCATGGCACAGAGTCCCAAAGCATGGCACAGAGTCCCAAAGCATGGCATAGAGTCCCAAAGCATGGCATGGAGTCCAGAAGCGTGGCATAGATTCCTGAAGTATGGTACAGCGTCCGCAAGCATGGCTCAGCGTCCAAAAGCATGGCAAAGAGTCAAAAAGCATGGCAAAGAGTCCAAAAGCATGGCACAGAGTCCCAATGCATGGCACTGAGTCCGAAAGCATGGCATAGAGTCCCAAAGCATGGCATAGAGTCCCAAAGCATGGCACAGAGTCCCAAAGCATGACACAGAGTCTCAAAGCATGGCGAAGAGTCCAAAAGCATGGCACATAGTCCCAAAGCATGGCACAGAGTCCCAAAGCATGGCACATAGTCCCAAAGCATGACACAGAGTCCCAAAACATGGCACAGAGTCCCAAATCATGGCATGGAGTCCAGAAGCGTGGCATAGAGTCCTGAAGTATGGCACAGCGTCCGAAAGCATGGCACAGAGTCCCAAATCATGGCATGGAGTCCAGAAGCGTGGCATAGAGTCCTGAAGTATGGCACAGCGTCCGAAAGCATGGCACAGAGTCCGAAAGCATGACACAGAGTCCCAAAGCATGGCATGGAGTCCAGAAGCGTGGCATAGAGTCCTGAAGTATGGCACAGCGTCCGAAAGCATGGCACAGAGTCCCAAAGCATGGCATGGAGTCCAGAAGCGTGGCATAGAGTCCTGAAGTATGGCACAGCGTCCGAAAGCATGGCACAGAGTCCCAAAGCATGGCATGGAGTCCAGAAGCGTGGCATAGAGTCCTGAAGTATGGCACAGCGTCCGAAAGCATGGCACAGAGTCCCAAGACATGGCACAGAGTCCCAAGACATGGCACAGAGTCCCAAAGCATGGCATGGAGTCCAGAAGCGTGGCATAGAGTCCTGAAGTATGGCACAGCGTCCGAAAGCATGGCATATAGTCCCAAAGCATGGCACAGAGTCCCAAGACATGGCACAGAGTCCCAAGTCATGGCACAGAGTCCCAAAGCATGGCACAGAGTCCCAAAGCATGGCACAGAGTCCGAAAGCATGGCACAGAGTCCCAAAGCATGGCACAGAGTCCCAAGACATGGCACAGAGTCGCAAAGCATGGCACAGAGTCCCAAAGCATGGCACAGAGTCCGAAAGCATGGCACAGAGTCCGAAAGCATGGCACAGCGTCCGAAAGCATGGCACAGAGTCCGAAAGCATGGCATATAGTCCCAAAGCATGGCACAGAGTCCCAAGACATGGCACAGAGTCCCAAAGCATGGCACAGAGTCCCAAAGCATGGCACAGAGTCCCAAAGCATGGCACAGAGTCCGAAAGCATGGCACAGAGTCCGAAAGCATGGCACAGAGTCCGAAAGCATGGCACAGAGTCCGAAAGCATGGCACAGAGTCCGAAAGCATGGCACAGAGTCCGAAAGCATGGCAAAGAGTCCAAAAGCATGGCACAGAGTCCCAAAGCATGACACAGAGTCCCAAAGCATGACACAGAGTCCCAAAGCATGGCACAGAGTCCCAAAGCATGGCAGTGTCCAGAATGGAGTCCAGAAGCGTGGCATAAAGTCCTGAAGTATGGCACAGCGTCCCAAAGGAGAAAAGGAAAAATCAGCCATTGAAAGTGACATTGTTGATTACCAAGAGTCTTGACAGGATGGTGCAGAGGTGTAGTGCACATACCTTTGAGCTGTCAAGTCCGTGTTCCATTCTCATACCAGGTATATATAAACTGTGCGATTTGTGTTTGACAAGCAGAAAATTGGATCACAACGTGTGACACTCATTGGATGGATTTTAAGCTTGGTGCCCCCATCTACTAACATTAGCTGATGAACGTTAAAGATCGCACGGCGTCTTTCGATGAAGAGTTGGTGAGTTATTGCCGGCACCCTGGCCAGATTCCAGATATTCCTCCACTAACCTACAGCGAGCGCTGCAGCAATTGCACAGCCGCACGCCTGAGCCATGATGCAAACCCGCAGCCACGTACAGGTAATGATCAGTTCAAGTCATATAAGTTTACATAATATTTAACGTCGTTGGCAAATAGGTGACCTTATCAGTTTAAGTACGTCATTGACAAAGAATGTGTTGGAAGAATATTGAGAAAGCAAATAATTATGGAGGAAAGCCCTTATGAGGCCTGCCGCAGAGCATCAAGTGGGTTTTTATTTTTATTTTTAAAATTTCTTCTGTGTTAATTTATTTACCATTGAAATTCAGTGTGTCTGTCCAAGCCATAACAGTTTTACCATTTGAGCTTTTGTCCTCAAATCTTCAACAAACCTTTATTATGAGAATATCTTGCCTTAACGACTTAACAGCTGATCAATAGAATGAAGAACTGGTCTTGCCGGTGAAGATTAGTGTTGCTCTGCATCGGTGGACAGGTAGAATAACTGACAAAATCAACAGGATGTTGATCTAGGTATGCTAACTGCCACGGGAAGTGAGAAGAAGCTGACGTTTTGGGGGTTTTTTCCCCCTCCAACGAAGGGTTAATATCCGAAACCTCAGCTTCACCTCGTTTCTCCATGTCAGTTAGTGTATACCTCACTCATGAATCGTTTGTTTCACTCCCCCACCCACCCCTTCCTGTACCTCCTCCCCCCAAGCCCTCTCCCTCCCACAGATCTCCCGATGTCCCTGTTCTCTACTGTTGTACCTGTGTGCTTCCCGCGCTCTCCCCATCTTGTCTCCCGCTCCCTTCATTGTATGCTTTATGTGTCTGTGCATGTTTTCATGTTAAATGTGTTCGCTCTTACATGAGCCTAGATCTTGTATACAAAAAACAAACAAACAAAAAAAACGTTCCGTTGATGTCATGCATTATGGCTTGGTACGAAGCATTTTTGTACACAGAGTCCGTAGGATCTTTTAATATCCACCAACTAATCCTAGCAGATGGGACGCCTGGTTTAACATCTTTTGATGGACGGCACACAAGATGAAGAGAAGGACACGTTCTGGTGTGCGATAGAGAAGCTGATGGAAAACGTGAAAGATGAGGAAGTTGTTGTGGTAGGAGGAGACCTAAATGATGGACATGTGGGAAGGAGTATGGACGGTTTTGAGGGAGTTCATGGGGGTTACGGATATGGTGTGAGAAATGGAGAAGGTGAAAGGATTTTGGAGTTTGCTGATGGAGCTGATTTGTTGATTTGTAATACTCACTTCCAGAAAGAGGATAATAAGCTTGTTACATACACGTCAGGTGGGTCGACGACAACCGTTGACTACCTGATGGTGCGTAGGCGAGATAGGGGGCACCTCCGGGACACAAAGGTGATCCCGAGGGAGGAGGCTGTTTCACAGCACCACTTGGTTGTCTGCGACATAAGGGTGAAAGGTGCGAGGAGAGCTCGGCGGGTGAAGTACCAACCGAGAATGAAGGTGTGGAGGTTGAAAGAGGTGACAGTAAGGGAGGCATTAAAAGAGAGGCTGAGTAGGGTAGAGGATGATGTGGTTGAGCTTGAAAGTGGTTGGATGTCAATGAAAGATAGTCTGATGCAGCCGTTGGTGAGGTATGTGGATGGACAAAAGGACCACCGAGGCACTCGGAAACATGGTGGTGGGATGATGAAGTTGGAAAGAGGATTGACGAGAAGAGGAAGAAGTTCAAAGAGTGGCAGAAGGCGAAGGGTATGGGAGCAGAAACAGCAGAGCATGAAAGTTATAAGGCAGCCAAGAAGGCTGCAAAGAAAGAGGGAGCAAAGGCGCAGGAGGCATGTAGGACAATGTTCGGAGAACGCTTGGATTCGGAAGAGGGTCAGAAAGCAGTATTCAGGATTGCAAAGCAGATAGCGAAAGAGAGGTGCGATGTGATGGGGGTGAGTTGCTTGAAGGATGAAGTGGGACAAATCGTTGTAGACCCAGATGGAATTAAAGGAAGATGGAAAAGATATATGGAAATGCTGTTGAATACAGAGAATGAATGGGATGACAACATCGAGAGTAACCCAGTTTTAGGACCGGCAGAGAAGATAACTGAAAAGGAAGTTGAGGAAGCGATAAACGCAATGAAGAGTAGAAAAGCGGGAGGGCCGACGGGAGTTGTGGGAGATATGTTGAAGGCAGCAGGAAGTTGGGGTGTGAAGAGAATGACAGAGATCTGTAATCTAGCGGTGAAAGAAGGCCGCATTCCAGTGGATTGGGAACTGAGTACCCTCGTCCCTCTATACAAGGGGAAAGGTGACCCTCGAGAGTGTGGCTCGTACCGAGCGATAGTTATTGGAGCATGGAATAAAGGTATTGGAAAGGGTGTTGGAGAGGAGGATAAGGAAAAAAGTGAAGATTGACGAAATGCAGTTTGGATTTATGCCAGGAAGAGGAACGACAGACGCGCTTTTTATTGTGAGGCAGTTGCAGGAGAAGTACATGGAGAAGAGGAAGAAGTTGTTTCTTGGGTTTGTTGATCTGGAGAAAGCATTCGATCGGGTTCCACGCAAAGTATTGACATGGGCAATGAGGAAGTTAGGAGTGGAGGAATGGTTGATCAGAGTAGTGATGGCAATGTACAAAAGAGCACGCACAGCTGTAAGGACGAAGGACGGGAACAGTGGCGAGTTTGAGGTGAAGGTGGGAGTGCATCAGGGGTCGGTACTAAGTCCACTACTATTTGTAGCTGTGATGGAGGTGCTGGCTCAGAGCGTAAAGGAGGGTTTACCGTGGGAGTTGTTGTATGCAGATGATCTGGTGTTGATTGCGGAAAGTATGGATGGACTGAAGGAAAAGATGAACAAGTGGAAGGAATGTATGGAGACAAAAGGTCTGAAGGTGAATATCGGAAAGACGAAGGTGATGGCAAGTGGTAAAGCATGGGTGAGGTGGAAAGAACTGGGAAGTGGCCCTGTGCTGTGTGCAGGAAGGGTGTCGGAGTGCACTCCATTCAATGTACAATGTGCGCTGAGTGGGTTCATCAAAAATGTAGTGGTCTGAGAGGGTCATTAACCAGTGTGGCAGCTACATTCAAATGTAAGGTGTGCACAGAGGGAGCTGCAGATGGAGGAAATGTTGAGTTGGATCTTGGAGACGGTGTGAAGCTGGAAGGTGTGAAAGCATTTTGCTACCTCGGAGACATGCTGAATGGAGAAGGTGGATCAGACTCGGCAACGGTTGCTAGAATGAGATGTGCATGGAAGAAGTTTCGGGAACTGAGAGGCGTGCTGATGAGGAGGGGAGTGTCGTTGAAGCTGAAGGGAAAGGTGTATGCTGCATGTGTGAGAAGTGTTATGATTTATGGGAGCGAGACATGGATAATGAACGTAGAGCAGCAACGAAGGCTGGAAAGGGTGGAAATGCGAATGGTTCGATGGATGTGCGGAGTATCGTTGAGAGAGAGGAAGACAAATGATGAATTGCGAAAAATGATGGGAATAGAGCCTGTGATGGATGCTGTGAAGAGGAACAGGTTGAGATGGTTTGGTCATGTGTTGAGGAAGGATGAAAGTGACTGGTTGAGAAGAGTGATGGAAATGAATGTGGAAGGAAGTAGAGGACGGGGACGACCGAGAAAGACTTGGCTCAAGATGGTGGAAGAAGAAATGCGAGCAAGGGGGTTAACAAGGAGAGATGCAGAAAATAGGGCAAGATGGAGAAGATTGTCATGGGGACCGCAAGGCTAACCCCCGCTCTAGCAGGGAAAATGGCCTTAAAATGCATGTTGTTGTTGTTGTTGTTGTTGTTGATGGACGGCACACACATTCATGAATCGCCATGCTTGTCAAACTCCGAGATGATAGTTTACAGCAAGATGTTTTTAGCGAGATGATAGTTGTGTTTTATACCCCTCCTCCCCCCATTTCCCGTGCCTCCTTCCCCCAAGCCCTCTCCTTCCCACAGATCTCCCGATTTCCCTGCTCTCAAATGTTGTACTTGTGTGCTTCCCCCTCTCTCCCCATCTTGTCTCCCGCTCCCTTTATCATGTTTTATGTGTCGGTTTGTCTTTTTGTGATTAATGTTAGCTCTTACACAAGCTTCGATCTTGTATACAAAAAAAAAAGATAACGATTCAAACCCAGGCTACAACGCTTAGAGGTGAGTGTGCGTACTTCTCTACTATCCTGCCAGGCCATAACAATAATAATTTCGGAGAGGATGGGTCTGTTTAAATGAAAATTGCACCACTTGACTGCACTGAGCTGCTTGCATAGACACAACAGCATACATTATTCTTGTACCAAACATACTTCTGGAGGAAGAGGATTCCAGAAGAGCTGAAGCATACCCTATAACCTCCGTCGGAGGCATCCGTTGCTAGCACGAAGAGGCGACCCTCGATGCTCTCAACATGATATAGCAACCCGTGGGTTCTTGGTTCCATCAAGAGGGGTCCAACGGCTGCACCTTTGCTTCTGCACTCGAACAGGTGAACCTCGGCCGCATCACGTGAGATGCTGTTGAGGGTGACGTAACGGCGGTCTCGTGTGCGGGCCAATTCCACGTGGAACCTTCGAAAACAAAAACAAACGATTGGTGGGTGCTTAAATGTGTAAACCAGCGTTTCCGCGAAACAAATCCAAAATGTCGAACCAAGCAAAGAAATCCAACAACAAAACCTGTGATCGTGCTCCATGTAAACATTTTCCATGAACGGGTCCACCCCCGGCATCTCGCTCAGAACAAGGCGGAAGGTCTGCCGAGTGCTCAGTTTCTCAGAGAGTGTGAAGAGCAGAACTTCTTCCGTGACCCACTCTGGTCATTCGGACAAGACAACAGAAATAACAGCCGTCCTCCCTTTCCCCACACCCCAAAATGATGTGCTCAGAGATGCTGCAATGCACATTGAAACATTATCAGACTATGAATCTCTCTGAATAAAACTCACAAAACACCCTCGACTGAAACATAGTCATGAAAACAACTAAGAAATTGCCAACTACTACCTAAAAAGGAATGAAAATAGCAGACCAAAAGACTGGACGTTGTTCAAGCTCCAAATTATCTGTGGTTGTGATCCAAGCCTCAGCAGCAGGCCTTTAGTCATTCCCTCAAAACTTCCGGTTACGAGTGCCAAGTGCTGCCCGCTTGACGAGGGACGAATGCGCACGGGAAAAAAAGGTCCGTTGAGGCGAGCCACGGGAAGGTCTTGAAAATCCACGAGAAGTTCCGCTTGTGGGGAATCCAGGGCTTTGTACCATGGGACAAGCCGATCTGGAAGGAAAGTCACAAGTTACTGTCGGACAAAAATGCAACAGAAAAGACACTACAGCGTTTGTCAAGCAGGAATGATCGTAACTAAGCATGTTCGGACGCTTTCAATATGTAGAGCTCAACATATGCCGAGAATTGGAAATGTTTCCACAGTAGTGATCCATAGGCCTAAACTTGGGATTTTAATGACCACAACAAATGTCCAAAATCCTCTGTATCTCTTTGCTGATGACTCTACTCTCTGTCGCTCCATTCTTCATCCCTCAGATCGGCAGTCTGCAGCCTCCTCACTCTCTGCAGACCTGGACAAAATCACAGACTGGTCAAACAAGTGGAACATGTTTTTCAATCCTGACAAATCTCACACTCTTACGATGTGTCTCCGAAAAGACCGACTGGACAACCCTCCCATCCACTTTCTGAATAATCCTCTCCAAGAAGTTCTGTCACTCAAGCTTTTGGGTCTCACTATCTGCCATGATCTTTCCTGGGAAAACCACATTTCAAATCTGGCCTCCAAAGCCAGTCACCGACTGGGCATCCTCCGTCGTGCGAAGTCCTTCCTCGGCACACCTGAGCTCCTCACCACATACAAGGCTTTCATCCGCAGCTCAATGGAATACTGCTCTCCCCTCTGGGCTGGTGCTCCTGCCTCACACCTAGCTCGTCTTCACGCTGTTGAAACCAAAGCGTTCAGAATCATTGGAATCTCCCACGATGAAGCTAACTCCAAGGGCCTCTCACTCACTCACCGCAGGCAGGTTGGTGGTCTTTCCATCTTCTACCGACTCCTCTCTGGCCTTGTCCCCCCAGCTCTCTCTGGGCTCTGTCCCGTAAATATTCCTACAGGTCACACAAGATCTGCCTGCAACCCTCTTATGGTCAAACTGCCAAAATCAAGACTCTCTGCTCACCTTCACTCCTTCATTCCTCTTTTCTCCCGCCTCTGGAACAAACTCCCTCACTCTCTTCAATCCCACTCCACCCTCCAGGTCTTTAAAACAGCTGTTCACTACCATCTCTTATCTTCCCCCATCCAAAACCTTGATCTTTTCTACCCCCGCTAATTTCACCCCAATTCCACTTTTTTGAAATACCAACTTCTGTCCTGGAAGTCCTTGGTGTCCTTGTGTTTTATACTTCTCCCCCTCCCCCCCCCCCCCCTTCCCACGCCTCCTCCCCCCAAGCCCTCTCCCCTCCACACATCTCCCTGCTCTCAAATGTTGTGTTTGTGTGCTTCCCCTTCTCTCCCCATCTTGTCTTCCGCTCCCTCTTTTTATATATTTTGTTTGTCTGGTTGATTTGTTTGTGAAGTAAATGTTAGCTCTTTCACGAGCCTCGATTCAGTATACAAAAAAAACAAAAAAAACTGAGTCATGACCTGACTGACTGAGTCAACTGAGTTAATGACCACAATGACCACAGCCACAACGAATGACCACAATGACCACATCCAAAGCAGAGGAGACAGCCTGATTAAAGTCCCTGAGTGATGAGTGTGTTTTAAGGCCTCCTCCTGATAAAATGTCTCGTTTCAACCCATCTTTATTTAAATGAATTGTGTATTCCACCGATAGGCCGGATTTGCCTCCGGACCTCAACCCAAATCGAATCAGCTTGTTCTTGTCACGCACCCAACTCATTCACGAAGTTTTGTCATAATCCGTCCACATTTTGAAACATCATGCTATATGTACTGTTTATCGTGTTTGGCCCAATCTCTCAATAGTGAAGAATCACTTAAAAAATTATCAGATCCGAATCTTCACCAAAATCGAATCAATCCGTCCTTGTCACACACCCAGCCTGTCCACCAAGTTTCATCTGAATCCGTACATAACCTTTTGATATATCCTGCTCAGAGACAGGTACACAGAGACAGAAGTTAAAAGATAACCTCCATCCACCTTTGGTGGTGGAGGTAATGAAGACTCAGCAAAGAATGAAATTCAAATCATGAAATATAAGATTTGAGAGTTTATGCACCTGGAGGGAGTGTGCATCTGAAGTAGCGGTTATCCATTTCATAGTACACGTAACCTTCAGAAACCTGTGGAAAGCCATCGTAAGTTACGGCCACCCACAAACAAACTGAGAGAATTGTTACAATTACATGCAGTGCAGCTCTGATGAGCGTATGTGTACCCAAAATGGCTACCTATATGTGAGCGTCTGCCCAAAATGGCTACCGATATGTGAGCATTTGCCCAAAATGGCTACCTACAGTCACGAGAAAAAGTAAGTACACCCCATGTAGAGTTTTGACTTTTTCAACATATTTCAACATACAGCTATTTGATCTTCATTTCAACAATATTGATAGATAAAGGTGATATAATATAACAAATATCATGAAACATTTACATTTTGTAGTCCATTGTATAATTTAAATAAACATAAATGCAAATTTCGCATGTGGAAAAATAAGTACACCCTTGGCTCTAATAGGTGGTATTGCCCCCTTTGGCAGAAACAACCTCAAGTAAGCGTTTCTTATAACTGTCGACCAATCTCTGACATCGACTGGGTGAAATTTTTGCCCACTCCTCCATGCAGAATTCTTTCAGCTGTGCGATGTTTGAGGGGTTTCTTGCATGCACAGCTCCTTTCAAATCCCCCCACAACATCTCGATGGGATTTAGATCCGGGCTTTGACTTGGCCATTCCAGAACCCTCCATTTCTTTCTTTTCAGCCATTCCTTGGTGGATTTACTGGTATGTTTAGGGTCATTGTCATGTTGCAAGGTCTACCTTCGGTTGAGCTGGTTTGTCAGATGGCCTCACATTATCCTCAAGCACCCTCTGGTACAATGAAGAATTCATAGTGGATTATATGATGGTGAGCTGCCCAGGCCCTGATGCAGCAAAGCTGCCCCAAACCATAATATTTCCACCACCATGCTTTACTGTTGGTATCAGGTTATTGTGGTCAAATGCTTTGGTTTTCGCCAAACATATCTTCTGGTACTGTGGCCAAATAGCTCTACCTTTGACTCATCTGTCCAGAGCACATTGTTCCAGAAGTGCAGGTCTTTGCCTCGGTGTTCATTGGCAAACTTTAGTCTTGCCCTGATGTTCTTTCTGGACAGCAAAGGTTTCCTCCTGGCGCACCTCCCGTGTAGATCAAATTTGTGCAGCCTCTTTCTAATGGTAGACTCGTGCACTTTGACATCAACAGTGGTAAGAGCTACCTGTAAGTCCCATGATGACATTCTGAGGTTCTTACAGACTTCTTTCAGCATCTTGCGGTCTGCTCTCGGGCTGAACTTGCTGGGGCGGCCTGGCCTGAACAAGTTGGCAGTTGTTTGGAATCTTCTCCACTTGTAGATGATCTTCCGGACAGTCGAATGATTGATTTCAAATTGTTTGGAGATCTTTTTAAATCTCCTCCCAGACTCGTAGGCATCTATAACCTTCTTTCTGAAGGCCTCCGAGAGCTCTTTTGATCTAGGCGTGGTGACGCTGCACACTTCAATAACAAAGAGCAAACCAAACTAAATGTCTGAGGTTTAAATAAAACAGGTTCCTTCAACATCCTCTCTAATGATGTTCTAATCATTTGCACCTGAGCTGGTGCACCTGATTCTAATTTTAGGTATTTGAAGTAGTCATAAATGTAGGGGTGTACTTACTTTTTCCACATGCGAAATTTGCATTTATGTTTATTTAAATTATACAATGGACTACAAAATGTAAATGTTTCATGATATTTGTTGTATTATATCACCTTTATCGATCAATATTGTTGAAATGAAGATCAAATAGCTGTATGTTGAAATATGTTGAAAAAGTCAAAACTTTCCATGGGGTGTACTTACTTTTTCACGTGACTGTATGTGCAAGTGTATGCTCAAAATGGCTACCTATATGCGAGTGTATGCTCAAAATGGCAACCTATATGTGAGCGTATGCCCAAAATGGCAGCCTATATGTGAGTGTATGCTCAAAATGGCTACCTATATGCAAGCGTATGCCCAAAATGGCTACCTATATGCGAGTGTATGCTAAAAATGGCTACCTATATGGGAGTGTATGCTCAAAATGGCTACCTATATGCGAGTGTATGCTCAAAATGGCTACCTATATGTAAGCGTATGCCCAAAATGGCTACCTATATGCGAGTGTATGCTCAAAATGGCTACCTATATGCAAGCGTATGCCCAAAATGGCTACCTATATGTGAGCGTATGCCCAAAATGGCTACCTATATGTAAGCGTATGCCCAAAATGGCTACCTATAGTCCTATATGTAAGCGTATGCCCAAAATGGCAACCTATATGTAAGCGTATGCCCAAAATGGCGACCTATATGTAAGCGTATGCCCAAAATGGCTCACTATATGTGAGCGTATGCCCAAAATGGCGACCTATATGTAAGCGTATGCCCAAAATGGCTCTTACATGTGAGGGGGTGGGGATCGGTGACGAGAGAGGGGAGGGTTCCCCATAATCTCACTTTACAATTTAAAATATAGTTTAAAAAAGGTAACATCTACTTAACATCTTTGTATTCTCAAACGATATATGATATGGACCTGCCTCAATGTGTTCGGGCATGCGGTCTGTTTGGACCTGGTTGCAGGCTCGCAGGCGCTTGCGCAGGTGATCGAGCAGTGGTGCCGAGCGTGCAAAATATTCCTGACAGCTCACCGATTCCTGAGCTATGATGTCCTGCACACGGCACTCAAACATGCTTAGTGAACCTCTTCACTCTATCTTTGCAATATTTTGAGGGTTTCCATATGACACACATTGAATGGATTGTAAATACAGGGCACAAGATGAGGGCATTGAACCAAGATAGATAGAACATCGGGTTACATCTTCAGGAGGGAGCCACTCAGAGTGCGACACTAACCAGGTGATTGTACCAAATAATCTTGTGAAAATTGAATTTCCAGTCCAAGTACAATTTCTACATTCATTTACATACATACATACATACATACATACATTTACATACATTAGGACCGTCAGAGAAGATAACCGAGAAGGAAGTTGAGGAAGCGATAAAAGCAATGAAGAGTAGAAAAGCGGGAGGGCCGACGGGAGTTGTGGGAGATATGTTGAAGGCAGCGGGGAATTGGGGTGTGAAGAGAATGACAGAGATCTGAAATCTGGTGGTGAAAGAAGGCCGCATTCCAGTGGATTGGGAACTGAGTACCCTCGTCCCTCTATACAAGGGGAAAGGTGACCCTCTGGACTGTGGCTCATATCGAGCGATAAAGTTATTAGAGCATGGAATGAAGGTATTGGAAAGGGTGTTGGAGAGGAGGATAAGGAAGAAAGTGAAGATTGACGAAATGCAGTTTGGATTTATGCCAGGAAGAGGACTGACAGACGCACTTTTTATTGTGAGGTAGTTGCAGGAGAAGTAGATGGAGAAGAGGAAGAAGTTGTTTCTTGGGTTTGTTGATCTGGAGAAAGCATTCGATAGGGTTCCACATGAAGTAGTGACATGGGCATTGAGGAAGTTAGGAGTGGAGGAATGGTTGATCAGAGTAGTGATGGCAAAGAGCGCGCACAGCTGTAAGGACGAAGGACGGGAACAGTGGTGAGTTTGAGGTGAAGGTGGGAGTGCATCAGGGGTCGGTACTAAGTCCACTACTATTTGTAGATGTGATGGAGATGCTGGCTCGGAACGTAAGGAGGGTTTACCGTGGGAGTTGTATGCAGATGATCTGGTGTTGATTGCGGAAAGTATGGATGGACTGAAGGAGAAGATGAACAAGTGGAAGGAATGTATGGAGACAAAAGGTCTGAAGGTGAATATCGGAAAAACGAAGGTGATGGCAAGTGGTAAAGCATGTGGTGAGGAGGAAAGAACTGGGAAGTGGCCGTGTGCTGTGTGCAGGAAGGGTGTCGGAGTGAATTCCATTCAATGTACAATGTGCGCTGAGTGGGTTCATCAAAAATGTAGTGGTCTGAGAGGGTCATTAACCAGTGTGGCAGCTACATTCAAGTGTAAGGTGTGCACAGAAGGAGCTGCAGATGGAGGAAATGTTGAGTTGGATCTTGGAGACGGCGTGAAGCTGGAAGGTGTGAAAACATTTTGTTACCTAGGAGACATGCTGAATGGAGAAGGTGGATCAGACTCGGCAACGGTTGCTCGAGTGAGATGTGCATGGAAGAAGTTTCGGGAACTGAGTGGCGTGCTGACGAAGAGGAGAGTGTCGTTGAAGCTGAAGAGAAAGGTGTATGCTGCATGTGTGAGAAGTGTTATGATTTATGGGAGCGAGACATGTGTTACGGATTCGTCACTTCCGTTGTTGTGGTTTTCATCCACTGTAAACATTTTCGATTCCATGTACTATTATTGTTTTCAAAAGGTTTATTGGTTATGAACTGTTTTCAAAAGGTGAAAAAGTTAGTGTTAAAAAGAAACAGGAAACCGGATCGGGAACCGGATGACGAAGAGGAAGAAGAGAAAAAGAAGGCGGAGTGAGTGGAGTCGGACAAGAAGCATAGTTGCTTTGCGGTCTGGAGCGAACATTGGCGAGCAAGAGTCACGAGTGAACTTTGGGTTTCCCAGGAAAGGGATTCCTGCGACAGAGTTGTTATCGCTGTGACAGATCAACCTGCGTGTCAGGTTTTGCGGTGGATTCTGAAGAGAATCATCATCACCATCGTCGTGCCGTTGCGCCACGAGACCGGGCCGTCGGCCATTTTGACTTGCGCTTCGCTCAAGGTTTCATCTCCCTTCGACCATTTTCACCGCATTCAGACGTGGATCTGGCGTGTGTGTGTGACGTGGCTTTTTGAAGGTTAATTCGTCCATACCCGAGGGTGTGATTTCCCAGTCGCCTGGAGGGCGCCTTTGCACAGCTTTGGCAGCCGGACTGTACCTGCCAACCCAACGGGATTCTGGTCTCGATTGGACATTGATCTGACGATCGCTGGAGTGGATCGACTCTGGCTTGAAGCCGGGGATTAGATACATTGGGGATGTTCTTGTTTCACTCACGTGGAGCACAGTGAGTTATATATTATAAAACTGATGGTACCATCATAGGATATTGATTGTACTTTTGATTCATATTATTGTTGTACTGTTATTCTTGTGTGATCTTAATACAATATTTGTTTGTGAGTAACAATTGGTGTGGCTTCACCATTGATCTTTGACATACAGAATAACACATTTTTCTGCTGTGACTCCTCTCGGGGCTCGGAGGTACACCGTGACCAGGGGGTCGGGGAGGAGCACGTAACACATGGGTAATGAACGTAGAGCAGCAATGAAGGATGGAAAGGGTGGAAATGTTAATGGTTCGGTGGATGTGTGGAGTATCGTTGAGAGGGAGGAAGACAAATCATGAATTGCGAAAGATGATGGGAATAGAGCCTGTGATGGATGCTGTGAAGAGAAACAGGTTGAGATGGTTTGGTCATGTGTTGAGGAAGGATGAAAGTGGCTGGTTGAGAAGAGTCATGGAAATGAATGTAGAAGGAAGTAGAGGACGGGGAAGACCGAGAAAGACTTGGCTAAAGATGGTCGAAGAAGAAATGCGGGCAAGGGGGTTAACAAGGAGAGATGCAGAAAATAGGGCAAAATGGAGAAGATTGTCATGGGGATCGCAAGGCTAACCCCCGCTCAAGCAGGGAAAATGGCCTTAAAATGCCTGTTGTTGTTTGTTGTTGTATATACATACATACATACAGTGCATTCAGAAAGTATTCAGACCCCTTAACTTTATTCACATTTTATTATGTTGCAGCCTTATGCTGAAATCGTTTAAATTCATTTTTTCCCTCATCAATCTACACTCAATACCCCATAATGACAAAGAGAAAACAGGATTTTAGAAAGTTTTGCAACTTTATTAAAAAGAAAAAAATGAAATATTACATTGACATAAGTATTCAGACCCTTTGCTATGACACTTGAAATTTAGCTCAGGTGCCTCCCATTTCTCTTGATCATCTTTGAGATGTTTCCACATCTTGATTGGAGTCCACCTGTGGTAAATTCAATTGATTGGACATGATTTGGAAAGGCACAAACCTGTGTATATAAGGCCTCACAGCTGACAATGCATATCAGAGCAAATACCAAGCCATGAGGTCGAAGGAACTGCCTGCAGAGCTCAGAGACAGGATTGTGTCGAGGCACAGATCTGGGGAAGCCGACAAAAAAATTTCTGCTGCATTGAAGGTTCCCAAGAGCACAGTGGCCTCCATAATTCTTAAATTGAAGAAGTTTGAAACCAGGACTCTTCCTAGAGCTGGCCGAGCTGGCCACCCGGCCAAACTGAGCAATCGGGGGAGAAGGGCCATGGTAAGAGAGGTGACCAAGAACCCGATGGTCACTCTGGCTGAGCTCCAGAGATCCTGTGTGGAAGTGGGATAAACTTCCAGAAGGACAACCATGACTGCAATGCTCCACCGATCTGGGCTTTATGACAGAGTGGCCAGACGGAAGCCTCTCCTGAGTTAAAGACACATGAAAGCCCGCTTGGAGTTTGCAAAAAATCACCTAAAGGACTCTGACTGTGAGGAACAAGAATCTGTGGTCTGATGAAACCAAGGTTGAACTGTTTGGCCTCAATTCTAAGCGTCATGTCTGGAGGAAACCAGGCACCGCTCATCACCTGCCCAATATCACCCCAACGGTGAAGCATGGTGGTGGCAGCATCATGCTGTGGGGGTGTTTTTCAGCAGCAGGGACTGGGGGACTGGTCAGGGTTGAGGGAACAATGAACGGAGCAAAGTACAGAGATATCTTTAATGAAAACCTGAAACAGAGCGCTCAGGACCTCAGACTGGGCCGAAGGTTCACCTTCCGTCATCGGTTTGACGGAAGGTGACGGACGGACAATGACCCTAAGCACACAGCCAAGACAACGCAGGAGTGGCTTCGGGACAACTCTGTGAAGGTCCTTGAGTGGCCCAGCCAGAGCCCTGACTTGAACCCAATCAAACATCTCTGGAGAGACCTGAAAATGGCTGTCCACCGATGGTCCCCATCCAACCTGACAGAGCTTGAGAGGATCTGCAGAGAAGAATGGCAGAAAATCCCCCAAATCCAGGTGTGCAAAGCTTGTCGCGTCATACCCAAGAAGACTCGAGGCTGTAATCGCTGCCAAAGGTGCTTCAACTAAGTACTGGGTTAAGGGTCTGAATACTTATGTCAATGTGATATTTCAGTTTTTTCTTTTTAATAAATTTGCAAAACTTTCTAAAATCCTGTTTTCTCTTTGTCATTATGGGGTATTGAGTGCAGATTGATGAGGGAAAAAATGAATTTAAACGATTTCAGCATAAGGCCGCAACATAGCAAAATGTGAAAAAAGTGAAGGGGTCTCAATACTTTCTGAATGCACTGTACATAAGCAGAGTCGGGATTATAAAATCCTCAGCCATCAATGCCGTAAAGCAAATCCGATTCATGATAATGATCCCGATGAATAAATAGGTCAACCGGTGGGTTGACCATGCCTTTCGCTCATTCTGGCCTGTGCCGATTTATAAGCACATTGTATTCTCAAGGGACGGAATGACACAGACCTCCAACAATATTTTCAGCCCTGTCTGTGAACAGGGTTTGTCAAAAGGTTTTTGCCGGATTCAGACGAAATTTGGCAGACAGGTAGTGTATGTGACAAGGAAGAATTGCTTCAATTTTGGTGAAGATCCAGATCCGGATCCTGCTAGTAGAATTTTTTAAGTGATTCTTCACCATTGAGTGGTTGTGCCAACACCTATATATTGCACGATATCTCAAAAAGTTATGGACAGATTCGCATGGAAATTGGTGGACATGTTTTTTTTTTTGTTTTTTTTTGGATACAACATCGAGGCTCGTGTAAGAGCTAACATTAATGACAAAAATCATAAACGGGCATATAAAACATAAAATACGCATTGCGTAGAGTGAGAGCTTCGTCGACAATGGTCAGTCGATCGAGTACGCAGCCCTCGCAAACACCTGTAGGCCGAGGTATTCTTTGTATGTCTGGGCAGCATGGCCCAGTACGAAGTGGGGGAAAAGAACAAACATTGAAATTACCTCAGAAGTAATTAACTTATCATGTTTCTTACTAAGTAAATGCAAATGTCAGTGATGAAAGGTGTATCGTTAGCGCGGTTGACTCTAATAAGGATCACTTTTTCATATTGTTTAGTTGAGAGATGTGAGCTATGTGGTGGTGTCGACTCTAAAGGTAGTTAAAGCGTATTCAGGATTGTTTCATGTCATTGCGTAATGGAAATTAAGCCTTAATTTGAAGAAAGCCGGAAGTAGAAACATAAAACGGAAATACGTCACGTTCTTCGTGTGGCCTTCGTTTAACGCTCGAGAGATCGGCCAGCAAAGCAAGATCACGTGAGCAAGATGGCGGATCATGGAAGGGACATTTGAAATGACAACATGAAATATTGTTCCCAAGGGAATGGGGAATGACAGTGAAATTTTGAATGGATTTACATATACATGCAATTGCCATAGAGGTTCGCTTACGAAGCCCTCTAATAACGGGAGCGGGACACAAGATGGGGAGAGAGAGGGAATCACACAAGTACAACAATAGAGAACAGGGACATCAGGATATCTGTGGGAGGGAAAGGGCTTGGGGGGGGGCATGGGAAGGGGTGGGGGGGGGGGGGGTTGGGAGAAGTATAAAACACATGGACACGTCAAGGACTTCCAGGAAAGAAGTCGGAATTTTAAAAAAGTGGATATAGAGTGAATTAACGGGGGTAGAAAAGATCAAGGTTTTGGATGGGGGAAGATAAGAGATGGTGGTGAACAGCTGTTTTAAAGACCTGGAGGGAGGAGTGGGATTGAAGAGAGTGAGGGAGTTTGTTCCAGAGGCGGGAGAAAAGAGGAATGAAGGAGCGAAGGTGAGCAGAGAGTCTTGATTTTGGCAGTTTCACCAAAGAGGGTTGCAGGCAGATCTTGTGCTACCTCAAGGAATATTTGGGGGACAGAGCACAGGTTGGGTGTGTGACAAGGAAGAATTAACCTGATTTTGCTGAAGATCCGAATACGATAATTTTTTTTAATTTTTGATGTGATTCTTCAACATTGAGAAAACTATATAGCATGATATTTCAAAAAGTTGTGGATGTATTCTGACCAAACTTGTTGGATGAGTTAGGTGTCAAGAACAAGCCGACTCGATTTTGGTTCGGGTCCGAATCCAGATCCGACCTATCAGTGGGATACAAAAGGTAAACGGTTCAGCCTGGCAAAGGTGCGTTCTAGTTTTGTAATTAGAATGTTGTCATGGAAGGACATATTATTATTAAGCTGCTCTATATCCATATTAACATGGTGTGCGCTTAAAATATGGGAATTCTTCTGGATTCTTTGTAGTTAATTTGTTTATCAACTCAGGAGATGATGACGATCATTTTGGTGTTTCACATTCCACATCAGAAAGATTCCGTAGAACTCCTCAAAAGCATGACACACACACACACACACACACACACACACACACACACACACACACACACACACACACACACACACACACACACACACACACACACACACACACACACACACACACACACACACACACACACACCTCGTCCATTTACAGTAGATTAATTTAACGTTGGGAAACAAAGTAAGAAAACAAATTTAAAAGCTTTAAAAATTTTTAAAACAAGCTTCATCTTTACCTTCAATAACTCATTGTTCACATTCTGCCGAAGGCCTCCAGGTGTGCAGGTTAGCCTCCTGGTGAGAGCCAAAACCAGAAGTTTGGAGAGACCAAGAGTTCTGAGAGGGAAGCCCATTGGCATGATGATGCCCCCCTTTTTCTCAGTCTCCGTTGAGCTCGTCAGATCATGGTGGAATCACTGAAAGGGAAATCAGTTACATCACATGGATAAACAAATTAAACAACAAAATTATTCATTTTCCTAAAAATGATCCAATTTAAGACTTTCCTCAAGTGCAAAAGGGTCATCCTGCCTTCTCAAGATCTGAGCAGGTGAGCTTGTTGCAAGGTTGCTCACCTGCAAGATGCAAGACATTTGCTCTTTTTCATGTTAAATTAATAAATTCAGATTGTCTGGCAGGCATTTGAAAGTCATCCATGAATTATGAAGTCTACTGGCACTGAATGTACATTATTCATTCATTCATTCACTCGCTGAAGGTCAGGAGTAAGCCACCTGGGTTTTAATAAACAATCCAATGCGGACACGGTAATTCACATGAATAGCTGTTTTTTGGGGCCGAAGAATCAAAATCATTTAATAATGCTGCTTTCACCTGGATTCTAACCTGCTACCTTCTCGATGTCAGCCTAGAGCCTTCCATCGGTGCTCGGCGACGGTAGACGACTCCACGTTGAAGAAGATATCGCGTAATCGCGGTGAGTTGTTTGGTCAGCTGGTTGGTCGGTCGGTCGTTTGGTTGGCAAGGACTTTTACAAATAAACCGAAATCTGACTCATCGAGACAGTTTGGCTGTAAAGAAGCATTGGGACTGGTTTAATTAAGGTAAAAATAAAGAAATAAATCCTGTACCATCTCAAAAGTTCTACAATCTTGCACAAGCGGAAGTGACGTTTTCTTTCCTGGGTTGATTCACCAGACGTGCTTCTACATCGGGACACTCATATAGATATAATTATTCTGTGAGACTTTTATTTTAGACAAGTATTATGAATTGAAGAGATAGTGTGATATTCGTTTGTGAATTTAATAGCTCGCAAATCCGAGTGTATACATAATTTTCTTTAAACGTATCCAGTGCGATTCGAAATATACATTTAATACGCGCGTATCATTCACCGCTCGAAACTCTCGAACTTACAGTTCATGCTACTTTCAACGTAGAATAAAACTAAAGTTAAAAAACGAAATTATATATAAAATGAAGTAAAAAAAATAAAAAGTAAAGGGATATTCAAAGAGAGAAATAACGTAACGAAACCCGAAGCCTCTGACGTCACGTTAATGGATAATGGTGCATTTGAGACGGGAATTCCGGGTCAATTTTTTACCCTAATCGTTGTTTCCTCTTTTATTCCTTCGTATCATTTAACGCGATTATTTATTTATTTATTATCTCAAAGGCGTATTGTCATTGTGAGTGCTGCGTTACGTTTATGTAAAGTAATATTTATGTAACGTAGCGCATTTTTGGATAAATATTTTAAAACATAATTATTAACACTAACATAATGCTAATGGTCTTCCTGGTTTTAACGAGACCTTCCCGTTCACAGAGTTGTCTCATGCAGTCGGTTCGAGCTTGTATTTTATAGTCCGACACGGAAACGAGGGGAAGACGAAGTGTCTAAACGTAAACGTGCATCACCTGTGCCAGGCTACCTGGGAAACGCTGGAGCTTTTTAACTTCATTTAACAATCGTAAGTCCTAATTCTAATTATTGACAAATACCGAGATGCGTCTACCGTCTAGTCACCAAAATGAACTAGGGTACATAATGTACCTACTGTACATACTGTACATACTGTACATACTGTATGCCGGTACAGTTCCTTTGGATAGCGTTCGCCATGTGCGATCTGTCTACTGAATACGTCACTGAAATGCACCGGAAACACTATTTTGTATTTGTTTACTCTTCTCTATTGATACGCTGGGCATCCATTAACTTGATTAGTAGAGTACCCGCCCGACGGGCGATCCTGTTCCAAGTGTGCAACACATTTTTCTGCCATCGGATATTTTGTGCTGATACAACTTTGACTTTAATTTCTTGCTGATTTCCTTTGGTAATATTGCTCTTGCTGATTTCTGTTCAACTTTGGTGTCCTTGGTTTTTGAGGAATCTCAATTTTCCAGAAAAAAACAAAAACTATCAAACGTCACCCGAGCTAACAATAACCACAACCAACCCACACCCCCCTCTTTCCCCTCCCCTCCACCATTCCCTCACAATCCCCCACCAAGCATCACCCTACCTAACAATACCCATAATAACCCCACACCCCTCTCCACTTTTCACAATCACCCATCAACCGTCACCCTAGCTAAAAAATACCCATTTTGGGTCCTCTAGGTCTTTGGGGTCTTTAAGGGTCTTTGGGGTATTTTGGGTCTTTGGGTTGTTAAGGGTCTTTGGAATATTTTCAGGCTTTTAGGTCGTTTGGGTCTTTGGGGTTCATTTGGTATTCGGGGTCTTTTCAGTCTTTTTAGTCATTGTGGTCTTTTATTTGCTCTGGGTCCTTTTGGTCCTCGGAGTATTAACCTCGGGGTAGAGCTCCCTCTGTGCACACCTTACATTTGAATGTAGCTGCCACACTGGTTAATGACCCTCTCAGACCACTACATTTTTGATTAACCCACTCAGCGCACATTGTACATTGAATGGAGTTCACTCCGACACCCTTCCTGCACACCACTTGCCATCACCAAAGTCTTTCCGATATTCACCTTCAGACCTTTTAGCGAAATCAGAGGTGTCGTGCTAAATTTTGAGGTACCGGAGACCTGCAAGGCCGTGACGTCATCGCCAGATCTTGTCTGCCGTCACATCAAGTTTTAACATGACACTAGATCTATGAAATGATCTATGAGCTTCCTAGTAACATTTGAGTTCCCACAAGGAGTGACAAATGAAATTTGCACATTTTGCCATGATAAACAAAAAATTAACACACGCACACACACACACACAATATCAACAGATATACACTGACAACTGGGGAAACTATAAAAGAGCAGGAAGGTATTTTTTTTAAAGAAGGAGTTGGACAGAAGCAGGAAGGAGTTGGACAGATTGGGAATAGACGAAGAAGGCTCTTTGGAATGGCTAAGAAGAGGTCAGCTCAACTGGGATAGAGAACGCATCATTATACATGGATAACACCAAGGACACCACACCAATGGATTTACGAAAATGGTGGGACTGAGTCAATCACACGAGTGTAGGTTCTGCAACGTAGACACAAAGTATGAGGCACTTCCTATTAGGATGAAAAAAAACTCATTTCAGAGCAGTTATACACACAAAGGCACACTAAACTTTTCTTTTGGTGATGTATAGGAGACCACTGCCGGTGCCTCGATCGCTCCCGAAAAAACATCCATTACCTCATTTCCTCTGCATGGGTTGTAAACAAAACATACATTTCTTTCCTCAAAACATACCTTTATGTCATGATAGATGCGTTGTTAAGTCTTTAAAGAACACCAGAGGCCTGAGCCTATAAGTCGTGACCAAAATGATGGTAATTCGATTTTTTTTTGAGCTTGTAATTGTGGGTGGAGTCAGGCTAGCGAAGCTCCGCCCTGGACTGACAGAGTGACAGTGACAGACAGACAGACGGACACAGACTGGAGGAGAATATATTTGTGTGATTGCCCCAGAAAGATGGTAATGTTGTGTTCACATCCTGTGTTTGATCCAGGGGACAATGTGGACCGATGACATTGCGGAATTTTGTCGTAGCAACGTGACCAACCCTTTCCCACTGTGGTACGAAGGTCGTCCAGGTCATTGTTTCACACAGCTTGTGTTGTGCAGTGCCCCACACTTGCTCTTGGCTACAGGCAGCGCTGCTTTCTTGGGACGAAGGTGGGACATGTGATAGTAGTAGCCATTTTTATACACAGCACATGCAAAGCAAAGAGCGGGGTTTAAAGCAATTGGTTTGTGTGTGCCCATCTTATCAGTTTAGGATGAACAGTTTATGATCGAGAAACAACTTGTTTCGATTGGACGTTATATTTTGAACGCGAGTCGGAACATCCTCTCATTTTACCATGCCTTGGCTCTGAATTCATCCCGATCGCACATGCACAGAGAAAAACCACCTTTAGAGGCCATTTTTCCCCGCAAAGCGGGGGTTGGCCTTTTTCGGGAACCGTGGTTGTTGTTGTTTTTCGGTCCCCTTTTTGAAGCAATGTTTTACGGCCGGATGCCCTTCCTGACGCCAACCCTTTTTGCCGCCTTTAACGACAAACAGGGAATTACCAGTGAACTGGTAGTCTGGTATTCAATTAGCCGACCACGGAAGGATGAACAGGCTGAGTCAACCCCCCTGGCGTTAATTCAGCTAATCGACCGGGATTTGAACCCAGGATCCTTGGATCCTAAGCCGGCACCCTAGCCGCTAGCCCAACACCAGGGTTCCAAAAGCACATGCACATGCACAGAGAGGAGCCAGATAATATTTTTACTCTGTCTGCTTGGCAGTCAAACAAAATAGAAAATCATTCCAAACAGGAAACTTGCCGTTTTTAAGGATGTCATAAAGGACACAAACAACTTGCACGAATAACTAATAAAACACTTCTTGAAATCTTCAAATTGAATTTTATACGTGAACACTGTAGAACACAAATCACCTTCATAATACTTCTAAAACCATGATATACATCAATATATAACACGAGAGGGTGTGATCTGTGAGGGTTGGGGTGAAGATGATGCTGATCGACGCTGCGTTTGATGGTGATCAATAAAGCTTCCATATCCTAAACGGAGACTCAATGTCATGGTATTTACAGTGTACAGTATAAGGGTGAGGTATACAAGACTGATTCAGTTACATTAAGCTTCCGGATTTAAAAAAAATGATCTTTAAGTTAATTATCATACTAAAATACGCAATTTGGTGTTTGTTTGTCTGAGGATTTTTGACAGTGATACATTCGGTTGTTACTTATCCAATCTCAACCAAACTTAACAGGAGGACTAAGGGCCACAAAATGAAGGTTGTAGCGTTTTCATCCTCCCTCCCCAAGAGGGTTTTCCCTGCCAATGGGGATGCATGTTGAGGTGTATATCCATGCTCCATGTTAAGATAGCTTTATTGTGGCGTTTTTCCAAGGACGCTTCTCATAACAAAACAAACAATAATCGCATAATATTAATGGTATTACAAAACAATATTAATACCAACAATATTAATACCAATAACTAATTCCCCCCCTGGGGGAATGTTGGTGTTGGCTTAGCGGTTAGGGTGCCGGCTGGGTCCTGGGTCCTGGGTTCGAATCCCGGTCGATCGCTGAATTAACGCCAGGGGGGTTGACTCAGCCTGTCATCCTTCCGAGGTCAGCAAATTGAGTACCAGCTTGCTGGGATGAATGATCACGGTGTGTACCCCGGTTTGGAATAGGTACACCGTATCCCTGCGCATCGTAAGAGGCGACTAAGGGATGGCGTCAAGAAGGGCATCCGGCCATAAAAACATTGCCTCAAACAGGGAACCATGATTGTCATGGGGCCCGCAAGGCTAACCCCCGCTCTAGCGGGGAAAATGGCCTTAAAACGACCATTCATTCACTCATTCAACTAAACCCCGCCCCCCCCCACCCCCCCCCCACCCCCCCCACCCTCTACCTCGATGATGATCTCCCGATGTCCCTGTGTTCTCTACTGTTGTGCTGGTGTGCTTCCCTCACTCTCCCCATCTTTTCTCCCCCTCCCCTTATTGTTTTACATGTTTGTTTATGTTTTTTTGTGTGTTTTATGTGCTAATATGTGTAGCCTGGTGTTGGCTTAGCGGTTAGGGTGCCGACTTGGGATCCTAGGATCCTGGGTTTGAATCCCGGTCGATCGCTAAATTAACGCCAGGGGGGTTGACTCAGCCTGTCATCCTTCCGAGGTCGGCAAATTGAGTACCTGTTCAAACTGGTAATTCCCTGTGTGTCGCAAAAGGCGACTAACAGGGTTGGCGGCAGGAAGGGCATCCGGCCATAAAACATTGCTTCAAAAAGGGGACCAAGGTGCCCAAAAAAGGCCAACCCCCGCTCTGCGGGGAAAAATGGTCTCTAAAGGTGGTTATGTGCTAATATATGTTTGATGTGCTAGCTCTTAAACGAGCCTCTCTTGCATACAAAAAAAAAAAAAAATCCCGTCTCCCAAAGGGGTGTTTCCTCCCTGGCCAAACGCCGTGTAAACGTGTATAAATAGGTTATCGCGCCATTTTTATGGGAGCAATGACCCCTACCAGAAGTAAAAATTATATAAACCACAAACACGTATGATTACCTTTTGAAACAGTTGCTAATGCTGTTTAACACGAAACTGAAATAAATTTGGAGGAATCCGGACATCAGTCTATGCTTATAACGTCGACGAACGCACCTGATCTTGGATCTACTGCAGTCTATATAACGCACAAGGGTTAATAATAATAATAATAATAATTCATTTATTTTGTATAGCGCTTTTCCAGAAGCCCAAAGGCGCTTTGACAGAGTGGCAAACATAATGCATAACAATACATGAAAACAACAATTGCAAAAAGACAAGAATCAATAGGGAAATATTTAAAGCAAAAGGAGGGAGAAGGAGAAGAGATAGTCAGGGGTTAAATGCTGTGGGTTGAATGTTGAATGCAGCGTTGAACAGGTGGGTCTTTAGTGATGTTTTGAATGTGGTGAGTGAGGAGGAGTCTCTGATGGTGTGAGGTAGTGAGTTCCAGAGGGTGGGAGCAGCGATGGAGAAGGCCCTGTCCCCCCAGGATCTGAATTTGGTCCGGATGGAGGGGGTCAGGAGGTTGGTACCAGCAGAGCGGAGGTTGCGGGTGGGAGTGTGTCTGGAGAGGAGGTCAGCCAGGTAGGATGGGGCCAGGTTATGGAGGGCTTTGTATGTCAAGAGGAGGATTTTGTACTGGATTCTCTGGGGGATGGGGAGCCAGTGAAGCTTGTAAAGGACGGGGGTGATGTGGTCACGGGTCCGGGAATGAGTGAGTAGACGGCCTTACTGCCTTAATAACATGACCCTTACTGCCGCTAACGTGGAGTTCTTCCAAGACGTTTTTCGTGTCATTTTTCCAAAGCCGCTTCTCATTACAAAAGTAATAACACTTATGATAAGAGCATACACAACAACAACAGGCATTTTAAGGCCATTTTCCCTGCTAGAGCGGGGGTTAGCCTTGCGGTCCCCATGACAATCTTCTCCATTTTGCCCTATTTTCTGCATCTCTCCTTGTTAACCCCCTTGCCCGCATTTCTTCTTCCACCATCTTTAGCCAAGTCTTTCTTGGTCTTCCCCGTCCTCTACTTCCTTCTACATTCATTTCCATCACTCTTCTCAACCAGTCACTTTCATCCTTCCTCAACACATGACCAAACCATCTCAACCTGTTTCATTTTGTTGCAAAGTATTTTTGGAATGATGTTTTACAACACAACAACAGGGAGAGCGAGAGACAAGTTGTTGTTGTAATGTTTTAATGAAAAATAATCGAATAATGTGGGTGTCAATTTATTTATTTATTTATTTATTTATTTTTCCATGACATTGGAAAAATTTGTTTTGGGGAGTTGTTTTGTAGCCCCAATTTGTTTTGTAGTTCAATTCTCGTCTCCACAGGACTCAGGCTTGCATTTGAAGGTAGAGGTTTAACAATCAAATTCCATTAAGTTCTCATGAAGCCTTCTATGGAATAGGGGAGAGGTGGAGGGTTTGTTTCTACAATTAGCGACCCTAATTTAATGGTACCTCAGAGTTTCTTAGATACTGAGACGTACTAAACCACCATTGAGGTCTGTTTTTTTTCTTTTTTCTTCCTTGTTTTTATGCCAATTTCCAAGCTGCACCTTGGAGCCGGCAGGAACTTTCAGAATGAAAATTTGCATCAATAATGGGAAATTTACAAATAATTTACATCATACCCCTCCCGGTTAAAGGTCAAGGTGAAATGTCAGTCTGAAAAATGAATACTTTTCCTCTGATTTTCATGATGTTGGGTTTTATGGATGGATTGTAGATGGCACACATTTTCGAAATTTCCACTCTATGCCAAAATGTTGAAGGTCAAGGTCATTTATAATTCAATGCTGGGAACATTAAGTTTTTTTGGAGGGATAATGTTTACAAACGCACAAGCTGCTTGGATTCAACGAGGAGAGTAAACTTTTGGTGTTGTGATTAACAGGACTTTTGAGAGAAGGTGCTGCTGTGGCTGGTTGTTAAGAACTGCAACATCTGCTCTGGTGACTCTCTGCTTCTTCTTCTCCCTGGTGGTGACGTTGCTGGGAGTGGTGGACGGAGCCTGGGTGGACATACAGACATATGCTGTTGCTGGACTAGCCTGGATCACTCATACAGCTGCTCTGCTTTTCAGAAGGCCCTTACCAGGAGAAAGTCCCTGCGGGCCTGTTTGGCTGGTCATTGTTTGGATATTCACGATACCCGCATTCATTATCAATGCCGTTACAGCATTTGAAGATGTATTTTTCACATTGGATATTAAAATATTGCTAAACCACATTGCAGTGGCTCTTAGCTGCTTTTTGATGGGCCCTTATCTGCTTTCGTTGTTGCTCCTATTTTGCTCCCAAGCTCATGGTCCCCAAGATCTTGGGACCACGAGTGAGCAGACACCTTTGCTCATGGCTGGTGACAGGCCGAGAGAGAGCGCGGAAATTCAGGAAACCGGCCAGGGCTGCGTCTCGCGGTTGTGGTTTGCCTGGTTGAATCCGCTCATGGCACGGGCTTATGACGGCCGCCTTTGTTCCCCACATGACACCTGCACACTACCTCAGACGCTCCTTGTTGCCAACCTGTGGCAGCTCTTCTCAAAATGCCATGATAAACGTAAGCAAGCGACCATGGCAAAAAGAAGTCAAAGAAGTGACGGTCAGAGAGGAGTTGTTGAAACCCCCTCGAGACTCTTTCAAAAACAGCACAGCAGTGATGACTCCATGTTGTTTTCAAAGGGACAGCAGCGTGTCCAAAAGACGCTCCTCTCAACATTGCATTCTGCATTTGGCTTTCGCTATTATTTAATTGGGATTCTGCGTCTGTGTGGAAATATCTTGGGTTTCATGGGTCCATTGCTTCTCAATTACCTTGTTAGCTTCATGGAGAACAGAAGAGAGCCAATAGCGCACGGTTATTATTATGCTCTGGGGATGTTCCTGACGGCTTTCTTTGGCGCCATCTTCAATAACCAGTTCACATATCTCATTAACAAAGTGGCTTTGTCTGTCCGTGTGGTGCTTGTGATGTCCATATACCATAAAGCTCTCTGTGTCAGCTCATGCAATCTCCAGAGAAGCAGCACCGGTGTGATTGTCAACCACATGAGCGTAGACACGGACCGTGTGGTCAACTTCTGTCCAAGTTTTCACGAGTTCTGGAGCCTCCCGCTGCAGGTGGCCGTGTCGCTATTCCTCATCTACAGGGAGGTCGGGCTGTCCTTCCTGCCTGGAGTTGCTGTTGCACTGTTGCTCATTCCGTTGAACAAGGTCATTGCCAACTGGATTGGGCGGTACAGTAAGCGCATGATGGGACACAAGGACACAAGGGCTCAGGTAGGAATTTTATTGTTGGTACTCGTGTAAACTACTACAATCACACCTTTGGTTTTGTATTGTTTTTTACGTTTTGGATTTTAAATTTTAACACTGCATTCGTACCTGGTGTTGGGCTAGCGGCTAGGGTGCCAGCTTAGGATCCTAGGATCCTGGGTTCGAATCCCGGTCGATCGCTGAATTAACGCCAGGGGGGTTGACTCAGCCTGTCATCCTTCCGAGGTCGGCTAATTGAGTACCAGTTCACTGGTAATACCCTGCTTGTCGTAAAAGGCGACAAAAAGGGTTGGCGGCAGGAAGGGCATCCGGCCGTAAAACATTGCTTCAAAAAGGGGACCGAAAAACAACAACAACCACGGCTCCCGAAAAAGGCCAACCCCCGCTAGCGGGGGGAAAAAATGGCCTCTAAAGGTTGTTGTTGTTTTTTTTTGTTTTTTTTCGTACAACACACCTTTTCATTCCGAGAGGTGTTTCCCATTCTAAGATGCCTGTCAAAAAACGGAGGTGAACAGTTGGGTGCATCAAACGCCCTGTTAAAAAAAAAAATTCTCATATTGATCTAGTCGTACTTTTTTTGTTGTTGTTGCACAAGCTCTATATAGCATTTCTGTAAAATATTTCGGATTCCAAAATATTTTAAATTCAAATTCAAATATTAAATTCCAATATTGATCAAAAAAAATTTCGGATTCTAAACAAAATCGAAAATCCAAAATATTTTATAGAAATGGAGGCAGAAGTATAAGAAACAAGTACTCGTGTAAGGGCTCGTGTAAGGGCAAATACCTATTTCTTACAGAAATAGGGCTCATGTCAGCAACAAAAAGTATGACTAGATCATTTGATGCACACTAGTGAGCAGTTTATTTATTTATCTCGTCAATGTAATTAAGGACACCTGCTTACGCAAGCACATGTGATGTGGTAGGTGAACTATTCACGTGTGCAGATTGTATGTGAGGTCGACTGTGATGAAGATTGTATGTGGCGAAGGGGTGGGTTGGTACCTGTAGCAAAGTGGTGGGTTGGTATCTGTAGCGAATAGTCAGGCAGATAGGTGTAACAATTGTGGGTTTATACGTACAAGCATGAAATTTGGCACAGTCATAGATAATAGTCCAATGAATAATTCCAGATATGGACCCACCGCGAAAACGTCCTATGGTAGCCGTGGCGGCCATTTTACAAAATGGCCGCTTTTAGCGGCCATTTTACAAAAACAACAGCCTGAAATCTCAAGCCAGGGACAAACGTGGGAAAGGCATTCGAAGGAGAGTTGACGGATCCACTGTTCTTCCAGGAAATTGGCAGCAGTTCCTGAGAATTGATACAAACAAAACAGAACTGTTTGCCTTCTTGACAAAACACATCACACATCTTGTATCAGATAAGCAGATAGTCACCACGGATGGTTCAGATGTGACGTGCATTCCCGCACGTGACACCAGTCATCTTGCCCCATGTGACCATGAGGAGGCTGATACACGAATGATGATACATCTCGCGGATGCAGTCCGTGATGGATTTCAGAAAATTCTTCTGCGTACGGTGGATACAGATATAGTGGTATTGGCTGTGGCAGCAACAACCAAACTCAAAATCCAGGAGCTTTGGGTGGCCTTTGGGACAGGCCAGCACTTCAGGTATATTCCAGCACATGAAATTGCAGCATTCCTCGGACCAGATAAGTCACAGGCCCTCCCGATGTTCCATGCATACACAGGGTGTGACACAGTCTCGTCATTTAATACACGGGGCAAGAATACAGCCTGGGATACCTGGAAAGTATTTGACGAATTGACGCCAGCGTTAGTTCATCTCTCCACGGGGACAGCAGACATCTCTGATGACGTTGTGGCAGTGCTCGAGCGGTTCACCATTCTTCTCTACGATCACACCAGCAATCTTGTCAACATAGACGAAGCTCGACAGGCACTCTTCACGAAGAAAGGACGAGCCATGCAAGCTATTCCCCCTACCAGAGGAGCCCTGGTACAACAAATCAAGAGGGCTGTGTACACGGGTGGCCACTGCTGGGGAAACATGCTCGAGGTTGTTATGGATCTGCCCTCACCTGGGGATTGGGGATGGATCGATCCCCACAACTGGAAACCCCTGTGGTCCATGCTTCCTGAAGCCAGCATTTCATCAAGGGAGCTGATTTGTTGTAAATGCAAAAAGGGTCGCAAGGGACGATGCAAGTGCAAACAAGCTAGTTTGAAATGTACCGCTTTGTGCCAGTGTGGTGGAGAAAATTGTGACGTATAAACAAGATCAAACTGGAACTATCTAGTAATATAAGTTACCGTTACAGTGCTTGGTGGGTTAATTGACATTGCTGGCAACACAAATGCAAATTGTGGTCATTTGGAGAATACAATTATGGCATATATGTGTATCTAGAGTCATTTCATTAGAACATAAAGAAGCATTTGTGTCGTCCGGTAAAAAATAATCGCGGTCAAAACGGCCATTTTGTAAAATGGCCGCCATGGCTACCATAGGATGTTTTCGCGGTGGGTCCATATCTGGAATTATTCATTAGATTATTATCTATGACTGTGCCAAATTTCATGCTTGTACGTCTAAACCCACAATTCTTATGATGGATACACCTATCTGCCTGACTAGAAGGGGTGGTATGATACCTATGATAAAGTGGTTGTATGGTACCTGTGGTAAAGTGGTGGGTTAGTATCTGTAGCAAAGTGGTGGTATGATACCTATGGTAAAGTGGTTGTATGGTACCTGTGGTAAAGTGGTGGGTTGGTATCTGTAGCAAAGTGGTGGTATGATACCTATGGTAAAGTGGTTGTATGGTACCTGTGGTAAAGTGGTGGGTTGGTATCTGTAGCAAAGTGGTGGGTGTGTATCTGTAGCGAAGGGGTGGTATGATACCTATGGTAAAGTGGTTGTATGGTACCTATGGTAAAGTGGTGGGTTGGTATCTGTAGCAAAGTGGTGGGTGTGTATCTGTAGCGAAGGGGTGGTATGATACCTATGGTAAAGTGGTTGTATGGTACCTATGGTAAAGTGGTGGGTTGGTATCTGTAGCAAAGTGGTGGGTGTGTATCTGTAGCGAAGGGGTGGTATGATACCTATGATAAAGTGGTTGTATGGTACCTATGGTAAAGGGGTGGGTTGGTATCTATAGCAAAGGTATCTAATGCTTCGCCCTGAATTGCACAATACATTAGTGGCCTGGTCCTTTGGTGGTAACTTGTTGCCCACCTCAGGTCAAGGTATTTCAGGAGATAGCAGAAGGATTAGTAATGCAATGTGGGGAGATTGGGAAGAGGAAAGGTGGGTTGGTGTTGCATTTTCATGACATGACTTGTTTGTCCCATGAACTTTTAGATAGTTTCTGAGCTCCTACACGGTGTCCGGAGTATTAAGCTCCACGCCTGGGAGACACACTTCCAGCGCAGCGTTCAACAGTGCCGGATCGATGAGCTTAAGGCTCTCAAAGGCATGAAATATCTTGATGCCCTCTGTGTCTACTTCTGGGCCACGACACCTGTGATGATCTCCATCCTGACCTTTGTCACGTACTCCAGCTTGGGGCATGACCTCACAGCAGCAAAGGTACCTCTGTTACCCAAACAGTGAGCATTTTTTGTAGTTTGTTTACCAAAACCTGCTGTGAGATTTTAGAAGAACTGAGCATGTTTATGCTAATATGTTAAAATGATGTGAACAACATCACAGTCAACTGGATCATTTGTTTGATAACAAGCACTTTTGACTTAAAATTGGCTTTCAACTGACAAATTTACCGAGGATCAATAAATTATTGGAAGGAGGTGTAAGAAGGAGGTTGGAACTGTGGAGAACATTATTTCAGAAGGAGGTTGGAACTGAAGGGGAAGGAAGAGCAGGCGAGGTAGTTGAAGATGCAGTGGCCTGCAAAAGTATTCATCCCCTTACTAATAATGCCACATTTGGATGAATTCCGAATTATGTGGAAACAATTTTTCCAAATGAACTTTTTTATTCATAACTGAGGAGATCAAACTAAACACTTATTGTTGAAGGAGGTTACATGCCAGGAATACCTGCAAAAGACATGTACAAATCAAAATTCACTGGTTGTAAAAGTATTCAGCCCCTTATATCAGTACTTGGTGGAAGCACCTTGTGCAGCAATGACTGCTATGAGTATTTTTAGGTAGTATCTACTAGCTAGATCTCTACCAGCTTTGAACAGTGAGATTGTGAAATATTTGTCCATTCTTCACTTGAAAATTGTACTAGTTCTGGCAAGTTTGATGGGGATCATCAATGGACTGCAATCTTCAAGTCTCATCGTAAATGTTCAATTGGGATCAAGTCAGGACTTTGACCGGGCCACTCAAGACATTTATTTTATTTTTATTCAGCCACTCCATTGTGGCTTTAGCTTTGTGCTTCGGATCATTGTGCTGCAAAACCAGCCCCATAACATGATGCTGCCACCACCATGCTTGACAGTAGAGATGGTGCTGACTCAGTGATGTGCAGTGTTCGGCTTGCACCTGGCGTAACACTGAATTTAGACCAGAAAGTTCAATTTTTGTCTTGTCTGACCACGAAACATTTCTCCACATGCCTGCAGTATCATTCAGATGCTTTTTTTTTTTTACAAACTCCAAAGAAGCCTCCATAAGGCTTCCAGATGTACCTTTATCAGTAATTGCTTCTTTCTTGCCACCTGTCCATAGAGGCCGGCTTTGTGAAGGGAACGGGATATCTTTGATTGATGAACGCTGACCCCCATCTCGGACATAGAACCTTGTCGATCTTTCAAAATCATTGTTGGATTTACAGTGACATTGTGAACCAGTTTGCTGCTAAATAATTTTATAATTATTTTGTTGAATTTAATGAAATAATTTGCTCCTGAAGTAATTTTGGGTTAATTGGGCAAAGAGTTTGAATACTTATGTAACTGAGAATCATCTGATTTTCTTTTGATCTAACATATTCACATTTTATCTGCATTTTTAAGCTTTATTATATTGGAGTAGTTTGCGAAGACTTTGTTAAGTTTGATTTGAAAGCATCATGAAATAAGCTCAGGTGGTAACAAAATATGAAAACGTTGGAGGGAAGGGGGAGGGGGAATAGGTTTGCAGGGCACTGTAAATGATGATTGTGGGTATAGGTTTGCAGGTGCCCTGATTTTTAATATTTCCCCAGAATTTCTTAGACCCCTTGGAGTACTAAACCACTGTTTGGATTTTAATTTTTTTACCTCCACCACAAAAGATGGATGGAGTTTATGTTTTCACCCCTGTCTGTCTGTCTATTTGTTTGTTTGTGAACAGGATATCTCAAAAAGTTATGGACGGATTCGGGAAAAAATTGGTGGAGAGGTTGCATTTGTGACAATGACGAAATGATTAGATTTTTGTGAAGATCTGAATCCGGATATGGATCTGAGGATTTTTAAAAAGTGATTCTTCACCATTAAAAGATAGGGACAAAAATGATATAAAATCTAAAAAACCCTTTTTAAGGCCATTTTCCCTGCTATAGCGGGGGTTAGCCTTGCGGGCCCCATGGCAATCATCATGGTTCCCTTTTTGAGGCAATGGTTTTATGGCCGGTGCCCTTCCTGACGCCAACCCTTTAGTCGACTCTTACGACATGCAGGGATACGGTGTACCTATTCTAAACCTGGGCACACACCGACACATTCATTGCATCGGCTGGTACTCAATTTTCCGACCTCGGAAGGATCACAGGCTGAGTCAGCTCCCCTGGCGTTAATTCAACGATCAACCGGGATTCAAACTCAGGATTCAACAATAAACAACGGCTTCAAAAATGATATATAACATGTTATTTCAAAAGTTATGAACGGATTATGCCAAAACTTAGTGGATGAGTTAGTTAAGTGACAAGAACAAGCCGATTTGATTTTGGTTCAGGTCTGAATCCAGATCCGGCCTATCAGTGGGATACAAAACATAAACTGTTCAATGTTCAGCCTGGCGGAGCTTTGCACTCTACCGAGTGCCTTTCTAGTTTTCCCTTTTTTATGTCAATGTCCGAGCTGCATCTTGGAGCCGGCAGGGACTTATGGATTTACATTTTGCATTAATAATTGGAATGCGAAGTATATGAGGTTGGCTTAATTTTTTTTTTGACCTTAACCTGTTTTTAAGGTCATGACCTCATTTTGACTGAAATATTTTTCACCATAACTTGCTAAAGGTTTATCTGATTGGAACGAAATTGCCCTCTTCGATAGGCTAGAGTAAGGTGGATTTATTCTTAATTTACATAATATCCCTCTGGGTTAAAGGTCAAGGTCAAATGGCAGTCTGAGAAAAGAACCGTGTTTTTTGTTATCGCTCAATTTTGCCAATGCGGAATCTCAAAGACCGCTTGGCCTTTCAAGATGTTCTTGCATCATAATAGCATGCCTATACTAAAGTTGTGCACCTGATATTTGTTTTATGTCCTTGGTTTACTTTTTCTGATTGTGACGTAAACACCTTTTTGATCATAACTTAAATAATTTTCCTCTGATTTTCATGATGATGAGTTTTATGGATAGATTGTAGATGGGGACACATCTTACTATAATTCACCAAATGTCTGTCTGTCTGTTCGAAGGTACCGTAAAAACTGCTGAACCGATCGCAAAGATATTTTGGGTGGGTAATCCTGGGACCCCTGGGAGTAAAATAGGCAATTTAGTTTTTCCAATTTCAGCTTTGGCCTCCAGCATTCTCTGGTTTGGACTCCCGCATAACATTCGCGTTCGCATAACGTTCATTGTGATGATGTTCTCATTGTGACAATGTTGTGACGCTGTTGTGACGATGTATGTGTTCACGGTAGTGTTTGACGTGACGGTGTGAACGTAATTTCGTAATGTTTTTCGTTTCGTAATCCTTTAATGAACGTTTAATGTTTAATGAACGTTTAATGCTCTTCGATGTCCGGGGCCGCACGCGCGCTACACTGGACGGGCCAGCGTGTACCTTGCCCTTCGCTGTCAGGCTCGGGTAAACCGCTGAGTCCCATCCGTGATGGGGACTGGGGCTTGAGACAGTGTCCCACGAATGAGGAATTCCCAGTAAGCGTGAGTCATCAGCTCGCGTTGATTAAGTCCCTGCCCTTTGTTCACACCGCCCGTCGCTACTACCGATCGGACGGTTTGATGAGATTCTCGGATCAGCCCCTGCACGGGCCGTTCTGGGGTCGTGCCGGTGCACCGAAAAGATGAGCGAACTTGACTGTCTAGAGGAAGTAAAAGTCGTAACAAGGTTTCCGTCGGTGAACCTGTGGAAGGATCATTATCGGGACAACATGAGAGCGAGCTAGACGCGAGACGTATGTGGTACGTGATCGTCCATGTGCTGTTTAGCCATGTGCTGTTTAGATTTTGATGATTTGCATGTGATATGATTCAACGGATGTTTATGTGAATCGTTTAAAATAAAAAAGGCTTCAATTTCTGATATTTTACCTTTTCATTTGGGCTTCCCAACTGAAGCCCCGCCTGTAAGGTGGGTTCTGTTGCTAGTTTTCTTAATTCACACTCTGTTCCTAAATGTTGAATGTCAAGGTTATATGGCGGTCAAAAAATAATATTGCCATCATTAGATCGTGGGTCCTGGGGGACACTTACCCTTGGCAATCGCTTTGTGATCACAGTCATCTAGTTGGTTGTGCTTTTTAAAATTTCTTTTTCACCATTTTGTGATTTCCCCGTCATTGTGAAGAGGGAGAAGAAGAGGATGAAGAAGGAGAACCATTCCTTTTGTGTTTTCAGACGTATAGGACTGCCAAGGCAGTTTTTTTTCTATTGGCTAGGAGGTACAATCCCGGACGGGTTTCCATTCCGACGCAGGATACTCAAATGGCTCGTTCTTCCGAGTCGGCGATACTCATTTTGCCGACCTCGGGAGGTTGACGGGCTGAGTCGACCCACCTGGTGTTGTGTTTAACTGGACGACAGGAGCTCAAACTCAGGACCCTAACATCTTAAGCCAGCTACCTTAACTCTTAAGCCAACACCAGGCCCTAATTATTGTGATGTTTATTATTAATTGTTTTAGGGGTTTTTTTTACTGTGGAATAACATTCCAGGAAATTAAATTGACATCACTTTTGTCTTGAGAGAGCTTTGCTTGTATTTTCTTTCAGGTCTTCACAGTATTGGCTTTAATCAACATGCTCATCACGCCACTCAATGCCTTCCCCTGGATACTGAATGGCTTGGTCGAGGCCTGGATATCGCTCAGCAGGATTGAGGAGTTTCTCTCACTGCCTGAATTTGACATGTCTTCATATTACACCAAAGGTGAATGGGAGAGGCACATGTTTGACACTGTATCCTCCAGCAACTCTGGCCCAGTCGGTCAGTTCAGCATAGCTTGGGACACACTGTGGTTTGGTGACGAGGTGAAACCTTGAATGGTCATCACGTGCAAGGCATCACTTAATGTAAATATGACTTTATTTGCTGGATCACAGTGACTAGGGAGAGTATTTAGACTGGTGATCTCACGATCATCAAACACCACAATTATCCCAATAATGATTGCAGAATCTTTTTCCATTCTGTGTAGCTCTTGTGGGTGGGTGTGATGGGGCGGTGGTTAATGGTGGGAGTTTTGGTCCAGGAAACTGTGTGGTGTACTCAGAAGAAGCCTAACCCCTCTCGGATGAATCAACTGCCATGCAGTCATAGTGCACTTGGCAAACTTGTTGTGGATCTTTCACTTTCTTCCTACCTGCTCTTGAATGGTTTAAATCTTATCTTACAGATTGTGTATCTACTATCAATTATCCAGTTCATCAGGCCCTTTTATTACCCCCACGCTTTTTCAAAGGAAATGTGGGGATATTCGATATGGCAATCGGCTCCGTTTGTCAGTTTGTCCGTCACGTTATCTCCTAAACAGTTGTGCAGAAATTCACTAAGCTTGGTAGTTATGATCACCACGTTTTGTTTTGTTTTCGAAGAAAATCTCATAAAAGATGGAGAAAATCCCTATTTTCTAAAAGAACGACTTGATTTACACTGAATGTTGTATTTTGACCATTGTAGAACATGAATCGGGAACACAAATCTGCAGTGTAGCAGCAGTACATACTTTGAGTTCGTCAAATTGTACGGAATCTCGTCCTGATTGAACATGCACACGGAAGAGTAATTGATGAATCGTTTACTCTGTCTGCTTGTCTGGCAGTCAACCAAAAGTAAAAATCATTCCAACCAGGAAACTTAGTGTTTTTAGGGACGTCACAAAGGATACAAACAAGAGGCACGAATAACTAATTTAACATGTTAAATAAGGCGGTGTAAAACACTGTGCATCAACGCTGGTAAATTTCTGAATTTCTATTTTCTACAGCCTTTAAAGCTTTTGCTTAATTTCAATTGAATTATATACTTGAACAATGTGGAACACAAATCCTTGCCTTCTTGTTCCGATCCTCATTCCGAATCCCTCTTTATCGCACCTCATAGCTCAAAGTCGAGCCTCCATATCCAAATCGTTATATTGTTGCTTGTCGGTAGTCTATGATACGACAACCAATCCACCCTCTCGGCATGATTACCACAACATAATACGGCGCAAAAATTCAACATTTAACTCCTGTTTTAACAAATGTAAATGCATGATGTAGTCCTCGTGTGGTTTTGCTTTGTCCGCTTCGACTTCCGCAGAGCACAATGTGCAAGTCTTGCTCACAGAATTCGCCAGTAATCGGATGTATTTTCTAGGTTATCATTGCCAAAGTTCTCAAGTTTTTTAAAATCTTTTCGCAATACTCACAAAGAATGAAGGAATAATGAATGATCGTTTTAAGGCCATTTTTCCCCGCTGGAGCGGGGGTTAGTCTTGCGGGCCCCATGACAATCATGGTTCCCTGTTTGAGGCAATGTTTTTATGGCCGGATGCCCTTCCTGACGCCACCCCTTAGTCGCCTCTTACGATGCGCAGGGATACGGTGTACCTATTCTAAACCGGGGTACACACCGTGATCATTCATCCCAGCAAGCTGGTACTCAATTTGCCGACCTCGGGAGGATGACAGGCTGAGTCAACCCCCCAGGCGTTAATTCAGCGATCAACCGGGATTCGAACGAAGGATCCTAGGATCCCAAGCCAGCACCCTAACCGCTAAGCCAACACCAGGCTTCACAACAACACTCACAAAGATTTTTCTGAAATTGATGGAGAAGAAAGGAGGTTCAATCAATCAGAGTTGGGAGCATCACACAAGTCCTTAAAGAGCTCTGAAGCCATGGGTTGCTGACCCCCACTATAGTCCGTCCTGCTAGACCATTATCACCTATCTATGCAGAATTTATGGTATCACTGCTAACAAACTGAATTCCTTCAGGTATCATGACCGAATTCCTTCAGAAATCCCACCCATCAGATGTTCATATTCCAGCAAATCCCCAGTCGAAAATGTCACTACAATAGCACTATAGTAACTTTAGTAGTTCACGCAGTACATGGTGATCCCGATGCCCCCGCTCTCTACTGTTGTACTTGTGTGCTTCCCTCTCTCTCCCCATCTTGTCTCCCGCTCCCTTTATTATATGTTTTATGTGTCCGTTTATGTTTTTTGTGTTTAATGTGCTAGCTCTTACACGAGCCTCGATCTTCGATCTTGACAACAAACGTGATTAGCTGATCATTTTGATGGAAGACCACCGGAAGGAACACTTTCTATCATGGTTTGTTTGTTCTGCATAAATTTCCGATCTGAACATTATTTTAGTTTTTTTGTGCTTGTAGCGGAACTGAGGTCACCTGGTGACCAAGCAACTTGGCTGAATTGCAGACAGCAGCACAGGACATGAGGAACAATATTTCTCATGCATCGATGCATTGTTTGGAAACATGAAAACGAGGAACTATACTCCGTGTAAAGCAAAGGCTGCACATGTACAATACGTCTAATGGAAAACTATGTGGGCGAACTATCTATTGTACATTCAAACACCCGGATACACATATTATGTTTTTAAATGACAAAGTAAACACACAGACGATACAAATACTGGAGCCACAAATTAGAGGGTGAATGCATTATTGGTACAAAAGATAATGTTACAAAATAAAAGTGAATGATCACACTTGTATACAACTGAAGTGTTTGTTTGTTTGACATCTACAGTACGTACCCCTGAACTGCTGGGAAGAATGAGTTGAAAACTTGTGGTTGTACTCTGGGTGATGGCTTTAGGCGGTTAAAAATGGAATCGTAGCCACCTGGGTTCAGGGAGGAGGGACGACCCTGATTCTCTCCAGGTAAATGTGTATCATAAGCTTCACCTGGTGGAAGTGGGTATTACAAATACCTACTCGGTAGAGCGCGTACCTCCACCAGGCTGAGCAGTTTACGTTTTGTATCCCACTGATAGGCCGGATCTGGATGCGAACTCCAACCAAAATCTAATAAATTCGTCCTTGTCCCGTACCCAATCTGTCCACCAAGTTTTAGCCGAATCCGTCCATAACTTTGAGATATCCTGCTCACAAACAGACAAACAGCTGTGAAAACGTTAACGTCCACCTTCGATGGCGGTGGTAATGAAATGCACCATAGAGACGTCATAAAATTGGTGGAATTAACCCGTTCCGTATGCTTGGGGTTTTTTTTTTGTTTTTTTTGTGGTGGTGGCTTGGTGGCTTGGTTTTCTCTCGGGGAGGAAGATCCCTCAGGCCACTAGGGGCCCTGCTGCCTGCTGCAGATGCGACGGTGGGCCAGGTCAGCCGTAGCCGACTCTATAACACCAAAATCCATACAGGGCGGACTGGAGACACCCGCCGCGACACGGCTGTATGGGAGAGTCTTCGAAGGGACGGGTGGCTAGGCTGTGTTCTTTGCTCATTTGTAAAATTCACTATTATGTGGGTAGCTCTTGGTATGTAAAAGCATCATTCAAGTTCCTAAAGTTGTGCACTCCATTGTTATACGGATAGCGATTGAAAAAAGAAAATGTGTGTGCAGATAGTTCTTGGATTGAGAGCGGTGCCCAAGTGCAACTGAGAGATGCAACTTTCTCCTGGTCTTCTATACCGGCCACTGAAAAAATAGCTGGGGATGGACCAGACCAGTCACCCGTACTACAAGGCCTCAGCTTGTGTGTGCTTGAGGTTTGTGAACACCAGACTCTGGGGTCATTCCAGGTCTAGTGTGCAAGGTGTTTTTCACATACCTTGCTGGGACTTGCCTTTTATTATCACTCTTTTATCTTTCTTGTTTAATTGATTCAAACTTTAACTTCTATCCAATACCCCCCCCCCCCCCCCCCCGAATTAGTTTGTCTGCCTGCCTGTCTGTTTGTGTGTGAACGGGGTAGCTCAAAAAGTTGTGGACGGATTCGGATGAAATTTGGTGTAGAGATTGGGTGTGTGACGAGGACAAAGTTTACATTTTGGTGAAGATCCAGATCCAGATCCGGCCTATCAGTGGGATACAAAACATAAACTGTTAAGCCTGGCGTATGTACACACTCTCGATATACCGAGTGCCGTTCTCGTTAATTTTGTTTTTATTGTGCACTTTTATATTTGTATTTGCATAAAATTTTCATCCTTTTTGTAGAAACAGCTTTTTTCCTTTCTAGAGACATTTGAGGGAGTTTTTGTTTTACGCAGGGCGAACTTGTTGGTGTGGTGGGCAAGGTTGGAAGTGGAAAGACATCTGTGATATCAGCGATTATTGGAGAACTCCACAGGTAATTTGTTAATCCCACCTTTAGCGCAATTATAAGATGTTTGTGGTATAAAGCCGATCGAACCGCATCACGTAAAGACGCCTAGAAACGAGATGCAACTCCTCAATCTTCCGATTACACGAAGCGGTCGTTGTTTTTCCCCATTTTACCCCACTCAGCACTTCGTCACACCAGCGGTGCTGTCCAATCATGGCTCTCCCTGCAGAAGCATTGCCTCGGAGATGCCGGGACACTGGGGGAAAAAAAAAATGGCCGCTCGTATGCGGATTCTGTACAATTTTCCTTTCACATTTTCCAATGTCTTAACATTGATACCGATTTTACCTCTTTCGTTTCTGATTTCATTCTTTACATTCTTTAGATTTCATTCCTCGACCAGTACGTGGCCACGCAGTTAAAAACGACTGATTTCAGGTTTACCGAAAAAGAAAGTCACCTGGTGTTAAACCTGGACTATGTGGGTGCCATCCTTTCGTTCCTCGATGTCCTGTCCACCTCAGAGATATTTCGCACGATTGTGGTGTTGCCGCATCCTGTTGACAGAACATTTTTCTCAATCGCTGAATTGGGATGCCATCTAAATAAGGAACACACTTTTCTTGCAAAATCGCGAGATGTCAGGCACCTGTAACATTCTCTTCACCCCACGAATTGCACATCGCACCAAAAATATTTCCTATGATTCCAGACTTTGAAACACACTATACATTGAATGCAGAATATAATGATATAACGGTCCGTTAAATGTAAAAATTGAGTGAACTGAAAGCGCTTGGACCCTTGCAACGTGGACTATATGGTCTTGATGAAAACCTGCAATCCTAGTATTGCAGCGGTTGCCGCTGAGCATACACAATCGCCTTACACCTGCCGAAGACGCAACCAGGGAGCGATCACTGTACCGGGCTCGCCCAGACCGCCCGGAGACGCTCAGTCTCGCCTTTCCCGGGCATGTCCAGACTCGCCTTTCCCGGGCTCGCCCAGACCGCCCGGAGACGCCCGGTCTCACCTTTCCCGGGCATGTCCAGACTTGCCTTTCCCGGGCTCGCCCAGGCCGCCCGGGCACGCCCACTCTCGCCGTGTTTGATTGCATATATATATTGCTGCCCGATAAACGGGCTTTTCAGAGTACCCGAGTTTGGTTTTGCTGAATAAAGAAACTCGGATGAATTCCCGTCTTTTGTCGCGTCAATCCTTTCAACTCGCGTAGGAGCACAGCTCCTTCATTGGTGGCCCCCGACATGGACAGGGCAGTTGCCCTTAAACTGCCTACCTTCTGGGAGGCTCACGCGGCGGTTTGGTTCGCCCAGGCGGACTCCCAGTTTGCCCTGCGAGGCATTACCGCCGACGACACCCGCTTCCACCATGTGGTAGCGGCACTCGGCTCAGCCACCGCGGCCCGCGCCCTGGGCCTCCTCCAGCACCCGCCAGCCGCTGACAAGTATGGCGCGATCAAGACGCTCCTCCTCGACACATTCGCCCTCTCACCGGCGGAACGCGCACGACGCCTGCTCGACCTGCCCGAGCTCGGCGACACGTGCCCGTCCGAGCGAATGGACTACATGCTCTCGCTGCTCTGTGAGCACTCCCCGGATTTTCTTTTCCGAGAGCTGTTCCTCCGCCAGCTGCCTAGCCAGGTACGCTTCGCCCTGGCAGGCACGCAGATCACGGATCCCCGCGCCCTCGCCAGGGAAGCCGACAAGGTCTCCTCGGCAGGCCAGCACATCGGGGCAGTGGCGCCCAACTGAGCGTCATCGCCGCCTCCGAGCAGGACAGGCAGACCGCCGTTTGCGGCCCCTCCTTGGTCGCTGCCAACGGATCGGCCATCCGCACCTTCGGCCCGCGCAACGTCACCCTCTGCTTCGGCAACCAGCGCTTTAATTGGACCTTTGTGACGGCGAGCGTGCCCATGGCTTTGCTAGGCGCCGACTTCCTCTGCGCACACGGGCTGCTGGTCGACGTCAAACGGCGTCGCCTTGTCAACGCCGAGATTTTCAGCTCCCTGGCATGCACGATGAGCAGCTCCGCGCCGACCGAACTAGCATGCGCCCTCCCAGCGGCAAACGAGTTCGCTCGCCTGCTCGCAGAGTTCCCGGCCCTCACGCGGCCGACGTTTTCGGCCGTCGCAGTGAGACATGGTATCGAGCACCACATACAAACTACGGGCCCGCCGGTCTATGCCAGAGCCCGCCGCCTCGACCCGGCCAAGCTTGCCGTGGCAAAAGCCGAGTTCGACGCGTTGGAGCACCTCGGCATCGTGCGGCGCTCCGATAGCGCGTGGGCCTCGCCACTGCACATCGTGCCGAAGCCGGGGGGCGGCTGGCGCCCATGTGGCGACTACCGCCGCCTCAACGATGTTACCACCCCCGACAGGTATCCGGTCCCGCACATCCAGGTCTTTTCCGCCCGTTTGGCGGGGCGGGTTATTTTCTCGAAAGTTGACCTAATACGGGGGGGGATACCACCAGGTACCTGTCAGGCCGGCCGACGTCCCAGAAACGGCCGTCATCACGCCGTTCGACCTGTTCGAATTCCAGAGAATGCCGTTTGGCCTCAAGAACGCGGCCCAGGCGTTCCAACGCTTGATGGACGGCGTGCTGCGCGACCTGCCGTTCCTCTTCATCTACCTGGACGACATCCTCGTCGCCAGCATGGCCCGGGCCGAGCACCTCCTCCACCTCCGAACACTGTTCGGGCGCCTCAGCGAGCACGGCTTAATCGTCAACCCGGCCAAATGCCACTTCGGCACGACGGCCGTTGACTTTTTGGGCCACCACATCACCAGAAACGGGGCCGTGCCGCTGCCAACCAAGGTCGAGGCCATCACCGAGTTCCCGCGTCCCCGCTCCATCAAGGCCCTGCAGGAGTTCCTCGGCATGGTGAATTTCTACCACCGTTTCGTGCCCCGCACTGCTCAGCTCATGCGGCCCCTTTACGAAGCCCTCCGGGGCAAGCCGGCCAAGCATGACGTCGTCTGGTCCGCAGCCATGGACGCTGCATTCACAGGCGCAAAGCTGGCCCTCGCCGACGCAACGCTGCTGGCTCACCCGGTGCTCGACGCTCCCATCGCCCTCACTGCGGACGCCTCCGACTACGCGGTGGGCGCCGTACACGAACAATGGGTGAACGGGGTTTGGCAGCCACTCGCTTTTTTTAGACGGGCAACTCCGGCCGAACGAGCTAAAATATAGCACATTTGACCACGAGCTCCCCGGTCTATACCTGGCCGTTCGCCATTTCCGCCACCTCCTGGAGGGCCGCCCGTTCACGGCTTTCGTCGACCACAAGCCGTTGGTTTACGCGATGGCCAAAGTCACGGAGCCGTGGTCGGCCCGCCAGCAGCGCCACCTCTCCGCCGTGTCGGAATTTACCACGGACATCCGGCACGTCGCCGGAAAAGACAACGCCGTGGCCGACTGTCTTTCTCGGGCCAGCGCGAACGCGGTCCACCTCGGCGTGGACTTCGCGCTTATGGCGGCCGACCAGACCACCGACACCACGGTGCAAGCCCTCCGGGCGGCGGACACGGGCCTCCGCCTGGCCGACGTCCCCTTCGCGGACACTGTCCTGCTCTGCGACGTCTCCCAAGGCCAGCCTCGCCCCATCGTGCCCGTTACCTGGCAGCGCCGCGTTTTCGCCTCCCTCCACGGCCTTTTCCACCCAGGCCGGAAAGCTTCCCAGAAGCTGGTGTTGGCGCGTTTCGTCTGGCACGGACTTCAACGGGACGTCCGCGATTGGGCCAATGCCTGCACGGCCTGCCAGCGGGCCAAGGTCCACCGCCACACCCAGGCCCCGCTGGCACCTTTCACCGTGCCCGAACGGCGTTTCGACCACGTCAGCGTGGACCTGGTGGGCCCCCTTCCCCCATCACGAGGTTTCACACACCTGCTCACCATGGTGGACAGGACCACCAGGTGGCCGGAGGCCGTTCCCCTCGCTTCCACCACCACCGCCGACGTGGCGCAGGCTTTCATCGCCACCTGGGTCGCCCGCTTCGGCGCACCGGCGGACATCTCTTCGGACCGCGGTCCGCAGTTCACCTCCAAGCTGTGGGGCGCGGTCGCTCGCAACCTGGGGGTCAAGCTCCACCGTACCACGGCCTACCACCCCCAAGCCAATGGGTTGTGCGAGCGTTTTCACCGCTCCATGAAGGCCGCGCTCATGGCCGGCCTTCAGGACGGCGGTTGGGCCGACCGGCTGCCGTGGGTCCTTTTGGGCCTCTGCACGGCCCCCAAGGAGGACCTCCAGGCGTCCACCGCCGAGCTCGTCTACGGCCAGCCGCTACGCATCCCGTGCGAGTTCGTGCCCGATGCTACCAGTCCCTGGTCCGCAGCTCGCCAGCGCTCGGACCTCCAGGAGGCCGCCCGACGGTTTTCCCCCGTGCCAACGTCCCGCCACGGTGGCCCCCAGTCCCACGTCCCCCCAGCGCTTCGCACAGCGGAGTACGTTTTTGTGCGTCATGACGCACATCGGGGGCCACTCCGGCCGCCGTACAACGGACCCTTCCGGGTCCTGCGACGGGACGACAAGTCTTTCGTCATCGACGTCGGCGGCAGGTCGGACCGGAGTTCGGTGGACCGCCTCAAGCCGGCGCACGTGGACGTCGACCAACCACCACGGTTGGCCCTTCCTCCGCGGCGAGGCCGCCCCCTGTCCACGGTTCCCCCCGCTCGACCACCCACCACCACACCGGACCCCCCCCCCCCCCACGACCCTCCAGGGGTCGCTTCGGCCGGGTCATCAGGACCCCCCCTTAAATTGACCCTGCCGGTGCAAGTCGATTCTGGGGGGACGCGTGTAGCGGTTGCCGCTGAGCATACATAATCGCCTTACACCTGCCGAAGACGCAACCAGGGAGTGATCACTGTACCGGGCTCGCCCAGACCGCCCGGAGACGCTCAGTCTCGCTTTTCCTGGGCATGTCCAGACTCGCCTTTCCCGGGCTCGCCCAGACCGCCCGGAGACGCCCAGTCTCGCCTTTCCCGGGCATGTCCAGACTTGCCTTTCCCGGGCTCGCCCAGACCGCCCGGAGACGCTCAGTCTCGCCTTTCCCGGGCATGTCCAGACTTGCCTTTCCCGGGCTCGCCCAGGCCGCCAGGGCACGCCCACTCTCGCCGTGTTTGATTGCATATATATATTGCTGCCCGATAAACGGGCTTTTCAGAGTACCCGAGTTTGGTTTTGCTGAATAAAGAAACTCGGATGAATTCCCGTCTTTTGTCGCGTCAATCCTTTCAACTCGCGTAGGAGCACAGCTCCTTCAATATCATGCGCTTGGATGTTTTTTGTGCAGGCACGGAGGGGACGTGTTCGTCAGGAACCTACACGATGGATTTGGTTTACTAAGTGAAGAGTCATGGCTGCAACACTGCAGCGTGCGGGATAACCTCCTATTTGGAAAGCCTTTTGATGCAAAGCGCTACTGGGAGGTTGTCGAAGCATGTGCACTGACCGATGACCTTAAGGTTTGTAGATTTTAGTTGTTGTGATTTAAGCCTTTTTTTTTACATCGAGATTGGATTTTTATATGGCTGTTGATCAACCCTAACCCCCCCCCCCCCACCCCCACCATTTTTACGCCCTCCTTTTATTTATTTATATATTTCTTCGATAATTTACCTCCCAGAACTAAAGAGGAGCTAATAGATTCTTTACAAATAAACATAATATAATTCGTGGCTAACATCTTTTTCATGGGCCTCTTATCGTACGCCAAGTGTGGCTCTGTTGTGTATTGTGAACAGGCGTTGCAGCATGGAGATCTCACCGAGGTTGGCGAGAGCGGTTTGACCCTCAGTGGTGGACAGAAGGCTCGACTTGCTCTTGCACGAGCCGTTTATAGCGTAAGGCCTAGCTCTCGCTCCACATTGCTTACCTCTCGTTGCTGACCGCAAATTCCTTACACATACCGCATTTCGGTCTCACGTGTGACAAGCATCTGCCATTTGCCTGATTTACAATTTATGGCGTAAGTTGTTGTTGTGGATTAGTCCCGGGCAGTTCTGCATGGAATAGCCGATCGATCTCCCGGGAGCGACCTGGCAGCGCCCCTCACATATAAGACGTTGTTGGTGTAAGTTGGTCAAATTGGTTGAAGTTGGTCAAATTTGCACCTCAAAGTTGGTCAATTTAAAAGTTTGACTCCCCCCCCCCCCCCTCCACCCTCTTTTCCCCAATTGCTGCAGATAGGCCCCTCCCTTTCCTTGCTGTCTCGTTGCAAATTCTGTCGTGCACTCATTGTTTATGATGCAATGAGGAATTTGTGACATGATTAATGACCTGATTGCATGTTTAAACATGCCAGCCCTACATTTATTTAATTGTCGATGAACGTTTGAGGGAAAGCAATTTGAACTTTGAAACGGGGATATTTTTTTCTGTAACCCGACGCCGTGCTCTCATAATTCTGGATGTATTTGTACCAAAGTGAGTGCAGCCATCGTTACAGCTTTCGGGTTCTAATATTTTCTCGATATTCTCATGAATGATTGGACTGGATGCAGATCTGGCCTATCGGTGGAATACAAAACAAACTGTGAAGCCTGCCAGAGATATGCGCTCTACGGGTTCTTTGTATCTGCATTCACCTTGTAGGACAAGCCCCTGTACTTATTGGATGACCCCCTTGCAGCGGTGGACCACGATGTTGCACAACACCTCTTCCAGCATTGCATCATGGGCCTGCTTGCCAACCGCACCCGCATTGTTTGCACGCACCAAACGCAGTTTCTCGCTGCAGCAAACCATGTGCTTTTGCTTCATGAGGGGAAAGGTATAAAATTTGGTAAGTGGCAGGAGGTTCATCTCTCATCTCGTGATTATATCCATGCAACTAAAACTACAACGCATTGGAATTTCTTTATTAATTACCTCAGGCATTTGTTTCACTTTCTTGGAGGGGGTGGGTTGGGGGAATTGGGGAAGGGGGTGTAGGGTCTAGTTGGTTTTGGGAGGGGGTTAATTATTTAATTTTGTACCCTCGTAATCAACATTTTAATCCACAACTATATGGGTCGGCTCTTTACCGTGGTCGTACCATTCCAAAGCAAGTCGTGGGCCAAATCTTCCCCATTTTTCCCTACTGCCTGGATTCATCAGGGCAGCACGATCACTGTCAGAGTGCCAATTGGTCCCCATGGACTGGCCCTTTCCCTCTTGTCTCTGTCTCTCTCGCTCTTTCTAACTCCGCCGTGGCTCTAACTTCGTAAAGGCGGGGGTACACCATCCCGGATGTGCGGAATTGCTGGGTGGCTGCTGGGAGATTGATCGGCTGTCTCCGTGCTCGGGCCTGTTCACCAACAACAACAACATTTGCAGCCATTTGGTTAAGAATCCATGCAAATGAATGTATTTTTACAGGAGCAAGGTTCATGAAAAAGCAAGGTAGATCTGACAGTGGGACGAACATCGATGGAAGGATCAAACAGGAGAAGGTGGAAAGGGAGGAGGGGAGGAAACACTGAAACTAGCAAGTACGAGAGTTGGGTTAGGACACGTTAAACTAGGTAAGAAAGATCATGAGTCATGATTGGGGATGACAAAAAATGGGGGTGCACTGCTTGCTTGAAATCTTGGAGGGAAGAGTGAAACAGAACAGCCTCTGGAATGTGGGTCCATTGACAGTAGAATCAAGGAATATGAGTTGAGGTGTCCAGACAGCCTGCATTTTGGGAGTTTAACCAGGAGGGGGCTACTGGAAGCACCTGTACATCCTGGAGTGCATTTTGGAGAGAGAGAGAGAGAGAGAGAGAGAGAGAGAGAGAGAGAGAGAGAAAGAGAGAAAGAAAGAAAGAAAGAAAGAAAGAAAGAAAGAGAAAGAAAGAAAGAGAAAGAGAAAGAAAGAAAGAAAGAGACAGTTTAAAAACAAAAAAAACATCACCGATATGCCTGCAAATGTGAGATCCCCATGCTTCAGCCTCATCATGGGAGATTTCAATAATGGTGAGAGCTTTAGATTCCACAAAATCCAGGAGAGCCGTGATGCTGGGGTGCCAGCCCATATGGGAGAGCAGTACTCTATTGAACTATACACAAGGACTTTGTAGACTGTGACTATCGCTGATTTTCGAAATAAAGACTTGGATCGATGGAGAATGTCCAGTCTGCAGCTGGCGTTGGAGGCTAACTTTGCTACGTGGTCAGCCCAGGAAAGGTCATGGCTGATGGTGAGGCCGAAATGTTCAAGAGATTGAACCTCTTGCAGTGGATGACCAAGGAAGGAGGTGGGTTTATTTGATGATCCATCTGTTATGATGGGGTGACACTGAGAGATTTTCCAGTGGCTAAACTGACACCAGTGGCTAAACATTCGCAGATCAGCAGAGAGGAGAGTTCTGTTTGCCTAACAGGGAGTTGGGGGTAATGTATGACATAATGTCGAGTCATCTGCGAAAAGGAAGGGATGGTTTTCTAGAGCATCAGAGAGGTAATTTACATAGATCAGGCACAAGACTAGGCCTAACACACTGCATCGGTTCACTCCAGCCTTCACTGGGAGAGGGGAGGAGAGGATTCCATTGATGGTGACATGTCTGGGTAAGTGAACAAAGTCAGAAATCCAGGAATGAGGGCAGCCTTCTATACCACAGGCAGAGCGCTTGGCAAGCAAAGCAGGAGGTCAGACTATAGTGAATGCCCGACATATGTCCAAGGAGATACTTCTAACCTATTGTTTGAGATTCTGGGCCTCCAACCATTGTTGATAGTGGAGCAGAAGCATGCGGAGTGGTGAGTGACCGGGAAGGAAGCCAAACATATGTTCTTGGATCAAGCTGTTTGAAAACAGGAAAGACTTGACATCACAAACGATAATGGATTCCATGACTTTGTTTGTACGTACTTGGAAGCAAACATCCTGGCGTATCGTTAGTAGGATCTGATTTTGCACCCTTTTTGGAGATGGGAATGGTGTTTTCTGACTTCCATGAAAAGGGGAGGTGGCAAAATGGATGAGGACAGACTGAATAGGGCAGGGCAGATAGTGGGGGAGCAAGAATGGCAGAGCAGGATTTCAGAACATGGGCACTGATATGCCACCTAGGCCCATCGCCAAAGCTGAGTCGAGGCCGGACAGACCGTTCTCGACCTTCTTCGGTGAGGACACGTAGTCCAGTGGGTAGGATGGGGACTAAACGAGATTGAGATGGATTGGGTACGTGAGATTTGCAGGCAAAGACAGAGTTTAGACATTCTTCCTTGCAAATAAACCACTTATATTATTATATTATTTACGTGTTGTTTAACGTTTGGTTAAACACGTATTCTGCATCGCGCAATTATTGCCTTTGTTAGGTGCATTGTATTTTGCATTGTCCCCTATAAGAGGCTGAAAAGGCGGTTATAGCTCAAATTCAGGTAATTTGTTTTAAAATCTTCTCTGTACGTGCTGCTTCCTTGCTTGACACTCAAAATTTAAAAATAGAGTACGGACAAACAACCATAGGTTGGTAATGACAGTGCAGGCTTCGATGGGCCTAATGACAAATATCCTCCTACATTGAAGTTCCTTGGGGTGTTGGGCTAGCGGCTAGGGTGTCAGCTTAGGATCCTAGGATCCTGGGTTCGAAACCCGGTCGATCGCTGAATTAACGCCAGGGGGGTTGACTCAGCCTGTCATCCTTCCGAGGTCGGCTAATTGAGTACCAGTTCACTGGTAATTCCCTGTTTGTCGTTAAAAGGCGGCAATAAAGGGTTGGCGTCAGGAAGGGCATCCGGCCGTAAAACATTGCTTCAAAAAGGGGACCGAAAAACAACAACTACCACGGTTCCCGAAAAAGGCCAACCCCCGCTTGCGGGGAAAAATGGCCTCTAAAGGTGGTTTTTTATTGAAGTTCCTTGGGGGAAGGAGGGTTTGGGGTTTGTGCCTGTGATCTGATCCTGTGTACTACCACCACTTATGCAATTAATTTTATTATGCTCTAACAAGGACACAAACAACATGGATAAACGCTGTTTATTTATTATGTCATAAAAGGTGCCATTAGAGGCTGGCCATAGATGCACTTGATCCATTATTAGGTTATTCCTTGGTATTTCTCCAGTATAACCTCAGCGTGGGTCCCACTGTCCATACATACCTCCATTAACGTTTGACGAAAACATTTTCTCACGAACTATATGACTGACATGGACCAAATTTGGTATGATACATCAGAACAGGAAGGTCTCGTGGAGGTGTGCTCCCAATCTGGATCCACCCATTTAAAGGGAGTGAAAGGGGGGTTTGCCCCAAATATTGGTGGTTTCATTCCAAAATCTCCTCAGAAACCAACAACCAGATCCAGACCAAAATGGCCATTCGGCATAGTGACCACGGCAGACCAAAATACCACGATAACACCACCAAACCTTGAAAAGTAAAATGGTACAAGTCAAAAAACAAAGAAATGGCAGGAAGTCAAAGTTGTATCAGTCTTTTTGAAACACCCTGTATATATATACATATATATATATATCTTTTTGAAACACCCTTTTCAGGGTTTGGTGGTGTTATCGTGGTATTTGTTCCCGAGGATTTCTCGCTCCGTAGCTCAACTATGTCATTGACAGTGGAGCAGAAGACAAATGTGGTGGCTCTGTGGTATGAGACGAAATCATATGGAGACACCCGCCGGAGGTTCTGTCGAGAATACGACCTCAGGACACGTGATGGACCCACAAATTGTGCCATTCAACGTATTGTGAAACATTTTGAGCACATGGGTACAGTGCACAACCAGAGCAAGGGAAACAGTGGCAGGCCAGCATCAGTAACCAAGAGCTAAGCCAACATCGTCGCCGTGCGGGATTCTGGAGCGGACAATCCCAAGAAGTCCCACTGCCGGTGCTCCCAGGATATGGGCATCAAACCAACATCAGTCTGGCGTCTTCACAAAGGAACTGAAGCTTTCCCCATACATCATCTCTATTAGGCATAAACTGAGTCAAGATGACATGAGAAGGAGACTTGATATGTGCACTTGGCTCAGGGACAGGATGGAGCGGTACCCAAACTGGATCAACCTGATGTGGTTCAGTGATGAAGCCCATTACCACCTGAACGGTGCCATCAACAACCACAACAACATTTTCTGGGGGGCAGAACCACCTGAGACCGACAGGAAAGTTGGACAGAACTTTGGAGTCAGGATCAATGCCTGTCTGAACAGGAGCTGGAAGGGGCACACATCGAGAACGTAAATTACAAGGATTTTGCGTAAATGCCAATTTCAGACCTTGGCCTCTCACTAACTCTGGCAGTGATTTACTGCAATCACAATGAGTGATGGAAAATACCATGTCATAAGCTTTCAAGAAATGTTTGGTTCACGTTCCTGAAGTCTCTGTTTCTTTGTAAATAAACGTTTAAAGTTGTATCACTCTTTTTGAAACAACCTGTATATAATATACTGTATATACAGTCACGTGGAAAAGTAAGTACACCCCATGTAAAGTTTTGACTTTTTCAACATATTTCAACATACAGCTATTTGATCTTCATTTCAACAATATTGACAGATAAAGGTGATATAATATAACAAATATCATGAAACATTTACATTTTGTAGTCCATTGTATAATTTAAAGAAACATAAATGCAAATTTCGCATGTGGAAAAAGTAAGTACACCCCTACCTTTATAACTACTTCAAATACCTAAAATTTGAATCAGGTGCACCAGCTCAGGTGCAAATGATTAGAACATCGTTAGAGAGGATCTTGGAGGAACCTGTCTTATTTAAACGTCAGACATTTCGTTTGGTTTGCTCTTTGTTGTTGAAGTGTGCGGCGTCACCATGCCTAGATCAAAAGAGCTGTCTGAGGCCTTCAGAAAGAAGGTTATAGATGCCTGCGAGTCTGGGAAGGGATTTAAAAAGATCTCCAAACAATTTGAAATCAATCATTCGACTGTCCGGAAGATCATCTACAAGTGGAGAACATTCCAAACACCTGCCAACTTGTTCAGGCCAGGCCACCCCAGCAAGTTCAGCCCGAGAGCAGACCGCAAGATGCTGAAAGAAGTCTCTAAGAACCCCAGAATGTAATCACGGGACCTACAGGTAGCTCTTACCACTGTTGATGTCAAAGTGCACGAGTCTACCATTAGAAAGAGGCTGCACAAATTTGATCTACATGGGAGGTGATGAGTGGCGTGCTGATGAGGAGGGGAGTGTCGTTGAAGCTGAAGGGAAAGGTGTATGCTGCATGTGTGAGAAATGTTATGATTTATGGGAGCGAGACATGGGTAATGAACGTAGAGCAGCAACGAAGGCTGGAAAGGGTGGAAATGCGAATGGTTCGGTGGATGTGCGGAGTATCGTTGAGAGAGAGGAAGACAAATGATGAATTGCGAAAGATGATGGGAATTGAGCCTGTGATGGATGCTGTGAAGAGGAACAGGCTGAGATGGTTTTGTCATGTGTTGAGGAAGGATGAAAGTGACTGGTTGAGAAGAGTGATGGAAATGAATGTAGAAGGAAGTAGAGGATGGGGAAGACCGAGAAAGACTTGGCTAAAGATGGTGAAAGAAGAAATGCGGGCAAGGGGTTTAACAAGGAGAGATGCAGAAAATAGGGCAAAATGGAGAAGATTGTCATGTGGACCGCAAGGCTAACCCCCGCTCTTGCAGGGAAAATGGCCTCAAAATGCATGTTGTGTTGTGTTGTATGGGAGGTGTGCCAGGAGGAAACCTTTGCTGTCCAGAAAGAACAAAGAAATGGCCAAGTCAAAGCCCGGATCTAAATAATGATAATAATAATAATGCATTTATTTTATATAGCGCTTTTCAGGGAGCCCAAAGACGCTTTGACAGAGTGCAAAACATAATGCATAGCAAAACATAAAAACAATTGCAAAAAACAAGAATCAATAGGGAAATATTCAAAGCAAAAGGAGGGAGAAGGAGAAGAGATAGTCAGGGGTTAAATGCTGTGGGTTAAATGTTGAATGCAGTGTTGAACAGGTGGGTGTTGAGTGATGTTTTGAATGTGGTGAGTGAGGAGGAGTCTCTGATGGTGTGAGGTAGTGAGTTCCAGAGGGTGAGAGCAGCGATGGAGAAGGCCCTGTCCCCTAAATCCCATCGAGATGTTGCGGGGGGATTTGAAACGAGCTGTGCATGCAAGAAACCCCTCAAACATCGCACAGCTGAAAGAATTCTGCATGGAGGAGTGGGCAAAAATTTCTCCCAGTCGATGTCAGAGACTGGTAGACAGTTATAAGAAACGCCTACTTGAGGTTGTTTCTACCAAAGGGGGCAATACCACCTATTAGAGCCAAGGGTGTACTTACTTTTTCCACATGCGAAATTTGCATTTATGTTTATTTAAATTATACAATGGACTACAAAATGTAAATGTTTCATGATATTTGTTATATTATATCACCTTTATCTGTCAATATTGTTGAAATGAAGATCAAATAGCTGTATGTTGAAATATGTTGAAAAAGTCAAAACTTTACATGGGGTGTACTTACTTTTTCATGTGACTGTAGATGTATTGTTAGGGTTCTGAAGAGAATGGATCATTTGGCAGAGGTTGACCTAATCGAGGCAGAAGCTAATTAACCGATACTGTTGCTTTCATTGTCCTGTCAAACATAAGCCATTGAAAAACGTAGTGGTTGTTTGTGTGTTTAGTCATTTTCTTCTCAAATATTCCTTCAGACTACAGGATAGCAAATCCTTGGCAACCTTGAGAATCAGGAACACTTGTATCCTGATCTGTTGTGTTCCTCTACCACTTTCACAGATGAAATACCAAGACATTTTTAACCAGACATTGAATTCTCGGTTTTCTGTAATGCATTGAAACCCAAACTCTCCATTGGATTTATTGAGGGAGATTACATTGTTTGGCATTGCTCTTCTCGTTCAAGGTTCCCCTCAAGACGTACTCCCTCTTGCTGAGCATTGGGATGCTGAGCTCCAAAATAAAAAGCCAGGTAGCTATTAATGAACTGTGTGGATGCTCTACCAGCACTTTGCCACTGATTTTCCACACTCAACTCTATGGACACTGTGCCTTCTCCTCGCCCCACTCTAAACACATCGTTTCTCACCTCCTCAGTCCTCTTGTACTGTACCACCCACCCTACCCTTTTCCTGACAATTCTATGCCTAATAGCTCTTCCCCTGCACAGCGAGACGAGGGTCCTCTGTGTGTGGGTGCGTGCGTGCATGCATGCGTGTGTCCAGTTCATAACGTTTTTGCCATTTGAGCTTTTGTCATCAAATTTAAAACAAACCCTTATTATCAGACAATTGAGAAGACCGATTGATAATTGAGTCAAAATGTCAAAGAGCAAAGTCACAGTAAATACGAATAGGCCTTTATCAGCCCGTCTGCTGCACTTCAAGCGCGAGACGGCCGGGTTATTTATTTATTTATTTTAATTGCTTGCATGTCTTTTGATATTCTTTCTCGTCTTTCTTTTGTTTTTCAGATGACAAACCTGGAGAAGATGATATTGGTAACAACTCTCAACAAATGGAACCGAAGGGCTCGAATAAAAGGCAGAAGAAGCTCGTGGAGGAGGTGGGAGAGGGTCCTTGCATGGAGACCGGAAGTAGCGATCAAAGACGGAAGTTGGTAGGAAGAGGTTTAATAAGTGAAAATGTTGACAAAGAAGATGAGGGCAAGGATTGCGTAATGGAAAGTGTAGATTTAGAGGTGAAAGAGAGAGCAGAATTGCTGAACAATAGGGCTGACATGCAGAGTGACAATGAGGATGAGGCGGAGGAAGATCGGAGTGGGGTACAGCTGGTGGGTGCGGAGTGGCGAGAGGTCGGCAGTGTGAAATTGACTGTGTACGCAGCCTACTGGCGTGCAGTGGGAACCCCTTTAGTGCTTCTTGTGCTCTGCTCACTGCTGCTTATGCAAGGTGTGTTAAAAATTTCAAATCTCTCTATATGTACTGCTGTTGCTTCAAAAACACGAGTGATTCACCTTTTGGATTACTGTTTAAATCTTTCATTTACAGCATCAAGAAACATCACTGACTGGTGGTTGTCTTACTGGATATCAAACACAAAAGGGAATGAAACACCTTCCGTGGGTCACGAGGAAGTGCCATTCTACACTGCTCAATATCGCCACAAGTATGACATGATCTAGTAGTAGGGAAATGGGGGTTCTAAAACACACCCAATTTTACATTGAAGTGAATGGGGGAAATGTCTTGGAACTTATGGACCAACCACCCAAAAATCCAAGAAACATCCGTCTATTTCTCCCTTCCCCATCTAAACCATTAACAAAGGTTAAATCCTCAATAGACCCCCTAACCTTTTGTTGATTCTGAAACACACCCAATTTTACATTGAAGTGAATGGGAAAAAGTATTTCTAAAACACCCCCTTAACCCTTAAAAAATTCCTCCTATTTCTCCCTCTTCCCCTGGCATACCAACGAATATTTATTCACAAGCCACCATTCCCATTATTATCTTCTAAATTCATAATAATATTCTTTGTATTTCTAGACAACTTTGTTAATTCATCTCTCATACAAATAACCATATCATCAATTTTTAAGTTTTTTACAATATTTAGCAAGTTCTATATTTCATGTTTTATTATTTCCATATTCTTTACACCCTTTATCCATTTATTTATGAGAAAGATATAATCCATTACCCCTTTTAGTTAGTTTTACACCTACCTCTGCAATAGAAGAAAGCACATCTCCAACCAACAATCTAGCTTTGTCAGGTAGGCTTCCAAGCTTTTCAGCAAAATCTACAATATTACACCACTTCCACTCATTTGTTTCTCCAAATCCTTGTTATGTCTTTCCAATTCTTTTTGAACATGTATTTGAGCCTTCCTTTCATTAGCAGTTTTTACTGCCGCTGAAATACCACCCGTCAATGCTCCCGCTGCACTTAAACCAGCAAATAAAGGAATTAGAAATGGGAGAAATCCTCCACTCGTTTCCCTTGTTAAATATTTATTCAACATAGGTTTTGTCATTTTAATTTTAAGTGAGCCAGCATCATTCAAGGTTTTCACCTGCTCTCTTGTGAGTAAAACATCAATTCTTACTGCTCCTTTTCTTTGAATTGTATTAACATTAATAATACAAGGCTTTTGATTTGGAATACAAGATAATAGTTTATTAAGATTGATTTGATAAATACATACCACAGTTGGTTCTTTACTTCATTTATTTATGAGAAAATTTTGTGATATTAATCATAACACCATTATCTATATTAATCTGCAATTCTGTTTCTTCCAAAAGCAAACAATATGTATCGACTTCTTCACTCTCCCCTCTTTCAATGTATAGGGATGTATCCACTATATTAGACTTTATAGTTTCCTTTTGAGAGCTCAGGTCAATTGTGTAGATGGTATAGTTTTTTTTGTTTTGTTTTAACGCAACCATATCCAAAATGGGCTCTTGATTACAATTGCTTTCACACACCTTTTGGTAAGACTTGTATGCTTCAGCATAATATATATATATTTTTTTCCCTCCAATCAATTTCCAATCTATCTCATGGGTAAAATGTTCCATTCAGAGAAACCCGAAGTTGTTTCACCTTAGCATTATCACTCGACGCATTATTCTTATCAGTACCATCATCTCCATCTGGTTTCCTAAAAATGAGCCATAGGTATCGCGGCTTTCCTTCCAGAACACCAAAATTCCATGTGTAGGTAGTTTCATTCAATTTAACGTGTTGGCATCTTCTTTTAAGGTATGATACATTTCGCGGTTTCTTTGAGTAAAGTCTTTTATTCAACATCTCTTCAGTTTTAAGATTAGGAGTATATTTGCTAATATACCGACACATTTCATCAATAACAAATTTATTATTATCACCGAAAGCATTGGCAACACCAAAAAGCAATCTTATTCACATTATTATTCCTTTGTAGTTGAAATCTAATTTTAAGTCTACAAGCAACGGTACCCACCCTATGGGCAGGGCTTCAATTGGGAGGCCTAAATGAAAAGGCTAGATATCAGAAATTGAAGGCTTTTTTCTTTTAAACGATTTATATAAACATCCGTTAAATCTCGATCGGTGCGGCCATTTGTGCGGCACCCGGGAAAACAACATCGTTGCAATGAGAACATCGTCACAATGAACGTTCTGCGAACGCGAATGTTAGCAATGGTACCCACCCTGTGGGCGGGGCTTCAATTGTGAGGCCCAAATGAAAAGGTAAAATATCAGAAATTGAAGGCTTTTTTTATTTTAAACGATTCATATAAACATCCGTGGAATCATCTCACACGTAAATCATCAAAATCTAAACAGTATCTTACTATAATTCACCAAATGTCCCACAGTGATCGATACACTATGATCGTGATGATCGTGATCATGAATCATGATCGATAATCGTGTTCACAATTGCTATGTCGTATGTACTCCCGATAAGTGTTTCCTTCAGTTGAAATGGGTTAGAATTCTCTCAAGCAAGGATTCAACCCGTGTCCTGATCGTGGCAGGTGCAGCTGTGCAGCGATCGGTGCAGCCGTTTGTGCGCGCACCCAGGAAAACAACATCGTCACAATGAGAACAATGAACGTTATGCAAACGCGAATGTTATGCGGGAGTCCAAACCTGAGAATGCTGGAGACCAAAGCTGAAATTGGGAAAACGAAATAGCCTATTTTACTCCTGGAGATCCCAGGATTATCCACCCAAAATATCTTTGCAATCGGTTCAGCAGTTTTTACGGTACTTTCGAACAGACAGACAGACAGACAGACAGATGGACGGACGGACATTTGGTGAATTCATTATAGTAAGATACAGAACTTTATCATAATCACAAAATCCAAATATACCCTTAAGGGGAACTGCTATGGGAAAACTATCTTCTGCTTTTTTTATCATCGTTATACATTGCCTTTCTTTGATTGTAACCGGGGTCTGCGTTTGTTCCCATTGCCATATCAGGAATAAAACCTTCGGCAGAACCCTTACCCATTCTATCATTATTCGAATATAGTGTAAATTTCATCATTTCAGATGTAGCATAGACATAATCAATCGCTTCAACCTCTTGTGTTCCAATATACAAACAAACACTATCAAACATTTTCCAGAATAAATAATTTACGAGTGTAGCATTCATTTTATTCGCAGCCTTGGTGAATTTAAATTTACACAACAAGAAACTATCAGCTAGATTCAAGTAAGTTTGTTGATTTATTTCAAAACTTTTTGTTCCGTTTGTATTCCAGTCTGTTCCTGTTGTAGCAATTACCTTTCTTTTTTTTTTTTTTGTGTACAGAGTCGAGGCTCGTGAAAGAGCTAACATTTATCAAACAAACAAATCAAAGAAACAAGCAAACAAAGTATATAAAAAGGGGAGCGGTCGACAAGATGGGGAGAGAAGGGGAGGAAGCACACAAACACAACATTTGAGAGCAGGGACATCGGGAGATGTTTTTGGAGGGAGAGGGCCTAGGGGGAGGCAGGATAGGTATAAAACGCAAGGACACCAAGGACTTCCAGGAAAAAAGTCAAAAGTCACCTCAAAAAAGTGGATTTGGGGTGAAATTAGCGGGGGTAGAAAAGATCAAGGTTTTGGATTGGGGAAGATAAGAGATGGTGGTGAACAGCCGTTTTAAAGACCTGGAGGGAGGAGTGGGATTGAAGAGAGTGAGGGAGTTTGTTCCAGAGGCGGGAGAAAGAGGAATGAAGGAGTGAAGGTGAGCAGAGAGTCTTGATTTTGGCAGTTTAACCATAAGAGGGTTGCAGGCAGATCTTGTGCGACCTGCAGGAATATTTGGGGGACAGAGCCCAGAGAGAGCTGGGGGAGCAAGGCCGGAGAGGAGTCGGTAGAAGACGGAAAGACCACCAACCTGCCTGCGGTGATTAAGTGAAAGGCCCTCGGAGATAGCGTCATCGCGGGAGATTCCAATGATTCTGAACGCTTTGGTTTCAACAGCGTGAAGACGAGCTAGGTGTGAGGCAGGAGCACCAGCCCAGAGGGGAGAGCAGTACTCCATTGAGCTGCGGATGAAAGCCTTGTATGTGGTGAGGAGCTCAGGTGTGCCAAGGAAGGACTTCACACGACGGAGGATGCCCAGTCGGCGAGCTTGGAAATGGAGGCCAGCTTGGAAATGTGGTTTTCCCAGGAAAGATCATGGCAGATAGTGAGACCCAAAAGCTTGAGTGACAGAACTTCTTGGAGAGGATTTTTCAGAAAGTAGATGGGAGGGTTGTCCAGTCGGTCTTTTCGGAGAGACATCGTAAGAGTGTGAGATTTGTCAGGATTGAAAGACATGTTCCACTTGTTTGCCCAGTCTGTGATTTTGTCCAGGTCTGCAGAGAGTGAGGAAGCTGCAGACTGCCGATCTGAGGGATGAGGAATGGAGCGGCAGAGAGTGGAGTCATCAGCAAAGAAATAGAGAGGATTTTCAAGAGAATCAGAGAGATCATTGATGAAGACCAGAAAAAGCACAGGGCCCAGAACACTGCCTTGGGGAACTCCAGCCTGAACAGGAAGAGGAGATGAGAGAAACCCATTCAGGGCCACACGTTGACGACGACTAGAGAGGAAGTCCGCCAGCCATGCGTGGAGATTTCCATGGATACCAAAGGAGGAGAGTTTGGTGAGCAGAACGGGGTGCCAGACCGTATCGAAGGCACGTGATATGTCGAGGGAGACAGCTCTAATTTCCTGTTTGGCATTGAGGACCTCCATCCATTATTGAGACAGCAGAAGCAGCATGTCCAGAGTCGAGTGACCTGGTCTGAAACCAAATTGATGATCAGAGATCAAGCCATTGGAGAAGAGGAAAGATTTCATATCTGAAGCAATGATGGATTCCATGACTTTGCTGATAATTGGGAGAAGGCTGATTGGTCTGTAGTTGCTAGGATCTGTTTTTGCACCTTTTTTGTGCAAAGCGGTGATGGTGGCTGATTTCCAAGCAGATGGCAGTTGACCTTGAGCAAAAGAGAGGGTGAAGAGAACAGAGAGAGGGAGTGAAAGAGCGGAAGAACAGGATTTTAGGACCCTTGGGCTGATGCCGTCAGGTCCAGTTGCAGAATCAGAGTCGAGGGTTGACAGAAACTTTTCCACCTTGTCAGGAGGAAAGGACGTCGGAAAGGACGAGGAAAGGACGGAGTCCAGGAGCAGCTGGGTACGACTGGGTATGGTGGGTACAGAGAGGGATGGGTTTGGGACACAAGATTTAGAGGCAAACACAGAGTTGAGGCATCAGCTTTTTCACGTGCGGAGTCAGCTGTGTAGCCGTTTGAGGTAAGGGAGGGGATGGAGGGGGAACAAACACCAGAAACAGATTTGACCAGACGCCACCAGGATTTGGAAGAGGGAGACAGATAAGAGAGTTCGGTCTTGAGAACGGAGAGATATTGTTTCCTGGCTCTCCTGAGGGTGGACACACACTTGTTTCGGGCTTTGTGAAAGGAAATGAGATTTCCTTCTGTTGGATTTGCTTTCCAGGAGAGGAAGGCAAGTTGTTTCTGGGCAACAGCCTCACCACAAGATTCCGTGTACCATGGACGGGAGGAAGGGTATGACAACTGAAGACGAGATGGGATAAATCTGTGCATGAGAGAGAGCAATTTACTTTGGAAGAATTCCCAGGATGAGTTGATGTCAGAGGTGGTAGAGATGGGAGACCAGTCCAGATGATTGATGGCTGCTTGAAGACCGTGCCAGTTGGCCCGAGTGAAATGCCAGACTCGTCGACGCTGAGCAGGCTCCCTGAGAATGGTCAGAGAGATGTCCACTTTAACAAGGACATGATCAGATGATCCGATTGGAGCAGAAGAAGAGCAGCAGACATTTTCAGGGAAGTTAGTCATAACCAAGTCCAGAAGAGAAGATGCTCCGTTGACTGAGATCCGGGTCGGGAAATTGACAGATTGTGTCAGTCCCAGTGAGTCGCAGAAATCCTTTGCTGAGGAGCCATGGCTGGTGAGAGAGGTACCCACACCCAGCCAACTGGCATGGTGACAATTGAAATCACCACATATGAGGAAGAGAGAGTTGGGATGAGTAGATAGAAGTTGGTCCATATTATCAGACAGTGAGATGTAGATGGAGTCATCACTGTTTGGTGGACGGTACAACACACATATGAACAAGAGGTGGGAGCGAAGGGGAAGCCGTAGCCAGACGTATTCCTGGGGGTGAGGTGGAGAGAGTGCAGTGCAGGGTGCGTGAGGAAGAGAGTTTTTGATAAAGATAGCAACCCCACCTCCAGGACGAGGCTCAGGTCTATCATACCGGAGGAGGGAGTAACCCGGGAGAGATACTAAGGAATCAGAGACATCATGAAGGAGGAAAGTTTCTGTTAAGCAGATCACGTCTGGTTTGACAGAAGCAACCTGTATGGAGAGATCAGTTAAGTTTGAACGAAGGCCCCGGATGTTTGAGGTCCATACCGTTAATGAAGAGGAAGGGGGAGCATCGGATACAGAACAGGGGGAGGAGGGGTAGGGTAAGATGTGGAAGAGGTGGAAGAGGTAGGGAGAGCTGTTGAAGGTGTGTCAGAGATTTCAGAATAGCTCGGAGAAAGGGATGGATGGGGCGGACAAAAGGTTTGATGATGATTGGGTGAGGCACAATGAGGTGTTATTTGAGGAGGGGGAAGAGCGAGGCAGAAGGTTGTGGGAGATGGAGGTGAGAGTTGGAAGGGGGAAGAAGCGGGGAGGACGCTTTGAGGAGGGGGAGTGAGAGGGGGGAAATTGAGAAGAAATGAGGGTGGGGAGATTTGAAGGGGAGGGGTGAGGGGGGAGTTTGGGAGGGAAGGGACAAGGGGAGGGATTTGAAAGGGATGGGATATGGGGGAGATTTGGAGGGGAGGGGTGAGGGAGGAGTCTAGGAGGGGAGGGGCAAGGGGGAGTCTTGGAGGGGAGGGGTGAGGGGGTAGTTTAGGAGGGAGGGGGCAAGGGGGGAGATTTGAAAGGGATGGGTGATGGGGAGGATTAGGAGGGGAGGGGAAAGGGGGAAGATTTGAAAGGGATGGGTGATGGGGAAGATTTGGAGGGGAGGGTTTATGGGGAAGATTTGGAGGGGAGGGGTGAGATTGGATTTTAGAAAGTGTACGATTAATGGGAAACGAACATTTATTGCAAAATGAGTTTCTTGTGACCTTCGAGTTAAAAATACGTTTAAGGACGCTGGATGGAGGATGGAGTGCAGGAGAGTTTAGGGAATGTAGAAAAAAGGCACTATCGGAGATGGAATTTTTTTTTGGGATGAATAGATTTGGTGAGCAAGTCGAAAGCAGCCTTTTAAAGAAGAAGAAGGAAAAGGTGTTATAATATATGATGGAATACAGAACTTGAGGGGAAAGTGTAAACATTGAAGGTTAATCACAGTGAAAACTATCTGGGGAAATGGGGGAGAAACACGTGGTCGAAGAACGAACGAACGAATACGAATGAATCAACGAATGAGAACAAAGAATAAGAACAGAGAAGGAAATGTTTTTTTTTTGTTCTTTTGAGTTGAGATTTACACAATGAAGTAGGCTATGGGGTGAAAAGACTGGGAAAACAGAGAACGAAAGTTATTGGATCACCAACGACGGACCGCTGGGAGAAAAACAAAGCCTCAAGGTTGTACACTGTACAAGGCCTCAAGACACGACACGAATTAACATGATTTTCAATACAGGTATGAAAGATTTGCACCGAAAATCTTTCTCGGGACACAATATACGTACACACACCATAAAATAAATACAGTTATAACAAAATACAAATGGGAACAATTACTTAACTTCGATTTCAAATCGCTCGCGACGCGGCAAAGGCCTTGCTCGCGACGCGGCAAACAGACGATTAATTTATGAAAGATAAACACCAAGAAACTTCCAAGGTGCACACTATAACTTCACACACCGAAAGATAAATACAGTTTCGACAAAATACAATTGTGAACAGACTTAACTTTGAAAACGTGGAGACCGTGTGGAGCTTCGAGAATCCCTAATGCCGTCTCCAAGATCTCGCGAGATGCCTTAAAATAGTCTTCCTTTTTAGTAGAGTTTGAGATGATAATCGTATCATCCAAATCAAAGATACGATCAATTGCTTCCATACTTGTATTTATTTAGTAAAAAAAAAGAAAAAAAAGATGTTAAAACTTTTGAAACCCTGACCCAATAATTTGAAGTATTTTTTGCCGTTCTTGTGGAGATAGTTGAGTTTTGCCATTTTTTAATTTCTTTGATTGCTTGTAATTTATGAGACTCCTTTTGAGCATCTTTTATACTCTTTATAGCACCTGCTACATTTCCCACGGCAGAAGCAGTTGAACCAATTCGGTCTTTATGTTTAAGAATGGTTGAACTAATACCCATAAGAGTATCAATTATTCCATCTCCTTTATTTCTAAATTGATGTCTTACACCCCGTTGTCTCTTAGGTTTATAGTATCCTCTACCGAGAAATATACCTTCACCCTTATAGTACGGTGAAAGGAACATCCCATCCCCATCTTTCATAATTATTTAATATTTTCCAAATTGGGAAAATTTTCCCAATTTTCCCAATATACTCAATGGAAAACTGTTCCCCCCTCTGGGCTGGTGCTCCTGCCTCACACCTTGCTCGGCTTCACGCTGTTGAGGCCAAAGCTTTCAGAATCATTGGAATCTCCTGCGATGTAGTCAACACCGAGGGCCTTTCACTCACTCACCGCAGGCAGGTTGGTGGTCTTTCTGTCTTCTACCGACTCCTCTCCGGCCTTGCTCCCCCAGCTCTCTCTGTGCTCTGTCCCCCCAATATTCCTTCAGGTCGCACAAGATCTGCCTGCAACCCTCTTATGGTTAAACTGCCAAAGTCTAGGCTCTCTGCTCACCTTCACTCTTTCATTCCCCTTTTCTCCCGCCTCTGGAACAAACTCCCCCACTCCCTTCAATCCCACTCCTCCCTCCAGGTCTTTAAAACAGCTGTTCACCACCATCTCTTATCTTCCCCCATCGAAAACCTTGATCTTTTCTACCCCCGGTAATTCACCCCAGAGTCCTTGCAGTGTTCATATGTTTTATTCCTTTCCCACCTCCCCCCAAGTCCTCCCGATGTCCCTGCTCTCAAATGTTGTGTTTGTGTCCTTCCCCCTCTTCCCCCTCTCTTTTGTGTCCTTCCCCCTCTCTCCCCATCTTGTCTGCCGCTCCCCTTGTTTTTTGTGTTTTGTGTGTCGGTTTGTCTTTTTGTGTGATTAATGTTAGCTCTTTCACGAGCCTCGATCTTGTATACAAAAAAAAACAAAAAAAAAAAAAAACTTGTGTTTCCTCACAATAACCATCATATTTATTTATTGGAAATCTTCACGTCGGTGAATTCTGATGGATATAATTTCTCCATTAAAGGAAATCATACGATTATCTTGGTCGGTTATCGTAAAATTTACTTTATAAATGGTTTTCCTGACACGGGTCGGTAGACAAGATTTTTCGGTTCTATATTGAATTTGTAACCAATCGGGGTGGAGTATGCGCTGAAAGAAAATATTGTATTTGTTTTTGTTCCATCATTATAAGCACCATCAATCAAATCACAATGAATTAAAACCGAATTTATACCGGAGGATATTTGAATAACATTATCACTGTAAAACGTCCCATTAGTTTCAATCTTTTTTGAGGAGAAACCCAATAACTTTCTAAATGAATTATCAATCGTGAAATCAACTTTATAATTATATTTAAGCCTAATAGTCAATTTTGAAGTGTTTTTGAACATCTATAACAATATTTTTTGGTCCATCACCTTGTTCTTTCATAAGGTGAGAAATTTCAGAAGATATTTGGGAAATCTCGTATGCTCTGGGTGAAACTGTTATAGTTTTATATCAGCTTCCTGAATTATAACAACTTATTTTTCGCCGTGATATTAAAAAGGGTATTGTAAGTTTCCATAGACGATAACGATGCCTCATATTCTTTGGTGGAGTCGAGTTGTAGTGGGTATGGGAATGAAAACGTGTGATCACTTGTTGTGAAATTAAAACAAAGGATTGTGCTTCTCATCCTACTTAATGGCAAAAAATATCTTTGTATTGACATTTAGTAATTATTTTCATCTTCATCAACTGGTCTAAAATGGCTGAGGCTTCATTAAAAAAATTGTTGTTTCCAGCCTTCTTACTACCTAACAGCAATAATAGTCTATTAACTAATTGTGATGGGTCATTAACACATTTTATGATGTCAATTCAATTTGTCAATTATTATGAAGAAAACTAACACCTGAACCAAGCCTACTTAAAGCCTCAATAATATGTTTTTCCTTCTCATTCTTCCTTTTTTACCAACAACAGAAACTCAATAATCAAGTGAGTTTAGCAAATTAATATATGCTCTGTCATCCTCATTTTTTATATTTAATGGATTGTCATAATATGTTGATTTTAGTAGATGAAGACCAAATTTAGTAAGAAGAAACATTCATCTTGGGGTTAATTTTCAGAGATGGTCAGGCAGAACCTAAGAATATCAATTCATTATTATGTATTAATACCTTTTCTTTAACATGATCGAACATTGCTGGTTCTCCTCTTGGAATGAGACTTGCTATGGTTCTTTAATCTGCTGAATATTCATTGTTTTGAATAGCCTTCAAAATATAATCAGGAGGTTGTTTTACCTTTTCCAGTTGTTGGAATAATCCTTCATCATCACATTCTAATTCTCCTATATCCTCTAATTCTTGCTCCGTCATTTGACTAAAATCATCTAACATTTGAAGTTTTTTAGGAGTATATTCTATTACAGGAATTGTAGAAACATCCATCATTTTTGTTGGTTAGTTTTTAAAAGTGGTTTTAAAATTTTCACTTGTTTTCTTTCAAATGCTTCTTCAACCATTAATTTCTGGCTGCATTTCTTCTTCATGTTTTCCTGTTGCTTTACAACTTTTGAAACTAACTCCTGATACACCTTAAACCTTCTTGCTCTTTCTTGTGCAGGCATTGTTTGTATTTATTTATTGAAAAATATCATTTAGTATCTCATTGTGTTTCACAACAATATATTTATATCTTCCGGTCGTGTGCTTCATATAATCGTCAAATTCCTTTTTACTACAAAATGTAGAACAATTGTCTCCCCAAAAATTATTTACATCTATTGAATTTAACTTAATTAAAATAAAAGTGTTGGCATTGTTTCTTATTGAACGACGGATTGAGTTGAAAGTATGATTGACTGAGATAAATACAATTACAAGAAGAATGCCTCCCTCTTGTGTAGTCGCTATCCATAACCGTTTGGTTTCTCTCATTAACACAATCATCAAAGATGACGAGATTCTTTTTTGATTTATCTAAATCTTGGGGTGAAGGTATATCATCCATATTATCACTGAGAATACAAGTTATGGGTTTTGATTTATTTTTACATTTCTATGTATCACAAAATAGTTGTATTATATCTTCAATGCTGTAATCATTTAGTTCGTTTTGAAATTTAAAGAAACCGATTATATCTTCTTTTTGAAGACCCCCATGTTGATACTCGGGTTGAAAACTTGACTTTGTGAAAATTATTAAATTATCATAATCTAAAAAGTTAGGAGTAAGGAGCATCTTTAAAAGCAAACAGGTTTTCCCACATCCACTTGAACCAACTATTAGACATCTTAATGAATTTGGAAGATTTTTATGGTTGTAAAATTTTATCTTATTTTCCCAAATGGGTAAAAAAATCATTCATTAATATATTTGGAAAACAAGTCATCTAATTTTTCAGGCTTTTTTTAGAAACTCTGTTTTATCGTGAGTTCAGGTTTAATTTTAAGGTAATCCATTATTTTATTTCTCTAATGTCTTGTGTTGATATTTCCCGAAAAATGACAATCGTGAATAGCAAATAACATCAAACAATTAAACATTACCCTAATTTTTATCAATCTCTTCCGTTGTAAGGAAAGGAGCATCCTCAACATCATAAAGACCAATAGCCGTGTGAAAGTCTTCTTTAAATAAATGTTTGACTTCATCACAAAAATAAATGTTCATTTATATTATTAATCTTGTAAAGTAACCTCTCTGCAAATGCGCAAGATTGGAGGTCACGTCTCTTCAAAGCTGTCCATGCGCGCACGCTTTCGAAGTTGAGTAATTTTTCCACAATTGTGTTTTTGTCGAAACTGTATCTTTCTTTCGGTGTGTGTAACGATTGGTGTGTCTTTAATAGGATTCTCGGTGTTGGTTTTTCATACCTGTGTACAGAATCGTCGGTTAGTTCGTGTCCCGTATTCTGAGGCCAAGTGTAGTAGGCTACCGTGTCCGACCTTGGCTTGAGGCTTTGTTTTTGTCTCAGCGGTTCTTCGATTGCGCTGCAATTACTTTCGGTCTCTGTTTTTCACGGTCTTTTCACCCCATACTTCCTTGTTTTAAAATCTCAACTCAAAAAAAAAAAAACCATAAAAATATTTCCTTCTCTGTTCTTATCCGTTTGTTCGTTCTTATTTGTTCGTTCATTCTTCGACCACGTTGTTCGTGATCACGTGATCAAGTTGTTAAAAAATGTTTAAACTGTCCCCTGAAGAACTGTATTCTGTCGTATACGATAACACCTTTTTCTTCTTATATTAAAGGATGATTTTGACTTGCTCACCAAATCTATTCATTCCAAAAAAAAATTCCATCTCTTTCAGTGCCTCTTTCATACATTCCCTAAACTCTCCAGCACTCCACCCATCCTTCAGCATCCTCAAACGTATTTTTGACTCGAAGGTCTCAAGAAACTCATTTTGCAATAAATGTTCGTTTCCCATTAATCGTACACTTTTCAAAATCCAATCTCACCCCTCCCCTCCAAATCTTCCCATCACCCCTTCCCTCCAAAATTCCCCATCACCCCTCCCCTTCAAAATTTCCCCATCACCCCTCCCCTCCAAATCGACCCCCTTGCCCCTCCCCTCCAAATCTTCCCCATCACCCATCTCTTTCAAATATTCCCCCTTGCCCCTCCCCTCCAAATCTTCCCCATCACCCCTTCCCTCCAAAACTTCCCCGTCACCCCTCCCCTCCAAAACTTCCCCATCACCCCTCCCCTCTAAATCTACCCCCTTGCCCCTCCCCTCCAAATCATCCCCATCACCCATCGCTTTCAAATCTTCCCCCTTGCCCCTCCCCTCCAAATCTTCCCCATCCCCCATCCCTTTCAAATCTCCCCCCTTGCCCCTTCCCTCCTAAACTCCCCCCACACCCCTCCCCTCCGAGACCCTCTCTCACTCCTCCCCTCCTAGACTCCCCTCTCACCCCTCCTCCTCAAAGCGTCCTCCCCACTTCTTCCCCCTTTCAACTTTCACCTTCATCTCCCTCAACCTTCTGCCTCACTCTTCCCCCTCCTAAAATAACACCTCACTGTGCCTCACCCAATCACCATCAAATCTTTTGTGCACCCCATTCTTCCCTTTCTCCAAGCTATTCTGAAATCTCTGACACACCTTCAACAGCTCTCCCTACCTCTTCCTCCTCTTCCACATCTTACCCTACCGCTCCCCCCCCCCCTGTTCTGTATCCGATGCTCCCCCTTCCTCTTCTTTAACAGTATGGACCTCAAACATCCGGGGCCTTCGCTCAAACTTGACTGATCTCTCCATACAGGTTGCTTCTGACAAACCAGACGTGATCTGCTTAACAGAAACTTTCCTCCTTCATGATGTCTCTCGTTCCTTGTTATCTCTCCCAGGTTACTCCCTCCTCCGGTATGATAGGCCTGAGCCTCGTCCTGGAGGTGGGGTTGCTATCTTTATAAAAAAACTCTCTTCCTCACTCGCCCTGCACTGCCCTCTCTCCACCTCACCCCCAGGAATACCTTTGGCTACAGCTTCCCCTTCGCTCCCACCTTTTGTTCATAAGTGTGTTGTACTGTCCACCAAACAGTGATGACTCCATCCACATCTTGCTGTCTGATAATATGGACCAACTTCTATCTACCCATCCCAACTCTCTCTTCCTCATATGTGGTGATTTCAATTGTCACCATGCCAGTTGGCTGGGTGTGGGTACCTCTCTCACCAACCATGGCTCTTCAGCAAAGGACTTCTGTGACTCACTGGGACTGACACAATCTGTCAATTTCCCGACCTGGATCTCAGTCAACGGAGCATCTTCTCTTCTGGACCTGGTTATGACTAACTTCCCTGAAAATGTCTGCTGCTCTTCTTCTGCTCCAATCGGCTCATCTGATCATTTGCTTGTTAAAGTGGACATCTCCCTGACCATTCTCAAAGAGCCTCCTCAGCGTAGACGAGTCTGGCATTTCAATCAGGCCAACTGGCACGGTCTTCAAGCAGCCATCAATCATCTGGACTGGTCTCCCATCTCGACCGCCTCTGACATCAACTCATCCTGGGAATTCTTCCAAAGTAAATTGCTCTCTCTCATGCACAGATTTATCCCATCTCGTCTTCAGTTGTCATACCCTTCCTCCCATCCATGGTACACGGAATCTTGTGGTGAGGCTATTGCCCAAAAACAACTTGCTTTCGTCTCCTGGAAAGCAAATCCAACGGAAGGAAATCTCATTTCCTTTCACAAAGCCCGAAACAAGTGTGTGTCCACTCTGAGGAGAGCCAGGAAACAATATCTCTCGGTTCTCAGGACCGAACTCTCTTATCTGTCTCCCTCTTCCAAATCCTAGTGGCGTCTAGTCAAATCTGTTTCTGGTGTTTGTTCCTCCTCCATCCCCTCCCTCACCTCAAACGGCCACACGGCTGACTCCGCACGTGAAAAAGCTGAATGCCTCAACTCTGTGTTTGCCTCTAAATCTTGTGTCCCAAACCCATCCATCTCTGTACCCACCGTACCCAGTCGTACCCAGCTGCTCCTGGACTCTGTGTCCTTTCCTTCTGACAAGGTGGAAAAGTTTCTGTCAACCCTCGACTCTGATTCTGCAACTGGACCTGACGGCATCAGCCCACGGGTCCTAAAATCCTGTTCTTCCGCTCTTTCACTCCCTCTCTCTGTTCTCTTCACCCTCTCTTTTGCTCAAGGTCATCTGCCATCTGCTTGGAAATCTGCCAACATCACCGCTTTGCACAAAAAAGGTGCAAAAACAGATCCCAGCAACTACAGACCGATCAGCCTTCTCCCAATTATCAGAAAAGTCATGGAATCTATCATTGCTTCAGATATGAAATCTTTCCTCTTCTCCAATGGCTTGATCTCTGATCATCAATTTGGTTTCAGACCTGGTCACTCTACTCTGGACATGCTGCTTCTGCTTTCTCAACAATGGATGGAGGTCCTCAATGCCAAACAGGAAATTAGAGCTGTCTCCCTTGACATATCACGTGCCTTCGATACGGTCTGGCACCGCGCTCTGCTCACCAAACTCTCCTCTTTTGGTATCCATGGAAATCTCCACGCATGGCTGGCGGACGTCCTCTCCAGTCGTAGTCAACGTGTGGCCCTGAATGGGTTTCTCTCATCTCCTCTTCCTGTTCAGGCTGGAGTTCCCCAAGGCAGTGTTCTGGGCCCTGTGCTTTTTCTGGTCTTCATCAATGATCTCTCTGACTCTCTTGAAAATCCTCTCTATCTCTTTGCTGATGACTCTACTCTCTGTCGCTCCATTCTTCATCCCTCAGATCGGCAGTCTGCAGCCTCCTCACTCTCTGCAGACCTGGACAAAATCACAGACTGGGAAAACAAGTGGAACATGTCTTTCAATCCTGACAAATCTCACACTCATACGATGTCTCTCCGAAAAGACCGACTGGACAACCCTCCCATCCACTTTCTGAATAATCCTCTCCAAGTTCTGTCACTCAAGCTTTTGGGTCTCACTATCTGCCATGATCTTTCCTGGGAAAACCACATTTCAAATCTGGCCTCCAAAGCCAGTCGCCGACTGGGCATCCTCCGTCGTGCGAAGTCCTTCCTTGGCACACCTAAGCTCCTCACCACATACAAGGCTTTCATCCGCAGCTCAATGGAATACTGCTCTCCCCTCTGGGCTGGTGCTCCTGCCTCACACCTAGCTCGTCTTCACGCTGTTGAAACCCAAGCATTCAGAATCATTGGAATCTCCCGCGATGAAGCTAACTCCAAGGGCCTTTCACTCACTCACCGCAGGCAGGTTGGTGGTCTTTCCGTCTTCTACCGACTCCTCTCTGGCCTTGCCCCCCCAGCTCTCTCTGGGCTCTGTCCACAAATATTCCGACAGGTCGCACAAGATCTGCCTGCAACCCTCTTATGGTTAAACTGCCAAAATCAAGACTCTCTGCTCACCTTCGCTCCTTCATTCCTCTTTTCTCCCGCCTCTTGAACAAACTCCCTCACTCTCTTCAATCCCACTCCACCCTCCAGGTCTTTAAAACAGCTGTTCACCACCATCTCTTATCTTCCCCCATCCAAAACCATGATGTTTTCTCCCCCCGCTAATTTCACCCCAAATCCACTTTTTTGAAATACCAACTTCTGTCCTGGAAGTCCTTGGTGTCCTTGTGTTTTATACTTCTCCCCCCCCCCCCCCCCCCCACCCTTCCCACGCCTCCTCCCCCCAAGCCCTCTCCCTCCCACACTTCTCCCTGCTCTCAAATGTTATGTTTGTGTGCTTCCCCTTCTCTCCCCATCTTGTCTTCCGCTCCCTCTTTTTATATATTTTGTTTGTCTGGTTGATTTGTTTGTGAAGTAAATGTTAGCTCTTTCACGAGCCTCGATTCAGTATACAAAAAAAATAAAAATAAAAATACCATTTTTGGTGTAATTTTAAAAGTTATGTTCCTTTTCATATATATTTTTCATCATTAATTAGAAGATAATCACAAAATATACATTGTTTGTAGGCTTTTGTCTCTGTGTTTAATCCCACTCTATTGCAACAAACAACAACTGGCATTTTAAGGCCATTTTCCCTGCTAGAGCGGGGGTTAGCCTTGCGGTCCCCATGACAATCTTCTCCATTTTGCCCTATTTTCTGCATCTCTCTGTGCCTTTCTGTCTTCTACAGACAAGGTGGTCTAAAGGTGGTCTTTCTGTCTTCTACCGACTCCTCTCCGGCCTTGCTCCCCCAGCTCTCTCTCTCTCTGTGCTTTGTCCCCCAAATATTCCTACAGGTCGCACAAGATCTGCCAGCAACCCTCTGATGGTTAAACTGCCGAAATCTCGGCTCTCTGCTCACCTTCACTCTTTCATTCCTCTTTTCTCCCGCCTCTGGAACAAACTCCCACACTCCCTTCAATCCCACTCCTCCCTCCAGGTCTTTAAAACAGCTGTTCACGACCATCTCTCATCTTTCCCCATCCAAAACATTGATCTTTTCTACCCCCACTAATTCACCCCAGATCCACCTTGTTTGAAATTCCAACTTCTTTCCTGGAAGTCCCGGCAGTGTCCATATGTTTTATACCTCTCCCACCCCCCCCCCCCCCCCCCCCTTCCCATGCCTCACCCCCCAAAGCCCTCTCCCTCCCACAGATGCTCTCTATGTCCCTGCTCTCAGATGTTGTGTTTGTGTTCCTCCCCCTCTCGCCCCATCTTGTCTGCCGCTCCCCATGTTATATGTTTTATGTGTCGGTTTGTCTTTCTGTGTGATTAATGTTAGCTCTTTCACGAGCCTCGATCTTGTATACAAAAAAAAAAAAAAATCTCCCCTTGTTAACCCCCTTCCCCACATTTCTTCTTCCACCACTCTATTACAAGAGTTTTACTCTAAACTCATAATCTAATTTACATCTGAAATCATAATCCCACACCATTACACGCAGGACAATCCTCTAATTTATCGCAGGGAGTGTCGGGGGATTCAAGAGGTTCAACATCTGGTATATCATTTAGATTCATCATACTTGTATAGTAAAACTTTACTTGAAATAAATTTCATCTTCACTATAATCGGTGCTTTCATAATCATCATCATCTGCAGACTTGGCATTTAATATGGAATATTTTTTTGTAGGGGTGAACTTACTTTTCAAGATGGCTTAGAACCAAAAGTTCATTAGAATTATGTTGAAATTATTCTAGATTTTGTTAATGTGACCTTTAAAAGAAACAAAAACCGCATTTGACATTTTGAAGTAAATAAATTGATCCTTGAAAGTGATGTAAACTGATTTCGAACTCGATTCACGGACAGTACTGTGTTAAACTTCTGTACGTTTTCCAGACGTATCTCTTTATTTTGCACATTAGCCAAAAAAAAATTCAACAAAAACAAAAGTTAAATTATGACTGGGATTACGGACAGTAAAATTACAGTTCAGTACTTCGTGTAACCCCCACGAGCATTCAGGAGAGCACGTACACGTCGAGGCATGCTGTTCACGAGATTTGCCAAGGTTTGGACAGGAATCGCTTGCCATGCAGTGACAATAGCCTGCTGCAATTCACGCACAGAGGCAGGCTGCTGGTCCAAGTTGTCGATTTTGACGCGTTAATTCTGCCCACAAGTTCTCTATCGGATTCATATCCGGGGACATGGCAGGCCACTCCATATGCTCGACACCACGGTCAGCAAGAAAATGTTGGATCATGCGAGCACGATGAGGCCGTGCATTGTCATCTTGGAAGACAAAGTTTCCTCGAAAGGCTGCACGAGCAAATGGAAGCAATGTTTCTTCCAGAATGGCCCTGTACTTGAACTGGTTCAGGTTTCCATTCAGAACAACCAGGTCAGTTTTGCCCCCTGCATGAAAAGCAGCCCAAACGGTCACCCCACCACCTCCAGCTTGGACTCTTGGCACAATACAATCTTCGTTGTAGGCTTCATGCACTTGTCTGTGCACTCGGTTGCGGCCATCTTGACGATAGACCAGAAATCTAGACTCGTCACTGAAGGTCACGTGATTCCAGTGTCCTGGCTGCCATTGACGGTGCTCTCTGGCCCACTGCAATCGACGCTGGCGGTGTTGTCTGGTCAGGCGTGGCTTTCTCAGGGGACGCCTGGCACGATAGCCTGCTTGAACCAGTCGTTGGTTGACTAGCCTTCTGGATACAGGCACATTTGTCAGTTGCTGCCACTCAGCCCGAAGCCGATTAGCTGACTTGGTACGGCCATTGCGGACTAACCGGTGCAGCTGGCGATCATCTCTCCTTGTGGTTCTGCGGGGACGTCCTGGCCTCGGTATTGGAGTAGGGACACCCCTCTGAGCCTGTCGTTTCAGGATCTTTGACACCTGACCTTGAGTTTTTTTTTTTTTTTTTTTTTTTTTTTTTTTTTTTTTTTGTATACAATATCGAGGCTCGTGAAAGAGCGAACATTAATCACATGAACACACAGAAAGACAAACCGACACATAAAACATATAACATAGGGAGCGGTAGACAAGATGGGGAGAGAGGGGGAAGGACACAAACACAACATTTGAGAGCAGGGACCGAGAGACATGGAGACATCGAGAGATCTGAGAGAGGGCGAGGGCTTTGGGGGGGGGGGGGCGTGGGAAGGGGGCAGTGGGAGAGGTATAAAACATATGGACACTGCCAGGACTTCCAGGAAAGAAGTTGGAATTTCAAACAAGGTGGATCTGGGGTGAATTAGCGGGGGTAGAAAAGATCAAGGTTTTGGATGGGGGAAGATAAGAGATGGTGGTGAACAGCTGTTTTAAAGACCTGGAGGGAGGAGTGGGATTGAAGGGAGTGAGGGAGTTTGTTCCAGAGGCGGGAGAAAAGAGGAATGAAAGAGTGAAGGTGAGCGGAGAGCCGAGATTTCGGCAGTTTAACCATCAGAGGGTTGCTGGCAGATCTTGTGCGACCTGTAGGAATATTTGGGGGACAGAGCACAGAGAGAGCTGGGGGTGCAAGGCCGGAGAGGAGTCGGTAGAAGACAGAAAGACCACCTACCTGCCTGCGGTGAGTGAGTGAAAGGCCCTCAGAGATAGCTTCATCGCGGGAGATTCCAATAATTCTGAAAGCTTTGGTTTCAACAGCGTGAAGCCGAGCTAGGTGTGAGGCAGGAGCAACGGCCCATAGGGGAGAACAGCCCATAGGGGTGATGCCATACTGCCGAGCAATAGCACGCTGTTTCATGCCAGAATTTCGTAAAGCCACCACTCCATGACAAACAGCATTGTCGAGTTGACGGACCATCTCCAGAGGAAACGGCAATAACTTTTGTAGACGTGCAGCAGTTGTTTTCCACTAATACAGAATGCAACAACCCTTATATACACGATTGTGAAGCCAATCGTCAAATGTACCTGTCCTTACATTTTGTCACGCCACCTGTGATATTATCCTGTTATTGACTTCTTGCTGCGAAAGACAATCAGTGACATGGTTCTTTTAACAAATAAATCACCAAAGTGTAAAAGAAACTCACCAGATTGATATACTGAGTTAAGAAAGTAAACCCAAGTCAAGAAAAAAAAATATTCCATATTAAATGCCAAGTCTGTATAAAACTACTTTCATAACTATTGTTTGAACACAAACTCTCAGTATCATAGCTGTCTTCTGTTCCAATAGAGATACGATCATCACTATCATGATCCCCAAAATCTTCAACTGAATAATGACTCATTTATTAAGGGAAAAATATTGAACTCTAATCAAAGATACTTGAACCAAGAACCAAGTTCAAACGTACTATTTATCAATATACTCGATGGTGATGAGTTTAAGAAGAAAATTAAGTTATTCCCTAAAATAGAGCATAGTCAAATATTAATTGGCTCTTTAAATGAGTTAAAAGAAAATATAAGAGAAAATGGAGTGGTACGAGTGTTTTCGAATCGACAAATATTCATTGGCGCTTTATACGAGTTCAAAGAAAATATGGGAGAAATAGGAGGGTTATGGGTGTTTTAGAACCAACAAAGGGCTTGGAGGAAGTGGGAGAAATAGGAGGATTTTTAGGGTATGATCAATGGAATTCGGTATTTGGATGTTTTGAAAATAGTGGGCGTGGTTTATCAAAAAGTGGGTGTGGTTTGTAATAGTTGGTTTATTGAGGATTTAATATTTAATAATTGGCTTATTTGAAAGTGGAATAAATAGATGGATTTTTATTGTATGATCAATGGAATAATGGAAGAAGTGGGCGTGGCTTGTGAATAAATATTCGTTGGTATACTAGGGGAAGAGGGAGAAATAGGAGGAATTTTTAAGAGTTATGGGGGTGTTTTTTCCATTCACCTTTTTCCTTTTTCCCATTCACTTCAATGTAAAATTGGGTGTGTTTTAGAAACCCCATTCCCTACTACTTGAACCCCTCCATAACTGTGCACAGTAAACTGTGCACAACACAGGCCCTACTCGAGCAACGTATCATACACAGTATTGGGTCTGCACTGTGCATCACGTAATTACACTGTACACTTCACATCCGTACCTGGAGTAAATGTACATTGTGTACCTTTTAAGTGAAAATGTGTGTACATTTCGTGTTGGGGAGGATGGCGACAAGCTTGCTCGTGCGGAGCTCTTTTTGACTCTTTGGGTAATTCTCATTACGATGATATCTCTATATATAATCCTAGTCCCAGCTGGGGCAGTTGATGCTGAGAGATGATCGATTGATTTATTCTGCCGGTTACAGGTGAGATATAATTTGATGATGTATAAACATTGTTAAGTTGTTGTCTTTTTAAAACAAGATCGCACTCTCTTCCTCTTTGTATTGCGACCAATGTTCTCTTCATTCTTTCCCTCCCTCATATTTTCTCCTCTACACAGTCATACAGTGGACGTGCAGTTTTATCTGGCTATTTACTGTGGCCTAGCTGGAGCTAACAGCTGCCTTACCTTGCTGCGTGCATTCTCCTTTGCATACGGTGGTGTATGTGCCGCGTCAGTTATCCACAACGAACTTATGTTCAGCATTCTTCAGGTATGTGACGGGGCCTTTATTGGGCCCCCAGTCTTGAGGATTTCCTTGAGTCAAATGGCACCTTTTGTTCTCGTTTCTTTTTATTCATATCTTTTGGCTCCATTTATATATATATTTATATACATGGTTTAGGCTCATGGAAGAGCTAGGATACCGAACAGATCACAACATAACAACGGGAACAGCAGGAGAAAAGGGAAACACCAATAGCATGGTGGAGGGAGAAGGTAGACAGAGACGGACAAACACTAGATGCAGTGAACAATGAGGGTAGGGGAGAACGGTGAGGCGGACAACATGGATACATAAGCAAAGTTTTCGGAGGGTGGGGGGTGGTTTAACAGGTGTAGAAAAGATCATGACTTTGGATGGGGAACTTGATGGACAATTTTTGAAATGTGCACCTATTGGTCAGCCAACTGGAGGACCACACCCACACCTGTCGTAGATCATTGGAATCTCTCACCATGGGGCTATCACTTCACCATCGCGACAGATCACTGGTCTCTGTCTTCTTCTGCATCATCTTTGGTCTTGTATCCTCTGCCCTCTGCATGCTCTGTCCCCCCCAATTACAGCCGTGGCCAAAAATATTGGCACCCTTGCACTTAAAAAAAAAAAACTCACAATTTTATCTAAAAAGAAATTGAAATTGACAAAAGTATTTGGTCTCCACAATTCTTTATTTCACTGTTAATATTACAGAACCTTTATTTTTGATTCAGAACTTAATATATCCTTTTAAATCAGGAAAAATAAAAAGAAATGGCATTGACAAAATTATTGACATCCTCGACTTAATATTTTGTAGCACGGCCTTTGGACAAAATAACTGCAGTCAAGCGCTTCCTATAGCCATGAATGAGCTTCCGACACCTCTCCACTGGCAGTTTGGCCCACACTCTTCTTGTGCAAACTGCTCCAGTTCTCCCAGATTTGAAGGGTGCCTTCTCCCAACTGCTGTTTTCAGATCTCCCCACAGGTGTTCAATGGGATTTAGATCTGGACTCATTGCTGGCCAGTCAGAACAGTCCAGCGTTTATCTTGAACCATTTCTGGGTGCTTTTCACCCCTCAGCCCAAATTGGGCTAAGGGGTATTGTCGTCACGGACGTCCGTCAACTTTTGGTTTCCGTCAATTTCAAGGAGAACGGCTCGTCCGATTAAATCCATTTTTGCAGTGTGTGTTGGGGTTGAGTCGAGGAAGGTTCCTTTCGAAAATGGGCGTGCTGCGATTTTCAATATGGCCGCCACGACAGCCATCTTGAAATTGGTTTCCACCATGCATGGGCTGAGGGGTTACGCCCGCTTTGCGGTGCTATTTATTAAAGTGTTTTTATCCTGCTGCAAGACCCATGACCTTTGACGGAGACCCAGCTTTCTGACACTGGGTTGAACATTGCACTCCAAAATACCTGGGTAATCTCCTGATTTCATGCCATGCACACATTCAAGGTACCCAGTGCCAGAGGCAGCACAGCAACCCCAAAACATCACTGAACCTTCTCCATGTTTGACTGTAGGGAAGGTGTTCTTTTCTTTGAAGGCTTCATTTTGTTTTCTGTAAACATAGAGATGATGTGCTTTACCAAAAAGCTCTAATTTGGTCTCATCTGGCCACAGGACATTCTCCCAGAAGGATTTTGGCTTGTCCGGTGTGTTTTGGCAAACTCCAGTCGGGCTTTATTTTGTCTCTGCCTCAGCAGCAGTGGGGTCCTCCTGGGTCTCCTTTCATTGAGTTGACCTTTTGACCTCAAATAGTTGGTTTCCCAATTTAGTGACTCAATATACAAATGCTGTTAAATTTTCAAGTCTATCGGATGAAAAATGGCGATTTTAGAATTTTAATCTCCAGATGACCTTGGACCTCAAAACCAATAGGCTTCAAATTGTGACGACCTCTACAATTTGGTGAAGTTTCATGACTATCGGTTTAGAATTGTGACCTGTAGGTGAGTGACAGACAAACAGACAGAATAATGAAAAATCACTCATAGAGCGACACTTGGCAAAACAGAACAAAGTAGAATGGCACTCAGTAGCGCATCCTTTAGACCTCAAAAGTAATTAGTGATTGAATTCAGTGACCTGATATGCAAATGGTCTTCAAAGTTTAACTTGATCCGATTAAAATTGACAATTTTTGAAATTTGGCCTACGTTGACCTTTTAGCCGATGTTGACCTCAAAAATAGTTGGTGGTTGGTTTCAGTAAGCTGATATGAAAATCCTATTCAGTTTTCAAGTCGATCAGATGAAAATTGAGGATTTTAGAAATTTGAAATAGTTGACCTTTGGCCTATGTTGACGTTTTGGCCTAAGCTGAACTCAAAAATAGTTGGTGGTTGAATTCAGTTCGCTGATATGAAAATCCCATTCAAATTCCAAGTCAATGAAATGAAAATTTAAGATTTTAGAAATTTGAAGTGGTTGCTGACCTTTGGCCAAAAAAACTGTTCTGCCCTATTTTTATTGTTGACCAGCTTCACACAAATTACAACAACCATTAAGGTTGAGCTTTCCTCAATTCATTCCACCTGATTTATTTATTTATTAAAATACGGTTTTGATGTTGCCCTGTGAACTCTTTGGATTCACTTGAGCAATGCACTTGTTGATATTACATCCACATCCACAACCAGGAAAAGGATGTAATACCAGACATACCAGACATACCAAACACCAGACAAATGAAAATTCAAGCTCCACATCTGTGCAAAGCTCGGTGATGTAATGGTTAGTGCCCACCGCGAGTGAGCGGTCGGTGGTGCAAACCCTGACCGAGTAATACCAAAGGCTTTAAAAACGGCACATGATGCTTCCTTGCTTTGGTGTTCACCATTTTAAAAGGCTAAGAGCATGGACAATCGCCATAGGTTGTCATTTATGGGGAGGAGGAAATTCCTCCTCATGAAATACCCCCACTGAGTGCAGTGAGAAAGGCGGGAGCCATTGTTGTGACGTCGTTGGTACCCAGAGTACCCTGGGAAGTGACCAAGGGGTGTGTGTGTGTGTGTGTGTGTGTGTGTGTGTGTGTGTGTGTGTGTGTGTGTGTGTGTGTGTGTGTGTGTGTGTGTGTGTGTGTGTGTGTGTGTGTGTGTGTGTCACAGCCAGCTCCACTGCGAGTCTTGAATGTTGTAAAAAAAAAAAAAAAGACAAACATTGTGATTTCACCAATGTAACGAATATGCATATTTTGAGGTGCATTGTCGTTTCCGCTGTGGCGTGAGCTCACCTTGCTCACAACCACCGTTGTTCTACCAACTGTCTAGGCTCCCGTGTCTTTCCACGACGTCACACCGAGGGGCCGCATCCTCAATCGCTTGTGCTCGGATCTATTCACCGTGGATGACGCTCTGCCCTTCATCTTGAACATTTTCCTGGCCCAACTGTACGGCCTGCTCGGCTCTGTCATCATCATGTGCGTCGGCCTGCCTTGGATGAGCCTCGTTCTGCTCCCGCTGGCCGGAGCATACCTGTACACGCAGCGGTTGTACCGCTTTGCCTCTCGTGAGCTCAAACGTCTATGCAGCGTGACGCTCTCTCCTCTCTACTCGCACTTCTCCGAGTCGATCATGGGCCTGGCCGTTATCCGTGCCCTAAGAGCACAACGGCGGTGAGTGAATACCTGCGCTCGTGACTCGGTATGAATCGGAAGGGAGTTATTTACTTTCCCGACTAGGGACAACAAATTTAGACCTTCAAACGAGGTTGAATAAATGTAGGTGATGTTTTGTGAGATACCCCATGGTGGAGAACACCTTGAGCGGCAAGACTGACTTTGAATGTCTGAACCGTTTTGATCTCGACAACAACCCGAGCACAAAAAGTTGGTGCAATAAGGGTGGGGGATTCTCTGCTCATTTTAAACTTGACAAACTGCTAAGAAATGAATTTTAAAAACCACAGGTTCATGGAGGAGAATGAAGGCCTGCTGGAGGTGAATCAGCGGTGCCGCTTCGCCGCATTGGCAGCTGCCCAATGGTTGGACATAAGACTCCAAATGATCGGGGTTTCTATGTTGACGGCCGTGTCCCTTCTCGCCATCGTGCAGCATCAAGTCCGCGTTGCGAACCCAGGTGAAGCTCGTGGGCAACCCCACTTTGATACAACCCCCCTTTGATGTAACACCACATTGATACAACCCCACATTGATACAACCCCGCTTTGATACAACCCCGCTTTGATACAACCCCGCTTTGATACAACCCCACATTGATACAACCCCACTTTGATACAACCCCGCTTTGATGTAACCCCACATTTGAACTTTGTAGTGTAGCATATTCCTATTTTATGAGGAAGCCTTGATACCTTTAAAGTTATGTCCAGCAAATTGTGTTTGTTAAGCTTTGCTCTTCCATGAATCTGGAATTTGTACGAAAAACCCCAAAAACAAAGCTAAAATATGGAAAAACAATAGAGACGGAGGGAGTCGCATTGCACGGATGTTAGGACAACAAAGGTTGCAATTATGTGATGAATGACCGAAGAGGGAAGGAAATAGCAACCTGCAGAGATGGGGAGTGGAGGGGGCAGGGTTATAAAATATAGTGGGTTTTCCAGAGCATGAGAGCTTATCAATGTATCCTAGGAACAGGACCAGGCCCAAGATGATTTTCTGGGATGCCACAACCTCGACTGGGAGATGACGGGATTCTGTCGAGAGCTACGCTGACTGCGCGCGTGGAAGAAGGCGCCAACTGGGAAAGATTATGGATTGCTGTCCTCCAAGCAGATTGGAGGAGACAGAAGGTGAAGGACAGGCCGAAGGGAGCAAAGGATAAGTTAGGGAGGATAAGCTAAGGATAGGGAGGAAAGGTTAGGATAAGGTGATTATAGGCTCGGCTTTTTACCTTCCTTCCATACACGATCCCCATCTCCTCTCCCTACACCACCAGGCCTCGTCGGCCTCTCGATCTCATATGCACTGAGCATTACCTCACTGCTTTCGGGCCTCGTGTCGAGCTTCACGCAGACCGAGATGCAGATGGTGAGCGTGGAGCGTACGGAGGAGTACACCACAAAGATCCCCCAGGAACCACGAGGGGCCCTCGTTCAGGTCAGTGCTATCACCAATGGTGTCTGCCTTTACTAAAAACTGCTGCTTTGGTGCGTTCCTCAGGGCGTGGCATCTGGGAGCAGTCAAGGTACGAGGCTGTAAATTCGGACATCCAATGTGGTGTTGCCTTGTGGACGTTAAATACCCCATGGTGTGTTTTTACCGAGTAGGTAATTGTGTGTCACCAATTCCTACTGTAAAATGTTCCTTGGCCTAAGTTGTATTGTAAAATCACCAATGGATTACGGAGGGTAGATGTGGCTTAGACATAACGGATCAAATTTCTCCCGCCTCTGGAACAAACTCCCTCACGCTCTTCAATCCCACTCCTCCCTCCAGGTCTTTAAAACAGCTGTTCACCACCATCTCTTATCTTCTATTCCCCCATCCAAAACCTTGATCTTTTCTAGCCCCGTTAATTCAGCCCAGATCCACTTTTTTGAAATTCCGACTTCTTTCCTTCAAGCCCTCTCCCTCCCACAGATCTCCCGATGTCTTTGCTCTCAAATGTTGTACTTGTGTGCTTCCCTCTCTCTCCCCATCTTGTCTCCCGCTCCCTTTATCTTATGTTGTGTGTGGCAGTTTGTCGTTTTGTGATTAATGTTAGCTCTTACATGAGCCTCGATCTTGCATACAAAAAAACAATAGTGTGGTATTTTTTCTTTGTATAGTATTTCCTTGCATCTCTTCCTCTTTCCTGACTTTGTAATCTTTAAAACCCCCTGTTTCCACTTTTCATATAGGTGGACCTTGGATGGCCCACTCGAGGATCTTTAGAGTTTCGGGACGTTTCTTTCCAATACCGCCCTGGTCTCCCTTACGCCCTGGCTGGGGTTTCATTCTCCGTCCGACCAAGGGAAAAGATTGGTATCGTCGGCAGGACAGGATCTGGGAAGTCGAGCCTTTTCCTGCTGCTCTTCCGAATAGTGGAGTCACACATTGGAAGCATCTACGTCGATGGAATTGATATTGCGACAATGGACGTATCCGAGTTAAGGTTGGTTGTAATTGTGTAAACTAAGTTTTAAAGTTGTATGAAAGATGTACCTATTGGGCCTTCAAATAATTTGATGGATACACGGAGCTTATCTGTAAAATGGCGGATGTTACTTCCCACTGGAATTATTTATTTCTTCCTATAATTCTGATTTCATCAGTGTTTTTGTCTTCACACGTTTACCAAATGCATTGTTTAGTGTTTGGCAACATTCGGCATTAAGTGATGCAAGCTAACAGCTCTGTATAATGAACATTGTATACAACAACAACACAACATGCATTTTAAGGCCATTTTCCCTGCCAGAGCGGGGGTTAGCCTTGCGGTCCCCATGACAATCTTCTCCATCTTGCCCTATTTTCTGCATCTCTCCTTGTTAACCCCCTTGCCCGCATTTCTTCTTGCACCATCTTTAGCCAAGTCTTTCTCGGTCTTCCCCGTCCTCTACTTCCTTCTACATTCATTTCCATCACTCTTCTCAACCAGTCACTCTCATCCTTCCTCAACACATGACCAAACCATCTCAACCTGTTCCTCTTCACAGCATCAATCACAGGCTCTATTCCCATCATTTTTCGCAATTCATCATTTGTCTTCCTCTCTCTCAACGATACTCCGCACATCCACCGAACCATTCGCATTTCCACCCTTTCCAGCCTTCGTTACTGCTCTACGTTCATGACCCATTTCTCGCTCCCATAAATCATAACACTTCTCACACATGCAGCATACACCTTTCCCTTCAGCTTCAACGACACTCCGCACATCCACCGAACCATTCGCATTTCCACCCTTTCCAGCCTTCGTTGCTGCTCTACGTTCATGACCCATTTCTCGCTCCCATAAATCATAACACTTCTCACACATGCAGCATACACCTTTCCCTTCAGCTTCAACGACACTCCCCTCATCAGCACGCCACTCAGTTCCCAAAACTTCTTCCATGCACATCTCTCTAGCAACCGTTGCCGAGTCTGATCCACCTTCTCCATTCAGCATGTCTCCGAGGCAGCAAAATGTTTTCACACCTTCCAGTTTTTAGCCATCTTGGCTGCCTTATAACTTTCATGCTCTGCTGTTTCTGCTCCCGTACCCTTCGCCTTCTGCCACTCCTTGAACTTCTTCCTCTTCTCGTCAATCCTCTTTCCAACTTCATCATCCCACCACCATGTTTCTAAGTGCCTCGGTGGTCCTTTTGTCCATCCACATACCTCACCAACGGCTCCCATAATGAACATTGTATACGAGACCATAATGGTGATCGTCCACGGGTTAGGGCTCACAGAATTCCAAATGCCAAGACAGGTATGCTTTTGAGGTGCTGGTGTTGAAGTACCGTAGATAATTACATGACTCACAATAAGTTAGGGATATTGTGGGAGTGAGTATTTTTTTATAGGGGTTAGGGTTAGGGTATTGAAATGAAGAATGCTGTGTTTTTTCACACTCATTAATAACCATAGAATTAGGACCAACAACTTTTTTCTACATAATTAATACACAAAATCAACCACACCGAAGAACCTGCCAATATCCCTAACTTATTGTGAGTAGTGTATTTGAGCCTGAAGCTTAATTTTTTACACTGCGCTCACGAAGCGAAAAGCAGAGTAAGGCATTCTTGTACGAATGCGTACGCGCTTGTCTACAACAACAACAACAACAACAACAACAACATGCATTTTAAAGGCCATTTTCCCTGCTAGAGTGGGGGTTAGCCAAATGCTTGTCTGCATTTTAAAAATCATTTTCTCAGCAACCCTTGGTCCGATTGACACACTTTTACCATAGAAACACCCCTGCCTGTATAATTGTTTTATTCATAATCATGTCACAGGTCACGTGGTATGGAATCCATCTTGGAAAAACGTTACACCTCCATCTCTGAAACTGCTCTGGAAAAAATTGAAACGTGGCTCATTGTAAAGAACTCCACATGGGGAATAAGTGTTGTTAACGATGACGTCATTGGTGTCTTAATTATGACATCATAATGTGAAAAGTACATCGTTTAGTCTGATCAGTTTGGAATTTATTGAGCGTGATCTACGCAACAATTATTACATTAGAGAATATAAATTTATGACGTCATCGCTCACATGGTCTGGCAGCCATATTGGATCATTTTTTAAAACCCTTCAAAGACAGAAGAGTTGGCTCGCACCAAGTTGACTGTGCAGGGCAAGTATTCGATTCAACAATAAAATGGCTGACTATTTTGCATCAAGAAAGGTGAAATGAAAATGCAAGATAACCAATCGGCAGCTTTTCAAACGCGGCGCGGGAAGCGGCTGTCGTAAAGGGAAGACAGACAAACGCATGGACAGACACCACAGTTTTCAATATATAATAGATCAAGAGGTTTTCTTTGTTGTACAACGGTATTTCTCCATGTGGATGATTATATAGCACATACTACTGCTACTCCTTCCCCCAAACAAGTTAGAGTGAATCACTTTGGATGTGAAAGGTTTGTATGTTTTACACAGATCGCACCTGGCAATCATCCCGCAAGACTCCTTTCTATTTAAGGACACATTCCGCAGTAACCTTGACCCTTCAGGAACATGCTCCGATGATGAACTCTGGGCAGCCTTGCACAAGTGTCACTTGGCCGACATTGTGGAAAATCTAGGTAAGTGCATCCAGCATGGCGTTTAACTCGTCAAAACCTTGATGTACACCGCTCCTTTCATATTCCATCTCCAGGCGCTGCATGACGTCATCACAGGGCACCCGTGTGGGCTCGGCGATGACGTGCACCAAAACCGAGTACTCAGTTTGTACTCCGTTTGTTTGTTTGTCCACGTGATATCTCAGTCATCCTTTGAGCGAGGAAGCTGAAATTTCGGCACAATAGTGAGCACGTGCTTTGGCAAAAATGGTATTTTAAATGTTCTGGTTAAACAATTAATTGATTAGTTGCTTAATTATTATCGATTTATTAAGTTGGGCTAGCGTTGGTGTTGGGCTAGCGGCTAGGGTGCCGGCTTAGGATCCTAGGATCCTGGGTTCGAATCCCGGTCAATCGCTGAATTAACGCCAGGGGGGTTGACTCAGCCTGTCATCCTTCCGAGGTCGGCAAATTGAGTACCAGTTCACTGGTAATTCCCTGCTTGTCGTTAAAGGCGGCAAAAAGGGTTGGCGTCAGGAAGGGCATCCGGCCGTAAAACATTGCTTCAAAAAGGGGACCGAAAAACAACAACAACCACAGTTCCTGAAAAAGGCCAACCCCCGCTTGCGGGGAAAAATGGCCTCTAAAGGTGGTTTTATTAAGTACTCAATTCCTTTCTCATCTGGGCAATATCTCGGTTATCCTTTGAGCTGGGAAGCTGATATTTGGACACGATAATAACCAAGTGATTTGGCTGTAAAAGGTATTTTTGATTTATCAATTAATCATTCAATTTTATCGATTTGTTAATTTTCAAAAAGTTACTGATTTGGATGAAACAGTGGTGATTTAGTTATGCTATTAGCCGATTGATTAGGAAATTAATTATTTTACAATTATGAGTTATTTATTTAATGAATTACTTATTTATTTTCTTTCTCATCTGGGCAATATCTCAGGCCCCTGTTGAGCTTGGAAACTGATATTTGGACATGACAATGACCAAGTGATTTGGCTGTAGAGTATTTTTGATTTATTGATTAATCAATTAATTGATGCACAATTAATAAATTGTTTAATTTTTCGATTTGTTAATTTTCAAAAATTTACTGATTCAGATGAAGCGGTGGTGGTTTAGGTATGCTATCAGCTAATTGATTAAGAAATTAATTATTTTACGATCATTTATTTAATTACGCGATTAATATATCAATTATTGTAAATCTCTCCCTCCCAATACTGTCTCTGTGCTGCATGGTGGCATTAGGTGCCCCGGCAATGCCACACGCTGGAGGATATGTTATTTATTTGGCATGGGGGTGGTGTACTTTGAATGTATCTGTACTTGTTTTGTCATGACATTAATATTATGCTGTTATCATTAGTGTTGTTACTTTTGTGATTAGAAGCAGCCATGGAAAAAAAATGTCACCATGATCATGACTTGACCATGAGAAGATCTTGACATTAACACCTTACCATGGAATTTGCCCAAGGCCTTGGGGAGAGGGAGAAATGAAGTCTCCATTCCAACCTCCATTCTGTGACCCTCGGTCCCCCCCAATCGAATGTATCGCAGTAAAAATATAGATAGATAGACAGACAGACACTCACCAAATTGCATATTTTAGTACGATGATGTCTCTCGTGCCTTCGGCTGCGGAAGCATTTAAGAAAAGTTTTGAATCCGATGAGCAGCAGGAGAATAACAAGCCAATTTACAACTTAAGCATTAAAGCTAAATTGTTGCATGCTGTGCAGGAGGTCTGGATACCATGTTGGCGGAGAGGGGACAAGACCTGTCCATGGGGCAGAGAAAGCTGGTGTGCCTGGCTCGGGCTCTGCTCAGGAAAACGAAGGTATCAAGACAGCATGCTGTTACTGTTGACTCATTGATAATATTGGGAGGGGGCTGGGAGGTAGTGGATTGAACAGTCAAACCAGAAAAGGTTCAGCACTAGCCTTTTTTGGGAGGAAGAATAATGAATGACCCTATTCGGTCACTCCCTGTATACATCTGATGCTTGAAACATGGATTTAGGTCCCACAATATATCTGGTATCTTGGCACACAAGTAGAAATGGATCACCATGTTTGTTAATTAGTGTTTAATGCTTCTTTATGTATGTAATAATAATAATAATAATAATAATACATTTTTTTTGTATAGCGCTTTTCAAGAAACCCAAAGACGCTTTGACATAGTACGTAAAACAAAGACAAAAAAGACAAAAATACATAATTAAATAACCAAACAGAAAGGAAGGAGAAGGAGAAGAGACGGTCAGGGGTTGAATGCGGTGTTGAACAGGTGGGTCTTGAGTGATGATTTGAATGTGGTGAGTGAGGACGAGTCTCTGATGGTTTGAGGTGGTGAGTTCCAGAGTGTGGGAGCAGCGATGGAGAAGGCCCTGTCCCCCCAGGATCTGAGTTTGGTCTGGATGGGGGGGGGGGGGGGGGGGGACAGGAGGTTGGCAGCAGCAGAGCGGAGGGTGCGGGTGGGAGTGTGTCTGGGGAGAAGGTCAGTCAGGTAGGATGGGGCCAGGTTATGGAGGGCTTTGTAGGTCAGGAGGAGGATTTTGTACTGGATTCTCTGGGAGATGGGGAGCTTGTGAAGGACGGGGGTGATGTGGTCCCGGGCCCGGGAGTGGGCGAGTAGATGGGCAGCGGAGTTCTGAATGTATTGAAATTTATTGATGATATTTGAGGGTGAACCATAGAGGAGGCTATTGCAGTAGTCCAGACGGGAGGTGATGAAGGCGTGGATGAGGGTTTCTGCAGCTGTGGAGGAGAGGGATGGACGGAGACGGGCGATGTTTTTCAGATGAAAGAAGGCTGTCTTGGTGATCTGTTTAGTGTGTTTGTCGAAGGAGAGGGTTTGGTCAGACGATGCCAAGATTCTGGATGTGAGGGGAGGTGGATACTGGGAAACAGTCGATGTTGAGGGTGAAGTTGTGGGTGGATTTGGTGAGCGTTTTTGGTCCAATAATGATTATTTCGGATTTATCACAGTTTAGTTTGAGGAAGTTGATTTGAAGCCAGGATTTTATTTCAGTGTTGCAGTTTGTCAGGATAGAGTGGGTGACGGTGGAAATTGACTTGGCGGAAATGAAAAGCTGGATGTCATCGGCAAAGCAGTGGAATTGGAGACCATGACGATGGATTAAGTGACCAAGGGGGAACAGATACAGGATGAAGAGGAGGGGACCGAGAACTGAACCTTGGGGGACACCTTGGGGGAGGGGAGCGGTGGGGGATTTGCAGTTATTGATGGAGATGAACTGGTGCCTGTCGGAGAGGTATGTATGTATATATTATATTATTACATACACGATCTTGTTCAATCAAACCCTATCAGATTCTGTGCATTGATGAAGCAACTGCCAGCATGGATCACAACACCGATCGTCTACTTCAGGACACCATCAGAAGGGAATTCGATGACAGCACCGTGCTTACCATCGCTCACAGGTACGCATAAACCTAGTGCTTAGTATCGCTCACAGGTACCCTAACAACCAACAATACAGTGCTAACCATCACTCACAGGTACCTTTACATTAACCTTGTTTACAACACTTAATTGTTAGTGCAAACAAATGATGAATGGGAAATCATCACCACCTCGTGTTGTCCTTGTGCATTTGAAGACCGAGGGACGCTGCAAGTGTTATCTCATGCGTGCTCATGTTTCACTTTCTATCAAACCAGCATGGGAAGTATAAGCTAACTGATCACTGTGAGCATCTCGCCATTGGTTCAGAATGGAACTAGAACGACACTCGGTAGGGCACATACCTCCGCCAGTTTAAGTTTTGTATCGCACCGATAGGCCGAATCTGAATCCTAACCTTAAGCAACATCTAATCGGCTTGTTCTGCTCACCTACCCAACTCATCCACCAAGTTTAATCATAATCCATCGATAACGTGTTGAGATATGCTGCTTACAGCCAGACAAACAGACAGAGGTGAAAACAACCTCTGTCCACCTTCGGTGTTGGAGGTATCAAAATCAGACAAATACCTGTGCTGCATGATGCATTTAATCACGTGATGATTTCATTTTTAACCTTTGCTTTACTCGACCTCACTTTGTAAAATCAAAAAAATTAATTTTTCTAGACTTGGGGGAAAACAGTTTCCTTTTCATTTTCACAGCATTACCCTCTCAGTACGTTCGATTATAGTCCACATTCTCGAAACGTAAAGGTACTACCCACCCCGTCTGGATCCGTGTGTTGCAGGGTGCATACGTTGTGCTGCTGCGACCGGATCCTGGTGATGGGTGCCGGCAGAGTGCTTGCCTTTGCTCCACCCAGCGAGGTTTTCGACGACCCGAAGTCCTCCATGTACTTCCCCCAAATAAACGACTCTTGACATCAATAAATATTTGGAATGGGGCTGATTCTGGCCTTTATTCTTATATGGGTTTAAGGCGGTGTATAAAAGCAGCAGCATCTTTGGGTTTCTTCCTTTTTAGTCCAATAAAGCTGGAAATAACAAAAACTTCCACGTGTGGAGAAAGGAGGTCAACCTTCCAGGGATAGTCGAAGGTTGTTGTAATGGGCACGGTCCTGGAAAGCAAACAAGTTTGAGCTTAAATATTTGTCAATGAATAATCTATCAGCAGCTGAACATCACAAACTCCGAGACAAATGGTTGTGCCGCTTTTTTCGCCAACAACGAGGTTCCACCGAATCATGGAAACGCGTCTTTTGGTGGTGCTTTTACACAAGGTAGGATTGACGTGGTACCTGCTTGGACACGGAAGGCTTAACCTTCCCAAATGCTTCTTCAAAATGTTGCTTCCCAATGAAGATGTCACATGTGGTGTCAGCTGGTACTGTGGGAAGAGGATATTCAGTGATTTGCTGTTCCAGTCGTTGGTACTGTAGAACGAGGCATCCACTACCAAACTCAACTTATGAAGAAATGGATTTTGTAATAATTGCTTCAATCAACGTCTATGTGAGCTTTGGTCTTCAAATAAATGAAAACCCAGAATGTCCTTGGTTTATGAACAAATTCATTCGATGCTGCTGCCCTCCTACTCCAACTCCCTCAGCCCACTTCCTTCTGCCACCCCCTTATCAACAATCCCGTAAAGCTTCTACCAACTTCGTTTCTGTCAATCACCGAATTAAGGAGGTGAATATAAGGTGAGGAAGGGTGTATGGAATAACTCCGTGAAGGTGTTGTGTGCTGTTTAATTACCCCCAATGGTGAAACTCAGCTTCTGCCTCAGAACCGCAAGCGCAGCTTCACGTACGAGGGCCGCCAGGTCTGCCCCCCTGCACGCAGACAGCGACGAGTTTGGTGAGGATTTCGACCACTTTCCATCATCTGTCGCTTTGAGCACCGCACTGCTTCATGCTCCAGGGTGTGTTTATGGCACCGCAGAATTCCAAAACTCAATGTTAAGCATTATCAATGCCATTTGGTTTGGGCTTAGTGCTTCTGCCTCATCTTAGTTTGGGAAAGCACTGACATGATCAAATCAAACTATTACAAAAGTTGTGTTTTACTGCTGTTAGAAACAAACAGAAATATACAATGAAGTAATGCACAGCGAGAGTCCAACGGAGTGCGAATGCCAACACCATGTCTCTTAGGCTTTTCCTATTTGACATTTCACTTCCCCTCCTCAAACTTTAAACGTGCTCCTCCTCCTCCTCAAACTTTAAACATGCTCCTCCTCCTCCCCAAACTTTAAACATGCTCTTCCTCCTCCTCAAACTTTAAACATGCTCCTCCTCCTCCTCAAACTTTAAACATGCTCTTCCTCCTCCTCAAACTTTAAACATGCTCCTCCTCCTCCTCAAACTTTAAACATGCTCTTCCTCCTCCTCCTCAAACTTTAAACATGCTCCTCATCCTCCTCAAACTTTAAACATGCTCTTCCTCCTCCTCAAACTTTAAACATGCTCCTCCTCCTCCTCAAACTTTAAACATGCTCTTCCTCCTCCTCAAACTTTAAACATGCCCCTCCTCCTCCTCAAACTTTAAACATGCTCCTCCTCCTCCTCAAACTTTAAACATGCTCTTCCTCCTCCTCAAACTTTAAACATGCTCCTCCTCCTCCTCAAACTTTAAACATGCTCTTCCTCCTCCTCCTCAAACTTTAAACATGCTCCTCATCCTCCTCAAACTTTAAACATGCTCCTCCTCCTCCTCCTCCTCAAACTTTAAACATGCTCCTCCTCCACCTCCTCCTCAAACTTTAAACATGCTCCTCCTCCACCTCCTCCTCAAACTTTAAACATGCCCCTCCTCCTCCTCAAACTTTAAACAGGAGTACCTCTTCTTTTCAATACCCCCAAACAATCTCCAGTGAATAAAAAAAACGTTTCTCTTGCTATAAAAGCTCTTAATAACAAAAACACTTCCAAAATGTATTTTAAAGTGCCTCACTCTTCTTCTGTCAAAATCTCTTCCTTTCTCTTCCACAAGGCTTATTTCACAAAACCTCCTATTTACCCCAAACCCCACTTCTAAATGCTTCTAAAATCCTCTTTCACCTACAGCCAAATTTTCCTCCATGCCTTCAACCAAAAACATTCTCACCACCCCCACTCTGAGCTTTTGTCACATTCTCTGTCTCTCTGTTTCTGTCTCTTTCTCTGTCTCACTCTCTGGACCATACCACGCAAACCCTCCTATCTACTTTCTCAACAATTACAATATTGTCCAGAAGAAGTTCCGTCATTCGAACTCTTGGGTGTTGCTCTCAGCCATGACCTCTCTTGGGCAAGCGACATTACAAACTTGGCCTCCAAACCCAGACGTGGACTGGGCATTCTCTGTTGTGAAAAGTCCTTCCTTCGCACATCTGAACTCCTGTCCACCTACAAGGCCCTCATCTGCAGCTTGATGGAGTACTCCTGGTCTCCCAGCTGGCCTGTTGCACCTGCCTCCCACCTTGTTTGGCTTGTCGCCTTGGAAACGAACCAAGGTTTTCAAGATCATTGGAATCTCTCGCAATGAAGCCTCCATGACTTCCTCCGTCCTGCTGTTGGCATTTTCCCCTTCTCCTCCTGCTGTTCCTTTTGTGATGTTACGTTCTGATCTGTTCCGTGTTCCAACTCTTCCACGAGCCTCGATTTTGTATATAAATAAAAAGAAGAATGCCACAGTAAAGGATGTCATTGATGAAGTCAAAACCGAGATAAATGCACAGCATAGTCGTGCATCCACTCACGTGAAACCCTCAGTGCGAATGTCCTGCCCCAAGCTCTGCAGGTCCACATCCAGAAGCAATGGGGGCTTGGTTCCGTCCTTAAGAGACAATTTAAAGATCACACTTGACCCTCACAGTCCTTGTCCATGATGATACATGGCGATATAGGAAGATGACCCACCTTTCACATAAATATGAATACTGAATGCCCTCATCAGCAACATTAAACCGGTTCATTACGAGAATGCAAAAGCAGAAAGAAAGAACAAAGAGAAAATCACCTTTGTTAAAGTTTTCAAAATGGCAACCCGTTCATCAGGCCCTGGAAATCCAAGGTACATCGTTCGGTCAAGGCGACCAGGCCGCATGACAGCAGGATCCAGGATATCTACAGTCGCCAACAAGACAAGTCAGTGTGTTTTTTGAAAACGCATTTCAGTTATTGAAATGGAAAAAAAAAACGTCAAACACGAGTAAAGAGACAAAGTATTTCACTCGTTTCCATGTTAGGGACATTTACTTCACCAAATAATAACACGAGTATCAACGTCTCTAATAACATCCAGGACAAACCAGGACAAGAATCAATGAAACCTTTACCGGACACCTTTCCAACCAGCGATACAAAAAGTACAACACGTACAGGGCCCCGATTGCAATTATTACCTGGTCTGTTGGTAGCTGCCATGACAAACACGTGGCGCCGATCCAGCAAACCGTCCATCTCTGTGAGCAGCTGGTTCACCACGCGGGCAGTTGCACCAGACTGGGATGGGGAATGGTACGAGGTACGTACACACAGCTCAGTGCAAGCACATTAGTCAACACGAGTAATGTGTATATATATATATATATATATATATATAAAATATACTTTTCTGATTTAGTTCAGAAAATGATGCTCTGATGCTCATTCATGTACATTATAGTATTGTCGTGCATGCTTTATTAGCTACCAACCGGTCATAGGCCTGGCTCGGGCCTTGTGTTTGGAGCCTCGACTCGAAAATGACTGGATACAACTTTTGCCTGAAATAACGGCTTCATATTCATAGACGTTTTACCCTTGGCTTTTGTTTCCTTTACGACACCAAATTTAGTGAAGTATTTGCCAAGGTAGTTGTTTTGGAGGTGCACGTGCACATCAATGACTGTGGCCCGGTAGCACGTGTGTATGTACAAGTCGTAGAACAGTGAGGGGGTTAAAGCTCAAAGCAGATTTTAGCTCACCTGGAACGAAGATCAGGTGAGCTTATGCGATGGCGCGTCGTCCGTCAGTAAACACTTGGAACTTCTTCTCCGAAAACCGCTGATGTGATTGCGACCGAATTCGGCACAAATGATATTTGTTGTGTTGAGACTAAAGTTTGTTCACGGCATTAAAAACATCGCGGTCTACTGGGGGTCAAAGTGGGTCTATGTTTGACCCCCAAAATAGGAATTTGCTTTCTTCTCTGAAACCTGACCACAACCTTCATCACCCATGATGTACAAATTGTTGTTCACGGCATAAAAGAAAAAAAAAAATCGGGCGCTGAGGGGTCTACTGGGCGGTTGCCCTCCCCCCTTCCCCCCAAATCGATATTTGCTTTCTTCTAAAAAAATCTGCACAAACAGTTCCGATGAAACTTGACCACAACATTCCGTTCATCGGCCGTGATGCACCAACGTTTGTTGCCGGCATGTTGTCCCCCTCCCAAAGTAGGTATTTGCTCTTTTCTCTGAAACTACGAGTCCAGACACAATTTCGATGAAACTTTACCACAACCATAATCACCCATGATGTACCAATGTTTGTTAAAAGCATTATAAAAATTGGGGTCTGAGGAGGTGTATGGGATGTGGGGGGGGGGGTCAGGTGGTTGCCCCCCAAAACAGGTATTTTTTTTGTTCGTGTGTTTAAAGTCTTATGATTATGTTCGTATGATTCTACGTGCTGCCCTGTTTTCAAGCAAACATTGAAATTGGTTTAAAATCCCTTTAATCAGTGCAGTATACTGTTTATTCTACCAGGTGAGCACCGGGGGTATCGCCCCTATGTTTCAATTTGTTTTTTTTGGAGGGATTTAAACTGCCTTAAATACTCCATGTTTGAAATGCTAATTTAGTGAAACATTGGAGTAACGCCATGCAGTCACGGTCAAAGACACAGGAAACAAGGTACAAAGAATTCTCATTTTATGTTGAGACTTTGGGGTGTAACAGCATTAGTCAAAATCACAATGGCAAATTACTACTCATGTGGTGACGTCATATATACCGACAAGCCGGCAGGATGGCCTATAGGTATGCACACTCGCCTCCAAGATGTCTAGCCTGGGTCTGAATCCCGAACCGGCTACCCACAGTCATCCTGACATCTTGAAGGCAAGATGGGGCATCAATCTGTGTGCCGTCCCTCGAAAGGACATTAAACAGGTGTCCTGTCTGCAAACAGGTGTCAACACCAAGCCTGGTGTTGGCTTAGCGGTTAGGGTGCAGGCTTGGGATCCTAGGATCCTGGGTTCGAATCCCGGTCGATCGCTGAATTAACGCCCGGGGGGTTAACTCAGCCTGTCATCCTTCCGAGGTCGGCAAATTGAGTACCAGCTTGCTGGGATGAATGATTCCGGTGTGTACCCCGATTTAGAATAGGTACACTGTATCCCTGCGCATCGTAAGAGCGTGACCAAGGGTTGGCGTCAGGAAGGGCATCCGGCCATAAAAACATTGCCTCAAAACAGGGAACCATGATTGTCATGGGGCCCGCAAGGTTAAACCCCGCTCTAGTGGGGAAAATGGCCTTAAAACGATCATTCATTCATTCATTCCTGTCTGCCAGTATTAGTTGGTTGATGCTAAAGATCCCACGGTGTTCTCCGTGAAGTGTAAATGAGCCATAACCTACAGGGGGCACTGTGTCAGCTGCACAGCCATTTCAAATAATTAAATAAACCAACCTCATGCTCTGACCTTCGAGGACAAAGAGCGTCAACTTCATCAAAGAAGATGACGCATGGAGCGGAATTCCTGGCTCGCTGGAAAACTTGCCGAACAGCCCTCTCACTCTCACCGACATACTGCAAGACACAAACTCGGGTTAAACCCGACGTGGCACAAACAGTGGTGTGGTGGCACCGCTTACACAAAAACTAAGGTACGAATGTGTACACGTTAATGCGGATTAGGGCGGGGAAGTCTCACACGTGATCTAATACTTGAGGAGCAGGTTGTACGAGGGTGGTTAAAAATTGACCTGGACTTGTATTTTTATAAACGACCATCCCGGTGTTTCCCAGGCAGGGTGATTCATCAATGTGTGCCCCATCCCTCATCCCAGTTACACTGCGCGTCCCGTTTGCCGTTTTTAGTTGGAGGACGTTAAGGATCCCACTGTGTCCTTCGCGAATAGTAGGCGCGCTATTGCTGGCAACCTGAAGAAATTCCAAATTCCTGCCCTGACTTCCTGAGCCGGAGTAGCGACCCAACAAGGACTGAACCACCTTTAGAGGCCATTTTTCCCCGTGCCTTTTTCGGGCACCATGGTGGCCTTTTTTTTTTGGAGCAATGTTTTACGGCCGGATGCTCTACCTGCCGCCAACCCTGTTAGTCGCCTCTTGCGACACACAGGGAATTACCAGTGAACTGGTACTCAATTTGCCGACCTCGGAAGGATGACAGGCCGAGTCAACCGCCCTGGCATTAATTCAGCGATCGACTGGGATTCGACCCCAGGATCCTTGGATCCCAAGCCAGCACCCTAACCGCTAATCCAACACCAGGCTAACCGACAAGGACTGTTGCTTAATAACTGCTTCGGCTGCACCATCACTCTGGATGGAGTACGAGACATGATGATAAATTCGAGTTAAGTAAAGAGTAGTGTAATACAACAACAACAACAACATGCATTTTAAATACGACCTAGTGTAATACGACCTTCGTAATACAACATACAAGTGTAATACAACTTCATAATACAAGTGTAATACAACATAGTGTAATACGACCTTCGTTAATCGCATTGAATAATGGCCTGTAACTTGCCAGGCAGGTTTATGTGCCTTAGAATCGGTTCCACTTTTGTTGGTAATGCAGAGGACTCCATTTACTCGAACGATTCCATAGGAGGTCCAACATTTTAGAGCCGGTTTATAGGTTCTCCCTGTTCGGTATTCTCAACTTTGTGGCTGTCCGTCCAAATCCAGCTCCATCACCATTCCACGTCATTATGGTTTGTGGAAGGCAAATATTTCTTTCTTTTTTCTTCTTGTTGCATGAGGGTCTTCCCAGATGTTTGTGCCATCTTTTGCGTTTACCGTTATTCCTGCGACACCTTTTAAGCTGCATTACATAATCCTTTCTTAGTTTTTGAATCTCTGGAATCAAACAGCGCTCTGTTGATGGAATTCACTCGAGGTTATATTGCATTTGAAAGGAGACAGATCCTCGGCCGCTCTGGCACATGATCTAATGCGGTTGACTGTACCGGTGCATTTCTCTTCCCAGGTGTTTGTGTGTGCATTTAGCAGTCAACCAACCACTTATTTGGCACCGACCAGGTCAAGGTGTTTCATACCATGTTCAGAAGCTCCGGACCTTTCACCGAGATGAAGTTCAGACCAGACTCGTTTGCAATGGCCTACCAAAGAGAGATGGGGTGAGCATCAACACCAAGGATAGTTCGTCAGACAGAAATATAGCAAACTGCATTATGTACACGGTTTATTATGGGCCAAAAAAACAAGACAATATTAGAACGGCACCAAGTATAACGCACACCTTCACCAGGCTGAACAGTTTACATTTTGTATCCCACCGATAGGCCGGATGTGCATCCGGACCTGAACCAAAATCGAATCGCTTGTTCTTAACTACCCATCTCGTCCACATAGTTTTGTCATAATCTGACCACGCTTTTTGAAACACCGTGCTATGTATCGTTTTTTCCCCATCTCTCAATGGTGAAAACTCGCTTAAAAATTATTGTATCCGGATCCAGATCCACATCTTTACTAAAATCTACTCGATCGGCCTGAGCATACACCCAACCTGTCCACCAAATTTCATCTGAAATTGTCCATAACTTTTTCCGATATCCTGATCACAGACAGACAAAAAAACAATCAAGGGCGAAAACAACCTCCGTCCACCTTTGGTGGTGGAGATATAAAAAAAATGGTTAAAGTTATTGACGCCACTGAAGACCGGTAGTTTCTTGCTGGAATTGGGCCCCACCTTTGCCACCAAGGTTTTCCCACAACCAGGAGGTCCAGCAAGCAACACTCCAGCCGGCTTGGATAGTCCCAGAGCCTGGAAGCATTTGGGATGTCGCACGGGAGCCTACAAACGGATGCACGTAAACACACACCACAGTTAGGTCCATCAGACGTGTTTCAATCATTATAAAATACAAAATTGATGATCAACTCTGCCCATAAAAAGCAACTTTTAAAATTATCATTTGGCCATCCTTAAGCATGTATTTGTAGATTTGATAAACTTGCTGCATTTAGAAATATTTTACATTTCTCTATTTGTCGAAACAATTTTAATGCCCGTAAGACTTCAATTTTTGCAAGATGTCCAAGTTATAGGAACTATGCCGATGTAATTAGCGACAGCATCTTCGCATGGAGGTCAGTTCATCTTGTTCTCTTGTATTTTGCCAGAACTGCATTCCCCCTTTGTTCCTGCATAATCGCTTAACATTTTAAAACTACAGTTTGACACGAATGTATAACTGGATATCTTAGATGGCAATCAATTTTTATCTCAATTAAAAGTCTTGTGAAAAATTAAAGATCACGTGAGAATGCGTGAGACAGAAAAGAGAGAAGTAGGAGAGAGACATCAGATGCTTCTAAACTTGAGTTATGATCTACAAAATGATTCAAGGCGCACATGACTTTTGACATTTTAAACTCAAAATCTAATGAGTTCATCTTTGTATCATATTCCATACTTGTGCCAAAGTATGTCTGAAATCCCTACAATAGTGCACAAGTTATTCAGTAGTTCACGTGATAAGGAAAACCTGCTACGCACATAATACCTCCGGGTGCCTTTGGCCTTGGAGGCATAAAATTAATTAATTGGCAGAGAGAGAGGAGTGTTACTTGATGTACTTAACAAATGGCGTCAACGCGTGACAGAATGATTGCATGCCATCAGTCAGCTGTTAGCCAGAAGGCAGTGCAGAATGGCAAGAGAATGTAGTTTTCGATACATGTATGTGTGTGTATATACAGACTTGGCATTTAATATGGAATATTTTTTTTGTGGGGGTGAACTTACTTTTCAAGACGACTTAGAACCAAAAGTTCATTGGAATTATGTTGAAATTATTCTAGATTTTGTTAATGTGACCTTTAAAGGAAACAAAAACCACATTTGACATTTCGAAGCAAATAAATTGATCCTTGAAAGTGATGTAAACTGATATCGAACTCAATTCACGGACAGTACTGTGTTAAACTTCTGTACGTTTTCCAGAAGTATCTCTTTATTTTGCACATTAGCCAAAAAAAATTTCAACAAAAACAAAAGCTAAATTATGACTGGGATTACGGACAGTAAAATTACAGTTCAGTACTTCGTGTAACCCCCACGAGCATTCAGGAGAGCACGTACACGTCGAGGCATGCTGTTCACGAGATTTGCCAAGGTTTGGACAGGAATCGCTTGCCATGCAGTTACAATAGCCTGCTGCAATTCACGCACAGAGGCAGGCTGCTGGTCCAAGTTGTCGATTTGACGCGTTAATTCTACCCACAAGTTCTCTATCGGATTCATATCCGGGGACATGGCAGGCCACTCCATATGCTCTACACCACGGTCAGCAAGAAAGTGTTGGATCATGCGAGCACGATGAGGCCGTGCATTGTCATCTTGGAAGACAAAGTTTCCTCGAAAGGCTGCACGAGCAAATGGAAGCAATGTTTCTTCCAGAATGACCCTGTACTTGAACTGGTTCAGGTTCCATTCAGAACAACCAGGTCAGTTTTGCCCCCTGCATGAAAAGCAGCCCAAACGGTCACCCCACCACCTCCAGCTTGGACTCTTGGCACTATACAATCTTCGTTGTGGGCTTCATGCACTTGTCTGCGTACTCAGACGCGGCTATCTTGACGATAGACCAGAAATCTAGACTCGTCACTGAAGGTCACGTGATTCCAGTTTCCTGGCTGCCATTGACGGTGCTCTCTGGCCCACTGCAATCGGCGCTGGCTGTGTTGTCTGGTCAGGCGTGGCTTTCTCAGGGGATGCCTGGCACGATAGCCTGCTTGGACCAGTCGCTGGTTGACTAGCCTTCTGGATAGGCACATTTGTCAGTTGCTGCCCCTCTGCCCTAAGCCGATTAGCTGTCTTGGTACGGCCATTGCAGACTAACCGGTGCAGCTGGCGATCATCTCTCCTTGTGGTTCTGCGTGGATGTCCTGGCCTCGGTTTTGGAGTAGAGACACCCCTCTGAGCATTTCGTTTCAGGATCTTTGACACCTGACCTTGAGTGATGCCATACTGCCGAGCAATAGCTCGCTGTTTCATGCCAGAATTTCGTAAAGCCACCACTCCATGACAAACAGCATTGTCAAGTTGACGGACCATCTCCAGAGGAAGCGGCAATAACTTTTGTAGACGTGCAGCAGTTGTTTTCCACTAATACAGAACGCAACAACCCTTATATACCCGATTGTGAAGCCAATCGTCAAATGTACCTGTCCTTACATTTTGTCACGCCACCTGTGATATAATCCTGTTATTGACTTCTTGCTGCGAAAGACAATCAGTGACATGGTTCTTTCAACAAAGACATCACCGAAGCGTAAAAGAAACTCACCAGATTGATATACTGAGTTCAGAAAGTAAACCTAAGTCAAGGAAAAAAACATATTCCATATTAAATGCCAAGTCTGTATATATATACCATGGAGTCATTTGGATTTACTCCCAACCGCAAATCTTTGCATATATATATATATATACATATATACATTGACATTTTATTGAATGTATAATTTAATATTGAATGTATAATTTAATATTTAATGATATTAAATTGATAATTGATATTTAATGTATTTATACATTTATATATTTATATATATATTTTATTTATAGTTACCCTGTCTGTTAAGTAAACATCTCCTTAGTATACGGAACATTTGTTTGTGCAAAAGAACACAGGTACAACAAGGTCTTACTAGAATGGCCAACGAAAGCTCATTCCGAACATAATCCAGGGCACCGATATCGTCCCAAGTGGTGTCGGGTACGGTGGCGAAGCCCTCTCGCTTGGCAGATGGCTGCACGCGGGACAAAGCAACTTGGAAGTCCGTCAACTGCACACACAGTCCATCGAGTGCGGTTGGAGAGAGCAGTTGAGGAGATCGCAGCCAGCACAGCGCTTTCTCCAACTCCCCATGCTTAAACAGACAGGAAGAATTGGAAATAAATAAATGCATTCCACACGCACAAACAATAATTTTACAATTTAAATTTTCCAATTGATCAAGGAGAATTTTTTTTTTTTTTTTAATAGTCAACATTTTCAAAAATAAAGGAATTTTGAAAATCGGTGGAACGTGGCATTATTGTGGGAACTATTTGAACCTCAAACAACAGGAAGACATTAAACAAAGCTTCTTTTACAACAATGACCCAATTAAGTTGTTTATCGATTTTCTTTTCGGTCTTCGCACCTTTATTTACATCCTCTCTGACATTACGGACAACGGAGGATTACAGAAGTTGGCGGCAGGATATTTTGGCCTGGGATTCCTTGATAATCGATGCTTTCAGTCACGACCCGGAAATTATTTTGATCGTTCATTGTATTTTAAACCCATGGACAGGAGGATAATTTCTGGCACATTTTTGGACTTTTAGTTCATAAAACCATTGTATTTAAAACTGATTTTTAACAAGCGACCAAAGATTCATTGCATGTACTTCTCACCTCAAAGCTGTCTAGTTTGGGTTAAAATCCAGACCCAGCTATAAACTGTCAACCTGGTGTTTCACAGGCAGGGTAATCTATAAATACCTCATCGTGTCCTTCACGAAGAGTAGGCGAGCTATTGCCGGCACCATGAACAAATTACAAATTCCTGCCCTAACCAGCAGAGGGCGCTGCGTCAGCGACATAGTCACACCCTCCGCCAATGATGCAACCCCACAGCCTCATGCTGCATATGATCGAAGAATATTGCATGTACTCGGTTGGATTCCGTTATAATGAAACGGCAAACCAAATACTACATTGGAGTCATCAGAAGGAACCCAAATAAGCAAAGAGCAAAGATTGAGTCATCAGGAGGAACCTGGATAGGATTCGGGTTTCAGCTGCGACTCCACAACCCTCGAAACCATCCAGGCGCAGCCAAGTGAACCTTCCAGAAAAATCTCTGCAAGAATTCACTTCTCCTTGGACAGATAGATGAAGAAAGAGAAAAAGAAAGAACAAGCAAGAATTAGAATGAATAAGGAGAAATGTGAAAAAGCAGAAAGTAATGTGAAAGAAACAAAGATCCTTAACTCCTAGCCCTAGCTCCTTCCCTTAACTCCTAGCCCTAGCTCCTTCCCTTAACTCCTAGCCCTCACTCCGAGCTCCAATGCCTAGCCATAACGCCTTGCCCTAACGCCTAGCCCTAATGCATAGCTCCTAGCCCTAATGCCCAACTCCTAGCCCCAACTCTTAGCCCGAACACCTAGCCCTAGCTCCTAGCCTAGCTCCTAGCCCTAGAAAGATGTTGGGAAGAACCCAGATAGATTTCAGCATTACTTCCTAGATTTCAGATAGAGTATTGAGATATTGTTACGTTTGTGGGGGGTAAACAATACTATACCTTTGTCGAGATAGAATCGTGTAGATTAGAATGCACCGAGTGTCGCGTAGAGGAATCTCTATGGATCTAATTAGGCCGTCTGTCCGGGTAAGAGCATTTGCATGTCGCCATAAGGGGCGTGGCTTTGTGTTAAGTACTTTTATGGCTTAAAGATGAATTCCCCAGTGTGTAGTTTGCCTCTGTTATCTTCCCTCCGACTTTATTACAGTTAAAAAGCCCGCCAAACAACAACTATAACAAATGACTCCATTCGCTCACAACGCCACCAAGGCTAACCAACACCCAGCACATTTGCCGATTGTGCCAGTCAAGCCCCACCTCACGGCCTTTGACATTATGCAAACAGAGATAGATTGGACTCCACCCCCCGACGACTCATGGTGGGGAAGCCGCGCCCTGGCTTTTGTGATTGGTGGAGGCACGATGGAGTGATTGAGTGGCGCTCGATGATTGGACAGAGTATGATATCATTGTGGATCATTTGAGAGCTGAAAGAAAAAAAAGACCAACTCCTAGCATCTAAGACTAACTCCAGGCGTCTCGCCATCTTGCTCTCTCTCTCTCTCTCTCTCTCTCTCTCTCTCTCTCTCTCTCTCGTTCTGGCTCTCGTCTTGAGTGGACTCTGTTGTCTTAGATGCGCTGGTGAGGAGACGTGTCGGGGCTTTGGGACTTTTGCAACGTGGAAGGAGGAGATGTTGGTTGACAGTGGTGCTCTGCGGAGAAGGAGGGGGTCACGAGCGAAACAAAGAGAGATCCTGCCTGCTTGCCTCACGCCGGTGGATGGCTATGGGTGCGGTTCCGCGGCATGTTGTGCGCTTCCCGTGCGGTGACTCTCGTTCGACGACCAGCAAGCCCTACCAGCCATTTCGGGATGCAAAGCTAAGTGCCGGCCGGTTTGAAACGAAATATCATTTATTTTTACTTTCGTTTTCCCCTTGTTTGTATGCGAGTCTGATGGAGACGTCTCAAATTAGGAAATAGGTTTTTACCTCACATTCATTTTAATGGCTTGCATTATTTTCATTAAATCATTATTTGTGACTTTCATTTCTTGTCTTGTTTGGTTTCTTTGTTTGTAGATTCGGATTAACCCAGTGTGTTCCCGATTGGATAAGGATCGGGCCTTCCCGTGCACGCCAAAGATAACCCCGCCAGGGTTCGGAGTACGCCTCAGAGTTGAAGCTCGTTATGGCTATCCGTCAGCTCAGGGATCTTAATCCCGGGTGACGCGACAATATTTATATGACGATCATGAATTGGGCAAATGCATTACAAGGTAAAATTTCTAGCTATGCCACTGACAATCTGTAGACAAATCGGTATTCCTGAGAATAATTTAGAGATATTTTCCATCCTTATAAACAGCAGATAGGATAGCCATCTCCATACACCGAACTACATACTCATGGATCACTTGCTTTCAAAGCACAATGGCAACTTTGTAATCTGAATGCATTTCTTTGGAAACGCAATAGCTGAATGGCAACACGATAACTCAGATTAACCCATCCCAAGGAGCCCAAAGGCATTCGAGAGTTAACAAATAAATGTGCATTGGCACTAAATGGAAGCCCGACTGGACGGGGCAGGCGTATTATCCTTTCAATAATGGTTATTACTAAGCCGGATGGTCTTTTATTGGCATTCTAATAGTGACCCAACAATTCTCTTGGAACAAATTCAGCTTGCAGAAGCTTAGGAATACAAAACCTCATTCTTATGACATCCACTTAATGTTGTGACATGATGCGATCCTTCCTTCCAGTGTCCTCAATTTCTCATAGCGTTGACTAAATAAACGCCACTCTGGCTGATATCCTTCCCAATGACGTCGTAAAGGGTTGCGAGAGGACGCCCCTTTCTCTGAGGTTCCTTGAGCCTCCAAAGTAGGACTTTCTTCGCTGGTTCTTCATGGTGCAACACATGATCAGGAAGGCGAAGTTGGCATTTCCTCACAATAGCAGAGATAAATCTCTGTTGGTGATATGGTCTTGCCAAGAAACGTTCAAGACTTTGCAAAGCAATCGGGTGTTGGTATAGTATCCAATTATTTATCTCGTGCTTGGCTCATGGTCCAGGATTCACACCCAGAGAGAAGGATGGACTCAACAGTAATTCTGAACAACCCTAGATCTCCAAACTTTGGTGAGGGCGTCAACTGCTGTCCCAAGCCTGAGCTTTTCTGCATTCTTAGTCATGCTACGTGTTGGAGCCAAGGCCTATAAATTCATTCACTTTCTCTATCAAACTTCCTTATTACTCACAGTACATCTACTAGGAACCCCAAATCCTTGGGATTCCGAGTCTAGCATCTTTGTCATGAGATTGTCATACACCCAACACTTTTTTTAAGGCTCCCCCTATGGCCTGTAGGATGGGTGTGGACTTATAGCTGTTGTAGGATTTGTTACAATTATTACCCTCAATTTTAATGGTACCCCAGAGTTTCTCTCCGACCCCGAGGAGTACGCTTTTTCTTTTTCTTACTTTTTCATGCCAATTTCCAAGCTGTATATCAGAGCCGGCTGGGACTTTCGGAATCAAAAATTGATCATTAATGGGAATACAACATATGCGGGGTAGAAAAATTGTTTGACCATGACCTAATTTTAAGGTCATGACCTAATTATAGACATTTTAACATTTTTCACCAAAACTGGACTAAAGTCTGTCTAATCAGAACAACATTGCTCCCTCGAGATAGCCTAGAGCAAGGAGCATTTCCACATAATTTACATCATACCCCTCCTGGTTAAAGGTCAAGGTCAAATGGTGATCTGAAAAAAATAACGCACTTTTTTTTTAATCATCGCTCAATTTTTCCAATGCGGAATCTTAGACCGCTTGGCCTTCCAAGATGTTCTTGCGTCATAATAGTGGATCTGCACGGAAGTTGTGCACCTGATATTTGTTTTGTGTCCTTGACCTGCATTCGCCAAACCCACCTCTGCAGGTCCATCTTGCTCTTGCAGGGCCCGCTCCACAGCACACATGGCAGCCTCTCGGCAAAAAGCTTGTAGGTCTGCACCGACGTAGCCCGGGGTTAATTGAGCCAGGGTTTTAAAGCAGATGTCATCCGGAAGCCTTACGGTACGACACAGCACAGACAGTATCCTGCACAAGAAAATGGGTACAGGCGTTCATCGATGGTGTAGAGAAGATTGTGTCATGCGATGTTGCTGTGTGCACAGACCTCTCTCTGGCTCCCTCATCTGGGATCCCGAGGCAGATTTCACGATCGAAGCGCCCAGCACGCCGTAGCGCAGGGTCAATAACGTCAGGCCGGTTCGTCGCCCCCAACACCATCACCGGTGAACTTACTGGCAAACTCACGAGACCTACAAAAGACAACACAAAGGATTGAGTTTGGGAACTGGCCACAATGACAGCGACAACCTTTTCTATCTCTGCTGCAAATCATGAGCCGGCAACACATTAACTTCAGATTACCTACAGTTAACATGTTAACGCAATTGTTACAAACTTGATGCATGATGATGAAACAGTGCAACGGTGTTCTGACAACCAACTTGACTTCTACTCCGAAACGATGTCACGTACCATCCATACAGGACAGGATTTGTGCCACAATCCTTCGTTCCATCTCCTTTGAAGCGCCATCCCTGCGTGGCGTAACGACGTCAATCTCGTCGAGGAAAAGCACGCAGGGTGCACTGCTCTGGAAATGGCGAAGGAACGCAGAGAGTGGTTTGTGAGAAAACTCTGTCAAAGTATCCGATTCAAGTTACAAAAGCACTTGGGAACAGGGGTTCTCTTTTTTGTATACATAGTCGAGGCTCGTGGAAGAATTAGCACACTGAACGGATCAGGACGTAACAGACAAACAGGACGCAAAACACGCATGCTTGGAGAAGGAAACTCCGAGGAGGATAACCCGGAAAATTTCAGTGGGGTTAAAGAGGGTAGAAAAAATTGTGGTTTTAGATTGGGGACGATCTGACAACTGTCCTGTTCTCATCTGTTGGGACAGATAGATCACTGACCAGTCTGCGATGGCAACGCGATAAGCCCATAGAGTCAGCTTCAGCGCACGAGATTCCAATGATTTTGAAGGCCTTGCTTTCCACAGCATCAAGATGAGCAACATGTGAGACAGGGGAGCCAGTTCCGAGAGCAGTTCTAGTTTTTGATTGTACCCAAATATTTCTTCATTTCATGTTGCTTTAACACCTGTGCTGTGTTCCTTCAGTTTACAATATTGGCTTGGTGCTACATGAAAAAAAAACCACCTTTAGAGGCCATTTTTCCCCGCAAGCGGGGGTTGGCCTTTTTCGGGAACTGTGGTTGTTGTTGTTTTTCGGTCCCCTTTTTGAAGCAATGTTTTACGGCCGGATGCCCTTCCTGACGCCAACCCTTTTTGCCGCCTTTAACGACAAGCAGGGAATTACCAGTGAACTGGTACTCAATTTGCCGACCTCGGAAGGATGACAGGCTGAGTCAACCCCCCTGGCGTTAATTCAGCGATTGACCGGGATTCGAACCCAGGATCCTCGGATCCTAAGCCGGCACCCTAGCCGCTAGCCCAACACCAGGGCCAGGGACGCTAGCCCAACACCAGGGACTACATAGAAGAAACCTATTTCCTATCCTGTATGAATCTATATTTCCTGTGCTGTCCAACAAATTTATGAGATGCAGTATTATTTCACTGCATTCGGAAGGAGGCATCTCGGCTTGCTTGCTCAGGCTTAGTTGCACGACATAGATTTAACATTCATTTTCTACCACTCATTGCGTTTTGTGGACATTTATAAACAGTGTTTAGCAAAACATACTATGTTTGTGATGCCTTAATCCCTTAAAATTTTTCGTACGACAATAGAAGAACAGGAACAGCATTAGGTGGAGCGCATACCTCTGCCAGGCTGAACCAGTTTACATTTTGTATCCCACTGTTTTGATAGGCCAGATCTGCATTCGGACATGAACCAAAATATAATCAGCTTGTTCTTGTCACCTAACCAACTCATCCACCAAGTTTTGTCTGAATCTGGCCACAACTTTTTGAAGTTTCGTTTTTGGCCTCTCTCTCAATTCTGGTGTTGGGCTAGCGGCTAGGGTGCCAGCTTAGGATCCTAGGATCCTGGGTTCGAATCCCGGTCGATCGCTGAATTAACGCCAGGGGGGTTGACTCAGCCTGTCATCCTTCCGAGGTCGGCAAATTGAGTACCAGTTCACTGGTAATTCCCTGCTTGTCGTTAAAGGCGGCAAAAAGGGTTGGCGTCAGGAAGGGCATCCGGCCGTAAAACATTGCTTCAAAAAGGGGACCGAAAAACAACAACAACCACAGTTCCCGAAAAAGGCCAACCCCCGCTTGCGGGGAAAAATGGCCTCTAAAGGTGTTTTTTTTTTTTTTTTTCTCAATTCTGAAGAATCATTTAAAAGATTAATTATAGTATCCGGATCTTCACCAAAATCAAATCCACAAAGTTTCATCCGAATACGTCAATAACTATTCGAGATATCCTGCTCAGACAAACAGGAGTAAATATATAACCTCCGTCGACCTTCAGTGGCAGAGGTAACAGGAAACTACCTCGTCTGGAGGAGCTTACCACAGCCAAGTCGAACAGCTCCCGCACCTTCTTCTCCGACTCGCCCGATACGCCTGAGACGACCTCAGGACCTGCAACTTGCACCAATGGTAGCTCCAGTTCCTGTGGAGCCCCAGCAAAAAAAGTTATATTATAACGATCCTTGATAAAATGATTGATGCAAACTGCTTTTTGACCCAAGCACAGCAGACTATTGACCTGAGATTCCAGCGAAGAACTGAAGCATAAAATACAGGTGTGTGAAAACATTTGAGAGAATAACAATGTGCATACCTGTACACTTATGTTTTCTACTGAACTGGCAAACGCTGATTCTAAAGTCGCTAAGCAAACATTTGTGCTTAGCAAGTTTAGGGTCAGCGTTTGAGGGTTGACATCCCCAGGCAATTCATTTGTCCTCACAGTTGTTATCCATTCCCATCTGAGATAGCGAGACAAAAATACGTGACTTTCGAAATGACGTATCCACCATAAATGGATGAGTTGTGCATGTGTGAGGCATGTTTTTTGTGGAGTTATTCTCGAGCTTTCTGATGTGGAAGGTGATACACCAAAATGATCATCCTGATCTTACGAGTTGATTAGGCTAGTTAACGACACAGAAACTGGAAGAATTCCCATGTTTTAAACGCGCGCCACGTTGAGATGTATAGAGAAGCTCAATACATCCTTTTACGGCATGGCATTCTAATTACAAAACTAGAACGGCACTCAGTAGAGAGCATACCTCTGCCTGATTTGGCCATATCACTCAATGGTGAAGAATCACATAAAAAATTATATCGCCGGATCCGGATCTTCACCAAAATTGCATCGATTCTTCCTTATCACACACACAACCTGTCCAACAAGTATCGTACAAATCCATCCATAACTTTTTGAGATATCCCGCTATGTATCGTTTTTGGCCCTATTTCCCAATGGTGAAGAATCACTGAAAAAATGAAATAATTCTCATATCCGAATCCATATTCAGATCTTCACTAAAATCGAATCTGTTTCTCCTTGTCACACACACACAACCGGTCCACCAAGTTTCGTCCAAATCCGTCCACAACTTTTGAGATATCCTGTTATGTATCGTTTTTGGCCCCATCTCCCAATGGTGAAGAATCACTTTAAAAGTTCTAGTAGCCGGATCCGAATCCGGATCTTCACCAAAATCTAATCATTTAGTCCTTGTCACATACGCTACATCCTTGCCAAATTTCGTCCGAATCCGTTCACAACTTTTTGAGATATTTTGTTCACAAACGGACAGACAGGGGTGTAAACATAACCTCCACCCACCTTGGGTGGCAGAGGCAATAAATGACAAGAAAAATGATAACAAAGCATATATTCATTAATACTAATAATATTAACAATAACAATAGTGGTAGCATTTGGCAATAATAATAACGCGTATAATCCCCTTCCTGGCCAAGCATATCTGGTACTTGGTGAAAGGTAAGCTAATGCTCAACTTGTATTTAATGGCCTTGAAAGTCATCCCACAACCAAGTTGGAAACAAAGGGAGTGTGCAATGGTAAAAGTTACATGATGATCGGATGGAAAATGCGGCTGGCATTCCAAAAAGTCTGTTTTCTGCAGGCATGGGTTACAGTGTTTCACATAGCAGGAATAAATGGAATATAATATCAGGAATATAATTAATAACAGACTTACCCCAGCAATGGCACGAGCCAACAGGGTTTTTCCACACCCCGGGGGACCATGGAGAAGCAGGCCACGTGGGGGCAGGACACCCAGCTTCTGGTAGACTTCTGGGTGTCTCATATGAAGCAACAGTCTGCACAGCTCCTGCGCTCATAAACATCACTCAATTCAACTGGATGCCAATCTCAATTTGGATTACCCGATTAAGTAAATAAATACAGTGTACACTAAGTAGTGACCCAACCAACAACTCACCCTCAATGTATCATCATTGCCTCCAACATCGACAAAGCGCTCCAATGGCCACTGCGGTTTTGGCCAAACATTCTCTAGGGAATAAGATTACCAAGGCTCAGTTATTGATCAAACAACAACAACAACAACAACAACAAAAAGGCCACAATGGCAAAAACCAAAAACAAACAAAAAAACAAGCACCTGATTTGTCCAACTCAATCATCTCCACATTTTTCCCCTTGGTTCTTGCTCTTTTTCTATTTGTTTTTTGCCTTTTCTTCAAATCGCCATCCTTCTGGTCTTCCCGCTTCTGGTCTTCAGCCTTAAAAAAAACAAAAAACACAGAAAACGATATAATAGCAATTAAAATTGGGCCAAAAGGTTACCGTGACACTCGCTTCTCTTGCCGCCTGACTGAGCCTGGTGGCAAAGAGGATGCCCCATCTCAAAGCATGGTTGTTGTTGTAGTTGGATTTCCAGCGACAAGATTTGATAAATGCATTTGGGTAGTGGTTTTCTCTTAGAAGTTGAGTGACGTGCAGCATTTTCATCCGGCATTGTTCATGGTCACTGCAGTGTTTTTGCAACGACATCAAGTCTTGTCGCCAGCAATCCAACGACAACAACAACCATCAAACCACACCTCCACACACGGTGGCACTTCCATACATACAACACACTTACGAAACCACAAGCCGCATTCTCCGTGAATACAACATCAACATCACCCACAAACCACAAACGTCCTGACGAGCACAGCTGTCAAAACCAAAAGACCAGATGAACAAATTTGACAGAAAGAATGTCATCTACAACATACAATGTGAAGATTGCGAAGCCAATTATGTGGACCAAACGTCCAAACGCTTAACCACAAGGCTAACTGAACACCAACGTGCTGGAAGACAAGACAGGTTGTCATTGGTTGTGACACACACACCAACACACATTCTCATGGAATCAGACCACGATCCTTGGCACAGGATCTTTGAGAGTGAACCGCGAGATTGTCGAGGCCTGGTATTCTGATAGAAACTCCATCAACCGACACATCGACTTACATCCCACATACAAAGCACTACGCAATCAATTACAACGTCAAAAACGGCAGAGTCATTTGAATGCAAGGAAGCCCTGTGATTGGCAAGGATTTGGACCAATCCATCACATGAACCGTCCCCAACGGAACTTAATGGTTAACACCACACTGAACGCCTCTGAGGAAGAGAACTAGTTTGTTCTCGAAACATCAGGCTGTTAATAAAGATTTTTAAAAATTATTTTACTGCTCAGTGTGCTATCATTTACCAATATACATATTATATATAAATAGCATTAGAGGGCGTGACATGTGTATGGGAGTAAAGAAGAGGCTGCTCTTCTCCATTTCTGCATGAATTAAATCTCACCTGGGAGTTCGAGGTCGGTGGTTGGGGGCGTATATTTACCAATACGTCAGTCAATAGGCAATGAAGGTACACATGTAAACAATTGCGATATTTGACGCTTACCCATTACACAGTAGTTGTATGTCGTGGTAGAATCTTGAACTATATTTCTGCCTTTGTTTGCACAAACGTTTAATTATTTTTAAAATTCACGTTAAGAGAGAAAACAGGATGCCTCCAAAGTTGATATGCATTCGCATTGGCCTGCTCAGCACATTAACATAATTTATCGTGTCTGAGGCGGTTCGCCACGCCCACTTACCGCCAACTTCCTGTGCAATGTGAGGGTGGCTTCGGTATATTTCATTCTTCATGGCTCGTTGTGTTTGTGGGTGTGCGCTCGCAAACCAAACTGTTTCTTTTGATTGCAATCTTTCATGTCGTAGTGAGTGTGATGGACGTGCTGAAATCCATAGGCAGGGCCAACATCCACACACCCAGCAAGGAAAACAGTGGATGACCCCGCTAACCTTGAAATCTCACGATGTGTGAGAACAGGATTTGACAATGTATGAAAGATCTTTGTAGATGCTGATTGGCACTGCATTCTATGGTGATCAATAAAGCCTCCATCTCCTAAACTGTGACACAATATTGTCTTATTACAGTGTATACAGGTGATACACTACTTCAGTAGCGCTAAACTTCCGGGTTTTATTTTAAACGATCTTTTAGATAATTATATATTAAATCGGAAGCCAGGTGAAGCTGCCGTTTCAGGTGTTTGCCCTTTGTCAGAGTAAAAGGAAACACACTTCAATCAACGTTCTGTTGATCATCGTTCTACCTGTGCGTTGACGTAGAATGACACTCCTTCACGATCACAACTAATTTTCTATTGCACTTTTTGTTAAAGGTCTAGACTCGTGAAAGATTTTGATAAATGGGGGCTGAAGGTCAGATGATCGTCATACCTCCGGTTTGTGGGGATGTCCAAGACGTCGTGGTAAGCGAGACGAATGGCTCGCCGAGGAATCCAAGAACCAGCCACCTGGGCTTGACTTGCTCTGATCCACAACACTTTGACCAGCATCATCTTTCTGTATATCCTTGTACATGGCAACCAACGACTCATTTACCTGGTTTCGATCCTAGAACACAAACATTGCAAAATATTACGAAACAAGAGCAATGCGACTGTGTCGCCAATATGCGTCCGCGCAGTCCCTGCCCGTGACCCGTGACAATGGATAGAGGCCCTCTTTCACTGTCCAAAAAATAAACTACAATTTCAGAAACGTTATAAGGTCGATTTAAACCCATTCAGTTGTTTTCAAGTATCACATTTTCGCCAGACAGGACAGGTTTCACATCGATCGGTGAAGCGGTTTCAGAGAAGCGATTTTTTTTTACATATCGGCTTTCAAGCCAATATGGGCCCCACACCACGTGACATTTAAAAAAAAAGTACACTCTGCATATACAATCGTGGCCAAAAATATTGGCACTTGCAGTTTTTTCAAATAACTCACAATTTTCTCGAAAAATAAGTTGAAATGAACAAAAGTATTTGGTCTCCACAAGTCTTAATTTCACTGTTAACATTACAGAACCTTTGTTTTTGATTCAGAACTTAATATATCCTTTTAAATCAGAAAATAAAAAGAAATGGAATTGACAAAATTATTGACACCCTAGATTTAATATTTGGTAGCACAGCCTTGGACAAAATAACTGCAGTCAAGCGCTTCCTAAAGCCATGAATGAGCTTCCTACACCTCTCTACTGGCAGTTTGACCCACTCTTCTTTTGCAAACTGCTCCAGTTCTCCCAGATTTGAAGGGTATCTTCTCCCAACTGCTGTTATCAGATCTCCCCACAGGTGTTCAATGGGATTTAGATCTGGACTCATTGCTGGCCACTGCAGAACAGTCCTGTAAACATAGAGATGATATGCTTTACGAAAATGCTCTAATTTAGTCTCATCTGTCCACAGGACATTCTCCCAGAAAATTTTTGGCTTCTTCAGGTGTGTTTTGGAAAACTCCAGTCGGGCTTTCTCAGCAGTGGGGTCCTCCTGGGTCTTCCACCATAGAACCCCATTTCATTGACTTGGTGATGGATGGTGCGAGGTGAAACTGTCGTACCTTGTGTCTGAAGGTCGGCTTGAATATGTTTGGCAGTTGATCGAGGTGCTTTCTCCACCATTCGAACAATCCTTCGCTGTAATCTTCGATCAAGTTCTCTCTTGCGGCCACGTCCACTCGTCCAGGGAGGTTGGCTACTGTGCCATGGGCTTTAAACTTCCTGATAGCATTGCGTACGGTGGACACGGGAACATCAAGGTCTCTGGAGATGGACTTGTAGCCTTGAGATTGTCCATGCTTGGCTACAATCTTGTGTCTGACCTACTCAGACAATTCTCGGGTTTTCATTCTTTTCTCCATGCTCATTGCGGTACACACAGTGACACAAAACAGCAGAATGACTCCTTTTCTCTATTCAAACTGGTTGAATGAGTGTTTTTTATATTGCAGGCACCTGCAACCCACCAAAGTTCAATTGAGTGAGGTCTTCAGTGAGGTTCAAGTTCAAAGTGAGTTCAATTCCAAAGTAAAGGAGAATCACCTGCTTGAAATCTAATTATTTCTAACAACTTCTAAAAGGTGCCAATAATATTGTCCGGGCCATTTTAGGATTTCTGTGTGGAATAACCTAAGATTTAATAATTTTTTCAGCTTTTTTGTTTTGTTCCACTGCAAACCAAAGAAATACAAATGTGGATCCCAAAATATTTTATAATTTCAACAATTTTCTGGAAGAAATGGTGCATTATTTGAAAAAAGTGAATAGTGCCAATATTTTTGGCCACAACTGTGTATGGGTAGGGGATCACATATTTTACTTAAAGCATTGACTCACCATCACTTTCATTCCAACATCTCTCGATATTTGCCGAATTATCCTTCTATAACCCACCCCTCGCTCCCCACTCCCCAACCACCCTCTCCAATGCCTTGTCAGTTTTCTCCCTCCCAAACAGAGAAATAAACTGAATGGCATTATAAAACAAAGATTTCTCAAAACAGAGAAATTTCTATATAATAGAAATATATACAATGTTTTCGTGTATTTAAGTCTGAACTAAAAACCTGTTGCTCGTATTTTTTCTTAATTTCATTTATTCAATTTTGTTTTTGCATTGCAGTCCAAATATAACAAGTACAAAAAGTTTTAATTAAAACAAAAGCCGCGTCGATGTTACACAATGCCTAGATGCAGCTGTGCCTATAACGTCGATGTTATAGGCACAGGACATTCCTATTGATTCGATTACTTGATGTTATTTTTGTGCAAAGTGAAAATACATCTCGGCAATTTCCCGTGTGTGGCGACGAATTTTTAATATATCTCGGCATTTTCCCGTCTGTTATTTCAGGCGGTGTATGACTGACCATGCCGTGATTGTAAAAAAATATATCTCGGCAATTTCTCGTGTGTAGCGACACGTGAACGAAGCTATGCTCCTCTCTCCACATTATTGTGACGACGTATAAATGAAATATTTCATCGTGACGATTGTCATCAAATGGACGAATTTTTAATATATCTCGGCATTTTCCCGTCTGTTATTTCGGGCGGTGTATGACTGAGCATGCCGCGATTTAAACAAAATATATATATCTCGGCATTTTCCCGTCTGTTATTTCGGGCGGTGTATGACTGAGCATGCCGCGATTTAAAAAAAATATATCTCAATGGACTTGAAGTTACAGGCCTTTGAGAATTCATTTCGTTCTATAAAGGGCAACTTTCATCGGATTTTCTTCCTGTTTTTTTTCAACCGAGTCTAAAACTATGTTAGCGATTGTGAAAAATGAAATGATATATCGAATTTGATTTGAAATAAAACTGTGTGAGAGAGGAAGACACCACGGGCCTACAAAACAGGCCTCAAAGCTATGCGAGTTAATAAAATGGTGGATATTTGTTTATATGAAGGCTCTCCCAGAATGGGTGGAGCTATGGTTCCCAGAATGGGTGGAGCTTTGAGGTTTTGTCTTCTCTGCAAGAACAAGAAGAAGAAGAAGAGGAAGAGGAAGAAGAAGAACAACAACAACAGCAGAGGGCACTCTATGAGCAGCGTCTGCGACGCGGCTAAAAAGGGCAACCTTCAAATCGTTAAAAATGTTCAAAAATATTTCCTTTTTGAAGTTTACCTGTGCGAGCACTTCAATGCATTCACCACACAATCCACTCACCCCTTGGTCACCAAAATCCTCATCATCCAGAATCTCCACATCAGTGGACTCGGCCTCGGAGCTCGACATGTCTGTCCTGAAAAAGCAACAGAACAAACCACTCTGAGCAAACGTATGATGGTTACATATACACATAGTGGTTTGCATATACAGTGTATATATATATATTATATACACTGTATATGTATATATATATATAATATATTTATATATATTATATATATTGTTGCGGTTTTGAGAACCCACACTTGTAAATATGACATTAAAGGGTTAAAGCAAACTGGACTTCTGCGCATGCGCAAGATTGGAGGTCTCGTCTCTTCATAGCTGTCCATGTGCGCTCGCTTTCGAAGTTAAGTAACTTTTCACAATTGTGTTTTTGTCGAAACTGTATCTTTCTCTCGGTGTATGTACCTATTGGGGTGTCTTTAATAGTATTCTTGGCGTTGGTTTTTCATACCTGCATACAGAATCGTCGGTCTTTCTTATCGCGTTTTCTGAGGCCTAAGTGTAGTACTAGGCTACCGTGTCCGACCTTGGCTTGAGGCTTTGTTTTTGTCTCAGCGGTTCTCCGATCGCGCTGCAATTACTTTCCGGTCTCTGTTTTTCACGGTCTTTTCACCCCATACTTCCTTGTTTTAAAATCTCAAAAAAAAAAAAAAAAAAAAAAAAAAAAAAAAAATTTCCTTCTGTTCTTATTAGTTTATTCGTTCTTATTTATTCGTTCTTATTTATTCGTTCGTTCTTCGACCACGTTGTTTGTGATCACGTGATCATGTTGTTAAAAAATGTCTCATCTGACCCCTGAAGACCTGTATTCTGTCATATTCTATAACACCTTTTTCTTCTTCTTCTATAAAAGGATGCTTTCGACTTGCTCACCAAATCTATTCATTCCAAAAAAAAATTCCATCTCTTATAGTGCATCTTTCATTCATTCCCTAAACTCTCCAGCACTCCATCCTCCCTCCAGCGTCCTCAAACGTATTTTTGACTCGAATGTCTCAAGAAACTCATTTTGCAATAAATGTTCGTTTCCCATTAATCGTACATTTTTCAAAATCCCATTTCCCATCACCCCTCCCCTCTAAATCTACCCCCTTGCCCCTCCCCTCCAAATCATCCCCATCACCCATCTCTTTCAAATCTTCCCCCTTGCCCCTCCCTTCCAAATCTTCCCAATCACCCATTCCTTTCAAATCTCGCCCCACACCCCTCCCCTCCGAGACTCTCCCTCGCTCCTCCCCTCCTAGACTCCCCTCTCACCCCTCCTCCTCAAAGCGTCCTCCCCGCTTCTTCCCCCTTCCAACTTTCACCTTCATCTCCCTCAACCTTCTGCCTCACTCTTCCCCCTCGTCAAATAACACCTCACTGCGCCTCTCCCAATCACCATCAAACCTTTTGTCTGCCCCATTCTTCCCTTTCTCCAAGCTATTCTGTAATCTCCGACACACCTTCAACAGCTCTCCCTACCTCTTCCTCCTCTTCCACATCTTACCCTACCGCTCCCCCCCCCTGTTCTGTATCCGATGCTCCCCCTTCCTCTTCCTTAACAGTATGGACCTCAAACATCTGGGGCCTTCGCTCAAACTTGTCTGATCTCTCCATACAGGTTGCTTCTGACAAACCCGACGTGATCTGCTTAACAGAAACTTTCCTCCTTCATGATGTCTCTGATTCCTTGGTATCTCTCCCAGGTTACTCCCTCCTCCGGTATGATAGACCTGAGCCTCGTCCTGGAGGTGGGGTTGCTATCTTTATAAAAAAACTCTTCCTCACTCGCCCTGCACTGCCCTCTCTCCACCTCACCCCCAGGAATACCTTTGGCTACGGCGTCCCCTTCGCTCCTACCTTTTGTTCATATGTGTGTTGTACCGTCCACCAAACAGTGATGACTCCATCTACATCTCGCTGTCTGATAATATGGACCAACTTCTATCTACCCATCCCAACTCTCTCTTCCTCATATGTGGTGATTTCAATTGTCACCATGCCAGTTGGCTGGGTGTGGGTACCTCTCTCACCAGCCATGGCTCTTCAGCAAAGGACTTCTGTGACTCACTGGGACTGACACAATCTGTCAATTTCCCGACCCGGATCTCAGTCAATGGAGCATCTTCTCTTCTGGACTTGGTTATGACTAACTTCCCTGAAAATGTCTGCTGCTCTTCTTCTGCTCCAATTGGCTCATCTGATCATGTGCTTGTTAAAGTGGACATCTCTCTGACCATTCTCAGAGAGACTCCTCAGCGTCGACGAGTCTGGCATTTCACTCAGGCCAACTGGCACGGTCTTCAAGCAGCCATCAATCATCTGGACTGGTCTCCCATCTCTACTGCCTCTGATATAAATTCTTCCTGGGAATTCTTCCAAAGCAAACTGCTCTCTCTCATGCACAGATTTATCCCATCTCGTCTTCTGTTGTCATACCCTTCCTCCCGTCCATGGTACACGGAATCTTGTGGTGAGGCTATTGCCCAGAAACAACTTGCTTTCGTCTCCTGGAAAGCAAATCCAACGGAAGGAAATCTCATTTCCTTTCACAAAGCCCGAAACAAGTGTGTGTCCACCCTCAGGAGCCAGGAAACAATATCTCTCCGTTCTCAGGACCGAACTCTCTCATCTGTCTCCCTCTTCCAAATCCTGGTGGCGTCTGGTCAAATCTGTTTCTGGTGTTTGTTCCCCCTCCATCCCCTCCCTCACCTCAAATGGCCACACGGCTGAATCCGCACGTGAAAAAGCTGAATGCCTCAACTCTGTGTTTGCCTCTAAATCTTGTGTCCCAAACCCATCGCTCTCTGTACCCACCGTACCCAGTCGTACCCAGCTGCTCCTGGACTCTGTGTCCTTTCCTCCTGACAAGGTGGAAAAGTTTCTGTCAACCCTCGACTCGGATTCTGCAACTGGACCTGACGGCATCAGCCCACGGGTCCTAAAATCCTGTTCTTCCGCTCTTTCACTCCCTCTCTCTGTTCTCTTCTCCCTCTCTTTTGCTCAAGGTCATCTTCCATCTGCTTGGAAATCTGCCAACATCACCGCTTTGCACAAAAAAGGTGCAAAAACAGATCCCAGCAACTACAGACCAATCAGCCTTCTCCCAATTATCAGCAACGTCATGGAATCCATCATTGCTTCAGATATGAAATCTTTCCTCTTCTCCAATGGCTTGATCTCTGATCATCAATTTGGTTTCAGACCTGGACACTCTACTCTGGACATGCTGCTTCTGCTTTCTCAACAATGGATGGAGGTCCTCAATGCCAAACAGGAAATTAGAGCAGTCTCCCTTGACATATCACGTGCCTTCGATACGGTCTGGCACCCCGCTCTGCTCACCAAACTCTCCTCTTTTGGTATCCATGGAAATCTCCACGCATGGCTGGCGGACTTCCTCTCTAGTCGTAGTCAACGTGTGGCCCTGAATGGGTTTCTCTCATCTCCTCTTCCTGTTCAGGCTGGAGTTCCACAAGGCAGTGTTCTGGGCCCTGTGCTTTTTCTGGTCTTCATCAATGATCTCTCTGACTCTCTTGAAAATCCTCTGTATCTCTTTGCTGATGACTCTACTCTCTGTCGCTCCATTCTTCATCCCTCAGATCGGCAGTCTGCAGCCTCCTCACTCTCTGCAGACCTGGACAAAATCACAGACTGGGAAAACAAGTGGAACATGTCTTTCAATCCTGACAAATCTCACACTCTTACGATGTCTCTCCGAAAAGACCGACTGGACAACCCTCCCATCCACTTTCTGAATAATCCTCTCCAAGAAGTTCTGTCACTCAAGCTTTTGGGTCTCACTATCTGCCATGATCTTTCCTGGGAAAACCACATTTCAAATCTGGCCTCCAAAGCCAGTCGCCGACTGGGCATCCTCCGTCGTGCAAAGTCCTTCCTTGGCACACCTGAGCTCCTCACCACATACAAAGCTTTCATCCGCAGCTCAATGGAATACTGCTCTCCCCTCTGGGCTGGTGCTCCTGCCTCACACCTAGCGCGTCTTCACGCTGTTGAAACCAAAGCATTCAGAATCATTGGAATCTCTCGTGATGAAGCTAACTCCAAGGGCCTCTCACTCACTCACCGCAGGCAGGTTGGTGGTCTTTCCGTCTTCTACCGACTCCTCTCTGGCCTTGCCCCCCCCCCCCCCCCCCAGCTCTCTCTGGGCTCTGTCCCGCAAATATTCCTACAGGTCGTACAAGATCTGCCTGCAACCCTCTTATGGTCAAACTGCCAAAATCAAGACTCTCTGCTCACCTTCACTCCTTCATTCCTCTTTTCTCCCGCCTCTGGAACAAACTCCCTCACTCTCTTCAATCCCACTCCACCCTCCAGGTCTTTAAAACAGCTGTTCACCACCATCTCTTATCTTCCCCCATCCAAAACCTTGATCTTTTCTACCCCCGCTAATTTCACCCCAATTCCACTTTTTTGAAATACCAACTTCTGTCCTGGAAGTCCTTGGTGTCCTTGTGTTTTATACTTCTCCCTCCCCCCCGCCCCCCCTTCCCACGCCTCCTCCCCCCCAAGCCCTCTCCCTTCCACACATCTCCTTGCTCTCAAATGTTGTGTTTGTGTGCTTCCCCTTCTCTCCCCATTGATTTCTGCTCCCTCTTTTTATATATTTTGTTTGTCTGGTTGATTTGTTTGTGAAGTAAATGTTAGCTCTTTCACGAGACTCGATTCAGCATTCAAAAAAAAAAAAAGAAAAAAAAAAAAAGAAAAAAAAAGGTAGCACTCCGTAGATAGGCCACAAGCAACACTTAGGTCACCATAGGACTTCAGTTATTTCATTAGTATGTGTATAGATAGGGCCGTGTTTCCAATAGTTGAATCTGCGTTGTGTCAATCAAATAAGTAGGCCCAATCCATTCATTTTGGCAGCCTCCCTCTCCAAGCGACGCCATTAAGCGCGCCCTCCTGTCTGTGCCCCATGGCCCTCCCAAATTGTTACGCGCCTTGCCAGCAGCGTTCGCAGCCTCGCTGGGCTTCCGCCCAAACGCCGCTATAAGCCACGAGGTGAGGCCCGAGAAAGGCGGCGGAATGCCAGGAAGAAGGTGTGGCCACGTCAACCCACCAACAGGGCGTGGCCGGTAAGCGATGACCAGCCAACCAGGGCTGAAGTGACAGCGCCGACAGGCGTGGCTTTGGGGCTCACAGAGCGATCGCTGCTTGCGTTATAAAAGGGCGAGCGCAAAGCCCTTTTACAGGACTTATACGGCAGCGCTCGTGAAAGAGGACTAATGCGCTTGATTGGTTGTGTCAGGACTTGCCAGAGGACTTGTTGGAAGCGCACTTGGTAAAATAACTCGTGGTTATATGCGCTTTGCGAAAGGACTTACTCGCTGGCGCTGATTAAAGAAGGACTTACTGGGAAACGCGCGTTGCAGGAGGACTAATGCGTTTGATTGGTGGTGACAGGACTGCGCGTAGAGGACTGTCGTGATTGAAAGAGAACTGGTTGGGAGAGCGCTCATAAGGGAGGACTGTGAGGACTGCAAGGAAGCGCGCTGATTAAGAGGACATTGGAGAGGGGGCGTTTGGCGCGAATAGTACGCATATTACGTACGCAGCACACCAGCCTTCCCCCCGTTATAGGCTATGAGCCAAAGGGGTTGGTCGGTACCATACAGATGGAGTAAGGCTCATTGTGATTTTTAGCAAGATATATGTCCCTAGATATGAAAAAAAGTGATAGCAGTGTATAACTCTCGGCCATCTCTGTGTTATCACCCGAAATATTATTATACGCCTGCTTCGCTTCGCCAAAAAATGTGATATTTGCTAAAATTGGAATAAATATGTTTTTAAGGACCACAGAGTGCCAATAATTTGCATACTGGATGCCAACTAATATAGTAATAGAAATATAGAACATTTGTGGGGGTTATTTATCAAAATATTGATATAATGACAAAAAATATGTTAAATTTAGTGAAAAAGTGGTCGAAATCGCTTCGAGTTCAGAATTCACATTGTACATTTTTGTCAATATTTCAAAAATGAAAACTCCCAGAGTAACATTTGACCCCTCAAAATCTTCGCAAGGAACCACTGCATTGGAATATATCATTACTTTGTAATATGGTGGTTGTTTGGGGCACATATTTTGGCAAAGTTCAAAATATGTTCAACCATACCCCCTAATTTTGATATTTTGGAACGAAACATAGCTTTTGAACATTTTAGGTTTATTCGTCTACTACTTTTGGTATCTCAGTGTAATTTTTGGTATTAGCTAGTATCCTAAAGTAGGTTTGTAACATCAGCTACATTATATTTCACAATGCATGCAAACTTGCTCCACACTCTAGGTTTATCATGATCTCTCGAACAAATACGATCTCGATCTCGATCTCGATCTCGGCACTCTGTGGTCCTTAAAAACATATTTATTCCAATTTTAGCAAATATCACATTTTTTGGCGAAGCGAAGTGGGCGTATAATAATATTTCGGGTGATAACACAGAGATGGCCGAGAGTTATACACTGCTATCACTTTTTTTTTCATATCTAGGGACATATATCTTGCTAAAAATCACAATGAGCCTTACTCCATCTGTATGGTACCGACCGGTCAATTTGGGGGGTCTGGCTCATAGCCTATTATATAATATATAATACTAGCTTGGCTCGGCTCGCTACGCTCGCCTCACCAAGCGTCGTTACTGAGGAACGGGCTTATTTTAGCTGAGGCTAATGACTGTACCTGAGTTGCTGTGTTGTCATGGTTTACACCAATCATATTACAAACAATTATTTTGCACAAATGTATTTGTTGTGTTTGTGATATTACATTTTAATAGGCAATTTAGGTTGAAGATTTAGGTTGAATGTTTTTTTTTCTTTCAAGAAAGAACCCCTCAGCACATACATAGGGGGGGGGGGGGGGGGGGTGCAGACTGGAAGTTTGGGATGATTACACCTCACCACCACGTAATTCAAAACACCTCACCACATATAATTTAAAACACCTCACCACACATAATTTAAAACACATCACCACCAAGTAATTTAAAACACCTCACCACCAAGTAATTTAAAACACCTCACCACCAAGTAATTCAACACATCACCAAGTAATTCAACACATCACCAAGTAATTCAACACATCACCACCACGTAATTCAAAACACCTCACCACCACGTAATTCAACACATCACCAAGTAATTCAACACATCACCAAGTAATTCAAAACACCTCACCAGCACGTAATTCAAAACACCTCACCACCACGTAATTCAAAACACCTCACCACCAAGTAATTCAAAACACCTCATCACCAAGTAATTCAAAACACCTCACCACCACGTAATTCAAAACAACTCACCCCCACGTAATTCAAAACACCTCACCACCACGTAATTCAACACATCACCAAGTAATTCAACACATCACCAAGTAATTCAACACATCACCACCACGTAATTCAAAACACCTCACCACCACGTAATTCAACACATCACCAAGTAATTCAAAACACCTCACCACCACGTAATTCAAAACACCACACCACCACGTAATTCAAAACACCTCACCACCACGTAATTCAACACCTCATCACCAAGTAATTCAAAACACCTCACCACCACGTAATTCAAAACACCACACCACCACGTAATTCAAAACAACTCAACCCCACGTAATTCAAAACACCTCACCACCACGTAATTCAAAACACCACACCACCACATAATTCAAAACAACTCAACCCCACATAATTCAAAACACCTCACCACCACGTAATTCAAAACACCTCACCACCACGTAATTCAAAACACCTCACCACCACGTAATTCAAAACACCACACCACCACGTAATTCAAAACACCTCACCACCACGTAATTCAAAACAACTCACCCCCACGTAATTCAAAACACCTCACCACCACGTAATTCAAAACACCTCACCACCATGTAATTCAAAACACCTCACCACCACGTAATTCAACACCTCATCACCAAGTAATTCAAAACACCTCACCACCACGTAATTCAAAACACCTCACCACCACGTAATTCAACACATCACCAAGTAATTCAACACATCACCAAGTAATTCAAAACACCTCACCACCACGTAATTCAAAACACCTCACCACCACGTAATTCAAAACACCTCACCACCACGTAATTCAAAACACCACACCACCACGTAATTCAAAGCACCTCACCACCACGTAATTCAAAACAACTCACCCCCACGTAATTCAAAACACCTCACCACCACGTAATTCAAAACACCTCACCACCACGTAATTCAAAACACCTCACCACCACGTAATTCAAAACACCTCACCACCACGTAATTCAAAACACCTCACCACCACGTAATTCCAAACACCTCACCACCACATAATTTAAAACACAACACAGCCACGAAATTAAACACCTCACCACCACGTAATTCAACACCTCATCACCAAGTAATTCAAAACACCTCACCACCACGTAATTCAAAACACCACACCACCACGTAATTCAAAACAACTCAACCCCACGTAATTCAAAACACCTCACCACCACGTAATTCAAAACACCACACCACCACGTAATTCAAAACAACTCAACCCCACGTAATTCAAAACACCTCACCACCACGTAATTCAAAACACCTCACCACCACGTAATTCAAAACACCTCACCACCACGTAATTCAAAACACCTCACCACCACGTAATTCAAAACAACTCACCCCCATGTAATTCAAAACACCTCACCACCATGTAATTCAAAACACCTCACCACCACATAATTCAAAACATCTCACCACCACGTAATTCAAAACATCTCACCACCACGTAATTCAAAACACCTCACCACCATGTAATTTAAAACACAACAGCCACAAAATTAAACACCTCACCACCACCTAATTCAACACCTCATCACCAAGTAATGAAAAAAACACCTCACCACCACGTAATTCAAAACACCACACCACCACGTAATTCAAAACAACTCACCCCCACGTAATTCAAAACACCTCACCACCACGTAATTCAAAACACCTCACCACCACGTAATTCAAAACACCTCACCACCATGTAATTCAAAACACCTCACCACCACGTAATTCAAAACACCACACCACCACGTAATTGAAAACAACTCACCCCACGTAATTCAAAACACCTCACCACCACGTAATTCAAAACACCTCACCACCACGTAATTCAAAACACCTCACCACCACGTAATTCAAAACACCTCACCACCATGTAATTGAAAACAACTCACCCCACGTAATTCAAAACACCTCACCACCAAGTAATTGAAAACACCTCACCACCACGTAATTCAAAACACCTCACCACCATGTGTTTTAAAAACACCTCACCACCATGTGATTTAAAAACACTACCACCACGTCATTTAAAAACACGTCACCACCACATAATTCAAAATACCTCACCACCATGTAATTCAAAACACCTCACCACCACGTAATTCAAAACACCTCACCACCACGTAATTCCAAACACCTCACCACCACATAATTTAAAACACAACACAGCCACGAAATTAAACACCTCACCACCACGTAATTCAACACCTCATCACCAAGTAATTCAAAACACCTCACCACCACGTAATTCAAAACACCACACCACCACATAATTCAAAACAACTCAACCCCACGTAATTCAAAACACCTCACCACCACGTAATTCAAAACACCACACCACCACGTAATTCAAAACAACTCAACCCCACGTAATTCAAAACACCTCACCACCACGTAATTCAAAACACCTCACCACCACGTAATTCAAAACACCTCACCACCACGTAATTCAAAACACCTCACCACCACGTAATTCAAAACAACTCACCCCCATGTAATTCAAAACACCTCACCACCATGTAATTCAAAACACCTCACCACCACATAATTCAAAACATCTCACCACCACGTAATTCAAAACACCTCACCACCATGTAATTTAAAACACAACAGCCACAAAATTAAACACCTCACCACCACCTAATTCAACACCTCATCACCAAGTAATGAAAAAAACACCTCACCACCACGTAATTCAAAACACCACACCACCACGTAATTCAAAACACCTCACCACCACGTAATTCAAAACACCTCACCACCACGTAATTCAAAACACCTCACCACCATGTAATTCAAAACACCTCACCACCACGTAATTCAAAACACCACACCACCACGTAATTGAAAACAACTCACCCCACGTAATTCAAAACACCTCACCACCACGTAATTCAAAACACCTCACCACCACGTAATTCAAAACACCTCACCACCACGTAATTCAAAACACCTCACCACCATGTAATTGAAAACAACTCACCCCACGTAATTCAAAACACCTCACCACCAAGTAATTGAAAACACCTCACCACCACGTAATTCAAAACACCTCACCACCATGTGTTTTAAAAACACCTCACCACCATGTGATTTAAAAACACCACCACCACGTCATTTAAAAACACGTCACCACCACATAATTCAAAATACCTCACCACCACGTGATTCAAAACCACCACAACGTTATTAAAAACACTTCACAACCACGGAAACAAAAGTTTGAGGGAGTCGTCAAGTGACAACACAGACACTGCCCAGATGTGTCGATATATAGATAAATGACTGTACCCGAGTTGCCGTTTTGTCATGGTTTAAACCAATCATAATTCAAACAATTATTTTGCACAAATGTATTTGTAATATACGTGATATCACATTTTATAAACAATTGAAGTTGGAAAAAAATTAAATTCCTAAAAAAATCCAAAATAAAAATTAAAAAAATAGGAAAATTTTCCAAAAAAGATACCCTTAGGACATACCGACGGGAGAGATATGTGCATACCAGAAGTTTGGTCCGATTTCACAAAAGTTTGAGAAAGTAGTTCAGTGACAACACAGGACAGGACAGACGCTGCACAGATATATGTAGATATATTGCATATAAAGATGGTAAAACAGAAACCGTCATGCTTTGGGCACATCATGCGTGCAGAAAACAAAAGTCTGAAGAAAACAAACCATGCTGGGTGTGGTTGAGGGAAGAAGAGGAAGAGGCAGACCTTGCCTGTGCCTGATTGATGGGTTAAAGGTTGCAACAAGCTGTCTCTCCCAGAGCTTCGGGAAGCAGTGCAGGATAGGGTTGTTTAAAGAACTCTGACCATGAATGCCACTACAAGTTGGACACGACTTGACGGAACTATTTAACTTGATAAGTATGTTATTTGTGCTTAAATGTTTCCGTTAAAACCATTGCAGGTAATGATAAAAATTACAGGCCAAGTACTGATAATCCTTATGTCGTTTTATAATCATCGTACAGAAGTAGTTGGCACCTTAACATATGCCATTTATAACCTGAGTTCTGGGGACTGCTCACATATGTGGCCATCTCACTTACCCGTCGTCACCAAGAACGCGTTTGGCCGAATGTCTTGCCTCCCGCATGGCCAGCTTCGACTCTCTCTCCATCTTACAAACACCCCTGTAAACTGTATACCAGAGTGAGGAGGGAGATAGCATACATACAGGGTGTTTCAAAAAGATTGATACAACTTTGACTTCCTGCCATTTCTTTGGTTTTTTGACCTATACAGTTTTCCTTTTCAGGGTTTGGTGGTGTTATCGTGGTATTTGTTCCCTGGGATTTCTAGCTCCGCAGCTCAACTATGCCATTGACAGTGGAGCAGAATACAAAGGTGGTGGCTCTGTGGTATGAGACAAAATCATATGGAGACACCCGCCGGAGGTTCTGTCGAGAATACGACCTCAGAACACGTGATGGACCCACAAATTGTGCCATTCAACGTATTGTGAAACATTTTGAGCACATGGGTACAGTGCACAACCAGAGCAAGGGAAACAGTGGCAGGCCAGCATCAGTAACCAAGAGCCAAGCCAGCATCAGTAACATCGTCGCCGTGCGGGATTCTGGAGCGGACAATCCCAAGAAGTCCCACTGCCGGTGCTCCCAGGATCTGGGCATCAAACCAACATCAGTCTGGTGTATCCTCGCAAAGGAACTGAAGCTTTCCCCATACATCATCTCTATTAGGCATAAACTGAGTCAATATGACATGAGAAGGAGACTTGATATGTGCACTTGGCTCAGTGACAGGATGGAGCGGTACCCAAACTGGATCACCCTGATGTGGTTCAGTGATGAAGCCCATTTCCACCTGAACGGTGCCATCAACAACCACAAGAACATTTTCTGGGGGGCAGAACCACCTGAGACCTACAGGAAAGTTGGACAGAACTTTGGAGTCAGGATCAATGCCTGTCTGAACAGGAGCTGGAAGGGGCACACATCGAGAACGTCAATTACAAGGATTTTGTGTAAATGCCAATTTCAGACCTTGGGCTCTCACTAACCATAGCAGTGACTTCCTGCAATAGCAATGAGTGATAGAAAATACCATGTCATAAGCTTTCAATAAATGTTTGGTTCCTGTTCCTGAGGTTTCTGTTTCTTTGTAAATAAACGTTTAAAGTGGTATCACTCATTTTGAAACAACCTGTACATACATATATAAACGTTTTTCTTTGCAAATGCTACATCATTACTGCATATAGGTGGGATCAAAATAAATAAAGAAAAGACAGCAACAACAAAAGCAAACTCAAGGAAAGGTATATAGGAACAAGAGCGCAGATAAAGTAATATTTCAGTGGAGATAAAACAAAAGCCGAAAATGTTCACACTTGTATAGCCAAACAAACCTCTCTCAACAAGGATCCGAAAAGCCACCTTTTGTCTTCGCCCATATTCATTCCTTGGGAGAACAAAAGAAGAAGAAGAAGACCTATTTATTGTTTGTTCGTGCATTGCTGTTTATAAAATAAACTAAAGCGAAGTCGATGGCGCGCAAGCGCAAATCACCAGCGCTTCCCAACTAAAGCAAAGTTGAAAGATGACAAAAGGTTGCACCAGGAATGACCAAATATCAAATTTTGGGTTAAATCTTTTTTCCCGTTTTGACCTGTGACCCCAAGTCCCCACCCCATGGGGCATGAACTGGGGGTCAAATCAAAAATATTGTTACACATATCATGCCTCCCCCAATGTTGATTGCATGTAGGTTTTGTTAAGCGTTTAAAAATGTCTCCATCATTGCATTTTCTGGTATTTGACCTTTTTGAGCCCACCCGAAGACTGGTGTTGGCTTAATGGTCAATTGGCTCGCTTGATATATTAGGGTCTTGAGTTTGAGCCCCTGCCATGCAATTGAATTAACACCAGGCCGGTTGACTCAGCCTGTCATCCGTCCGAGGTTGGCACAATGAGAACCAGATGACTGGTTACAGAGCGGCATTGCATCAACGGCAGCTGCGCACCCAGGAAAGGATGCAACGAGCACCCACAGGCTGCATACGAACTACCACCACCTGACCCCAGTGGGCAGGGCAAAAAAACATACTTTGCTTGCACCTTCTTGCCACGTGGTGATCATAACTATCAGGTTTGGTGAATTTCTCCACAGATGTTTCGGAGAAGATAGCATGACGGGCACCATTCAAATAGCTCCCCGATTGTTGTACACCGCTCTTTTCCTTTGCCATCTCCAGGCGCTGCATGACGTCATTGCCGGGCACAGAAGAGGGCCCGGTAATGATGTGCACTGAAAGGGAGTACTGTAAAACTTCGACTACAATGCACCCCTGTGCATAACGCGCACTCCCAACTTGGACTTTTGTCGCGGTGTAAAAATCTATAGACCTATATATAATACGCACCGCCATTTCAGCACTCAAATGAAAAAAAATATCGATGTAAAACATGTTATTACATCTGTCAAAAATATAGATGTCCATCTCAACAACGACTGTCGGCCATGATTGCGTAATAGTTGAACAGAGCGGCGCTAATGAAAGAATATCACGGCAGGTCAAGGAACTACATTTACGACAGTCGTAAATCGTATCAATCACGATGTTCAGTTGTGATTGAGCAAAGTTTAATCATAGCGGCGCATCTATCTATAATTCCAGTAATCTCTGTCTGTCTGTCTGTACGTCTGTACGTTTGTTTGTTTGTCTGTGACCGCTGTTTCTCGACAACTACCGGTCCGATATACTTGAAACTTGCCAGGTATATTGCTGGGGACCCGAGGATGTGCCTTTTCAAGGTTTCATATTAATCGGACAATTACTTACCGAGCTATGTCCAAAAAACGATTCAACCAATCAGAGAGCAGCGAACGATCGCGTGTGCCGAACGTGGAGGACACACTCTGCCTCGGATGGCACATTTGAGAGCGTATTCATTTATTTCACGTTTGCAAACTATGTTGGCGTTAAACTACGTTTTACAACTAATAAAAACGAATTTGCGATTCATTCGCTTTCCTGCGCGTTTGTGCACGCGATGGCGATTTCTTTACCAAACTCCGGAAGCCGTTCGCTTTGGACCAAACCATTGCATGTAAATAGAGGGGGGGGGGGGGGGTTCTGTGGTCGTTGCGAATGGACCAAACCATTCATGTAAATAGAGGGGGGGGGGATTGTCACTGTACTCGCAAGCCGTTCGCCGTTCGCTTTGGCGTTGCGAATGGACCAAACCATTTCATGTAAATAGAGGGGGGGGGATATAATTTTAGATAGATATTGTTACAGATACGACTTTGATGGTATGGTGGGCCGAGCGGGATGGCCGCCGTATCCGTACAAGTTACCCCGATTGCACCCGGGGTTGACTAATCGCGCTATGCTGGCTCAATAAGAAAAAGAAGACACCCGGCTGGATTATAATGACACAATACGACACCAGGGGTTCAGTTCTCAAGTATATTCGTACGGAAAAAGGTTAGATTACAACTACAAGAGGGACAGCATAGGAAGACAGGCACTTAGACACACTCTTATATTAACCCCGGACAGACTACAGACAAACGCGGGACAAGGCTCACTCACACGGGGTTTGATGGCCAGGAAAGCGGCAGTCGATGGCTCAGGTGCACCTGGCTCAGGGACAGAATCACGTACGGTGGTGTCCAGCAGATGCGGGGAGGTCGCTCAGCGCTCGTGGGTCGCGACTTTGGTGGAGATGCCGGGGAGGTCGCTCAGCGCTCGGGAGGGTGGCGTCTTGTCCTTCCAAGCTCGGGGCGCATCTCACGTCACGTCCGGCGCGGGGCCGCGTATATCCGGCGGGGAGTCACGCCCTCGCTCGTTAGCTCCGCCCCATATGGCATCGGCCCATGGCTTCTCATTGGGTGCGGGGGTTACCGGCTCCGCCCTTGACGAGGGGCCGACAGGGAGCCCCCTTCTGGGTAACCCCGTCGAGCACATGTTCAATGGCGGCCAACCGAGCCGGAGTGAGGACGCAAAGCCGCTGTTGTTGTGGTTGTTGTTGGAGCTTGAGATGATGGGAAGAGATGCGGGGAGGTATGGGAAGGTCCTAAACTCCTACTGGTGCCATATCATCACATTCTGGTGCAACGAAGAGTCATAATTAATGGAAACAAGTCCTTAACTGACATAGATTAAGAATAACTAGCAAGATGTCCTATAATTGTCTACGTGTGGTGCGGGGGACCTGGGCACGACATTTAATGGGGGAATGAAGGGGAAGATCGGCTCTAATGGGTGTTGTTTACAGACAATGGGACTAGGGAATGGGGTAAGGGGAGAGTTGGGGAGTATCGGAGAAGATAGGGGAATATTTACAAGCGGATATGGAGGTCAAATTCCATATTCGCAACATTGCACCCTTCTCTACCCTCGGGGCGTCCCGACCCGATAAATTTTTACCTACTTTAGTGTGGCACGCAATGTAGTTCCCTCTACTATTAACTCTACCCTGAGTGCGACAGTTTTATAGATATTCACAAATGAGTAAATATGTCCCCCTGCGACGTTGCACCCTTCTCCTCTCAGAAACACACCCACAGGATAACCGAATCCGGAAAGAATCCTCAAACTAAACATACAGCCGGTAGGGAGCATTATTTACAAGACTACGCTGATATTTACACTACGATCCAGGACCTGTCTTTGGAGGAACACATGCAGATGTTATGCATAGAGAGAGCGCGCTTGCCAACATCGATACACCAACCCACGAGTGCTCTGTGGCCGACGGCCTTTAATAACGTGCAGAGCACCCTTTCCGAGCATCAACAGCACCACCCCACCACCAATCGGTGCAGTCACCATTGTTCATTGGAATAAAAATAACTTCAACAACCCCTAACCCTGCAGGTGTCTCTTGCTCTTCTTGTGGTGCACTTGGTGGTGTTAATTAACAGTGGTTCACCTGTATGGCATAGGTGCCACGTTGACCCATAGGTCCATCCCCGGGTGGTGCTTGGCCGCAAACGAACTGCGGTCCATTGTGGGTGGCCACAAACATTGCGGTCCATATGGTGTATCGATCCCGGCAGCAAACAGCGAAAGTGCAGGCCCACAACTGCGCAGCCAGCACCTCTCTCTCCTCTCTCTCTACCCCAAAGCCAGATCCTCGGAGGTGGGAGACAAAAGAAGAAACAAGTGAGTAAGGTGGTAAGGGCGCAAAAGTGCACGCAATGTAAGGTGATGCACACTGGGGGCACATGGGAACCAGGTGAGACAGGTACGTTCCTATCGTACGCCCCCCCCCCACCAGGTAACCTACATGGCCCCTCCCTTACCCCTTACTGTATCCACACAACACAACACTACCCATAAACATCTACTTTACAAATCAACAAACATCCCTACTGTCTTCCCCGTTCCTCCCATATACCAAATTCGTCTTCTCTCCCTCCTAACCAATCAAATTTGCCATTTTCAACTCTCCTCAAAATTTGCCATCTCCAACTCAACATCAAAATTTGCCATTACCAATTCATCATCAGTCCCTCCTAGGGAGGGAGAGATGGAATCACCCCAATGTCTCATCCACGTCGTGATGCGTCTCACAAATCCAACAGCAATTCTCATTTCTGCAACACAAACAAAGAAAACACAGGTGTGGAGTCATCATCATCACCACAGGTAAGTGGCTGCGTATGGTGCGACAGGTTCTTCAATCCTAACTATCTCCTAAATGACTTTAACAACTTTACACTACCCGGGGTCTTTCTCCGGCCAAACCATTGGCCCTCTTACACTATGGGTTCTAAAAACCAATTCCCATTGGCCAAACTGTGGTGCGCTTCAATTTGGGGTCTCACTCCCCCGATTCATCTCCCGGTGCCCTCGCACAATTTCTGGGCTGTGGCGTGTACCTCTCCCAGTGGGTCTACCCACCTGCACACCTCCACCACTGCAGTTGCCACCCGAGCTTACCTAGCTCCTCACCCTAACCTATCTAACTGGGGCAGGCCCCTCCTGGCTCTGTCACCCCACTCGGTGCCCTCTGGCACTGGGCTACCCGGGTCCGTCCTCCGGATCCTCGGGCCCCATCCACAACAACTACTACCGGCTCCCAGAGCCCACCTGCGGCCTCACCTGGCCGACATCCTCACAGTGGTGGAGCGCCCAACCAACTACACACACTAACAGGCTACACGCCTAGCCATTTCCACAACACCAACGCACCCATCCACATACCATTCTGTCACCCGCACCACAGATGCCAATATCCAACTACAATTTACCTGTACCCTCTACCTAACACTTACACTACCCGCCCCGGGTGCTCGTGAAAGGGGTCCACTCTTCCCCCATCCACACCTTCGCACCATGCACACCACTCCGTACCACTCACTCCAACTCTCTCCACACACCTGTACCTGCACACCTGTGCTCTCACACCTGGTGCCACCTGCACCCTTCTCTCCCCAAGCGCATTCGCGCTGATCCACACACTCACTACTCATACACTGCTCCACACACCTGTCCAGTTGCACACCTGTGCAATCACACCTGTTCAATTCTCACACACACGGCATCATCTCAGCTAACTACTCCCTTCTGAAACTTGCGCTTCCCAGTCGTCCCTTTAAACTATTGCGCTCCCACGTCATTATCATCCATACTAATCTACCTGCGTCCCCACTACAGGTATCAGTCACTAACTAATCTTAACGTCACCTAATGTCAATCTCTTCTAGATCCCTACAATATAACCTAACCCACCCGGGCTAGTTTTCACTGCCATACACCCCATAAGCTATTGCTCCTTTGCCCCCCCATGGGAAGGATGGTGGATTTGCCATCCCACCACATCGGGGGTCTCTCACTACCAATTTTGCACATCAAATTTCAACAAATTAAAAATTTGCCAATCACTGCCCATCATCTGCCAATCACTACTGCCAATCCCTTGCCAATCATCAAATTTTGCTTTTCTCTAATTTTGGGTCCAAAACACTAACCTCATCACCCAGTCTACTCACTAATACCTCTCGGTGCGCCAATCCCTGTCCAAAGCCCGGCTTCGTAAAGCCAAGCAATGGATGCTGGTTGTTTTGTGCCAGCGGCTGGATGCGTCCGGCACTCGGTGCAGGGACGGGGGCTTACCCGGGCCGAGATCCCACGCATCACCTCGGCGTGGAGCCATCCAATGTCCCGATCTCGACCTGCCGGAATGCCTCAACAAAAGGTGGTCGCCATGACGACCCTTCCTATCGGGCTGCCAGCTCCGCCTAGTGGAGCCTGGACGCGGCCGTTCAAAGCGAGGCCCGGCACGCACCGAGGGCCTGCTTCGGCTAAAAGTCGCTCTAACCTCTAACCCGTGTAACGTCGATGCTTCACCTGGACGCTTACACCCCGCAGCCCGTTCCTTGCTCACACATCCAGCTGTGCCCATGCTCCTCGTACCCTTCCTTACACACCCAGGTACACTCATTCCACTCACAGCCTTGGTCACACACCTGACCACCGAACATTTTGGCACACATTCGTTCGTAGCACACCTCACCAATACACCTCTTCGCGCCCCCTCCTCGGTCACCTCCTCTGTGACAATCACAGGTGTGCTCTCATTCGCACACCCAACCACGTGCCTCACCACCAACTCCAGCGTGCATTCCCACTCACGCTCTACCATTCCAGGTGTGCATCCTTCCATCCCAGGTGTACATCCTCGCTCACCTGTCACAACTAACTCACGCTCCATGTCACTCTCACTACTTTCACCTCCATTCCTGACAGCGCACTCACCCTTACTCTTGACAGCACACTCTTTCCCCATGCACCTGTCCGTCACACACCTTTCTCGCGCACACTCCTGCGCACACTCTCCCGTCACACCCTCTGTAACACTTACCACACCGCGCTTCCATGTGCTCCCTCGCACACGCGCTACGACCGACTCACTCTCGCCAGCACCCTCACTACTCCTTGGCACGCACTTTTTCCTCACACACCCCAGAGTCGGACTTTCTCGCACACCTCCTCTTTCGCACACCAGACCTGTCGCACACTTCACCAACGGCCTCTCACGAACACCCGGGTCTATCTCGACCCCCAAGCTTCTTAAATCCCCTGGCGCATCATACGCACGACCATATTGGTCACCACTTACACCGGGTCCTCTTCCTCTTCGCTTCTCCTCCATCACCTGCGAATCCCTCATCCGGTTAATGAGCACATCATCACGATCCAAACACAGACTTTGGACCAATTCTTTTATCTCCTCTTTTATCTCTTTCTTATCCCCTCTCCGTCGCTTCTTAATTTCGCTCATCCCTTCTTCCACTTCTTCTAATTTCTGCTTCACCTCTTTTATTCCCCGGTACGTATCCTCAAGCTCATCCTCTAAGGCTACCTTGACCGTTTCCAGGTGCGTCCTCACCTGCCGGTCCTTCGTCTCCATTACCTCTATCACCTCGTCCAACCTCGTTGTCAGTCCCTCACGTACCATCTGACATTCCCTCTTTGTCGCTATTAAGTCGTTTTTTATGTCGTTTTGTGTCGCTTTTAAACCTCCTAATACCGCAGTGTTCCTTTGAACCTGCTCCACTAACTCCGTCTGTCCCACCGTCAGCTGCTCCACCTCCTGCGTCAGGTCCTCTATGCCCCCTTGTAACTTTACAGTCCCCTTTCTCACCTCCTTCTCCATGTGCTCCTTACAGTGCCTCACCTCCTCGCGCACTCCTCCGACCTCCTCACTCACTCCTCTTCTGATCTCCTCTCCCATCACTTGCATCTCCTGCCCAGATGCCACCCTCATCTGCTCCATTTCCTCCCTGTGAGCATCCAGTTTGGTTTCTACCCCCATTCTGACCCCCTCTATCTGCTGCTCCATTTGTTTAACTTCCCTTTCCGCTTGGTCCCTCATGTCCCTCAATTTGCCTTCCATACTGTTTTCTAACCCCTCTAACCCCTTTTGCATCCCTTCCATTTGATTCTCTTGAGCGGCCATTCTGTTTTCTACCCCCGTTAACCCATTTTTCACTTCTTTTATCCCGTTGTCTAACCCCTCAAAATTATTGTCTAACTTCCCAATTTTCTTGTCTAACTCCTCAAAATTATTGTCTAACTTCTCACCGGTACCCCTCGCTTCGTCCCTCATTACCCCCATTTGGTTTCCCATTACCCCCATTTGGCCCTCCAATCGCTCACCCTGAGCATCCATCCGGTTCCCCATTTGTCCCATTTTGGCTTCTAGCCTGTCCATAAGGGCCCCCATTTGCAGGAGGAAAAGGTTCGGATCCACCAGGGGCGCTGTCACGGTCGCCGGCGCGGTGACCAGCGAGGCGCCATTTTGCGCGCCTGCTACCCTCGCTGTTTCGCTCTCCTCACGTCCCTCATTTTGGTCCTGGATCGACCCTACCTCACTCTCCCCTACCGGACCCCAGCCGTCTTGATCCGCCATAGCGCGACTTGCAAAATTCGAGTTTCGTAAAACAAAACAAATTTCGGCCGCTCTAAATTTTGACCAAATTTTTTTTTTTTTCCTCTATTCGTTTTTTTTTTTTCTTCAAAATTTGGTCGGGCCTCGAATCTCACTCCCGACACCAATTGTTACAGATACGACTTTGATGGTATGGTGGGCCGAGCGGGATGGCCGCCGTATCCGTACAAGTTACCCCGATTGCACCCGGGGTTGACTAATCGCGCTATGCTGGCTCAATAAGAAAAAGAAGACACCCGGCTGGATTATAATGACACAATACGACACCAGGGGTTCAGTTCTCAAGTATATTCGTACGGAAAAAGGTTAGATTACAACTACAAGAGGGACAGCATAGGAAGACAGGCACTTAGACACACTCTTATATTAACCCCGGACAGACTACAGACAAACGCGGGACAAGGCTCACTCACACGGGGTTTGATGGCCAGGAAAGCGGCAGTCGATGGCTCAGGTGCACCTGGCTCAGGGACAGAATCACGTACGGTGGTGTCCAGCAGATGCGGGGAGGTCGCTCAGCGCTCGTGGGTCGCGACTTTGGTGGAGATGCCGGGGAGGTCGCTCAGCGCTCGGGAGGGTGGCGTCTTGTCCTTCCAAGCTCGGGGCGCATCTCACGTCACGTCCGGCGCGGGGCCGCGTATATCCGGCGGGGAGTCACGCCCTCGCTCGTTAGCTCCGCCCCATATGGCATCGGCCCATGGCTTCTCATTGGGTGCGGGGGTTACCGGCTCCGCCCTTGACGAGGGGCCGACAGGGAGCCCCCTTCTGGGTAACCCCGTCGAGCACATGTTCAATGGCGGCCAACCGAGCCGGAGTGAGGACGCAAAGCCGCTGTTGTTGTGGTTGTTGTTGGAGCTTGAGATGATGGGAAGAGATGCGGGGAGGTATGGGAAGGTCCTAAACTCCTACTGGTGCCATATCATCACATTCTGGTGCAACGAAGAGTCATAATTAATGGAAACAAGTCCTTAACTGACATAGATTAAGAATAACTAGCAAGATGTCCTATAATTGTCTACGTGTGGTGCGGGGGACCTGGGCACGACATTTAATGGGGGAATGAAGGGGAAGATCGGCTCTAATGGGTGTTGTTTACAGACAATGGGACTAGGGAATGGGGTAAGGGGAGAGTTGGGGAGTATCGGAGAAGATAGGGGAATATTTACAAGCGGATATGGAGGTCAAATTCCATATTCGCAACAATATATAGTACGGGCATATATATAGTACGGGCATGCCCTAGTATTAAATAAACGGCGGAAGTCGGATGACAATCCAACGAGGCAAACCGTAGCCTATTGTCGGACGACAATCACGTGGTACTCAAGTTGCTGATTAATTGTCTATATTTTATTATAAAAACCAAGTGTTCTTTAACAGCTTCATTCAGTTGTTCAGAATATTTACCACCGACTTCTATTTCCACTAGTTTTCTTACCCTAATTAACCATGAGTTCTCGACGACGATCACACACCATCGTTCAAAAACGAAACATTGTTCGATACGCTGAAGATCGCGGAAACGGAGGTGCTGGGCGGGAATTCGACGGAATATCTGAGGTGAACATCAGACTTGTGAAGAAGCGCTGGCTTGTCCTCGACGCCTTCCGCTGCCACCGCATGCAGTCCATCAAGACAAAGCTCGTCACCGATAAGACAGACCTCGCCATCATGCCTGGTGGAATGACAAAGATGCTGCAGCCACTCGACGTCACCGTCAACAAACCAGTGAAAGACGCGCTCGCATTTGGAACACATGGCTGCTTGAAGGCCAGCGCACCTTCACCACAGGTGGGTGTATGCGCACACCGACGCTCCAAGACATCACAGAATGGATCGTCAAAGTCTGGAACGAGCTTGATCCTGCCATCATCCAGAAGGGCTTCATCAAGTGCTCTATTTCGAACGCAATGGACGGCAGCCAATACGGTGCTCTCTGGACGGATGGCGACACCAACGCACCAGACGGCGGTGAATCCGACCGCGACGAAAATGATTTTCACTACCTGAACAATGACAGAGAAGGTGCAAATCTGGAGCCGCTTCTTCATCTATTCAATGAGACGGACTAATCGGAGACTGAATACTTTGCTTCATGATTGTGAACTTACAGATTATATATTCTATATTAAACATTTAGCTATTCTTTGTTGTTGTTCTTTGAGTATTGCCACTTCCGTTTTCGAAGACGTCCTCGAAGATCCTTTCAATCTGGAAAAAAAACTTACAAAAAAATTAGACCTATGTATGTGCACCTCTAACTTTAAAAAAAATTGGGTTAAAAATGTGCACGTTATCGGTGAAGTTTTACGGTACTCAGTTTTCACTCCGGTTTCTATCTTGTTTTCTTGTTTGTTTGTCCGGGCAATATCTCAGCCATCCTTTGAGCTAGGAAGCTGAAATTTCGGCACAATAGTGAGCAAGTCCTTTGGCAAAAAAAAGTATTTTTTGTTTTTTGATTAATCAATAAATTTATTAGTTACTTAATTATTATAAATTAATTAAGTACTTATTTATTTCCTTTCTCTTCTGGGCAATATCTCAATCACCTTTTGAGCTAGGAAGCTGATATTTGGACACGACAGTGACCAAGTGATTTGGCTGTAAAGGATATTTTTGATTTGTTGATTTATTGATTAATCAATCATTTTTTTTTTTTTCAATTCATGACAAATTTATTTCATTTTCAAAAAGTTAGTTTCGCATGAAGTACTGGTGGTTTAGGTATGCTATTAGCCAATTGACTAAGAAAATATTGTATGATCATTATTTGTTGATTTTAATTATGCAATTAATCAATCAATTATTGTACACCTCTCCCTCCCAATACATCTCTATGAGTTGCACGGAGGTATCGCCAGGTGCCAAAGGCGCCCCGGCATTGCCGTGCTGGAGGATATTTATTTATTTGGCATGGGGGCGGTGTACTTTAAATGTATCTGTACTTGTTTTTTTTTTTGTTTTTTTTTTATAGCATGGGGATAATTAATGAGGGACAACACTGTTCTTGACCAAAATCAAAAAGTCTTATCAAAATTTGTGTAAATATTGAAAACTGAAGTTGTAAAATGTGTATTGGTACAAACATGATGCAAACAGGATACCTGTATGTGTGCTGCAAATCTGCGGCCATAGAAGCAACGTCCACATATTTCTCTCCTGAGTTGTGCAGGTACTGTAGATAAGAAGCAAGAGATTGGGTTACTTTTGCTATCGGAAAATGCACATCCCTTACTGGCACACCTCGTGCCTTAAGTTTCATAGCTTACCACAGCTCCTCAAGGGTACGTATGGTCAAACACTGTGGAAATGGTAATACTCTCCAGAGCGGTATGTAAAGGGGTGCGACGACGTCACAATGAGGCAGATGGTGGTGGGCAGATACAGGATGGAGTCTAGTGATAAATTACAACCCAAGCTTAATCTATGGCGCGTCATCGCATATCCCCGACGCTTCCCACCGAAATGAAAGTTGAAAGATGGCGAAAGGACCCACCAGGATTGACCCAATATTAAATTTTGAGTTTACATTTTTTGTCCCATTTTGACCCCATGACTCCAAGTCTCCACCATCAGGGGTATGAACCCCTGATATATAATATATATATATATATAATTCAACCTGATATATAATATCAGGATAGAACCTGATATATATATAATTCATCAGGGGTTGAATTCAAAAAATGTTATATATTTCATGCGCATCCCAAAGTTGATTGCGTATACAGTACAAAGTTTTATTATAAAATGTGCCCGTAATTGCAATTTTCAGTAGTTGACCGTTTGAGCCGGCCCCAGTGGGCGGGGCCAAAAAGGACACTGATTTTACACCCTCGTGCCATGTGGTTATCAGAACTACCAAGTTTGGTGAATTTCTGCATAACCATTTAGAAGGAGATAGCTCATTATTCTCAAAATTATCCAATGTGTGATGGAGCAATGTACACTTGATGACTTGAGAGATGCATTACATAAACGGACATTTATAGAGCATGCTCATCATGTCAGGCAAGCGTGCCCATCGTGAAGATGCCTTATGGTCAACTCGGGCAGTCCGAGACACCTGCTAACATGAAAAGTGCCAATAGGATTTTGTTCCAGTTCGTCGGGGCTGCGTGTAAGACCTCACAGCAGCGGGTTTTCAAGATTTCCTTTTCTCAACTGATGCCAGTGGACAAGCAACCTCAACTTGCATGAGATTTATGTAATACTCCAGGCAACATTATGATACTGAGGAAAACTGTGTGGGGAATGGATCGCGGTGCCCAATCGAAGATGGGAGCAATTGCACCCAATCGAAGATGTTCCCTTGCACAAGGACGTTACCTTGTGACCCAAGGTGAGCGGAGCCACAGAGAAAATTACCTCGAGAATCCCAGCAAAAATGCACCATCCCAGTGCCTCCTCGCTCCCTATTTCCAACTCGGTGGACCTCAAACATCCGAGGTCTCCGCTCCAACCTGACAGATCTCTCAATCCAGGCCACTGCCGGTAAACCAGACATAATCCGTTCAAGAGAATCCTTCCTCCCACAGGATGTCCCTGACTCCTTAGATTCTCTCCCTGGTTATAGTCTTCTGAGATTTGATAGGCCTGAACCATACCCCAGTGGCAGAGTTATATTATACTTCAATATCTCAATTTCTCACTGCCCAATTGCACTGATCTTACACCTCCCAACACCCAGGAGTACCACCTGTGGCTGCAACTTATCCTCCATTCCTACGTCTTGCCCACATGTGTGTTGTACCATCTTCCCAACAGTGACGACTCTATCTAAATCTCTCTCTTAGACAACATGGACAAACTTTCAACCACTCTTCCCAACTCTCTCTTCCTCATATGTGACAATTTCAATCGTCACTATGCCACTTGGCTACATGTTGGTATCTCTCTCACCAGTCATGGAACTTCAGCAAAGGACTTCTGTGACTCCATGGGATTGATTCAATCTGTCAAATTTCCCACCCGGATTTCTCCCAATAGCAAATTCTATCTTCTGTACTTGGTGATGACTAACTTTCTGGCAAATCTCTCCTGTTCTTCCTCTGCTCCAATTGGTTCATCTGATCATATACTGACATCTCTGGCCATTCTCAGAGAGCTGCCTCAGCACCGGCAAGTCTGGCAGATTTTCGCACCTGCAAAAAAACCCACCGAAAAACCAAAGTTTGCATGAAAAAAACATCACAAGATGGTCAAACACTTGGAATATGACTTTCAATCCTCACAAATCTCACACTCTCATTATCTCTCTCCAAAAGGACCATATAGCATAGCAAGCCCTCCTATCTACGTTCTTAACAATCATCTTGAGGAAGTTCAGTCATTCAAACTCCTGGGTCTCACTATCGGTCATGATCTCCCTTGGGCAAACCACATTTCAAAATTGGCCTCCAAAAAGCCAGCCACCGACTAGGCATCCTCCATCGTAAAAGGTCCTCCTTGGCACATCTGAACACCTATCCCCTACAAGGCCTTCATTCGCAGCTTGATGGTGTACTTACATCCTCTCTGGGCTTGCTCCCCTGTCGCACATCTTGCTCAGCTTGACGCTGTGGAAACCAAGGCTTTCAAGATGAATGGAATCTCCCGTGCTGAAGCTGAGTATATGGGTCTATCACTTTGCCATCACAGATAGGTCGGTGGTCTCTGTCTTCTACCGCCTCTTTTATGGTGCTGCACCCCCTGCTCTTAACCGTGCTTCCCCCCCCCCCCCCCCCTTTCCTCCCAGGTTTCTGCAGGGCTCACAGGGTCCACCATCAACCCCCTTCTGGTGAAACTACCTATATCAAGGATCACTGCTCACGTGCATTCATTTGTTCTCCTTTTCCCACCTATGGAACAAACTTGCACATTCTCTTCAATCTCATTCTTCCCACCAGGTCCTTCAGGTTCAGATTCTTCCTTCCAGGTTCACCATCATCTCAGATCACTCCAAATTCAAAACAATCATCTTTTCTACCCTCATTAAACCCCACCCCCCTTCCCCTCCCCTACCCCCTTCCTCCTTTCAAATTTGCAGTCTCCCACCTGAGTTTCCTTCTGTATCCATCTGTTTACCTCTGCCACCAAAGGTGGATGGAGGTTATGTTTTCACCCGTCTGTCTGTTTGTTTGTCTGTCCGTTTGTGAACAAAATATCTCAAAAAGTTGTGGACGGATTCGGACGAAATTTGGCAGAGAGGTAGCGTATTTCACAAGGACGAAATGTTTAGATTTTGGTGAAGATCCGGATTCGGATCCGGCTACTAGAATTTCTTAAGTGATTCTTCACCATTGGGAGATCTGGCCAAAAACGATACATAGCAGGATATCTCAAAAAGTTATGGACGGATTTGGACGAAACTTGGTGGACAGGTTGGGTGTCTGACAAGGAAGAATCGATTCAATTTTGCTGAAGATCCTGATCCGGATCCAGCTAGTATAATTTTTTCAGTGATTCTTCACCATCGAGTGATATGGCCAACCAGGTGGAGGTATATGCTCTCTACTGAGTGCCGTTCTAGTTTTTTCATATTTTTGTATACTTAGTCGAGGCTCGTATAAGAGCTAACACATAGAACACATGATAAAAGGAGTGGGGGACAAGAGGGGGGAGTGGGGGACAAGAGGGGGGAGTGGGGGACAAGAGGGGGGAGAGAGAGAGCGGGAAGCACAACAGTAGGGAACAGGGACATCGGGAGATCTGTGGAAGGGAGAGGGCTGGGGCGGGGTACACGGGATAAACAAGATGAACACTACAGGGGATTTCAGGAAAGAAAACAGGGAATTTGAAGGAGGTGGATTTGGGGTGTATTAAGTAAAAGATGGGGGTAGAAAATATCAAGGTTTTGGATGGGGGAAGTTAAGAGATGGTGGTGAACAGCTGTTTTGAAGACCTGGAGGGAGGAGAGGGATTGAAGAGAGTGAGGGAGTTTGTTCTAGAGGCGGGAAAAGAGGAATGAAAGCGTGAAGGTGAGCAGCGAGTCTTGATTTTGGTAGTTTCACCAGAAGAGGGTTTCTGGCAGAGTTGACTTGACCACATTGGGCGTGTGTTCAGTTACCAAGCAGCGCTTGCCAAGCCAGCCGTTCCTTTTCGGTTTCGAATCGACTGCTTAAGCAACTTGGCGAGCGGTATACAAGAAACTCGAAAAGTGAACACAGCCGTGGCCGGACCACGCGAAATGAGTAAACGACCCGGGACCACGAACCTGTCTCACGCGCTCGAAAAGCCTCTGATCCCTCATTGGTTGCGCCCGAGCAAAAGAGCGCACCATCCCAGAGAGGCTCCTCTCCTCGCTCCCGATGAAGCCAGACCCGTACAGCAAAGCAATAACCCTTAACCGGAACCAGGTAAAAGCGCCGGCAAGACACGTGATCATTCCCGAATCATGTCCCTGAGCAAATTAAACGAAATCTGCGCTCCTTGTGGTTTGATAAATAATGTGCGAGGAGAAATACTCGCTAAAAATGTAAAACTAAATTTCACTTATAATACTCATATTATACTCCCGAGAAGGAAGGTGGAACAACGCACCGGCTGAACAAATCGTTACGATACACCGTAACAAGAAGCAATGGTTAAGCTGGTTTCGGGGTCGAGGGGGCGAATTCGTGTCCTAGTCGCTAGTCCCAACAACGTCCTTATCGGACTTCGGGAGAATCTGAGTTTGTCTCGATCTTCACCATTACATCCGACGTGTGTTAAGTCACCAAGTTTCTCGTGGACTGCTCGCCAAGTGGTCTCCACTATTAAGTGATTGAAAAAGAAGAAGAAGAAGAAAAAAACACCGTCCGGCACAGGAAGACGAAAAAAAAACGTCTGGCAGGAGAAGGAGAAGAAGAAGAGGAAGAAGAGTTCACTCTGGTGGGTTGGGCAGCGTGTGCTGTGGATGTACCGATCGAAAACCGATCTGTGCCTACATATCCAAGGCTGACGATGGCGGCGTCGGACCGAGGACCTGCCGAGGAGGCTCCACCTGGACGGCGTCCTCACGGGAGGCTGAAGGAGTTCTACGGGGTCGCTGAAAAGGACGACCCGTGTGATATCGACGGCGCAAAGTTCGACCCGGACGTCTTCATGACGAAGGTAATCGAGGTTAATGTTAATGGGTGAGCCGTGGGTTTGTAGACCAGGTTATGGTCTGGACAGAACCTGAAGCGAAAATGATAACGAAACGCGGAAGTGATTAAAAACACGGCCGTCTCATGTCGATGTCATGCTGCCCAGCGATGGACAGGCTAATGTAATGATTTAATAACTGCGCGGCTCTTCAACTATTTTCTAAACGATTTAATAACAGCAAGTCTTCTCTCATTTGTAGCACAAGGATTTGGGGGTAGTGTCATTGCCATTGGCTGAGGGCGCAGCTATACCTAGAGTGCACTGAGGGCCCTCTGTAGGTTAGGGTAGGAGTTAATAATTTGTTTATGGTGCCAGAGATGGCTCGCCTACTCTTCGCCGAGGACACAGTCAGATCTTTAACGTCCACCAACTACTGCTGGCAGACGGGACACCCAGTTTAACATCTATCCAAGAGACGAGACAGCAAACACCTTGATGAATCACCCTGCCTGAGAAATGCTGGATCCATATTAAAATCCAGGATAGACGGCTTTGAGGCAAGTGTGCATACCTCTAGGCCTGGCTGTCAAAAGGTGGACCGAGGTCCACATCCGGACCGCGGAGCTAATCCTGACCCCCCAAGGTCCTCAACAGGCGGACAGCGCTTCATATCCAGACCGCAGCCGGGCATCATCAGACAGATCCGCGGAGCTAATCCTGACCCCCCAAGGTCCTCAACAGGCGGACAGCGCTTCATATCTAGACCGCAGCCGGGCATCATCAGACAGATCCGCGGAGCTAATCCTGACCCCCCAAGGTCCTCACCAGGGGGACAGCGCTTCATATCCAGACCGCAGCCGGGCATCATCAGACAGATCCACGGAGCTAATCCTGACTCCCCAAGGTCCTCAACAGGCGGACAGCGCTTCATATCTAGACCGCAGCCGGGCATCATCAGACAGATCCGCGGAGCTAATCCTGACCCCCCAAGGTCCTCAACAGGGGGACAGCGCTTCATATCCAGACCGCAGCCGGGCATCATCAGACAGATCCGTGGAGCTAATCCTGACCCCCCAAGGTCCTCAACAGGTGGACAGCGCTTCATATCCAGACCGCAGCCGGGCATCATCAGACAGATCTACGGAGCTAATCCTGACCCCCCAAGGTCCTCAACAGGGGGACAGCGCTTCATATCCAGACCGCAGCCGGGCATCATCAGACAGATCCGCGGAGCTAATCCTGACCCCCCAAGGTCCTCAACAGGCGGACAGCGCTTCATATCCAGACCGCACCTGGGCATCATCGGACAGATCCGTGGAGCTAATATAAAATACAACGATGCAAAAAATGATTGTGTGCCACCTAAAATAGATGTACAATAAGCTTACAGTAAGGCCTCGACATTCATGGGGATATATTCGCATTATTTTAAATGTCCTGGCGTCACAGTCCTTGTGTTAGAATTCTATTTTATTTTAAATCCAAACTAAAAATTATTTTTTCCTTTCACGTTCTTGTTCGGAAAGCCATTCCAATGTTGCTTTGGCTGTATGCTTGGGGTCATTGTCCTGTTGGAACGTAAATCTTTACCACAGTCGATGGTCTTTTCTAAGCCTCCTCACAATTCTATCTCGGAGTTCTATGGCCAGTTCCTTGGACTTCATGGTAGAGTTTCTGCTCTGACATTCAATGTCAACTGTAGGACCTTGTATAGAAAGGTGTGTTTCTTTCTAAATCATGTCCAATCAATTGAATTGGCCACAGGTGGACCTCCAATCAAGCTGTAGAGGCATCTCAAAGATGATCAAAGGGAACTGGATGTACCTGAGCTCAATTTGGAGTGTTGTAGCAAAGGGGATGAATACTTATTGACTCAAGATATTTCAGCTTTTCATTTTTAATAATTTTGTAAAAATTTCTAAAAAATAAATTCCACTTTGACATTATGGGGTATTAGGTGTAAATGGGTAGGTGGGGATTGTCTGTGCCCGTAAAAGCCGCGAATCCGGGAAGAACAGGTCTGCGGATGGTGAAGCAGGTCACATTTGATGAACTGGGAATACATGGGGTCCACAAATATCGGGATTTCATGGTATACACTTTCAAATAGTTTAATTTTTAAAAGTAGCATATTTATAGCTGGCGAAGCCGGTGTTGTGAATGAACGCGTATTATGTTGGAAAGCCAGATTTTGCTGGATCCTTTGAGAATTTCGAAGCTTTGACGCACCAAATCGCTCCATGGAGGCCGCCATCTTGAGGATGCGGAAGTATGCATTTCACTATGCAGAAGTATGCAAACAATTGCGAAAAAGTTCAATACGAGTTTGTTTCACCCGTCTTTTTTTGATTCACAATCTTATGCACCTCTAATTTGTAATTAAAATACTTTGAGACATGATGGAGTGACTTTGTTGAGTGAATTTGTAAAATATTTTGGAGAAATTAAGTGCAAAACCAACCTCGTTCCCCCCGCATGGGCCCTGGTTATCTTCAACGAAAATCGTCACCAAACACCGGAACCAATCAGATTCGGGCATTTGAAAAAATATTTTTAAAAAGCTTATTACCGTGTTTCGGAGGCTGAAAACGGCGTCAAATATTCTAAAATTGACGAAGAATTGTTTTTTAGAAATCTCGCGGCCGTAGGGGATAGTTTTTCACGGCCGGAAATATCCGAAGTTGAGACGGAATTCACCGAATTAATCAAGAAGTAAATTTTATAAATTTTAATCTCATCCAGAATGCAAATGGTGTCATTTTAGGTCTGAATAATTACATTAGGCCCAGTTAAAATTTCTTAAAATATGCCCTGAGCTAGCACATCGTATAGTTACTTCCTTAAGCTTCTTGTGACATTTATTGTATGTAGGTATTGGGGAGGACTGTCTGCTCTTCTCTTTTACCAAGTCTTACCAGGTACGGTACCTACTACACCTACCTACTACCAACTACCTAACCTACTGATGCCATAGTGATGGGTAAAATAGTGGCAAGAGGCTTTGGCTTCGCCGGCTCATTGCGGCTTTGCAGTCGGGTCATATTATACAGTATTTATTTATTGAAATGTATTGCAATGTGTGCACTTAAAAAAAACAATTTTAACACCAGTTGGGTTGACAATTAAATAACACCAGGCCAGCCATTAAATATATACCAGGTGGGTTAACTCAGCCTGTCATCCTTCCGAGGTCGGAAAAATGAGTACAGTATCAGCTTACTGGAAACGGACACTGCATTGGCGGCACAGCCGTGCTTCCAAAAAATGCAGCCTCAAGCTGTATACGAAACGGCAACAAGTACCTATGCTTTTAGGGTTAGAGCTAGTGTGATGCTGTGCTGTAGTTATGTATGGACCTGTGCTGTATTTTATTTTGAGGGAAAACCGGTACCTGTGATATAGTCTGTTTGATGCTGAATCAGTACCTCTGCTATGGGTATAGTCCAAGGAGGGTAAGTCGGTACGTGTGCTGTCGTATAATTTGAGTGCGAGTCATTTCCTGTTCTGTCATGTAAGGTAAATTGGTTTCATTGCAGCTTCGCAGAGAGTGTAGCCTGGCCAAACTGATGGACTTTGAGACTGATATGGTAAGGAAGATCCGCCTGCTGGACAGTGACATGCAGACACTTGTGTATGAGAACTACAACAAGTTTATCTCTGCTACAGGTGAGACAGGCCATTGACATTACTGGTTGCCTAGTTTTTGTAAAATATTTTTTACGTCAAATGGTATTGTGATTTCAAAAGAAACTATAACGCCACTCGGGCACATGCCTCTGCCAGGCTGAACAGTTTACGTTTTGTATCCCACTGATAAACTGGATCTGGATCTGGAACTTAACCAAAATCGAATGGACTTATTTTGACCCCTAACCAACTGATCCACCAAGTTTTGTCATATCCCATCCACGACATCTTGAAATATTGTGCTTGTACAGTCACGTGAAAAAGTAAGTACTCCCCATGTAAAGTTTTGACTTTTTCAACATATTTCAACATACAGCTATTTGATCTTCATTTCAACAATATTGATAGATAAAGGTGATATAACATAACAAATATCATGAAACATTTACATTTTGACATCCATTGTATAATTTAAATAAACATAAATGCAAATTTTGCATGTGGAAAAAGTAAGTACACCGCTACATTTATCACTACGTCAAATTCCTAAAATTAGAATCAGGTCCACCAGCTCAGGAGCAAATGATTAGAACATCGTTAGAGAGGATCTTGGAGGAACCCGTCATTTAAACCTCAGACATTTAGTTTGGTTTGCTCTTTGTTGTTGAAGTGTGCGGCGTCACCATGCCTAGTTCAAAAGGGCTCTCTGGGGCCTTCAGAAAGAAGGTTATAGATGCCTACGAGACTGGGAAGGGATTTAAAAAGATTTCCAAACAATTTGAAATCAATCATTCGACTGTCCGGAAGATCATCTGCAAGTGGAGAAGATTCCAAACAACTGCCAACTTGTTCAGGCCAGGCCGCCCCAGCAAGTTCAGCCCGAGAGCACACCGCAAGATGCTGAAATAAGTCTCTAAGAACCCCAGAATGTCATCACGGGACCTACAGGTAGCTCTTGCCACTGTTGATGTCAATGTGCACGAGTCTATCATTAGAAAGAGGCTGCACAAATTTGATCTACATGGGAGGTGTGCCAGAAGGAAACCTTTGCTATCCAGAAAGAACATCCGGGCAAGACTAAAGCTTGCCAATGAACACCGAGGCAAAGACCAGCACTTCTGGAACAATGTGCTCTGGACAGATGAGTCAAAGGTAGAGCTATTTGGCCACAGTACCAGAAGACATGTTTGGCGAAAACCAAAGACAGCATTTGACCACAAGAACCTGATACCAACTGAAAAGCATGGTGGTGGAAATATTATGATTTGGGGCAGCTTTGCTGCATCAGGGCCTGGGCAGATCACCATCATAGAATGCACTATGAATTCTTCATTGTACCAGAGGGTGCTTGAGGATAATGTGAGGCCATCTGTCGGAAAGTTGAAGCTCAACCGAAGGTGGACCTTGCAACATGACAATGACCCTAAACATACCAGTAAATCCACCAAGGAATGGCTGAAAAGAAAGAAATGGAGGGTTCTGGAATGGCCAAGTCAAAGCCTGGATCTAAATCCCATCGAGATGTTGTGGGGGGATTTGAAACGAGCTGTGCATGCAAGAAACCTCTCAAACATCGCACAGCTGAAAGAATTCTGCATGGAGGAGTGGGCAAAAATTTCTCCCAGTCGATGTGAGAGACTGGTAGACAGTTATAAGAAACGCCTACTTGAGGTTGTTTCTGCCAAAGGGGGCAATACCACCTATTAGAGCCAAGGGTGTACTTACTTTTTCCACATGCGAAATTTGCATTTATGTTTATTTAAATTATACAATGGACTACAAAATGTAAATGTTTCATGATATTTGTTATATTATATCACCTTTATCTATAAATATTGTTGAAATGAAGATCAAATAGCTGTATGTTGAAATGTGTTGAAAAAGTCAAAACTTTACATGGGGTGTACTTACTTTTTCACGTGACTGTACATTGTTTATGGCCCTATCTCTCAATGAAGAAGAATCGCTTCAGCTGTTTCTTGAGCAGACTTCAGCATGACTCTCCTTTATGAGAGAAGGACTGGAAGTGGAATGTGTACCAGACAGAGACCTGGCCAGCTTCCACCAGGCTATGCAGGATGGTGAGAGGCTGGAGAATTTGGTTCCCACCTGAGCCTTATGTTTGGCCTTGGCTCTTTGTAACTGTACAGTCACGATGTGATGATGGGTCGGTTTTAACTGGAGAGAATGGATTCTAGGCCAGACAAATTAAATTGCCGTACATGTCTGCGTCCTTGCGGATTCTCTCATAACCTATAATGAAACTCATACGTTTCCCAAGACGTGATCATAAAAGCCTAGAGGTGCTGAGATGGAGCAGGACAAGTTTGAGGAAAGTTTTGACATGACAAGGTTTAGTAATGAATGGTTGCCATTTGTGGAGATGTGTTGCGAATGAAACGTACTCAGAAAGCCCAGTAGTTTAACAGAATGTTTTAGCTGATATGGTTTTATGGGACAGTTTCTTGTCATGTATTCTCTGACGTCCAAATTGACTATCTGTGCACAGATACTATCAGAAAAATGAAGAACGACTTCAAAAAAATGGAGGATGAGATGGAGTCCCTGGCAGCAAACATGGCTTCCATCACGGAGTTTAGTGGTAAGATTGGAGCCACGTTGCAAGACCGACGTCGGCAGATTACCAAACTCTCAGGTACTGTCGACCTTTACACTTGATTCCTCAAACTGTGATATCCACTCTGTCAGTGGAGTGGAGTGGAGTCTCTGCATCTAAATATCATTGCCATTATTTTTTTATTTTTTTTATTTTTCAATCATCACAAATGTAGATGCTTGTGCAACAATGAAGTTTGTACCTTGGTTTGCATTGAAGATGTTCTTGCTAATAATATTTTGGCTGTTAGCAAGTCCAGTAAAATATTGACATTGACTTTAGGATCAGCTCTATTTTTACGGCATAGCCCATAGGTCAATGCCGTCTGGAACACTGTATGTCTGTCTGCATGTCTGTCTGCATGTGTGTATGTGTGTATGTATGTACAATCACGTGAAAAAGTAAGTACACCCCATGTTAAGTTTTGACTTTTTCAACATATTTCAACAGACAGCTATTTGATCTTCATTTCAACAATATTGATAGATAAAGGTGATATAATATAACAAATATCATGAAACATTTACATTTTGTAGTCCATTGTATAATTTAAATAAACATAAATGCAAATTTCGCATGTGGAAAAATTAAGTACACCCCTACATTTATCACTACTTCAAATACCTAAAATTAGAATCAGGTGCACCAGCTCAGGTGCAAATGATTAGAACATCGTTCGAGAGGATCTTGGAGGAACCTGTCTTATTTAAACCTCAGACATTTCGTTTGAGTTGCTCTTTGTTGTTGACGTCTGCGGCGTCACCATGCCTAGATCAAAAGAGCTTTCTGAGTCCTTCAGAAAGAAGGTTATAGATGCCTACGAGTCTGGGAAGGGATTTAAAAAGATCTCCAAACAATTTGAAATCAATAATTCGACTGTCCGGCAGATCATCTACAAGTGGAGAAGATTCCAAACAACTGCCAACTTGTTCAGGCCAGGCCGCCCCAGCAAGTTCAGCCCGAGAGCAGACCGCAAGATGCTGAAAGAAGTCTCTAAGAACCCCAGAATGTCATCACGGGACCTACAGGTAGCTCTTGCCACTGTTGATGTCAAAGTGCACGAGTCCACCATTAGAAAGAGGTTGCACAAATTTGATCTACATGGGAGGTGTGCCAGGAGGAATCTTTGCTGTCCAGAAAGAACATCAGGGCAAGACTAAAGTTTGCCAATGAACACCTCGGCAAAGACCAGCACTTCTGGAACAATGTGCTCTGGACAGATGAGTCAAAGGTAGAGCTATTTGGCCACAGTACCAGAAGACATGTTTGGCGAAAACCAAAGACAGCATTTGACCACAAGAACCTGATACCAACTGTAAAGCATGGTGGTGGAAATATTATGGCTTGGGGCAGCTTTGCTGCATCAGGGCATGGGCAGCTCACCATCATAGAATCCACTATGAATTCTTCATTGTACCAGAGGGTGCTTGAGGATAATGTGAGGCCATCTGTCGGAAAGTTGAAGCTCAACCGAAGGTAGACCTTGCAACATGACAATGACCCTAAACATACCAGTAAATCCACCAAGGAATGGCTGAAAAGAAAGAAATGGAGGGTTCTGGAATGGCCAAGTCAAAGCCCGGATCCAAATCCCATCGAGATGTTATGGGGCGGATTTGAAACGAGCTGTGCATGCAAGAAACCCCTCAAACATCGCACAGCTGAAAGAATTCTGCATGGAGGAGTGGACAAAAATTTCTCCCAGTCGATGTCAGAGACTGGTAGACAGTTATAAGAAACGCCTACTTGAGGTTGTTTCTGCCAAAGGGGGCAATACCACCTATTAGAGCCAAGGGTGTACTTACTTTTTCCACATGCAAAATTTGCATTTATGTTTATTTAAATTATACAATGGACTACAAAATGTAAATGTTTCATGATATTTGTTATATTATATCACCTTTATCTTTCAATATTGTTAAAATGAAGATCAAATAGCTGTTTGTTGAAATATGTTGAAAAAGTCAAAACTTTACATGGGGTGTACTTACTTTTTCACGTGACTGTATGTATGTCCGCCCTTCCGCCAGCATCTTGCAAGTTTATTCCCTTTAAAATTCGTTTTCTCTGCAACCGTTGGTCCAACTGATATGACATTTTCACCATAGGGGCACCTACTCCTGTAGAATTTTAAATATAATTATGACATCATCGGTCACGTGATGGGGCGCCATCTTGGCAAAACTGAAAAAACTTGCACCTCTATAATTTCTGAACCCGCTCCATGGAAAAAAAATTGAAAGGTGGCTCGTTGTAAAGTCCTCCCCATGGGGAATAACATATGTTAATGATGATGTCATAGGTGGCTTGATTATGGCATCAGAAATCGACAAGTTGAACACTTGATTCGATCAGCATGAATCTTTTTTTTTTTTTTTTTTTTTTTTGTATATTGAATCGAGGCTCGTGAAAGAGCTGACATTTACTTCACAAACAAATCAACCAGACAAACAAAATATATAAAAAGAGGGAGCGGAAGACAAGATGGGGAGAGAAGGGGAAGCACACAAACACTTGAGAGCACACAACATTTGAGAGCAGGGAGATGTGTGGGAGGGAGAGGGCTTGGGGGGAGGATGCGTGGGAAGGGGGGGGGGATTCTTGAGCGTGATATAGGGATAAATTGCTCAAGAAAAAAATTGATGACGTCCGTCATCGGTCACGTGGTTCAGCAGCCATATTTTTACGGCATTGCCCTATGGGGACATCACATCCCTACATTCTGGAACAGCGTTTGTCTGTATGTATGTCCCCACAAACGTCCACCATTCAGAGCTGAGGATCTGGGAGGAGCTATAGCATATAACGAACGGATCAGGACACAATAACACTAAAGTTACAGTAGAAAGAGAATAGTGTGGGGAGAGAACACACCAACAGAGCAGGGTTGATGGACAAAATACAGGGAGACTTGGGGGAAACAAAGGATGTGGAGAAGAATGAGGGTGAAGGGAAGACACAGAATGTGAACAAGATAGAAACAGCTGCAAACTCTCAGGATGGAAAAACTGGAAAGTTAGAAAGATATGCGTTTGGGGAGGGTTAACGTGAGTATAAAATATAATGGTTGTGGATTAGGATGGTTCTTCAAAATGAAAGTTAGGAAAGTCATGCTCCTAATACTTAAAAAAAATTTGCTCCAAACACTATGACTAAATTTTAAGCGATTTGGACTAAATTTGAACGGGCCATTTGAACGGGCCATCGTAGCCCATCGTATACCAACGCAGGCTCTATGGGACCGTGGTGTTAGGGGTTGCACACAGAGTTTGTAATTTCACATATTTGGCTCGCATAAATGTTTGGAGTTGATTATTTATTATCCACTGCTATACTTGTGATTTTGACCATTACAGTTGACCTATGACCTTACTATGTACTGCACATTTTGAAGTTGTTTTTAAGTTAATCGAATACAGTACAGCTGTACTCTGGAATATACAGTTGCTCTGGTTGAAGAGTTCTCCTCCTTTTATTTTACCCAGAACCTATTTACTCCAGTATCCATATGGTTGATGTCACAGTGCTTACATCAGCAGGCGTTTTGGTAATGTCGCTGCGCATTGCCATGTTCTCCATAGGTGTGCACACACTGCTGCGAAAGCTTCAGTTCCTATTTGAACTTCCGGCCCTGCTCGCACGCTGTGTGGAGCTGCAGAAGTATGCCCAGGCCGTGCGATATTACATCCGTGCGCAAGATGTTCTGCAACAGTACAAGCACATGCCCTCCTTCCATGGGATCCAGGACGACTGTGAGGTCATTGTGGCGAAGCTTGCACTTAGTTTGCGAAGTAGATTCCAGTAAGTAAAAACTGATAGATTTTCCTCATCTGATCCACCTTATCAGGAATTATTCTGGGTAATTTTCGGATTTGCAGATTGTAATTATAATAAATGGATGTGGTTAGTTCCAGAGAGCTACTGATACATGAAAGTTGCATTGAGATGCATGTGAGTTTGTAAATGTTTTACGAATAATCACAGCAAGACAATTCACATTTATTGCCACTTCTGATGTAATTTAAATGGTCTAATGGTGGCAAGGTGTTCCATTTCAAACTGTTTGTTTAATGTTTGTAGTTTTATTTTATGCCTTGGGTCGTGATAAAAATTTGTATTGGTATCAAAGCCAGTCGCCATTTGCAAAAGTGCGTGTGTGCATTTGTTCGTTCGTTCGTTCGTTCCTTGTACATTTGCAAACTCCTGAGCCATTTTCCCAGAAATTTACTGTACCATATTATTTTGTCACACAAAATGAAGGTCAATGTCACAATAAAACCTTCATCTAGAGTGGCCGCTTATCACTGCGAGTAGTTACGCCGGGTACCAAATGACAATGCCATCCCACGCCACCTGTTGCAATGACGATGCCGTCCCATTTCATCATTTTTATCAAACCATAATTCTCATGGCTGGTCAATCCCAAAAACTGGCACCTATAACTGCAAGCAGTCAATGTATGCGGGGGCTTAAAAATAACTATGAACCACGAGGAATAAAATTTGATGAGTGTGGCGTTGTAATACACTGGGGTTGGCAGCCATATTGGATCGAAGGAAAGTGTTTAAAATACTTTTCTCTGGAACCATTTCACTGATTTTAGTGAAGCTTGAGATATATCATCTGCTACACATGTGGAAAAAGGTGCGATCACAATGACATCATCGTTCACATGGTTTGACAGCCATATTTGATTGAAGGAAAACCTTTAAAAATCACTCTCTCCGTATGCATAAATATTTATATTCCATATGCAGAATTGAAATTAATATACAAAGGCTCTTTGGGACTACACAGAGTCAGTGTAACAAGTGGTCGCACAAACATTAAACAAGAAAATGAGACCTTTTGTATTATTTTTTTTGAGACATGGTATAAGGTTTGTAATGGAGCTGACACACACATGGGCATACTGATGAGGCAAACACTTAACGCAGCCACTGAGCTTAGGGGAAGTGCCGTCACTTCCCGGGATACTCTGGGTAGCAGCAACGTCATAAGAATGGTGCCGCCTTTCTCGCCGCTTTCAGCAGGGCATTTCCTCAGGAGGAATTTACTCCTCCCCATGGATGCCAACCAATAGGGGTTGTCTGTGCTCTACCTTTTCAAGCAAGGAAGCAGCACATACCATTTTAAACGTCTTTGGGTGACTCAAATCAGTCCAATCCGGATAGGTGTTTTTTAGGAGACACCATCTCCTTACCGTATGGCCGTTGGCTCCCCTTCGGGAGCTCATCCACCCTTTGTCAGGTGTTGTTTTAGACCTGGCAAGGTGACAGTCACGCTCCTCACTAGCAAAGCCAGTGAGGGGTGTCAGTTTAGTCGCCGACAACCCGACCATGCAACAGGTAACACTGGGTTATATGTTACAGTGGCAGTCCCAAATGACTGACCTGACCTTAAAGACCCATCGTTGCCATGTTGCACTCTCGAGTTAAGTTTTGCTATAGTTGTAAACAACAATCTTCTTGCTGTTTTCCTTGAGTCTAAATAACCAACTCCTTATCAGGTGACCCAACATGTTCTGCAAGTCCTCGTCTTCGAGATGCAGCATAGACCTAACGTCCTCTATTTGTTGTAGTAATTTTTCAGCTAACTTTTTTTACAGTTATAATTTGCAGTAGAACCTGTTGCACCAAAGTGAAATTGCATCTAATAATTCCTTTAGTTGAGAAATCCATGAGAATAAGCGAAAGCTTTGAAATCTGAAGCCATAATATTTAAGTTTAGTTGTTCGGCATAGTGATTCAGAGGTAGCGCACTTACCTTTGAGCTGTCCAGCCCGAGTTTGATGTTCGACCCAACTATAAATTGTCGCATTGGTGCTTCACAGGCAGGGTGTTGCATCACAAAGTGCGCCATCACTCGGTTGGGCGTTAAGCTTGGGACCTGACTTCTAGTATTATTTGATGGACGTTAAATATCTTGTGTTGATTAGGTGAGTTATTGCTGGCACCAATTTTCTGCCGTGACTCTCAGATGGAATTGGAAGGCAAATGCATACTATCTCGTGCAATTCTTGCTGTAGTGGTGCTTCTGCATCACTCGACCTGACTTTGGGCAGAAGATTGAGATTCAGATTGATATTGACATTGAGGTTAGTCAATTTTCTGGCCTAGATGAGCTACTCCTCATTCATTCTTTTGTTATGGTAAAGGTTGGCTTCTTACATTGTCAGAACCAATGTCAGAACCATTGTCAGAATCACAACAGACTCCCTTGGAACAAACTCCCTCACTCTCTTCAATCCCACTCCACCCTCCAAGTCTTTAAAACAGCTGTTCACCACCATCTCTTATCTTCCCCCATCCAAAACCTTGATCATTTCTACTCCCGCTAATTTCACCCCAACTCCCCTTTTTGAAATACCAACTTCTGTCCTGGAAGTCCTTGGTGTCCTTGTGCTTTATACTTCTCCCTCCCCCCCCCCCCCCTTCCCATGCCTCCTCCCCCCGGGCCCTCTCCCTTCCACACATCTCCCTGCTCTCGGATGTTGTGTTTGTGTGCTTCCCCTTTTCTCCCCATCTTGTCTTCCGCTCCCTCTTTTTGTGTATTTTGTTTGTCTGGTCGATTTGTTTGTGAAGTAAATGTTAGCTCTTTCACGAGCCTCGATTCAGTATACAACACAAAAAAAAAAAAAAAAAAAAAAAAAAAAAAAAAAAAAAAAAAAAAAAAAAAAAAAAAAAAAAAAAAAAAAAAAAAAAAAAAAAAAAAAAAAAAAAAAAAAAAAAAAAAAAACAAAAAAAAAAAAAAAAAAACAACAACAATACTTGCTTTACCTGCTGGTAGAGGTGTTTTTTTGTTTTTTTTAACTCAACTGGACTATGTCCAGCTGAGGTTTTGTCGACACCCAGTGTCTGTCATCTGTCTGTCTGTCTGTCTATCTGTAAACAATTCGACGTCTACGCTCTAAAAGTCACAAATATTGATTAAATTTGATGAAACTTGTTATGCAGCATCTTTAAGACATAAACTAGTTTGGGATTGCATTTGGGCGTTGCACACCCAAAAATGGGCGCGGCAGGGCGGCCATATTGAAAAATCATTTTTTGTCAATCTGGTACTTCCTAATGTAGCTTGAAGGCTGAAACTTGGTGTGTAGACAGTATGTAACAAACCTCAACACATATATTACGGGTTTTGATGATGTCCGAAAAATGACCTCGTCGTGACCTATGACATGACTTGACCCATAAACAACAGTTTGGACGACGTCCAGTTGAGTTCAGGTTCCCTGGAACCTCTAGTTTTTGTGATGCTGTCCTGGTGCATTTAAGGGTGTCTCGTCTGATGCGGTACTATTCTTCTGCACAGAGATCGTGATGTCCAAGCCAGCGAGCTGGCGGAGTGTGTTGATTTGCTTCTTCAATTGGGAGAGCCAGCAGATCAGCTGTGGGAGGAGTTCTTGGCACATGCATCCACTCGAATCCAGCATGATCTACAGCTTCTGCAAGCTGAACTTGGCTCTGACCAGGCGCCTCCTTCCGACATCCTCGACTTTGTGGATAAGGGTTGCAATGGCTTTATTGGGGACTTGTCCTTGGTGATTGCCTCCTATCAGGTGCTATTTGTGGTGAATGCCAACCAACAGCAAGCCACATTGGCACAGGAGAAACTTTTGAACTTTTTAAAAACCCACATGGAAAGTTACTTTGGACTGGTGGAGCACAGGCTGCAGGAGGAGCGAGGGTTGGGGGATAACACATTGTTGGTGAGGGCACTGGACCGCTTCCACCGCCGGCTGCAGGCACTTACACGCCTTTTGCCTGGATCCAATGTGGTCTCTCAGGGTTTGGATATTGTGGAGCGAGCAGCAAAAATGCGGCTAGTGCAGTATGGTATTGCAATGCAAGAGTTCTTTTCTGATTGCATAACTGATGCTCGGCAAGCCCTTGCTGCACCACGCTGTGTAGGCAAGGACTTGCCCAGCTTGGTGGACTTACTCGGACAGCTCTCAACGGCCCTGCTCAACAAGGTGAAGGCTGTACTCGTAGAGGTACAGCTTTTCTGCTCCAAGGACATCACATTTTCGGTGAAATCATATTTTAAGGTATTGTGTTTATATGTATATATATATATATATATATGCTGCGAAAGTGATATTAGAGGTTAAAAAGATACAACAAATAAAGGCAATTATTCCCATCTAGCTTGCTTTGCATTACACAACAAGAAAGAGCAATCAGAGATTGCAGACCCTCACCAGGATGTTTTCAGTGGTTTTTAAGGCTTTTGTGTTAAAACAAATATGGCGGCCGAACCCGGTGACCGATGACGTCATCATTATTATTTTTTTTCCTTTGGCGATGACGCCAACAATTTATCCCGAGATTATGCTCAAGAAATTTCATCTTGATCGGATGAAGTTTTGTACTTGTCGAATTATGACGTCATAATGGAGGCACCTATGACATCATCATTAACAGATGTTATTCCACATGGAGAGGTCTTTACAATGAGCCATGTCTCAATTTTTTCTATTCAGTGCTTTTGGAGATATAGAAGTGCAAATCTTTTCGGTTTTTCCAAGATGGCGGCCAAACCACGTGACCTATGATGCCATGATTATCATAAAAAATGTATACAGATGGAGTTGCACCTATTGTGAAAATTTCCTGTCAATCGGACCAACGGTTGCAGAGAAAATCATATTTACTCGGTGCAGACAAACAAACAGACAGACAAATTAACTAGAAATCGGTCAGAGACCGAGGACTTGCCGGAATTAAAGATATGGCGGCCGAACCACGTGACCGATGACATCATTATTTGTTTTCTAAACTAATTTATTCCTAGATTATGCTCAAGAAATTTCATCTTTATCGGATGAAGTTTTGTACTTGTCAAATTATGACGTCATAAAGGAGGCACCTATGACATCATCATTAACATATTTTATTCCCCATGGAGAGTTCTTTACAATGAGCCATGTCTCAATTTTTTCTATTCAGCACTTTCGGAGACATAGAGGTGCAAGGTTTTTCGGTTTTTCCAAGTTGGCGGCCGAACCACGTGATCGATGACGTCATCATTAATATTTTTTCTCCACCAGTTTATGCCGACATGGCGCTCATGAAATTGCATCTTGATTGGATGAAGTTTTGTACTTGTCGAATTATGACGTCATAATGGAGGCCTAGGGCCTAGAGAGTTTAAAATTGGGCACAGTCTATTCCAGGGCAAGACAAATATGTGTGTAAAGTATGGCGATGCTATGTGCAACGATGTAGACGAAGTACTGCACACAAACAGACAGACAGACAGACAGACAGACAAACCAACCAACCAACCAACATACTTGCCGGAATCTTTTCCGGCAAGTAACAAACGGACTCAAATGCAATACCCTCTTCTCAGGCGAGGGTAATAACAACAAGCCGATTATGTTTTGGTGCAGATCCAGCTTTTCAGCGAGATACAAAAGCAACTAGAATGGCACTCAGTAGAGCGCAAACCTCTGCCAGGCTGAACAGTTTATGTTTTGTATCCCACTGATAGGCCGGATCGGGATTCGGACCTGAACCAAAATCCAATCGACTTGTTCCTGTCACTTGACCAACTCGTCCACCAAGTTTGGAGCAACTTGCACATCTGTGCTCGCTCTTCAAGCTCCCTTTAATACTGAGGAATGTTTTGTTTTGCTGGGAAAAAAATTCTGCATTCAAATGTTCAAAAATACTGGAACACAAACATTTGTGTGGCTTGTAAATCTAGCTGCTACTTTTGCATGATGAAGTAAAATAATGTAATAAATTGTGAAGCAAACCAAATATATTTAATTTTAAAGAGTGGGAATATCGGTTGTTGGGATGTATAATAAGTATTGCCTGGTTGTGATGTCTGTCCAGGGAGATTTCTGCACTCAGGGTGTACGTGAAGGGCTTGTGGTGGGGTTTGTAAAACACATGTGCCAAGTGGCATGCCAGTTTTGTGAGCCCACCAGAGAACGAGCTGCAGCTCCACCTGCACTGCTCCTGCTTCTGTCTCGGCTCTGCCTCGACTATGAGACGTCCACAATCAGCTACATCCTCACCCTCACCGACGAGCAATTCCTTGGACAGGTGACCTGTTTCTATATGGATTGAATGTGAGGTTGTGGCATCGGCTCAAATGTGGCTGGGAGGTTTGTTAAGCTTTCTCGGTATTGGCATGGGTCTTTCCAGAATGGCACTCCAGTGACATCGGTGAGCAGTCTGTGTGGCGAGGTACGGGCCGCAGCACAGAAGCTTCTCAATCACTACGTGAAGCAGCAGGGCCTGAGCATCTCACAGATGCTGCGTAAAAGCGTGGAGACTCGGGATTGGGTGAACACCATCGAGCCGCGTAATGTACGAGCCGTCATGAAGCGTGTGGTGGAGGATGTCACGGCCATTGATATTCAGGTAATATCGCACGGTCCTTGTTTAAAGTAGAATATTGTACCAGAACATTGGTTGTTGTGCAATTAATTTAGTTACAATTCAGAGAAGAGGAACCTTAAAATTTATGTTTTGTTATCCCAAGGACAGCTGAAAACCCTGAATGAAAATGGGTTGCTTATAGGGCCGTGGGTCCTGAAGCTCACCTGGATCAGGATCAAGAGTCACTCAGACTCCCTTGGACCCTGATATTTTTTTAATGCTGTGAACAAACTTTGGTACATCATGGGTGATGAACGTCGTGTTTGGGTCAAGTTTCGCGAAATTGTGTGTCGTATCGGGGAAGAGATCAAATACCTAATTTTTTTGGGGGGGGGGGGGGGGGTTGGGGTCAAACTCTCCCTCCTCCCTGTATATCCCCTTACTGACCTATTACTATTGGTGTAACATGATGAAAAGAGCATAGATGCAAGAATGTTTGCGTGAAATCCACATGTTTGATATCCTGTGAGAATATGTCTCAAAAGTTGCGAGGGATATTGGTGAGGAAAAAGGTTCTGGTGGTGGTGATGATGATTAGGAAAGTGAAAAGGATAATTAAAAAGGAACAGAATATATTACTCATGATGATGGTGTTAGAGACTTGGGGGTGGGAAGAGGACGAGGAGGTTAACAAATTTTATCTATCTTCTACTTCTATCTATATATATATATATAAAAGAAAGTTTTTGTTTGCTTGTTTGTCTGCACGCGCTAATCTCCTGAACGGTGAAAGATAGGAGGAAACCTCTGAAACAAAAAATGTCGGGACGGGCCCCGGGAAGGTTATAGGCAAGGTGGTGAGGCTGGTCGAGGCCGCCTCGGCCGGGCTGGGCCCATTTTGCAATTAAAATCTGAGCTGAATTATAGTAGTCAATCTTCTACGGCTGTGAGTAAAAGCTGAATTATAGTAGTAAACTAGAACGCCACTCAGTAGAGCGCATACTCCCGCCGTGGGTCAAGTTGGAGCCCTATCTTCCAATGGTAAAAAATCCTTCAAAAAATTCCTGGATCCGGAATAATGTCCTGAGCTTCACCAAAAACTAATCAATTCTTCCTTATCCCAAGGGCAATCATCCCACCAACTTTCATCCAAACCCGTTCAGAACTTTTCCAGATATCTTGTTCACAAACACACGAACACACACACGGACGGACACGATCGAATGCATTACTCCCTGTTGGGAGTAATGAACGAAATGCGGCCGCGGCCAGATAGTCAAACTCCGCTGCTTCGCAAGGCCTTGTTTTATTCCTTTTTTAGTACAGAAGATTAAATTCATTCAAAAAGAACCCGGGCATCGCCGGGTGCATTCAGCTAGTCATAAATAAATGAAAGGAGGTGATTATTAAAGTGATTCTTAAATTGATTATGATATTGTTATGTCGGTAGGGTACTAGGGTAGTGATACGTAGAGCAGATAGATCTGAATAGGTAACGTGCTTAGCTTGTCGCGGTAAGGAAACCACCCTGTAATAAGTTCTTCATGTGTAGGCGTTTTGTCGGTTAAGATGTATACCTGTGAGCATACCAGGATGTTCGAGTGATAAGTAGCGTAGGGATTAAAGATAAAGCCCCTGTATGTCTCACCTGGTCACCTTTGGCCCTTTTGGCACTGCACCCATTTAGACACTTAGGTAGGATCTTTATTACAACACTAAATAAATCCCTTCCCTGACATGACTTAGGAAGACGAACAGGCAACGGGGCCGTTCGGGGCGCCGCGCCCGTTTAATCTCCGCTGGGCCCGCGTAGCACGCTACACGCTACGTGCTATACCACGCCCAGGAGGGCTGTGGTCGGTTGGCGCGAATGGATGCGGAAGGCGCGAAGCGGGTCGACAAAACACGGGAGGCTACGAGGCCCTGATTGGGTGCCGTGCAGGGCTGACGTCACCGCCAGAGGTGATAAGAAGGGCGCGCCGAACGACGTGAGCAGAGAAGGTTTTTGAGTTCGCGGTTTGCAGTTCACAGCTTGAGAGAGTCCCGTGCGATCCCGAGTTGGCTTGTGAGCAGAGTCCTGGCCCTGGTTGAGTTGGCTGTCGTGTGGAAGATCGCCGTCGAGGTGGTGGGAGCTCGCTCCTTTTTGCTGGGCGGATTCGCGCCAGCCTGCGTTGGACCTCGTGGTGCTGTGGAATTTGGGGCCAGGCCTTCGCGGTGCTTGTGCGGGAGCGAGGCGCCTCGTGGTGTGCAGCGGAGATTGGAGACAGACAAGACGACAGGACAGATAAGGCCAATCCCCATTGCAAATTACACGACGAGACATTTCTTTTCGTAATTCATTTTCCCCCGTCTGTGTTTGAGATCTGGTGTGTGGGATCCCAATTTAAGAGTTTTAGATTTATTATCGCGTTTTCCTGTCCCTGCGTTTCTTTTTAATAAACCCTTGTATTATTTTCTATTCCCTGTTACACCTGTGCCTGTGTCGAGTTAATTCCCTTACAGGATCGGAGTGTCCATTGGAGTTCGATCGCTGTCCACTGTTAAGCGGTTGCGCAGCTTCCACCTTCCTTCTTCCTCCCGCGCGACCATAGTAAAGTCCGTATTGGTTGTTGCCTCCGAATAAAACCGTTTAGGCCTATCCGCTGTCTCTGGTGTTAACCGGGGTCGCACGACAATATTAAACACTATATTACAAATGGTGATCGATACATGGAATTATTTTTTTCTGCTTGTCTGTTAAAGGTTATAATAAATAAAAAACAATGTGTTGTAAAATTATGTTGTACATTTACTTGTTTATTAAACTTGTAAAAAGAGAAAAAGGAAACTCATACTAAAGAGATCTAGGTTTTTACATTTTACAACATTTTGAAATTTTACAAAAATGTTTTACAACATATTAGTAAATAGTGATAGAAAAGGGATATTTTCAGTGTATGCTAGTAAAAAGAGTCATTCTGTCTTTGTGAAGGTTATTGTTTAAACAAGGGGACCTTAAACTTGGTGCAAGAGGTCGTGATATACAAAAGGTTTTATCAGGAGTTGATGATGGAGAAATGCTGATGGAGAAATGTTGTTTGATTTCTTTGATACAAAATGCAACATGGAAATAAATTGTTGATAAGTTTATTGTTAAAAAAGCTGATAAGTGCGAAATTGAAATTAAGGGTCGGATTACCTACCAAAAAAAACAAAACTTTTAAGCTCTGATGGTGTTATTTGTTAAGACCGAGGTGCAAACAAAAAGAGCATCGCTATTCGATGAATTACAAGTAAATAAACCGATAATCACAAAGTTTAGAAGAAGAGCTTATTCTAAAGCAGTTGATTGTATATGTCAATGCGACTTGATTGAACTTTAAAATAATAGGGATACATGTATACTTTAACTGTTATTGATTTAAGGTCTACATATTCTTGGTGTGTTCCCTTGAAAAATAAGAGTGTTATTCTTGTGGATGCTTTCATGAAGATATTTAAGGAATAAATGCACTGATATTTGCAACATAACATTTATGAAGTCTCTTAAAGATAATGACAATACATTATACAGTACATATAATGAAGAGAAAGACTACAGAAAACCTGCCCACAAGCCATTGTGATTGAGCGATTTAATCGTACTTTGAGAGACTATCAAAAACTTACTGAGTTGAGACATCAGAAATTGATTTCTGTTATTCAATAAATTTTAAGTAGGATATGGAAAAGAGATGAACCTGAGAGAACCTAAATTCAAAGTTGGTGGTTGTTAAAATGTACAGATGGAAATCACATTTTGAAAAAGATTATACCAAAAGATGGACTGAGGAACTGTTTAGAATTACTGTTTTATTTTTTTTTAGACAGTTCCTTGGACTTATAAATGTTATGATTTGAATGGAGAATAAATTTTAGGTTCATTTTATATGCAAGAAATACAGAAAAAGAAATTATTTTGATTAAAGTTTATTCATTCATTCACTCTTAATTTGATATTCTCCTTCCTTTAAATGATGTAACTTGTGTTTGTTTTTGAATTTTCCTTTAACATTCTTTTTCAAATCTCTCCCTTTAAACATTTAATAAAATAGAAAATGGAGGAAAGAATGTGGTGCAAAATACATAATGATTGAGAATGACAAATGGTCTGAATGACAGAGATGTTAAATTTGCCAGAACTGACATGTTATCAGGGGGAAGTCGTGTGAATGGGATCACGCATGTGCAGAGGAGGTAGTGAGCCAGAATTAATTTTGTCCCTGTTATTTATGGACAAACTCATTCATGAGCTTTCGACGCAGTAGAGCAAATGTGCTGTCTGTGTGATTGCTTACAGGTGGGCCTGCTTTATGAAGAGGGAGTTCGTAAGGCGCACAGTAGTGACTCCAGCAAGAGAACATTTTCTGCTTACAGCAGCTCACGTCAACAGTCTCGATATGCACCCAGCTACACAACCAGGTACTTGTATCAAAAGTCTCTTCGGGATCTCGCGAGATCTTTGTCGGCGAGGTCACGTCTTTTCGAAGCTGTCCATGCGCTCACGCTTTCGAACCTAAGTAATTTTTTCACAATTGTGTTTTTGTCGAGACTGTATCTATCTTTCGGTGTGTGTACCTATAGCGTGTCTTTAGGAAAATTTTCGGTGTTAATTTTTCGTACATGTATACACAATCGTCGGTTAATTTGTGTCGCGTATTCTGAGGCCTAGTACTAGTAGGCTCAGGCTACCGTCTCCGACCTTGTGGTTTTGTTTTCTCTCAGCGGTTCGTCGAATGCGCTGCAATTACTTTCGTTCTCTGTTTCGTCCCAGTCGTTCACCCCATACTTCCTTGTTTAATATCTCTACTCAAAAAAAAAAAACCCCCCCCAAAAAATATTTCCTTCTCAGTTCTTATTCGTTTATTTGTTGTTCTTATTTGTTCGTTCGTTCTTTGTTCATGTTGTTCGTGATCACGCGATCACGTGGTTAGAAATGTTTAATCTCTCCCCTGAAGAACTGTATTCTGTCATATTATAACACCTTTTTCTTCTTCTCCTATAAAAGGATGCTTTTGTCTTGCTCACCAAATCTATTCATGCCAAAAAAAAATACCATCTCTTACAGTTCCTTTTTTCTACATTCCCGAAACTCTCCAGCCCCCTCCACCCCTCCTTCAGCGTCCTCAAACGTATTTTTGACTCGAAGGTCTCAAACTCATTTTGCAAAAAATGTTCGTTTCCCATGAATCGTACACTTTTCAAAATCCAATCTCACCCCTCCCCTCCAAATCTTCCCCATCCCCCCTTCCCTCCAAAACTTCCCCATCCCCCCTCCCCTCCAAAACTTCCCCATCACCCCTCCCCTCCAAATCTATCCCCTTACCCCTCCCCTCCAAATCTTCCCCATCACCCATCTCTTTCAAATATTCACCCTTGCCCCTCCCCTCCAAATCTTCCCCATCACCCATCCCTTTCAAATCTTTCCCCCTTGCCCCTCCCCTCCAAATCTTCCCCATCACCCCTTCCCTCCAAAACTTCCCCATCACCCGTCCCCTCCAAAACTTCCCCATCACCCCTCCCCTCCAAATCTACCCCCTTGCCCCTCCCCTCCAAATCTTCCCCATCACCCATCCCTTTCAAATCTCCCCCCTTGCCCCTTCCCTCCCCTCCCTCCTAAACTCCCCCACACCCCTCCCCTTCGAGACTCTCCCTCGCTCCTCCCCTCCTAGACTCTCCTCTCACCCCTCCTCCTCAAAGCATCCTCCCTGCTTCTTCCAACTTTCACCTTCATCTCCCCCAACCTTCTGCCTCGCTCTTCCCCCTCCTCAAATAACACCTCACTGTGCCTCACCCAATCTCCATCAAACCTTTTGTCCGCCCCATCCTTCCCTTTCTCCAAGCTATTCTGAAATCTCTGAAATCTCTGACACACCTTCAACAGCTCTCCCTACCTCTTCCTCCTCTTCCACATTTTACCCTACCCATCGCCCCCCCCCCCCCCTGTTCTGTATCCGATGCTCCCCCTTCCTCTTCATTAACGGTATGGACCTCAAACATCTGGGGCCTTCGCTCAAACTTGACTGATCTCTCCATACAGGTTGCTTCTGACAAACCAGATGTGATCTGCTTAACAGAAACTTTCCTCCTTCATGATGTCTCTGATTCCTTGGTATCTCTCCCAGGTTACTCCCTCCTCCGGTATGATAGACCTGAGCCTCGTCCTGGAGGTGGGGTTGCTATCTTTATAAAAAGCTCTCTTCCTCACTCACCCTCCACTGCCCTCTCTCCACCTCACCCCCAGGAATACCTTTGGCTACGGCTTCCCCTTCGCTCCCACCTTTTGTTCATATGTGTGTTGTACCGTCCACCAAACAGTGATGACTCCATCTACATCTCGCTGTCTGATAATATGGACCAACTTCTATCTACCCATCCCAACTCTCTCTTCCTCATATGTGGTGATTTCAATTGTCACCATGCCAGTTGGCTGGGTGGGGGTACCTCTCTCACCAGCCATGGCTCTTCAGCAAAGGACTTCTGTGACTCACTGGGACTGACACAATCTGTCAATTTCCCGATCCGGATCTCAGTCAACGGAGCATCTTCTCTTCTGGACTTGGTTATGACTAACTTCCCTGAAAATGTCTGCTGCTCTTCTTCTGCTCCAATCGGCTCATCTGATCATGTGCTTGTTAAAGTGGACATCTCTCTGACCATTCTCAGAGAGCCTCCTCAGCGTCGACGAGTCTGGCATTTCACTCAGGCCAACTGGCACGGTCTTCAAGCAGCCATCAATCACCTGGACTGGTCTCCCATCTCTACCGCCTCTGACATCAACTCATCCTGGGAATTCTTTCAAAGTAAATTGCTCTCTCTCATGCACAGATTTATCCCATCTCGTCTTCAGTTGTCATACCCTTCCTCCCGTCCATGGTACACGGAATCTTGTGGTGAGGCTGTTGCTCAGAAACAACTTGCTTTCATCTCCTGGAAAGCAAATCCAACGGAAGGAAATCTCATTTCCTTTCACAAAGCCCGAAACAAGTGTGTGTCCACCCTCAGGAGAGCCAGGAAACAATATCTCTCCGTTCTCAAGACCGAACTCTCTTATCTGTTTCCCTCTTCCAAATCCTGGTGGCATCTGGTCAAATCTGTTTCTGGTGTTTGTTCCCCCTCCATCCCCTCCCTCACCTCAAATGGCTACACGGCTGACTCCGCACGTGAAAAAGCTGAATGCCTCGACTCTGTGTTTGCTTCTAAATCTTGTGCCCCAAACCCATCCCTCTCTGTACCCACCGTACCCAGTCGTACACAGCTGCTCCTGGACTCTGTGTCCTTTCCTCCTGACAAGGTGGAAAAGTTTCTGTCAACCCTCGACTCCGATTCTGCAACTGGTCCTGACAGCATCATCCCACGGGTCCTAAAATCATGTTCTTCCGCTCTTTCACTCCCTCTCTCTGTTCTCTTCACCCTCTCTTTTGCTCAAGGTCATCTGCCATCTGCTTGGAAATCAGCCAACATCACCGCTTTGCACAAAAAAGGTGCAAAAACAGATCCTAGCAACTACAGACCAATCAGCCTTCTCCCAATTATCAGCAAAGTCATGGAATCCATTATTGCTTCAGATATGAAATCTTTCCTCTTCTCCAATGGCTTGATCTATGACCATCAATTTGGTTTCAGACCTGGTCACTCTACTCTGGACATGCTGCTTCTGCTTTCTCAACAATGGATGGAGGTCCTCAACGCCAAACAGGAAGTTATAGCTGTCTCCCTTGACATTTCACGTGCCTTCGATACGGTCTGGCACCCCGCTCTGCTCACCAAACTCTCCTCCTTTGGTGTCCATGGAAATCTCCACGCATGGCTGGCGGACGTCCTCTCTAGTCGTCGTCAATGTGTGGCCCTGAATGGGTTTCTCTCATCTCCTCTTCCTGTTCAGGCTGGAGTTCCCCAAGGCAGTGTTCTGGGCCCTGTGCTTTTTCTGGTCTTCATCAATGATCTCTCTGACTCTCTTGAAAATCCTCTCTATCTCTTTGCTGACGACTCTACTCTCTGTCGCTCCATTCCTCATCCCTCAGATCAGCAGTCTGCAGCCTCCTCACTCTCTGCAGACCTGGACAAAATCAGACTGGGCAAACAAGTGGAACATATCTTTCAATCCTGACAAATCTCACACTCTTACGATGTCTCTCCGAAAAGACCGACTGGACAACCCTCCCATCCACTTTCTGAATAATCCTCTCCAAGAAGTTCTGTCACTCAAGCTTTTCGGTCTCTCTATCTGCCATGATCTTTCCTGGGAAAACCACATTTCAAATCTGGCCTCCAAAGCCAGTCCCCGACTGGGCATCCTCCGTCGTGCGAAGTCCTTCCTTGGTACACCTGAGCTCCTCACCACTTACAAGGCTTTCATCCGCAGCTCTATGGAATACTGCTCTCCCCTCTGGTCTGGTGCTCCTGCCTCACACCTAGCTCGTCTTCACACTGTTGAAACCAAAGCGTTCAGAATCATTGGAATCTCCCGCGATGAAGCTAACTCCAAGGGCCTTTCACTCACTCACCGCAGGCAGGTTGGTGGTCTTTCCATCTTCTACCGACTCCTCTCTGGCCTTGCCCCCCCAGCTCTCTCTGGGCTCTGTCCCCCAAATATTCCTACAGGTCGCACAAGATCTGCCTGCAACTCTCTTATGGTTAAACTGCCAAAATCAAGACTTTCTGCTCACCTTCACTCCTTCATTCCTGTTTTCTCCCACCTCTGGAACAAACTCCCTCACTCTCTTAAATCCCACTCCACCCTCCATGTCTTTAAAACAGCTGTTCACCACCATCTCTTATCTTCCCCCATCCAAAACCTTGATCTTTTCTACCCCCACTAATTTCACCCAAAATCCTACACCTTTTTTTTTTTTTGAAATACCAACTTCTGTCCTGGAAGTCCTTGGTCCCCTTGTGTTTTATACCTCTTCCCCCCCCCCCCCCTTCCCACGCCTCCTCCCCCCAAGCCCTCTCCCTCCCACACTTCTCCCTGCTCTCAAATGTTGTGTTTGTGTGCTTCCCCTTCTCTCCCCATCTTGTCTTCCGCTCCCTCTTTTTATATATTTTGTTTGTCTGGTTGATTTGTTTGTGAAATAAATGTTAGCTCTTTCACGAGCCTCGATTCAGTCTACAAAAAAAGAAGAAAAAAAAGTCTCTCGTGTGATGCACATTGCTTATGTCTGTTTTTATGCCTCCACAGCAGAAGGCCTGGAGGCATTGTGTTTTGGGGTTGTCCATCCATTATCGGTTTTATTTTTACCACGTTTACCATATTTTTCAGCGTAAAAGTCAATACTTTTTCCCAGGAAGTCCGGCCCTCTACTTGTATTGTTAATTTAAAACACTACAGCAAGTTTCCATTTAACGTTGTGGATGCGTTCCTAGACCGTACGTTGTTAAGCAAAATGGTGTTGAGCAGACAAGACATTCCCATAGACATAATGATGTAATGGGGGATGTGGTTCCGGTGCACATTTTCAGTCACCCTAACATAACTTTAACCTCACTTAACTACATATTGGAGAGAAATATTAAACGAATCAATAAAGAACACAAATGAAATAGACAAATGGACAATTGAATGAACAGTTACAGCGGTACTCACTAAAGTGTAAGGCCGAGATTGCTTGTTGGGATGGGGGATGCGTGGGTGTGGAGTGAAGGGGTTGCAGGGAGGGAGAGGCAGTCCTTGGTGTCTTGGACGGACTGTTTGAATAATTTGTGGACTGGGAAGGTAAAGGGGAGGGAAGCCCGGAGCGACACGACGCTGCCCTCTCCCTGATCGGGCTTTCGGGTGAGTGGCGTGTCAAATTTGGAATCGAGGAATCTCCAATCGAGCTACCGGACAGGCCGCATGGCGAATCCAGAGCAGTGAAGTCGTCACCGAGGTGCCGCGAGATGGGGGATTAGAGCGCTGGGGAAGTACAATGTGGAATTTTTATACGGAAGATGAGGAATTTGATGGTTTCTCAGATGTCAAGTGATTATGCGATGTGCTGCAGTCAACTGTGGTCAGATCAAACATGTTGAGACAGTGCTCGGTGATTAAGCTCTTTCATGGATCAAAATGTGCCTTTATTACCTTCGCCGCCGAAGGTGGATGGTGATTGTGTTTTCACCCCAGTTTGTCTGTCTGTTCATTTATCTGTGAGCAGGATATCTCAAAAGGTTGTGGGCAGATTCAGACAAAACTTGGTGGAGAGGTAGGGTATGTGACAAGGCCAAATTGATTAGATTTTGATGAAGATCCGGATCTGGATATTGTAATTTTTAAAGTGAATCTTCACCATTGAGAGATAGGGCCAAAACGATTTATAGCACGATATCTCAACAGTTATGGATAGACTCAGACCAAACTTGGTGGATGAGTTGGGTAGGTGACAGGAACAAGCCGATTAGATTTTGGTTAAGGTCTGGATGCAAATCCGGCCTATCAGCGGGCTACAAAATATAAACTATTGTCGCGCGATCCCTTCGGTTAACACCGTAGGACCGCGGACGATCGAACGGCTTTACTTGAGGCGACGATCAAATACGGATTTGACTAACAAGCATGGGAGGAAGAATGAAGAGGAAGAAGCAGTAGCGCGTACCTGTAGAGGGAATGAACTCAAACGGGAACTCGGGGTAAAATGTACAAAAATAAACAGGTTTTTTTCGGAACCCGGGAACAATGGAACACCACGGAAGAACCTAAATCCTACGTTGGGACGTCCCCACACCAGACCTCAAATACAGGACAAAGGATTGAATGAAATAAAGAAGTCGTCGTATGGTGTTCTGTGAGATGTGGTGCGTGCTTATCTGTCTGCAGCGGTGCGTCCGTCGTCCAACGCGGCCCCGTCGCTCGCACGAAGCAGGCCTCCGTCCGCCTCGCTCCCACTCCGCCAGGCCTCGAGCCCCCCGCTTCGGTCGCACACGAGGTCCCGCGGCTCGTAGCACCAACAAGCCACGCTCCAGCACCAAACTCGCTCGAAGCACCACGAAGAACGCGATCTCCAATCGTCCAGTGCAGAGCCACGTGCGTTCTTCAAGAGTCCAGTGCAAAGAAGAACCAAGGGCAGAGCAAAGCGGAGGCGAAGAGAAGATCCAAGAGCAAAGCGGAGGCGAAGAGAAGATCCAAGAGTCCAGCGCAGAGATAGAGTGCACGAAGAACCACAGGGAAGCACAGAGAGGGAGGGAAGAGCTCCAAAATGCCGGCGAGCCAGCAGTTTTATCACTCGCCCTGTGACATCAGTTCTTTCTCTCCCCAACCAGCGTGGTCACCCCCGTCTTCCAGAATCTTCTCATCGCGCTGGTGTCCTCCCATTGGCCGAGTCTTCCTGCCCTGTGGTGTTGCTCGCCCCTCCCCCTGGCCAATCAACAGTCCTGGGCGTGGCTCCCAGCCTTGCTCGATGCTTGATGCCATGGTAAAGTTGTATGCAGCCGCTTCCCGCTGGTTTTTCCGGTCAGTCATTGTAAGGGAAGGGAATTTAATTACTGTTGCGCACTAAGGGACCTATCTAGTGTCTAAATGAGTGCGTTGCCATAATGGACACAGGTATGATCACCAGGTTTAACACACGAACATCCTTGTATGTTCACAGGTATACACTTACCCCCAACAAACCGCCTAAAACACAGAGCTCATTACAGGTAGATTCGCTATCCCGACAGACGAAGCATGATACCTATTCAGATCTACCTGGTTCTAGATATTCCTCTACCCAGATTCATAACACTATTCAGCCTGGTGTTGGGCTAGCGGCTAGGGTGCCAGCTTAGGATCCTAGAATCCTGGGTTTGAATCCCGGTCGATCGCTGAATTAACGCCAGGGGGGTTGACTCAGCCTGTCATCCTTCCGAGGTCGGCTAATTGAGTACCAGTTCACTGGTAAGTAATTCCCTGTTTGTCGTAAAAGGCGACAAACAGGGTTGGTGGCAGGAAGGGCATCCGGCCATAAAACATTGCTTCAAAAAGGGGACCAACAAAAACACCAACAACCACGGTGCCCGAAAAAGGCCAACCCCCGCTTTGCGGGGAAAAATGGCCTCTAAAGGTGGTTTTTGTTACCTTCGCAAAAGCGGAAGGTTATGTTTTGATCGCTGTGTATTTATTTGTATGTCTGTGTGTGTGTGTGTGTGTGTGTGTGTGTGTGTGTATGTTATTCGCATAACTCAAAAAGTATTCAACCGAATTGCATGAAATTTGGTGGGATGATTGGTTATTATACGGGACACATTTGATTAGATTTTGGGAGCAATCGGGTCAAAGGTCAGGGGGGTCACGACCTTGCAAAATGTGCGTTTTTTGTCATAACTCGGTCAATTCTTATCCGATTTGCATGAAATCAGCACCAAACTGTTCACTGTTCTGTTCCCTACACTCCCATGCCAAGTACAGAACAGTAGCTGCGGCGAAGGTATGCGCTCTACCGAGTGCCCGTTCTAGTTTTGGTTTTTTTCAGCCTGGCAGAGTTATGCGCTCTAACGAGTGGCGTCCTAGTTACAGTAAGTGTCATATGTTCATGTTTATTATGGAGTAGTGAACTGAGACAAAATGTAATGTGCTAAGAGTCAGAGCTGACAATGATTCTGTTGCTTGTTTTAAATACAGTACTGTACCTCTATGATAATATGATAGTAAAGTATTGAAAAACTGTTTGCATTCCTAATTATCCAAAAGGTCATCCCACAATGCAATTCAAGTAATAAGCACAAAACAGCTCATTTATATGCATGACCCTGGAAGGCGAATATGTAGGTGTGTAGGCAGCGATGTGTTGTGACAATGTCAGGGAGGAATTAACACCTCCATTGTTCTGACTGACTGACAGTTTTGCTAACTACCACATTTGCTTTGTCTTATACCCTGGATCGACTTATCTATAAAATAAAATAAAACACCTTTAGAGGCAATTTTTCCCCGCAAAGCGGGGGTTGGCCTTTTTCGGGCACCGTGGTTGTTGTTGTTTTTGTTGGTCCCCTTTTTGAAGCAATGTTTTACGGCCGGATGCCCTTCCTGCCGCCAGCCCTTTTTGTCGCCTTTTACGACAAACAGGGAATTACCAGTGAACTGGTACTCAATTTGCCGACCTCGGAAGGATGACAGGCTGAGTCAACCCCCCTGGCGTTAATTCAGCGATCGACCGGGATTCGAACCCAGGATCCTAGGATCCTAAGCTGGCACCCTAGCCGCTAGCCCAACACCAGGCTTTCGACTTATCTATGAATGAAAGTAAAAGTAAAATGGGAAAATTAGCCAATTTGACTTGTACCCCACGTCGACTTGAATGCCAAAACCTACGGTATATCCAATGCAGGCGAATGTAAATCTATAACAAATTCGCATTGAATTCTTTTTTCTAGTTTTGACCTTAAAAGTGTGGGTCGTGGCTTAACATCGTGGTTATTTTGGCTTAACATCGTTTTGAATCTTCATTGTTTTAAGGGCAAAGTGGACTATTGTGTATATACTGTATATACAATTTGTATTCATAATATATTCATTCCCCTTCCCCCTCCCCTCCCATTTTGATGTGTAATTAATGTATTGTGAAAGTTTTCTTTCATTCATAAACAGCTGGTATTTCATATTATCATTAAACCAAGATTTTTAGACTGAGTGCATCAATTTTGTAATAATTTTCAGGATTGGGGCAATTAGCGCAGGAGACGGGGTTTTGCAATCACTTCTGTGTGTCTATCTGTGCGTGCATGTGTCCAGGCTGTAAATTTTTTACCATTTGAGTTTTGTCATCACATTTTCACCAAAGCTTTATTATGATAATATGGAGAAGGCAAATTAATAATTTTGTCAAAAGGTCAAAGGTCAGCGTCACCTAAAATCATAAATTTTCATCCGATTGACCTGAAATTTAAACTTGCCATTTCAGTTTTGTCATTAAATTTTCAACAAAGATATATTATGATAATATGGAGAAGACAAGTTAATAATTTTGTCCAAAGGTCAGCGTCACCTAAAATCATAAATTTTCACCCGATTGCCCTGAAATTTTAAGAATTAGCATTTTGGGTCACTGAATTTGTTCACCAATCAAAAGCTACAAGCCGATTGTTTTTTTTGTTTGTTTTTTCACATCAAAATGTCAAAGGTCAAGGTTGCATAAAAGCATAAATTTTCATTTTGTATTTTTTTTTCAACTGTTTTTGTTATTTTGAGCAAATGGAAGAAGAAGATTTCAGTTTTTTCGGTTTTCGGTTTATTCTCAGTTTTCGGTTTTTTTATTCTCAGCTCTCCATGCTATCCATCGAAATCGAAGTTAAGTAATTTTTCCCATTTGTATTTTCGTTATAACTATTTATTTTATGGTGTATATATTGTCTCCCGACGAAGATTTTCGGTGCAAATCTTTCATACCTGTATTGAAAATCGTGTTAATTCGGGTCGTGTTTTGAGGCCTTGTAGTTGTACAGTGAACACTGTACAACCTTGAGGCTTTGTTTTTCTCTCAGCGGTCCGTGTTTTTGTGATCCAATAACTTTCGTTCTCTGTTTTCCCAATCTTTTCACCCCATAGCCCTCTTCCTTGTGTAAATCACAACTCAAAAAAATCCAAAAAAAAAACATTTCCTTCTCTGTTCTCATTCGTTTATTCATTCTTATTCGTTCGTTCGTTCGTTCTTCGACCACGTGTTTCTCCCCCATTTCCCCAGATAGATTGTCAAATTTCAACTCGTTATTTTATCGTCCATGCGTTATTGTTTTGATTATAGTTACTTTTGGTTTGAATTTCCTGTAACTTGTAATTTTTTAATCATGTTCTGCTCTTCGTGTGCGGCCTTGTAGTTGTACCCCCGTCGGTGTTTGTTATCTTAATCGTGTTTTGCTTGGCTCTTAGTTTTTTTCCCTTCTACCCCGAACATAATACTCTGTCTAACGTTCTAAATCCCCACCTCCCCCCCCCCCCCCCCCCCACCCCCAAAAACCACAGAGAAAGAAAAAAAACAAAAAACATTTATTTTCCTTTCTCCACGTGTACTGTTGACTCATCCTGTATTTTCTGTCCAGGTGTGCTGTTCGCCCCGCCCCCATTAACTCCTTGCCATCCACCGTTTGCCCTTCACGTGACTCGTGGTGGTCCCTCTCGGCTCTCCCCCCGTTGGTATTTTTGTGCACATAAGATTGTTCACGGTTCTGTTTAAATAGTATTTAAATATGTATAACCTTTCCCCTTCAGTGTTTTACTCAGTGGTATTTTACAACACGCTGTTTTTCTTCCTATTTAAAAGGCTTTTCTCAATTTCCTCTCCAACTCATTCCACCTCAAAAAAAAGAAATTCAATATCTTATACGTCTCCCTCACTACATGGTCTAAATTCACATTCATTCCATCCCTCCTCCATCATTCTGAACCGGATTGCTAACTTGAAAATCACAACAAACCCAATTTGTTTTCAATGTTCGTCTTTCATTAATCATCCACTTTCTAAACTCCCCTCTTGCCCCTCCCATCCAAATCCCTCCCCTTGCACCTACACTCCTAAACTCCCCCCTTGCCCCGTCACTCTTAAACTCCCCCCCTGCCCCTCCACTCCTGAACTCCCCCCTTGCCCTTCCACTCCTGAACTCGCCCCTTGCCCTTCCCCTCCTAAACTCCCCCCTCACCCCTCCCCTTCAAAACTCCCCCCCAACCCCTCCCATTCAAATCTCCCCCCATACCATTCCTCTCCAATTCTCCCTCCTCCCCCCTCCTCCTCAAAGCTGCCTCCTCCCCACTTCATCTCCCTTCTATCTCATACCTCCACCCCCCCCAACCTTCTTCTTTCCTCTGCCCCCCCTCAAACAACCCCTCACTGTGCCTCATCCCTTCACCTTCAAACCTTTCATCCTCCTCATCCTTCCCTTTCTTGGAACTCTTCTGCAATCGCTGACACACTAACAACTGCTCTCCCTACCTCCCCCTCTCATCCTTCATCTTACCCTACTCCTCCCCTCCCCTGTCCTGTACCCGATGCTCCCCCTCTCTCTTCATTAACGGTATGGACCTCAAACATCCGGGGCCTTCGCTCAAACCTGACTGATCTCTCCATACAGGTTGCTTCTGACAATCCAGACTTGATCTGCTTAACAGAGACTTTCCTCCTTCAAGATGTCTCTGATTCCTTAATATCTCTTCCTGGTTACTCCCTCCTCCGGTATGATAGACCTGAGCCTCGGCCTGGTGGTGGGGTGGCTATCTTTATCAAAAACTCTCTTCCTCACTCTCCTTGCACTGCCCTCTCTCCTCCTCACCCCCAGGAGTACCTCTGGCTACGGCTTCCTCTCCGCTCCCACCTTTTGTTCATATGTGTTCTGTACCGTCCCCCAAACAGTGATGACTCCATCTACATTTCACTGTCCGACAACATGGACCAACTTCTATCCACTCATCCCAACTCTCTCTTCCTCATATGTGGTGACTTCAATTGTCATCATGCCACCTGGTTGGGTGTGGGTTCCTCTCTCACCAGTCATGGCACCTCAGCAAAGGACTTCTGTGACTCACTGGGATTGACACAATCTGTCAATTTCCCGACCCGGATCTCAGCCAATGGAGTATCTTCTCTTCTAGACTTGGTTATGACTAACTTCCCTGCTAATGTCTGCTGCTCTTCTTCTGCTCCAATCGGTTCTTCTGATCATGTGCTTGTCAAAGTGGACATCTCTCTGGCCATTCTCAGAGAGCCTCCTCAGCGTCGACGAGTCTGGCATTTCACTCAGGCCGACTGGGACGGTCTTCAAGCAGCCATCAATCGTCTGGATTGGTCTCCCATCTCCACTGCCTCTGACATCAATTCTTCCTGGGAATTCTTCCAAAGCAAACTGATCTCTCTCATGCACAGATTTATCCCATCTCATCTTCAGATGTCATACCCTTCCTCCCGTCCATGGTACACTGAATCTTGTGGTGAGGCAGTTGCCCTGAAACAACTTGCCTTTGCCTCTTGGAAGGCTAATCCAACTGAAGGAAATCTCAGTTCCTTCCACCAAGCTCGGAACAAGTGTGTGTCTACCCTCAGGAGTGCCAGGAAGCACTATCTCTCCTCACTCAAGAATGAACTCTCAAACCTGTCTCCTTCCTCCAAATCCTGGTGGCGTCTGGTCAAATCCGTTTCTGGTGTTTGTTCCCCCTCCATCCCCTCCCTTACCTCAAATGGCCACACAGTTGACATCGCACGTGACAAAGCCGAATGCCTCAACTCTGTGTTTGCCTCAAAATCCTTAGTCCCAAACCCATCTCTCTCTGTTCCCACCTTTCCCAGTCGAACCAAACTGCTCCTGGACTCTGTGACCTTCTCTCCTGACAAGGTGGAGGAGTTTTTGTCAAACCTCGACTCTGATTCTGCAACTGGACCAGATGGCATCAGCCCACGGGTCCTAAAATCCTGCTCTGCCGCTCTATCTCACCCTCTCTCTGTTCTTTTCACCCTATCTTTTGCTCAAGGTCATCTGCCAGCATCCTGGAAATCAGCAAACATTACCGCTTTACACAAAAAAGGTGCAAAAACAGATCCTTGCAACTACAGACCAATCAGCCTGCTCCCAATTATCAGCAAAGTCATGGAATCCATCATTGCTTCGGATATGAAATCTTTCCTCTTCTCCAATGGCTTGATCTCTGATCATCAATTTGGTTTCAGACCAGGTCACTCTACTCTGGACATGCTGCTTCTGCTGTCTCAACAATGGATGGAGGTCCTCAATGCCAAACAGGAAATCAGAGCTGTCTCCCTTGACATATCACGTGCCTTCGATACGGTCTGGCACCCAGCTCTGCTCACCAAACTCTCCTCCTATGGTATCCATGGAAATCTCCATGCATGGCTTGCGGACTTCCTCTCTGGTCGTAGTCAACGTGTGGCCCTGAATGGATTTCTCTCATCTCCCCTTCCCGTTCAGGCTGGAGTTCCCCAAGGCAGTGTGCTGGGCCCTGTGCTTTTTCTGGTCTTTATCAATGATCTCTCCGACTCTCTGGAAAATCCTCTGTATCTCTTTGCTGATGACTCCACTCTCTGCCGCTCCATTCCTCTTCCCTCAGATCGGTAGTCTGCAGCCTCCTCACTCTCTGAAGACCTGGACAAAATCACAGACTGGTCAAACATGTGGAACATGTCTTTCAATCCTGACAAATCTCACACTCTTACTATGTCTCTCCGAAAAGATCGACTGGACAACCCTCCCATCTACTTTCTCAACAATCCTCTCCAAGAAGTTCTGTCGCTCAAGCTTTTGGGTCTCACCATCTGCCATGATCTTTCTTGGGAAAACCACATTTCCAAGCTGGCCTCCAAAGCCAGTCGCCGACTGGGCATCCTCCGTCGTGCGAAGTCCTTCCTAGGTACACCTGAGCTCCTCACCACATACAAGGCTTTCATCCGCAGCTCAATGGAATACTGTTCTCCCCTATGGGCTGGTGCTCCTGCCTCACACCTGGCTCGGCTTCACGCTGTTGAATCCAAAGCTTTCAGAATCATTGGAATCTCCCGCGATGAAGCTATCTCTGAGGGCCTTTCACTCACTCACCGCAGGCAGGTAGGTGGTCTTTCTGTCTTCTACCGTCCTCTCCGGCCTTGCTCCCCCAGCTCTCTCTGTGCTCTGTCCCCCAAATATTCCTACAGGTCGCACAAGATCTGCCAGCCACCCTCTGATGGTTAAACTGCCGAAATTGGCTTGATCTCTGATCTCCAATGGCTTGATGGCTTGATGACGTAAAACTCCAATGGCTTGATCTCTGATCATCAATTTGGTTTCAGACCAGGTCACTCTACTCTGGACATGCTGCTTCTGCTGTCTCAACAATGGATGGAGGTCCTCAATGCCAAACAGGAAATCAGAGCTGTCTCCCTTGACATATCACGTGCCTTCGATACGGTCTGGCACCCAGCTCTGCTCACCAAACTCTCCTCCTATGGTATCCATGGAAATCTCCATGCATGGCTTGCGGACTTCCTCTCTGGTCGTAGTCAACGTGTGGCACTGAATGGATTTCTCTCATCTCCCCTTCCCGTTCAGGCTGGAGTTCCCCAAGGCAGTGTGCTGGGCCCTGTGCTTTTTCTGGTCTTTATCAATGATCTCTCCGACTCTCTGGAAAATCCTCTGTATCTCTTTGCTGATGACTCCACTCTCTGCCGCTCCATTCCTCTTCCCCTCAGATCGGCAGTCTGCAGCCTCCTCACTCTCTGAAGACCTGGACAAAATCACAGACTGGTCAAACATGTGGAACATGTCTTTCAATCCTGACAAATCTCACACTCTTACTATGTCTCTCCGAAAAGATCGACTGGACAACCCTCCCATCTACTTTCTCAACAATCCTCTCCAAGAAGTTCTGTCGCTCAAGCTTTTGGGTCTCACCATCTGCCATGATCTTTCTTGGGAAAACCACATTTCCAAGCTGGCCTCCAAAGCCAGTCGCCGACTGGGCATCCTCCGTCGTGCGAAGTCCTTCCTAGGCACACCTGAGCTCCTCACCACATACAAGGCTTTCATCCGCAGCTCAATGGAATACTGTTCTCCCCTATGGGCTGGTGCTCCTGCCTCACACCTGGCTCGGCTTCACGCTGTTGAATCCAAAGCTTTCAGAATCATTGGAATCTCCCGCGATGAAGCTATCTCTGAGGGCCTTTCACTCACTCACCGCAGGCAGGTAGGTGGTCTTTCTGTCTTCTACCGACTCCTCTCCGGCCTTGCTCCCCCAGCTCTCTCTGTGCTCTGTCCCCCAAATATTCCTACAGGTTGCACAAGATCTGCCAGCCACCCTCTGATGGTTAAACTGCCGAAATCTCGGCTCTCTGCTCACCTTCACTCTTTCATTCCTCTTTTCTCCCGCCTCTGGAACAAACTCCCACACTCACTTCAATCACACTCCTCCCTCCAGGTCTTCAAAACAGCTGTTCACCACCATCTCTTATCTTCCCCCATCCAAAACCTTGATCTTTTCTACCCCCACTAATTCACCCCAGATCCACCTTGTTTGAAATTCCAACTTCTTTCCTGGAAGTCTTGGCAGTGTCCATATGTTTTATACCTCTCCCACCCCCCCCCCCCCCTTCCCATGCCTCCCCCCCAAAGCCCTCTCCCTCCCACAGTTCTCTCGATGTCTCCATGTCTCTCGGTCCCTGCTCTCAAATGTTGTGTTTGTGTCCTTCCCCCTCTCTCCCCATCTTGTCTACCGCTCCCGATGTTATTTGTTTTGTGTGTCTGTTTGTCTTTCTGTGTGATTAATGTTCGCTCTTTCACGAGCCTCGATCTTGTATACAAAAAAAAAAAAAAAAAAAAAAATAATGTCCGAATATAAACGGATGCGGATGGGCTTTGCATTTTCAGATGCTTTCTAGTTGTGCTTTTTTCAATGCCATCAGTCCATCATAATGTTTCTCAACAGTGCACCCATGGACACGAGCCTCCTCAGTAATATACAGAAGCTGTTCTCGGAGCGAGTCGATATCTTCAGCACCGTTGAGTTCTCCAAGGTCGGTTTTATACAAGCACATAATGCTCTTGAGCTTAGCTGAGAATCTCATTCGATGTGTTTTTCATATGGTCAATCTGGGCCAAGCTCACTACTTACCTGAACAGTTTGACTTAAATCATAAACCAGCGATGCAATTCTAAACTTCGTCTTGCATCACAAGTGGAAATATAAGAAGTCAGGTTGAATATATTTTGATTGTACATGCTGATTTCAGCAGGACTTGCATTGATGGTAATCTTATGTACACCTTATGTAACGCACACCCTTTCAATACATTCTGCATTAACTCGTTATACATTCTGCTTTAACTCGTATGACCTGGCAGTGCTTACCCAGTTATGAAATTTGAGGCTACATACAGGAGCACCCATTGTGACTGTCCAAATGACGAGGTAACATAAAAGTCCCAGCATGCAGAATGATAGTGCGTGACAATATTTGGGTTCCCGTGGCCATTAATCAGTTCAAACAATGCTTCTGCCATTTTTCAGCAAGAATGATTGTTAGACTTTGCAAAAGTAAAAAATTTAACTGCATAATTTTATTTAAAGGGAATGGCACAAATTAGGTGTGTTTGGTCATTGCATATTTTCACCATGACTGATCACATTTTCCATGTTCCCTTGGCCCCCAGGTGTCAGTGCTTACCGGTATAATAAAGATCAGTCTGAAGACGTTCCTGGAGTGTGTTCGTTTGCGCACTTTTGGACGGTATGGTTTACAGCAAGTTCAGGTGGACTGTCACTACCTGCAGCTTTACCTGTGGCGCTTTGTGAGTGACGAGCGCCTGTGCAGTGTGCTGCTGGATGAAGTGGTGGGGAGCACGCTGCAGCGTTGTCTAGATTCCGTTTCTATGGAACCTAGTGTGATTGAGGTAATCTGTGAACGGGGTTGATTTGAAAAGTGTAGGGCCAGTGTGGCTCTTTGGAATTTCAATGGTGGAGGATGAGAGTAAACCTGCAGTTGTGGAGCTTTTGGTCAAATGGATGTGCAGTATCTTGAGAGAGGGAATGAAGTATGGAAATAAAAAGAAAGCATGATGGGGGTGGGGGGGGGGCGGTGGTGGAGGTGGGGGAGAGGGGTGAGGTACTTTATTTCATCCAAAACGAACTAGAATAATACAGAGCAGAATAGTTTCTTTTTGTGCTCCTGTTTTGAATGCTAATTTAATAGCTCTGTATAAGATTGTTGGTGAGAATGTTTGTTCAATACAAGATCGAGGAGCTTATCGAATAAAATTGGAATAAATTGCTTCTGACCAAACATTTTGTGGATCATGTTCAAGTAGCTCCTGGACTTGTGGTTTGTAGGTGGTGTGTTTTTTATGCCTCTGCAGATGAAGTCACTGGAAATGTTTTTGGGTTGTCCGTCCGTGATGGGTTTTTATTTCCACGATAACTTGGATACGACTGAAGGGTACAAGTATGTATAATGATGTAAAGATGAGCACATTTGATTATGGGGTCAAGAAGTGAAAGGTCAGAGGTCCCATCAGGTAAACATTCTGTTACTGCACCAACTTGTGAACTAGTAATGGGATTTTCACCAAACTTGGTATTATTATATACTAGCCAAAAGCACCCGGGTTCTTTTTGAATGAATTTACTACTATAATTCAGCTTTTACTCGCGGCCGTAGAAGATTGACTACTATAATTCAGCTCACCTTTTAATTGTGAAATGGGCCCAGCTCGGCCGAGGTGGGCCTCGACCGGCCTCGCCACCTAGCCTATAATCTTCCTGGGGCCCGTCCCGACATTTTTAGTTCTTTTTGAATGAATTTACTACTCGAATTCAGCTTTTACTCGTGACCGTAGAAGATTGACTACTATAATTCAGCTCAGCTTTTAATTGCAAAATGGGCCCAGCCCGGCCGAGGTGGGCCTCAACTGGCCTCGCCACCTGGGCCCGTCCCGACATTTTTTGTTTTAGTGGTTTCCTCCTATCTTTCACCGTTCAGGAGATTAGTGCAGTTTGCAGATTGTTTTGCAGACAAACAAACAAAAACTTTGTTTTATATTTGAGATTAGGGCTTCCGCTTCCGGTCCGGTCTGAAGAGGACGCAGGCGTCACATGCTCGCCGCTTCTTCGACTGGGCCACTGTCTGTGGCTTGCTTTTTTGGTGGTCGTGCGGATTTTTTGGCCATTGAGTCTGCCCTCCGCATAGTCCCGGCTCTGCTCCCTGCTTCGCCTACCCGGCTCCTTCGCCTGCTCGCTGTTTCCTCGGGCACGCTCTCGTGGGTTGTGTCCTTCGCAGCGGTGTGGCGGTGGTTTTCCCACCGTGATCTTGATTTGTCGCGGCGGCGGTTGATTGCCGCTGCATTTCCCGCTTTGCCGTGATCAACCTTGGCCTCGTGATCGTCTCTTTGCTCCTGTCTGCCCTCTGCTTGGTCCCGACTCTGCTCCTGGCTTCACCTACCTGGCTCCTTCGTCTCCTTGGGCCTGCTCCCGTGCGTTGGGACCATTGTTTCGCCTCCTCAACCTTGGCCTCGTGCTCGCCTCTCCGCTCCTGCCTGGCATGGCTCTGCGGTACTCCGCCGCAAGGCTCCTTCTGCTCAATACCCGCTCCACCCCATCATGCATCTCTGCCATCAAATCAAATGGACTCCTCTGACGACCCATGTACATTCACCGTGGCTCCGGTCGTAAGTTTGTATATGTACAATCAGGTCACTCCATCCCCGTCCTCTGGTCGGCTCAGCGCACTCCCACTCATCGTCCCAGCGCACCTAGTCACGGCAACGCACAAAATCGCACCTCCTGCCTGCGAACCCTGGCTAAATCACCTGAATTCATCCCCGCTGTTCAAAACAACATCAAGCTCACCCTGTTCAACACCCGGTCCCTCAACAACAAATGCCTCATCCTCAACGACTACATCCTGGATAACAAACTGGACTTTCTCTGTCTCACCGAAACCTGGCAACAACCACTGGACTACTACACACTCAACCTCACCACACCCAATGGATATTCCTACGTCAATAAACCACGCTCGGAGGGCCAAGGTGGTGGAATTGCCGTTATCCACCGTCAAGACATCAGGACCAGCCTCATCCCCATCGCCTCATCCTCATCCTTTGAACACCTGGCTTTTAAACTCTCTGGTCGCACGCAGTCAGTCATGGCTGTCGTCTACCGCCCTCCCAAACCACACCCATTATTCCTGTCTGACTTCTACTTTCTGACCCAGCTATGTTCCCTCTCCCCCTCAATCCTCCTCCTTGGTGATTTCAATATCCACATGGACTCCACTGACTCCACAATGACCACTGACTTCACTGATATACTCACCTGCTTTAACCTCACTCAACATGTCAACTTTCCTACGCATATCCGTGGTCACATTTTGGACCTTGTCTGCTCCACTGGATTAATTTTGCACCATCTCTCTGGCTCCGACCTCACCCTCTCTGACCACTTAGCCATCACTATGACCATCAACATCCCCACCCCAACACCAAGACATTATCGCACTATCAACTTCCGTAAGCTAAACGCTCTTTCACCTCCCTCATTCTCATCCACCCTCTCTGAAAAAATGTCCACTTCTCCCTTCATTGACCTCCACACCCCTTCCGACCTCACTGACTACTACAACCACACTCTCTCCTCCTGCCTTGACCAGCTTGCGCCTGTAAAAACCAAAACAGTTTCTTTCACCCATTCTGCTCCCTGGTTTACCCCTGAACTCCGCCTGATGAAAACTCGTGCTCGCCAACTTGAAAGACTCCGCAATAAAACAGGTCTCACAGTTCACTCCCAAGCCTACAACACTACAAAGATGCCCTCTCCCACGCCCGCTCCGCCTACTACGCTCAAATTATCCACTCTGGCTCCGGAAACCCAAAAGCACTCTTCTCGACAATAAACAAACTCCTCCGCCCCCTGAACACCACCACCCAGTCATTCACAGTAGACAACTGCATCTCCTTCCTTTCTTTCTTCCAACGCAAAATTGACAACATCTACAACAGCTTGACCACCGCCGCACCCGCTCCCCCTCCAACCACCTGCCCCCCCTTATCTTGCCTTCCCCTGTCTCAATTCTCCCCGGTCTCCCCTACTGACCTCTCTGAACTCCTCATAGGAATGAAAACTGCCACCTGCACTCTTGACCCCATCCCCTCCAGCTTTGTCAAGGCCTCCCTTCCTGCTCTCTCTCCACTTATCATTGCAACAATAAACTCCTCCCTGTCTACAGGCATCGTCCCACCATCCCTCAAAATTGCTGCTGTTACCCCCATTCTAAAAAAACCTGGTCTAAACCCTGACACCCTAAACAACTTCAGACCCATCTCCAACCTACCCTTTCTGTCGAAAGTTTTGGAACGCGCTGTAGCCACTCAACTCAAACATCACCTCTCTGCCAATAACCTGTATGAAACATTCCAATCCGGATTCCGCTCTAACCACAGTACTGAAACTGCTCTCCTCAAAATCACCAACGACCTTCTCCTCTCCTCTGATGCTGGCAACCTCAACATTCTCGTCCTCCTCGACCTCAGCACTGCCTTTGACACCATCGATCACACCATCCTCCTCACCCGACTTGAATCCACCTTTAACGTCACCGGCACTGCCCTCTCTTGGATTAAATCATACCTCTCTGACAGACGCCAGTTCATCTCCATCAATAACTGCAAATCCCCCACTGCTCCCCTCCCCCAAGGTGTCCCCCAAGGTTCAGTTCTTGGCCCCCTCCTCTTCATCCTTTACCTGTCCCCCCTCGGTCACTTAATCCGCCATCATGGTCTCCAATTCCACTGCTTCGCCGATGACATCCAGCTTTTCATCTCCACCAAGTCTGTCTCCACCGACACCCACTCTATCCTGACAAACTGCATCTCTGAAATAAAATCCTGGCTTCAAATCAACTTCCTCAAACTTAACTGTGATAAATCTGAAATAATCATCATTGGCCCAAAAACGCTCACAAAATCCACCCATAACTTTGCCCTCAACATCGACGGTATCCCAGTATCCACCTCCCCTCTCATCCGGAATCTTGGCGTCATCTTTGACCAAACCCTCTCCTTCGACAAATACACTAAACAGATCACAAAGACAGCCTTCTTTCACCTGAAAAACATCGCCCGTCTCCGCTTATCCCTCTCCTCCACGGCTGCAGAAACCCTCATCCACGCCTTCATCACCTCCCGTCTGGACTACTGCAATAGCCTCCTCTATGGTTCACCCTCAACAATCACCAATAAACTCCAATACATTCAGAACTCCGCTGCCCGTCTACTCACCCATTCCCGGACCCGTGACCACATCATCCCCGTCCTTTACAAGCTTCACTGGCTCCCCATCTCCCAGAGAATCCAGTACAAAATCCTCCTCTTGACCTACAAAGCCCTCCATAACCTGGCCCCATCCTACCTGGCTGACCTCCTCTCTAGACACACTCCCACCCGCAATCTCCGCTCTGCTGGTACCAACCTCCTGACCCCCCCCCATCCGGACCAAATTCAGATCCTGGGGGGACAGGGCCTTCTCCATCGCTGCTCCCACCCTCTGGAACTCACTACCTCACACCATCAGAGACTCCTCCTCACTCACCACATTCAAAACATCACTCAAGACCCACCTGTTCAGCACTGCATTCAACATTCAACCCACAGCATTTAACCCCTGACTATCACTTCTCCTTCTCCCTCCTTTTGCTTTAAATATTTCCCTATTGATTCTTGTCTTTTTGCAATTGTTGTTTTCATGTTTTGTTATGCATTATGTTTTGCACTCTGTCAAAGCGCCTTTGGGCTTCTGGAAAAGCGCTATACAAAATAAATGAATTATTATTATTATTATTATATATATATAAATATAGATAGATAGAAGATAGATTATGATGCAAATATAAAATGATTAGATTTTGACATTAAAAGGTCAGTGGGGATAAAACCACCGTTTAGATGGTTTTATCCTCACTGACCACCCCACACACACACACACACACAAAGTCTAAAAGGTCAGTGGGGATGACAGGTAAAAATGGATAAGCTGCAAAGAATACGCATGACCTCAGTTAGTAGTGCATAGGGGTGTTTTATATATTTGCTGGTGGTATTAGGAGGGGTAGGTGGGAGATGCAAATTCTCCACGTAAATGGGTATCGTGTAGCGCCTCCTTTCGGTGGTAAAGGGTATTACAAGTCCCCACCCTTTACAGTACAGTATTCCTGTCTCTACGATTTCCGGTGCAGTGAGGAGTTTTGAATGAAAAGCAGTGGGCCTGTTTTTGCTTCATGCACATAACCCGGGTTATTTTTTTATTTATTTCTGGGAGCGATTGAGGCAGCTGTCAGTTGCGTACACACCACCCATTTAAAGATTCAGAAGAACGTGTTGCATGCTTGCAACAAGATCAGTCATTGGGCGGGTACTCTGCTCGTATAATATAATTTAAAGGATTGCTTTAAATTATGTTAATCTCACACACACACACACACACACACACACACACACACACACACACACACACACACACACACACGGAGCAGTGTTGCAATAATCCTGCATCCCCTTCAGGGCAAGACTAATATAATATTATTTTGGACCAATGATTACGCTTACACAGGGTCACCTTCTGACGTTTGTGAAGAAACTACTTGTATTGGTAAGATGAAATTGAATCGCTTAATCACCTCGAAACACTCCCTTGCAATTGTAATTCATTCGATTTATTCACTCTCAGTGTAGGTGTTCCTCCTTGTAGAAAAGCAAATGGAATATGGTCTAACTAGCAGAACCCCAGAGTAAAAATACCACGACTGACGAAAAAGGAAGCCTTTTATTCATGTGGTGGTTTAAACAGTTCAAAAATGGAAGGTTCAATAAGGAGTGTATGTTGCTGTATGCACATGGTGCTTAAAGGAAGAGAGTAAAATGTTTTTTTGTTTTTTTTGTATACAAGATCGAGACTCGTGTAACAGTGAACAATATTCACAAAAAAAAAACCGTACACACAAAACGTACAATAAAGGGAACGGGGGACAAGATGGGGAGAGAGAGGGAAGCGCACAAGTACAACAGCAGAGAACAGGGACGTCGGGAGATCTGTGGGAGGGGGAGGGCTTGGGGGAGGAGGCATGGGAAGGGGTGGGGGGGTGCGTGGGAGAGATATAAAACATATGGACACTGCTTGGACTTTCAGGAAAGAAGTCGGTATTTCAAAAAAGTGGATCTGGGGTGAATTAGCAGGGGTAGAAAAGATCAAGGTTTTGGAAGGGGGAAGATAAGAGATGGTGGTGAACAGCTGTTTTAAAGACCTGGAGGGAGGAGTGGGATTGAAGAGAATAAGGGAGTTTGTTCCAGAGTCGGGAGTAAAGAGGAATGAAAGAGTGAAGGTGACCAGGGAGTCTTGACTTTGGCAATTTCACCAGAAGAGGGTTGCTCGCAGATCTTGTGCGACCTGTAGGAATATTTGGCGGACAGAGCACAGATAGAGCTGGGGGAGCAAGGCTGTAGAGGAGTCGGTAGAAGACAGAAAGACCACCAACCTGCCTGCAGTGAGTGAGTGAAAGGCCCTCACAATCAGCTTCATCGTGGGAGATTCCAATGATTCTGAAAGCTTTGGTTTCAACAGCGTTGGAAGTCTAAGCGTCTAAGGTCTTAAGCGTCTAAGGGTTTAATAACATTGATTTATTCAAAATTTGATTGGGTAAGCTTACCTTGGATTATATGAAGATCATTTTAGACTTAGCAATGAGGTATAGGCTGTCCACAAAGTCTTGTTGTGGTTTGAAAGTCTTATTCCACCCACACCAAAAGATAATAATGTGGTTTTATTTATTTTTTTCCACATTTTGTCACATAATGAAAAAGTTTTTTGGGTTCTTCAATACACCTGAACATGTGCATCTTAAGTGGCAGGCAGCATATCCAAGGGATAATCAACTTCAATCCACGTGTTGGCTAACATTAACTTCAATTAATGCCTTTATTATCAAATCATCGCAGCCAGAAGCTAAATTGTGAATGATTTACAATATAAAATGAAAATCGAGATAATGAAAAAAAAAAAAATGCAATGACTGCAATGACAGAAAAAAAAAAAAATTTACAAGGACTACTTCTTTAAAAAAATTACAAGTGCATAGGCAGGCACATGCAACATATGGGGAAAATAGGAGCAATACCCCTGGTGCTCACCTGGTCCAATAAACATTATACTGCACTGACTAAAGGTATTTTAAACCAATATCAATGGTGCTAGAAGACAGGGCGGCATGTAGAATCATACCAACATAAATCATAAGACGTTAAACAAACAAAAAAAATACCTATTTTGGGGGACAACTCCCCACCCCTAACCCGTATACCTCCTCAGACCCCACTTTTTATAATGCCTTGGACATACTTTGGTACGTCATGGGTGATGAAAGTTGTGATCAAGTTTCATCCAAATTGTGTATGTTCAGTCAAGTGAAAAAGTAAGTACACCCTTGGCTCTAATAGGTGGTATTGCTCCCTTTGGCAGAAACAACCTCAAGTAGGTGTTTCTTATAACTATCTACCAGTCTCTGACATCAACTGGGAGAAATTTTTGCCCACTCCTCCATGCAGAATTCTTTCAGCTGTGCGATGTTTGAGGGGTTTCTTGCATGCACAGCTCGTTTCAAATCCCCCCACAACATCTCGATGGGATTTAGATCCGGGCTTTGACTTGGCCATTCCAGAACCCTCCATTTCTTTCTTTTCAGCCATTCCTTGGTGGATTTACTGGTATGTTTAGGGTCATTGTCTTGTTGCAAAGTCCACCTTCGGTTGAGCTTCAACTTTCCGACAGATGGCCTCACATTATCCTCAAGCACCCTCTGGTACAATGAAGAATTCATAGTGCATTATATGATGGTGAGCTGCCCAGGCCCTGATGCAGCAAAGCTGCCCCAAACCATAACATTTCCACCACCATGCTTTACAGTTGGTATCAGGTTCTTGTGGTCAAATGCTGTCTTTGGTTTTCGCCAAACATGTCTTCTGGTACTGTGGCCAAATAGCTCTACCTTTGACTCCTCTGTCCAGAGCACATTATTCCAGAAGTGCTGGTCTTTGCCTTGGTGTTCATTGGTAAGCTTTAGTCTTGCCCTGATGTTCTTTCTGGACAGCAAAGGTTTCCTCCTGGCACACCCCCCATGTAGATCAAATTTGTGCAGCCTCTTTCTAATGGTAGACTCGTGCACTTTGACATCAACAGTGGCAACAGCTACCTGTAGGTCCCACGATGACATTCTGGGGTTCTTAGAGACTTCTTTCAGCATCTTGCAGTCTGCTCTCGGACTGAAATTGCCGGGGTGGCCTGGCCTGAACAAGTTGGCAGTTTTTTGGAATCTTCTCCATTTGTAGATGACCTTCCGGACAGTCGAATGATTGATTTCAAATTGTTTGGATATCTTTTTAAATCCCTTCCGAGAATCATAGGCATCTATAGCCTTCTTTCTGAAGGTCTCAGATAGCTCTTTTGATCTCAACATGGTGAGGCCGCACACTTCAACTACAAAGAGCAAACCAAATTAAATGTCTGAGGTTTAAATAAGACAGGTTCCTCCAAGATCCTCTCTAACGATGTTCTCATCATTTGCACCTGAGCTGGTGCACCTGATTCTAATTTTAGGTATTTGAAGTAGTTATAAATGTCGGGGTGTATTTACTTTTTCCACATGCGAAATTTGTATTTATGTTTATTTAAATTATACAATGGACTACAAAATGTAAATGTTTCATGAATGATATTTGTTATATTATATCACCTTTATCTATCAATATTGTTGAAATGAAGATCAAATAGCTGTATGTTGAAATATGTTGAAAAAGTCAAAACTTTACATGGGGTGTACTTACTTTTTCACGTGACTGTAGTTTTGGAGAAGACAGCAAATACCTATTTTGGGGGGTCAAACCTGGATCCACTTTTACCCCCGGTAAACCCCTTTTAAGGCCGTGAACAAACTTTAGTTACAACATAAATATAATTTGTGCCAAGTTTGGTTACAATCCCATCAGCAGTTTCGGAGAAGTTGCAAGTGTTTACGGACAGACAGAAACGTGCCATCGCATAAGCTCCCCTGAACTTCGTTCCAGGTGAGCTAAAAATCAGGATCGATACAATAATATGAGATTATGAGATATAATAATATAATAATAATAAGGATATAATAATATGAGATATCGATACAATAATATAGGTTACAATAATAGTGTAAGTTGCAAGTTTTGAAATGCACCGACCAATTACAAACTTATGTGAACACAAAAAAGCCAAAATAAAATTATGAAAGGCAATATAAAGTACTGCATTCCAATTAAAACTAGAACGGCACTCAGTAGAGAGCATACCTCCACCTGGTTTAGCCATATCACTCAATGGTGAAGAATCACTTTAAAAATTCTCCTCGCCAGATCCGGATCTGGATCTTCACCAGAATTGAATCGATTCTTCCTTGTCAGACACCCAACCTGTCCAACAAGTTTCGTCCAAACCCGTCCATAACGTTTTGAGATATCCCGCTATGTATAATTTTTGGCCCGATCTCCCAATGGTGAAGAATCATTTAAAAAAATTAAATAATTCTCATATCCGAATCCATATTCAGATCTTCACCAAAATTGAATCGATTGTTCCTTGTCAGACACCCAACTGGTCCACCAAGTTTCGTCCAAATCCATCCACAACTTTTGGAGATATCCTGCTATGTATCGTTTTTGGCTCAATCTCCCAATGGTGAAGAATCACGTAAAAAATTATTGTAGCCGGATCCGGATCTTCATCAATATCTAACCATTTCGTCCTTGTCACATACGCTACATCGCTGCCAAATTTCGTCCGAATCGGTCCACAACGTTTTGAGATATTTTGTTCACAAACGGACAGACAAACAGGGGTGAAAACATAACCTCCATCCACCTTTGGTGGCGTACTGTATTACACACCTTTGGTGGCGTACTGTATTACACACCTTTGGTGGCGTACTGTATTACACACCTTTGGTGGCGTACTGTATTACACACCTTTGGTGGCGTACTGTATTACACACCTTTGGTGGCGTACTGTATTACACACCTTTGGTGGCGTACTGTATTACACACCTTTGGTGGCGTACTGGATTACACACCTTTGGTGGCGTACTGTATTACACACCTTTGGTGGCGGAGGTAAATGTCAAAATAATAAAGTAGATCATAGTATTTAGAACAAAGCAATCAGTTGTGATAGGGTAGACCCAGAGTGGTGCACACAGCAAGGCACCGTGAAGTGCAGCGAGGAAAAAAAATTCCCATTGTGTATTGTAAGGTTTTCTTCTTCTTTCTAATCTCTTCCAGTTCTTTCCTGTGTTTCTTGTCAGACTTCCCGCGCTGCATGTGAAAAGCTCAACATTCACTTTTGAAAAGACGTTAATGCCAAATTTTGTTTCGCAAACAGGATATTTTCATTACCCTCCTCAGTTTTTGTGTCACATGTGGCACCGCCATTTCGCGGTGGCCGGTATAAGTATGTCCGACTTTTGGTTCTGAACCGTCACTTGGGATGGGACGGGAACTCTTCCTAGTACCTATAATAAATATCGTGATTTGCTTCTGTACTTTCGTTCTAATTTGGTGTACTCATTTTACCATTATTGCTAAGTCTTAAAAACCCTAAATGCTTCGTCGTAACATAATTGTATTTCATACTATACCATTAAAGACTTTGGGGTGTGTTGGTTCATTTTTCTAGCAAAGCTGTGGTTTACTTTCTCACGATTGCATCTCATGATCATTTTTGTAGAAAAAAACAAGTTTGGAGGTAAAACAAAAATTAACGCCGCATACCTGAAATTCGTAGAATATGGTGGACCTGAGGTATTAAGTTGAGCAACAGATGAGGTAAACGCAGGTGGAGAGAAGATCGGTTTATTTTCGTGTTTTTGTTCGAGGTCAAAGGACGTTAACTGGGCGGCCTGTGGATATCGATGGACAAAACTGTTTGTGCAGGTCTGGCTGATATATACGATGTACAAGGGTGTTTGTGTGTGTGTGTGTGTGTGTATGAAAATTATATATACAGTATATATATACTTATACGAGCTTGGTGAGGCGAGCGCGTCGTTACTGAGGAACCTGGAACGGGCTTATTTTGGCTGAGGATAATGACTGAACCTGAGTTGCTGTGTTGGCATGATTTACACCAATCATAATACAAACAATTACTTGGCACAAATGTATTTGTTGTGTTTGTGATATTACATTTTTATAAGCAATTTCGATTGAAGATTTAGGTTGAATGTTTTTTTTCAAGAAAGAACCCCTCAACACATACAGAGGGAGGGGGGGGGGGTAGGTAGGGGGGGGGTGGGTGGGGGGGTAGGTGCAGCCTGGAAGTTTGGGACGATTACACCTCACCACCAAGTAATTAAAAACACCTCACCACCACGTAATTAAAAACACCTCACCACCACGTAATTCAAAACACCTCACCACCACGTAATTCAAAACACCTCACCACCACGTAATTCAAAACACCTCACCACCACATAATTCAAAACACCTCACCACCACGTAATTCAAAACACCTCACCACCACGTAATTGAAAACACCTCACCACTACGTAATTCAAAACACCTCACCACCACGTAATTCAAAACACCTCACCACCACGTAATTCAAAACACCTCACCACCACGTAATTCAAAACACCTCACCACCACGTAATTAAAAACACCTCACCACCACGTAATTAAAAACACCTCACCACCACGTAATTAAAAACACCTCACCACCACGTAATTCAAAACACCTCACCACCACGTAATTCAAAACACCTCACCACCACGTAATTCAAAACACCTCACCACCAAGTAATTCAAAACACCTCACCACCAAGTAATTCAAAACACCTCACCACCAAGTAATTCAAAACACCTCACCACCACGTAATTCAAAACACCTCACCACCACGTGATTCAAAACACCTCACCACCACGTGATTTAAAACACCTCACCACCACGTAATTCAAAACACCTCACCACCACGTCATTCAAAACACCTCACCACCACGTAATTCAAAACACCTCACCACCAAGTAATTCAAAACACCTCACCACCAAGTAATTCAAAACACCTCACCACCACGTAATTCAAAACACCTCACCACCAAGTAATTCAAAACACCTCACCACCAAGTAATTCAAAACACCTCACCACCAAGTAATTCAAAACACCTCACCACCACGTAATTCAAAATACCTCACCACCAGTAATTCAAAACACCTCACCACCAAGTAATTCAAAACACCTCACCACCACGTAATTCAAAACACCTCACCACCAAGTAATTCAAAACACCTCACCACCACGTAATTCAAAACACCTCACCACCAAGTAATTCAAAACACCTCACCACCACGTAATTCAAAACACCTCACCACCAAGTAATTCAAAACACCTCACCACCACGTAATTCAAAACACCTCACCACCGCGTAATTCAAAACACCTCACCACCAAGTAATTCAAAACACCTCACCACCAAGTAATTCAAAACACCTCACCACCACATAATTCAAAACACCTCACCACCACGTAATTCAAAACACCTCACCACCACGTAATTCAAAACACCTCACCACCACGTAATTCAAAACACCTCACCACCACGTAATTCAAAACACCTCACCACCACGTAATTTAAAACACCTCACCGCCAAGTAATTTAAAACACCTCACCACACATAATATAAAACACCTCACCACCAAGTAATTTAAAACACCTCAGCCATAAAACACGTAATAAAAACACCTCACCACCACGTAATTTAAAACACCTCACCACACATCATTTAAAACACCTCACCACACATCATTTAAAACACCTCACCACACATCATTTAAAACACCTCACCACACATAATATAAAACACCTCACCACCAAGTAATTTAAAACAGCTCACCACAGATAATATAAAACACCTCACCACAAAGTCATTAAAAACACCTCACAGCCAAAAAACACATAATAAAAACGTCTCACAGCCATAAAACACGTAATAAAAACGCCTCACAGCCATAAAACACGTAATAAAAACACCTCACCACCACGAAATTAAAAACACGTAATAAATACACCTCACCACCACAAAATTAAAAACACGTAAGAAAAACACCTCACAGCCATAAAACACGTAATAAAAACACCTCACCACCACGAAATTAAAAACACCTCACCACCACGAAATTGAAAGCACCTCACAGCCATAAAACACGTAATAAAAACACCTCACCACCACGAAATTAAAAACACGTAATAAATACACCTCACCACCACAAAATTAAAAACACGTAAGAAAAACACCTCACAGCCATAAAACACGTAATAAAAACACCTCACCACCACGAAATTAAAAACACGTAATAAATACACCTCACCACCACAAAATTAAAAACACGTAAGAAAAACACCTCACAGCCATAAAACACGTTATAAAAACACCTCACCACCACGAAATTAAAAACACCTCACCACCACGAAATTGAAAGCACCTCACAGCCATAAAACACGTAATAAAAACCCCTCACCACCACGTAATTCAAAACACCTCACCACCACAAAATTCAAAACACCTCACAACCATAAAACACATAATAAAAACACCTCACAGCCACGAAATTAAAAACACCTCACCACCACGAAATTGAAAGCACCTCACAGCCATAAAACACGTAATAAAAACCCCTCACCACCACGTAATTCAAAACACCTCACCACCACAAAATTCAAAACACCTCACAACCATAAAACACATAATAAAAACACCTCACAGCCACGAAATTAAAAACACCTCACCACCACGTAATTCAAAACACCTCACCACCACGTAATTCAAAACACCTCACCACCACGTAATTCAAAACACCTCACCGCCAAGTAATTCAAAACACCTCACCACCACGTAATTTAAAACACCTCACCGCCAAGTAATTTAAAACACCTCACCACACATAATATAAAACACCTCACCACACATAATATAAAACACCTCACCACACATAATATAAAACACCTCACCACCAAGTAATTTAAAACACCTCACAGCCATAAAACACGTAATAAAAACACCTCACCACCACGTAATTTAAAACACCTCACCACACATCATTTAAAACACCTCACCACACATCATTTAAAACACCTCACCACACATCATTTAAAACACCTCACCACACATCATTTAAAACACCTCACCACACATAATATAAAACACCTCACCACCAAGTAATTTAAAACAGCTCACCACAGATAATATAAAACACCTCACCACAAAGTCATTAAAAACACCTCACAGCCAAAAAACACATAATAAAAACGTCTCACAGCCATAAAACACGTAATAAAAACACCTCACAGCCATAAAACACGTAATAAAAACACCTCACCACCACGAAATTAAAAACACGTAATAAATACACCTCACCTCCACAAAATTAAAAACACGTAAGAAAAACACCTCACAGCCATAAAACACGTTATAAAAACACCTCACCACCACGAAATTAAAAACACCTCACCACCACGAAATTGAAAGCACCTCACAGCCATAAAACACGTAATAAAAACACCTCACCACCACGAAATTAAAAACACGTAATAAATACACCTCACCACCACAAAATTAAAAACACGTAAGAAAAACACCTCACAGCCATAAAACACGTAATAAAAACACCTCACCACCACGAAATTAAAAACACGTAATAAATACACCTCACCACCACAAAATTAAAAACACGTAAGAAAAACACCTCACAGCCATAAAACACGTAATAAAAACACCTCACCACCACGAAATTAAAAACACGTAATAAATACACCTCACCACCACAAAATTAAAAACACGTAAGAAAAACACCTCACAGCCATAAAACACGTTATAAAAACACCTCACCACCACGAAATTAAAAACACCTCACCACCACGAAATTGAAAGCACCTCACAGCCATAAAACACGTAATAAAAACCCCTCACCACCACGTAATTCAAAACACCTCACCACCACAAAATTCAAAACACCTCACAACCATAAAACACATAATAAAAACACCTCACAGCCACGAAATTAAAAACACCTCACCACCACGAAATTGAAAGCACCTCACAGCCATAAAACACGTAATAAAAACCCCTCACCACCACGTAATTCAAAACACCTCACCACCACAAAATTCAAAACACCTCACAACCATAAAACACATAATAAAAACACCTCACAGCCACGAAATTAAAAACACCTCACCACCACGTAATTCAAAACACCTCACCACCACGTAATTCAAAACACCTCACCACCACGTAATTCAAAACACCTCACCACCACGTAATTCAAAACACCTCACCACCACGTAATTTAAAACACCTCACCGCCAAGTAATTTAAAACACCTCACCACACATAATATAAAACACCTCACCACACATAATATAAAACACCTCACCACACATAATATAAAACACCTCACCACACATAATATAAAACACCTCACCACCAAGTAATTTAAAACACCTCACAGCCATAAAACACGTAATAAAAACACCTCACCACCACGTAATTTAAAACACCTCACCACACATCATTTAAAACACCTCACCACACATCATTTAAAACACCTCACCACACATAATATAAAACACCTCACCACCAAGTAATTTAAAACAGCTCACCACAGATAATATAAAACACCTCACCACCAAGTCATTAAAAACACCTCACAGCCAAAAAACACATAATAAAAACGTCTCAGCCATAAACACGTAATAAAAACACCTCACAGCCATAAACACGTAATAAAAACACCTCACCACCACGAAATTAAAAACACGTAATAAATACACCTCACCACCACAAAATTAAAAACACGTAAGAAAAACACCTCACAGCCATAAAACACGTTATAAAAACACGTAATAAATACACCTCACCACCACAAAATTAAAAACACGTAAGAAAAACACCTCACAGCCATAAAACACGTTATAAAAACACCTCACCACCACGAAATTAAAAACACCTCACCACCACGAAATTGAAAGCACCTCACAGCCATAAAACACGTAATAAAAACACCACCACAAAATTAAAAACACGTAAGAAAAACACCTCACAGCCATAAAACACGTAATAAAAACCCCTCACCACCACGTAATTCAAAACACCTCACCACCACAAAATTCAAAACACCTCACAACCATAAAACACATAATAAAAACACCTCACAGCCACGAAATTAAAAACACCTCACCACCACGAAATTGAAAGCACCTCACAGCCATAAAACACGTAATAAAAACCCCTCACCACCACGTAATTCAAAACACCTCACCACCACAAAATTCAAAACACCTCACAACCATAAAACACATAATAAAAACACCTCACAGCCACGAAATTAAAAACACCTCACCACCACGAAATTGAAAACACCTCACCACCACGAAATTAAAAACACCTCACCACCACGAAATTAAAAACACCTCACCACCACGAAATTAAAAACACCTCACATCCACGAAATTAAAAACACCTCACCACCACGAAATTAAAAACATCTCACCACCACAAAATTTAAAACGCCTCCCAGCCATAAAACATGTAATAAAAACACCTCACCACCACAAAATTAAAACACCTGACCACCACGAAATTGAAAGCACCTCACAGCCATAAAAACACGTAATAAAAACACCTCACCACCACGAAATTAAAAAGACCTCACAGCCATAAAACACGTAATAAAAACATCTCACCACCACGAAATTAAAAACACCTCACTACCAAGTAATTCAAAACACCTCACAGCCACGAAATTGAAAACACCTCATCACCACGAAATTGAAAACACCTCACCACCACAAAATTGAAAACACCTCACCACCACAAAATTGAAAAGACCTCACAGCCATAAAACACGTAATAAAAACACCTCACCACCACGAAATTAAAAAGACCTCACAGCCATAAAACACGTAATAAAAACACCTCACCACCACAAAATTAAAAACACCTCACTACCAAGTAATTCAAAACACCTCACAGCCACGAAATTGAAAACACCTCATCACCACGAAATTGAAAACACCTCACCACCACAAAATTGAAAACACCTCACAGCCACAAAATTAAAAACACCTCACCTCCACGAAATTGAAAACACCTCATCACCACGAAATTGAAAACACCTCATCACCACGAAATTGAAAACACCTCACCACCACAAAATTGAAAACACCTTACAGCCACAAAATTAAAAACACCTCACCTCCACGAAATTGAAAACACCTCACCACCACGAAATTGAAAACACCTCACCACCACGAAATTGAAAACACCTTACAGCCACAAAATTAAAAACACCTCACCTCCACGAAATTGAAAACACCTCACCACCACGAAATTGAAAACACCTCAACACCACGAAATTGAAAACACCTCACAACCACGAAATTGAAAACACCTCACAACCACGAAATTGAAAACACCTCACCACCCCGAAATTGAAAACACCTCACCACCACGAAATTGAAAACGCCTCACAGCCACGAACGCCTCACAGTGTGCTTTCAACATACAGCTATTTGATCTTCATTTCAACAACATTGATAGATAAAGGTGATATTAGTCAGGTTCACTATGTTTTTTCGTTCAAAATTTTGGTAGCTTAGCAAAACTATACATTTTTGGAATATTCAGAGCATGAGGAATCCAAAAATTAATGTTTACATTTGCGTAGACACCTTTGCGAAAATGACACTCAGGACAGTGATGAAGATCTGTAAAAGCATATTCCTGAACGGTATAGACCTCGTAGATCCTGTGTATAGGACTTATAGTTCAATCTGATACTACCTATAACTTCCTATAACAACCTATAACTTCAAAGGACTTGCAATATCATGTATTATGTAATACAGTTATATCACAAATATAAAGACAATGGTTTTCAATTACCTATGTTTGTTGCTTTTCTATAATCCTGAGCACTATTTTGAGGCCTTTATTGGATTCCTTGACCCAGAAAACATAGGATTAGCATATTTAATTAAGTCTCTAGGTTGACTAGAAGCCGAGATCGCGCAAAATATGTATTTTATGGCGGCCATTTTCAAAATCCAAAATGGCGGCCATGCAGGTGTCTGTGCAAATGCCAACATAGATTTTCAGATTCTCCATGCTCTGAAGATTCCAAAAATGTACAGGTTTGCTAATCCCAAAATTTTGAAAGAAATTATATTTGTTAACATGGTGAACCTGACTATCTTCATCACTGTCCTGAGTGTCATTTTCGCAAAGGTGTCTACGCAAATGTAAACATTAATTTTTGGATTCCTCATGCTCTGAATATCCCAAAAATGTATAGTTTTGCTCATCTACCAAAATTTTGAACGAAATTATATTTGTTAACATAGTGAACCTGACTATATTGTGGAGCTATGCTCGCACGATAAAGCCGGACAAAATGGACGACACCAGGAACGAAGTTTCACTGAGCTATTTATTCTAGCTCAACTCGAAAGAACTCAAAAGCACTGAATAGCCCGTTAACACGGGCGGCAATTTATATCAAAAGTTCACCACACAAAAGCCACGCCTCTCAGGCGGGGCGTGGTATGCAAATAAGTCAGCCACGCCTCTCAACGGGGCGTGATATGCAAATCGAGAGTCCGCCCGGGCAAGGCAAGTCCGGGCGAGTCCGGGCAAGTAACCGCCCGCCGGTTACGTCATCGGCCGGTGCAAGGTGATTGGGTCATGCTTCCGGTAACCGCTACAATGATCTACTTTATTATTTTTGATATTTACCTCCGCCACCAAAGGTGCATAGTGACTTAGTGTGTGTATGTGCCATGTGCTGGAACCGGTTCCACATTGACAATAAGTTCTGGAGGTGACCCACAATTCAATCATTTTGGGGAGCAGGTAAGGGGGACTGGGGGCATAGATCTGGGATTCGCCACGACACTGAAAGGGGTATGGTCATTTGTGAGTTTGACAAAATGCTACCAGGACTGCATCTTCAATGATGCTGCCACTGCTGTGCCATTTGCTCATTTTTACCCCAGAAGAGTCAACCCAGTAAAGGGTATCGGGGCATTCTCAAGGGAAGACTTACATGGCCCTCCAGCAACTCGTCAACAAGCCCATTTTGAGGCTATCAGACTCACTTCAGCCATTTGTTCTTCGGACCGATGCTTCTAATGTAGGTATTGGAGCTCTTTTGTTGCAGTGGCATGAGGGCAGAATTGATGCTCTGAGTTTTGCGAGCAAGAAGCAGATGAACCGTGAGAACTACTACAGGTGTAGAAGGAAGGGCTCGATATTGTGGAGGCACGAAGAGATTTATGCTATATCTTTATGCGAGTGAATTCGCTATGCAAACTGATCGTCGGCCATTGGTATGCAATGATAAGGCAAAGCTCCCAATGATAGCGTCATCAGATGGGCCATGCTTATGCAGAACTATCGGTTTACGATGCAATTACCCTGTGCACCCGAAGCGAAAAGCGGAGTTAAGCAATCGGTTCATGTCTGTCCGGCTATCTATCCGTCAGTCTCATCAATTTTTGATCGTCGATTTAGTTTATGATCGAGGAACAACTTATTTAAATTGAATGTTATATTTTGAACACAAATTGGGAAGACAATAAATGGAAAGACAATTTTCTCATTTTACCGTATATTGGCTCTGAATTCGTCCCGATCGCACATGCGCAGAAAAGAGTGCGGTAATACTTTTTACACTATCTGCCTGGCAGTGCAACAAACTTGAAAATCATTCAAAAGAGGAAACTTACTGCTTCTAAGAATGTTATAAAGGACACATACGACAGGCACGAGGGAGTGATGCGACGTGTTGGATTGAGTGATGTAATAGACGCTCGGTAAAATGGCGGTACAACCCTGAATTAATTTATTTGCACTCCTTTAAGCCTCTTAAAACCTTTTTTCAAATTTAATTACATACTTGAACACTGTAGAACATAAATCACCTTCATGGTACTTCCAAGAACCATGCTATACTGTATATCGGTATATAGCAGGAGAGGACATCGCATGCGAGAGGGTAAAGAAGAGGCCGCCATAATGGCTATACGTTATACGTACGATTCCGATTGACGCTGCATTCTATTTCAGTAACGCTAAACTTCTGGATTTTTTAAAACAATCTTTAAAATCATTATTTTATTTTATTTGAACACTGTGCAGGGTATTGTGTTCTATGAACTCTCTAGTCTGGTTTAATAAGGGGAAGGAAAACATTAGGGTGAAGCGCGGTGCTACGCGCGCTTGCTTGTACAACAAGAAGGAAGCGGACAACGCGGTGAGTTTAAGAGTCTTTATTAAACGACCTGGTGTTGGGCTAGCGGCTAGGGTGCCGGCTTAGGATCCTAGGATCCTGGGTTCGAATCCCGGTCGATCGCTGAATTAACGCCAGGGGGGTTGACTCAGCCTGTCATCCTTCCGAGGTCGGCTAATTGAGTACCAGTTCACTGGTAATTCCCTGTTTGTCGTAAAAGGCGACAAAAAGGGTTGGCGGCAGGAAGGGCATCCGGCCGTAAAACATTGCTTCAAAAAGGGGACTGAAAAACAACAACAACCACGGTCCCCGAAAAAGGCCAACCCCCGCTTTGCGGGGGGAAATGGCCTCTGAAGATGGTTTTTTATTTTTATTTTTTATTAAACGAGCTCAACTGTAGCACTGGCGCGCTCCGGGCTGCGCGCCCGGTGTATATCCCGCGGCCACGCCTACCCCTCGGGCGTGGCCGCCACCCACTTGGTGCGTGGAATGATGCCCTCACGCCAGTGAGCTTTCGTGTCCGCCACACGCGCCCCCCCAGAATTCCCACGCACCTGGAGGGCCAGTTTGCGGGGCAAACGGATGACCCGGCCGAAGCGCTCTCTGGCGACCGGCGGCGTCCGGGGTGCAGGGATGCCAGCTGGGATGCCTCCGGCTGCGCCCGGGATGGGTGCAGGACCGGGGGGCGGCGTGCCAGGCGGGCCTGGGCGGTGCCGGGGGTCCCCCCGCAGGGGGGCGGCCCCGACGCGGGGGCCGAGCCACCAGCGGTGGGTGGTCCACGTCGAGGTGGGCCGGTTGGAGGCGATCCACCGAGACGCGGTCGGGAGTACCGCCGATGTCCAAGGTGAAGTGTTTCACCCCGGTCTCCAGCACGCGGAAAGGCCCGTCGTACGGGGGCCGCAGTGGTGTCCGGTGGGCGTCTCGCCGGACGAAGACGTACTCCGCGGTGCGAAGCTCCGGGGCGACGTGACTTGGCGGGTGTTCGTGGTGCGCTGTCGGCACCGGGGCGAACCTCCGGGCTGTCTCCTGCAGCACGGAGCGCTCCTGCGCCGCGGACCATGGTGCCATGGGGTCGGGGAGGAACTCGCCCGGCACCCGCAGCGGTTGTCCGAAGACCAACTCCGCCGCGGATGCGCGCAGGTCATCCTTGGGCGCCGTCCGGAGGCCCAGCAGGACCTAGGGGAGCCTGTCGACCCAGCCGCCGTCGCGGAGGGTGGCCCGGAGCGCGGCCTTCAACGAGCGGTGGAACCGCTCGCACAGGCCGTTGGCCTGGGGGTGGTAGGCCGTGGTTCGGTGCAGCTGGACCCCGAGCCCCCGCGCGGCCGCCCCCCAGAGCTCCGAGGTGAACTGGGGGCCACCGTCGGACGATATGTCTGAGGGGGCGCCGAACCGGGCGACCCAGGTGGCGATGAACGCCTGTGCGACGTCCGCCGCTGTCGTCGCCGCCAAAGGCACGGCCTCCGGCCACCGGGTGGTGCGGTCCACCATTGTCAGGACATGGGTGAAACCCCGCGAGGGGGGCAGAGGCCCCACCAGGTCCACGTGTACGTGGTCGAACCTTCGTTCCGGCACCGTGAACGGGGCCAATGGGGCCTGGGTGTGCCGGTGCACCTTCGCGCGCTGGCACGCGAGGCACGTCCTGGTCCAGCCGCGGACGGCCTTCCGGAGGCCATGCCAGACAAACTTGTCGGTGACCAACCTCTGGGAGGCCTTCGTGCCCGGGTGGGACAGGCCGTGGATGGTGTCGAACACCTGGCGCTGCCAGCCCGCGGGTACGATGGGGCGAGGCCGCCCGAGGGAGACATCGCACAAGAGGGCCGCGCCGTCGAACGGCACCTCGGTGATGCGGAGGCCCGTGACGGCGGTCCGCAAGGCCTGGACGCCGGGGTCGGCGGCCTGGTCCGCCGCCATCCGGGCATAGTTGATGCCAAGGTGGACTGCGTGGGCGACGGACCGGAAAGGCAATCCGCCACCGGGTTGTCCTTCCCCGCGACGTGCCGGATGTCCGTCGTGTACTCGGACACGGCCGAGAGGTGACGCTGCTGCCGGGCCGACCACGGCTCGGCGACCTTGCCCATCGCGAAGACCAGTGGCTTGTGGTCGACGAAGGCCGTGAACGCACGGCCCTCGAGCAGATGGCGGAAGTGCCTGACCGCCAGGTGAAGCCCGAGCAACTCGTGGTCGAAGGTACTATAGCGGCATTCGGGCGGGCGAAGCTGCCGGCTGAAGAACGCCAGCGGTTGCCAAGCACCACGCACCCATTGCTCGTGCACCGCGCCCACCGCGTAGTCCGAGGCGTCGGTGGTGAGGGCGATCGGTGCATCGGGCGCCGGGTGCGCGAGCATGGTGGCGTTAGCCAAGGCGAGCTTCGCGCCTGCGAACGCCACGTCCATCTGCTCGGTCCAGGTAACGTCACCTTTGCCCGGCTTCCCTCGGAGGGCCTCGTGCAAGGGGCACAGGAGCTGGGCGATGCGGGGCAGGAACCGATGGTAAAAGTTTACCATGCCCAGGAAATCTCCTGGAGCCCCTTGATCGTGCGGGGGCGCGGAAACCCCTTCACCGCCTCCACCTTGGCCGGTAGGGGGACGTCTCCGTGCCTGGTGACGCGGTGCCCCAAAAAATCGATGTCGACGATGCCGAACCGGCACTTGGCGGGGTTCACGATGAGGCCATGCTGGCCCAGACGTTCGAAGAGCGTGCGGAGATGGTGAAGGTGCTCTTCGCGGGACGCGCTTGTGACAAGGATGTCGTCCAGGTATACGTACACAAAATCCAAGTCGCGCAAGACGCTGTCCATGAGTCGCTGGAACGCCTGAGCCGCATTCTTCAAACCGAAGGGCATCCGAAGAAATTCGAACAGTCCGAACGGCGTGATGACCGCCGTCTTCGGGATGTCCTCCGGCCTGACGGGGACCTGATGGTAGCCGCGTATGAGGTCCACCTTCGAAAAGAAGGACATGCCCGCCAACCGGGCGGAGAAGTCCTGGATGTGGGGGACGGGGTAGCGGTTGGGGGTGGTGGCGTCGTTGAGGCGCCGGTAGTCCCCGCACGGTCGCCATCCCCCGCCGGGCTTTGGCACGATATGAAGTGGTGACGCCCAAGCACTCTCGGAGCGCCGCACGATGCCGAGCCGCTCCAGCGTAGCGAACGCCGCTTTAGCCACCGCGAGCTTCGTCGGCTCGAGGCGGCGTGCCCGGGCGTAAACCGGTGGCCCGGCGGTGGGGATGTGGTGTTCCACCCCGTGCTTGACGGCCCTCGCCGAGAAGGTGGGCTGCGTAAGGGCCGGGAAGCAGGCGAGGAGGCGAGTGAAGTCGTCCGCTGCCGGAAGCGTACAAACTAACCTCGTCGGGACCGAACCGCTCATTTAGCCGCTCGGTGAGCTGCTCAATGAGCTGCTCAGCGCACAAGCAAGCGAGCTGAATGTTTCAGCCTGGACGAGACGTCTGTTCTTCACATCTACCAACAACCCGTGTGCACAGAGGAGGTCCGCACCGAGTAGTGCCATGGGGACACTAGCGGTTACGAACGTCCACGCGAAGCGTTGCCTTCCGAACCGCAGGGAGAGGCAGCACTTCCCGAATGTGCGTATGGGTGTTCCGTTCGCGGCAAGCAACGCGGGGCCCCGGCCTGCGGTGTGCTTGTCGGACGTAGAGGCAGGGATAACGCTCACCTGTGCCCCCGTATCGCATAGGAAACGGCGCCCGGACAAGGTGCCGTTATAAAAAGAAGGCTGCCGGAATGGCCGACGCTCAGGGCCGCTACCGAGTGCCGGCTTTGTAGTTTCCCGACTTGCTGAAGGAGCACGGCGGGCAACAAGTCCTCGCCTTGTGGCCAAACCTGGCGTGGAAATGGCACCAGGTTTGCGGCAAAGGCGGAGGCCGCGGTTTTCGTGGTGGGCGTGGCGTGACGGCGGCCACGCGGCGTGCGTCAGCCTCGGGATCCCCGAGGTGTGGTGCATCAGCATCAGGGTCAGCCTCGGGATGCGCGGCGGCCACGCCAAAACCCCCCCATGCGTGTCCATAGCTGCAAAGAACCTGTCGGCCTCGGCAGCGAGCGCTCGGGGTTCCATCGTCACAGAACCGGCCATCGCGAGGCGGACTCGTGCCGGCAGCTGGCGTCGAAATAACGCCCGGAAAAGAGCGTTCGGGGTTTCGTTGCCCATCAATGACAGCATATGGTCCATGCGGACCGACAGTCGCGTGTCACCGAGCTCGGGGAGGTCCAGGAGGCGGTCGGCCCGTGCGTCCACCGTGAGGCCGAACGTGGCGAGGAGGAGACGCTTGATCGCCTCGTACCTGCCGTCGGCCGGTGGGTTCCTCAGGATCGACAGGACGCGGGCAGCTGTGCCGGGCCCGAGGGAAGCGACCACGTGGCAGTACATGGTCTCGTCCACCGTGATGCCTCGAAGTCGGAACTGGGCTTCTGCCTGCAGGAACCAGACTTCGGCTTGCGTCTCCCAGAACTCGGGGAGTTTCATTTGGACCGCGTTGTTTGCCATTGTGATGGCGTATTCGGGTGGTCAGCGACGGCTGACCAGAACGTCGGAGTCACCAATGAAGTGCGGTGCTACGTGTGCTTGCTTGTACAACAAGAAGGAAGCGGACAACGCGGTGAGTTTAAGAGTCTTTATTAAACGAGCTCAACTGTAGCACTGGCGCGCTCCGGGCTGCGCGCCCGGTGTATATCCCGCGGCCACGCCTACCCCTCGGGCGTGGCCGCCGCCCACTTGGTGCGTGGAATGATGCCCTCACGCCAGTGAGCTTTCGTGTCCGCCACAAGGGCACTTTACATGAGCTGGGTTGTTTAACTGGTATTTCCAATTGGGCGATGTTGATTGAATTTCAGTTTATTTTCCCTCGTGTGTGTGGATTGCTGGGGTAAAGAATTTGTGTTGGTTGAAAGAAAAAAAAATGGACCCCACATGGGGAGCAAGGATGGCCTTCGCTTGCTAACACTTGACCTCTATAGTCTTCTATATTGGCCATCTTCTTCTTCTTCATTATGCAGCACAAGGCTGCGGGGTAGCGTTAATGGCTGAAGGCATGCCTGTGCTGCTGGTGTCGTGCCGTCTGTAGGTCAGAACAGGAATTTTTAATTTGTTCAGTGTGCCGGCGATCACTCGGATCGGACACCATGGGATCTTTAACATCCTCCAACTAATTCTGGCAGGCCGGACACCCACTTTAACGTCCATCCGAGGGACGGCACACACATTCATGATTCGCCCTGCCTGGAACGCACCAAGATGACAGTTTATAGCTGGATCGAGATTAGCGCTTAAGATAGACAGTTTAGAGCTTTTAGGGCCTGCTCGAAGGCCTGCCTTTTTTACGATGAAAAAAGGTAAAAAAATCAAACATTTGAACAGCCTTAGACGTGCACCTTGACCCCACGGCCAAGGCACAACGTCTATCAAGGCTGTCCCAATAACATTACACATGCACCTCAGCCAAAAGGCTGAAGCACATGGTCATTCAAACACATGCATCCTGACCCCGAGGGGCCACAATGCATGGTCATACAATCATACAATTGGACCACTCCTCTCAATAGGAGTGAGCCCACTGACGAGGTATTACTCCTGTTTAGACAGTTTAGAGGCGAGTGAGCGTACCTCTAGACTCGAGTCTCGGCCATCCTCTCGATATTCAGTGTAATGCAAGTATCACAACATTACTGTAGTATGGAGTATTTTACGTTTACCCATGAGATGAAATTCTATCATGGTATTTGCATTTTACACCCAGTATTTCTTTGGATTCCATCGTTATTCCGAACTTGTTTTGAGGAATGTCAGCATTTAAGAGTATGTGGCTGTACGTGAGCAACCGCCCACCTTGATGTACAGGGCACGGCACCATTTTTCTCAAATGAGTATGGAGCAGTCGCGATAACATCTCCGACTCTTTTGTGAAATGACGTCATAGCTGTGTAAATATGATTTTGAAGATGGTGGTAAATTTGCATACTGTGGGGATGGCATTGGGCATTGTTCATCGAGGTCTCTTGAATAGAAATGTCAGACCAGTTGAAAAATGCAGGTCGTGCACAAAGGCCTCATGTTACCTGCATTACTGTTGACAAGCTTTCATTAACTTTTCCCATTGCCTTCATTCTAGGATCCTTGGGATGTGAGTGCATCGTACATTGACCCACACAGAGCTTCTTGTAAAGGTGCTGGTAAGTGTCCTTACGACGGCAGATGTATGGTCATCATAACCATGTTAACATTCGGTGAATGGGGGTTCGCCCACCTGCCTCATTGCTTCTTTTTCTCATTTTGAAGTTGGACAGATTTGATTTGCTAATGGGAGTTTTTTGCTATTTTAAAGCACCAAGTTGATTGCATTGTTCTTATATCCTGTTTCAGATGTTTGAAAGTGACTTTGATGTCTTTGGTTAACATTAAGCTTCACCCCATGGAGGGCCAAGGTCTCGAATGAGGGGCCATGTTGATCCCCGTGTCTACTCGTATTGCTATCTGTACTGTGCTCCTAGCAGTGACTTCCACTCAGCATGAGGAGCAATTTCTACACACCTGGAATCTCTTGCAGGTGATGCTTTCACTTCTATTTCCCCATTTATTTGTCATCTTTTCATTCCAAACCGTTTGTTAAGTTTACGTACATTGTTTTTTGACGTCTACTCCTCATTCTTGTATGTTGAGTTGCACCGATCTTCGGGTTGAATGATCTCTGCTTGTATTCCTAATAACCAACATTCGTTCATGGCGATATATGTGTATATACAGAACTATCACCTCCTAAAATATTAAAATTAAATAGAAAAGCGCACTGACCCTATGAGATGACGCTGACGTCATGTGCATAAATTATACCAAAACGTTACGGCTCTTCCAACAATATGGTACGTATTATAGGCCTTAGGCCACTTGCCTCGCCTTCCGACCGCTTCGGACAAATTAAGCCCAGGTTTCTTAATACAGTAGTGTATCGTTTCAGTAGTATCGTTTTCGTAATAATAATAACTAGAACTGCCACTTTAAAACTGCTGGCAGTGATGACCGGTTTACTCGCACCCACTTTTGATGCAACCCCACTGTTGATACAACCCCACTTTTGATACAACCCCACTTGTGATACAACCCCACTTTCATTGGACATGCTTTGACACAACCCCCTTGGATACAACCCCGACACACACACACACACACACACACATCCCCCCTACCCCCTCCCACACACACACCCACACCCCTCCCCCCACACGCACACCCCTCCAAACACACACACACACACCCACACACACACATCCCTCCCCCCCCCCCCCACACACACACACATCCCTCCCCCCACACACACACACACATCCCCCCTACACACACACACACACACACACACACACACACACACACACACACACACACACACATGCACACACACATACACACATCCCCCCTAACCCCACCCACACCCCTCCCCCCAAACACACACACACACACACAACCAACCCCCCCCCCCCACCTACACACACACACACACACACATCCCTCCACCCCTACACACACACACATCCCCCCTACACACACACACGCTTATTTTTCAAGATATGCAGGTTGCAAGGTCAGACATATGTATGGTGGCGGCCATCTTGGATTTTGACCTGGCGACCCAATTTTCGATAGCGTTCTTCCTTGTGCCTAGATACACCCACACACCAAATTAGAAGTTGCTACTTCGCTTATTTTTCAAGATATGCAGGTTGCAAGGTCAGATATATATATGGTGGCGGCCATCTTGGATTTTGACGTGGCGACCCAATTTTCGATAGCGTTCTTCCTTGTGCCTAGATACACCCACACACCAAATTAGAAGTTGCTACTTCGCTTATTTTTCAAGATATGCAGGTTGCAAGGTTCAGACATACATGGTGGCGGCCATCTTGGATTTTGCCGTGGTGACCCAATTTTCAATAGCTGGCGCATGCGCAGATGGGTTGCACTGCGATGCCACTGAAAAGCGGCTGAGAAAACCGCACATGCGCAGATTGCGGACATGATTCATTTCGATTTCCATCTTTATTTAATTTCCGAAAAGACGTCTGCATTCGAAAATCGCGTGATGACGTCACGACGTAAATGCATTTCTTCATATAACTTCAGATCGGCTGGATGGATTTTGACGAAATAAACGGCATCCTGTAGGGCATTTAATTGCGCAAAATTCAAGACCAATTACGACCACGACAGCCATTTCCTTCTCGCACAGCACCAAACATTCTAATGCGTCAATCCCGTCAACCCTGCACATGCGCAGGTGGTGCGACGAAGCACTTAAACGCTGAAAAAATCGCGCATGCGCAAATGGTAGCGCTGAATTGGAAGGTCACATGTGCACGCTTACGTAATATGTGGATGGATGTTTGCGTATGCGCAAATGGGCCACTGTATGTTCGTGTATTACGTACGCGCTGTGATGGGCGGGGCGTATGGTGTTCATGAAATGGTCAAATGCGGAAGTGCTGGAAGCAGTTGCGATGGTGTCGCACGATCTCTTCTCGCGGTCCACAAGATTATCACAGAGAGGTGCAGCTTCCAGCGTTTCTAGATCTGATCCAGGCCTATCCAACGAGACCAGTCCCAGCATTCTAGGCCCAATGGTTGTCTCAGACGGACCCGACAACGGACGTGTTTGTTTTAACTCGAGCCGATTCGATCAGAGACGTGCTGGCGAACATAACCAGTCATATATTTTGAACGCGTGGCTCGATTTTTACAAAATAAACTTTTTCTTGCAGGGCTTAACCGTGCGCGTCCTGGAAGTGAATCTTCTTCTTCAGTCCTCATTACTTTCAGTTCAAAACGTCTTATCAAAATTCTTATTCTTAATTCTTATAATTAATTGGGATCCCAATTTGATAATTCTTATCAAAACGTTCCACCTTTTAAAGGTGGTTTAGTCCTCATTACTTTCAGTGAAATACGATCGAGTTAAAAATAGTCAGAATTTGAGCAAATCTGTTTCATTCGTTTGTTAATATGCCTCATCTATTGACAAATCTGCAATTATAATTTTTTTTGAAGTTCAAATGACCGCGGGAGATCGCGTTATCGTGAGCACGTTCTGGAAAGACAAAATGGTGTGTTTCTTCTTCTTTCAACAATAAAGACTTATAGCTTCGCGACCGTACATCCAATCATCTTGAAAGTTTGCACACTTGTTTCGCTTGATGAGAGCCACATTGCATTAAAAATTCAAGTCGATCCATGCAGTGGTTCAAGAGTTACAAGCTTTTTAAAATTTAAACTTCCATTATTTATTGCGGCCAAACCATGTGACTTATCAAAACGTCTCAAGTAACGATGAAACATCCCCCCATGAGGAACATTTGTGTAAAGTTTCCACTCGATATCTCCACAAATTATGGAGGTGATTCCATTTCTAGTTTGAAATTTTAAAACGTCATAACTCTGATGTTTTTGGCGGTTTGGATGTTTTTGGCGTCATAACTCTGATATATAAAAATATTTTTTTTTTAAATCGCGACATGGTTGGCATGGAAAAATAACATCAAGTAATCGAATCAATAGGAATGTCCTGTGCCTATAACATCGACATCGACGTTGTATTCAACAGCCGCCAAGCTCCTGAAAGTACTCTTTGGGACGCCAAGCTAAGTGCCGGCTGAAGGGGTTTATTTTCATTTTATCTTTCCCTTCACGCCGAGGAGTTCTGGAAATCTCGCAAGATTGTGAAAGAAAACATCTGTCATTATTTACTTTTAACAATGCGTATAAAGCAAGTCGTATAAAGCATCGGGGCCTGGCGAAGCGTGCGGGCGGACGGAGGGCTTCCTCGCGCCGGAGCTTGGAGCCGCGTGCGGACGGTGGACAAGACGACGGACAGATACCACATTTCCCCACACGAGGTTTTGGACAACTGCTGGGCTCTGAAGGCCGCATTGGACTTCACGGTAGAGAATCGAAAGGAGGCCGTCTAATCTGCTCGCCTCACGCTTATTGTGTTTTCGACGCGCGGAGTTCTACACCGCCATTTTGGACCACTTCCCGCATGAGTGGCTACCCCAGTTTCAACAGCCGCCAAGCTCCTGAAAGTACTCTTTGGGACGCCAAGCTAAGTGCCGGCTGAAGGGGTTTATTTTCATTTTATCTTTCTCTTGACACCACCACCACCCCCCCCCCCCCCCTCCCCAGAATTTCCATGTTTTAAACGTTTCCCGGTGTGTACCCTGTATAAGAATAGGTACACCGTATCCCTGCGTGTCGTAAGAGACGACTAAGAGGGTTGGCGTCAGGAAGGGCATCCGGCCATAAAAACATTGCCTCAAAAAGGGAACCATGACAATTACAACTACATATGGGCAGGGTACAGCCCGAAGTGGAGATCGGTTTCTGAGGTTTGGGACATGGAATGTAGGGACAATGACAGGGAGATCAGGAGAAGTGGTGGAAGTATTGGTCAGAAGAAGAGTGGACATATGTTGTGTGCAAGAGAAGAGATGGAAGGGAAGTGGTGTGAGAATGGTGAAGGGTAGGCAGGGACAGAAATACAAGTTTGTGTGGCAAGGGTGCCCGGAGGGCGTGAATGGTGTTGGTGTCCTGTTTTCTGAGGAGTTTGTAGACAGTGTGGTGAGTGTGACTAGAGTGAGCGATAGGTTGATGATGGTGAAAATGATGATTGGAAAGCTCTTGGTGAACGTCATCTCGGGATATGCTCCGCAGGTTGGTCGAAGCGATGAAGAAAAGGACAAGTTCTGGTGTGCGATAGAGAAGCTGATGGAAAACGTGAAAGATGAGGAAGTTGTTGTGGTAGGAGGAGACCTAAATGGACATGTGGGAAGGAGTATGGATGGTTTTGAGGGAGTTCATGGGGTTTACGGACATGGTGTGAGAAATGGAGAAGGTGAAAGGATTTTGGAGTTTGCTGATGGAGCTGATTTGTTGATTTGTAATACTCAGTTCCAGAAAGAGGAAAATAAGCTTGTTACATACACGTCAGGTGGGTCGACGACAACCGTTGACTACCTGATGGTGCGTAGGCGAGATAGGGGGTACCTCCGGGACACAAAGGTGATCCCGGGGGAGGAGGCTGTTTCACAGCACCACTTGGTTGTCTGCGACGTAAGGGTGAAAGGTGCGAGGAGAGCTCGGCGGGTGAAGTACCAACCGAGAATGAAGGTGTGGAGGTTGAAAGAGGTGACAGTAAGGGAGGCATTAAAAGAGAGGCTGAGTAGGGTCGAGGATGATGTGGTTGAGCTTGAAAGTGGTTGGATGTCAATGAAAGCTTGCCTGTTGGGAGCCGTTGGTGAGGTATGTGGATGGACAAAAGGACCACCGAGGCACTCGGAAACATGGTGGTGGGATGATGAAGTTGGAAAGAGGATTGACGAGAAGAGGAAGAAGTTCAAGGAGTGGCAGAAGGCGAAGGGTACGGGAGCAGAAACAGCAGAGCATGAAAGTTATAAGGCAGCCAAGAAGGCTGCAAAGAAAGAGGTAGCAAAGGCGCAGGAGGCATGTAGGAAAATGTTCGGAGAACGCTTGGATTCGGAAGAGGGTCAGAAAGCAGTATTCAGGATTGCAAAGCAGATAGCGAAAGAGAGGTGTGATGTGATGGGGGTGAGTTGCTTGAAGGATGAAGTGGGACAAATCGTTGTCGACCCAGATGGAATTAAAGGAAGATGGAAAAGATATATGGAAATGCTGTTGAATACAGAGAATGAATGGGATGACAACATAGAGAGTAACCCTGTTTTAGGACCGGCAGAGAAGATAACTGAGAAGGAAGTTGAGGAAGCGATAAAAGCAATGAAGGGTAGAAAAGCGGGAGGGCCGACGGGAGTTGTGGGAGATATGTTGAAGGCAGCAGGAAGTTGGGGTGTGAAGAGAATGACAGAGATCTGTAATCTGGTGGTGAAAGAATGCCGCATTCCAGTGGATTGGGAACTGAGTACCCTCATCCCTCTATACAAGGGGAAAGGTGACCCTCTGGAGTGTGGCTCGTACCGAGCGATAAAGTTATTGGACCATGGAATGAAGGTATTGGAAAGGGTGTTGGAGAGGAGGATAAGGAAGAAAGTGAAGATCGACGAAATGCAGTTTGGATTCATGCCAGGAAGAGGAACGACAGATGCAGTTTTCATTGTGAGGCAGTTGCAGGAGAAGTACATGGAGAAGAGGAAGAAGTTGTTTCTTGGGTTTGTTGATCTGGAGAAAGCATTCGATAGGGTACCACGCAAAGTATTGACATGGGCATTGAGGAAGTTAGGAGTGGAGGAATGGTTGATCAGAGTAGTGATGGCAATGTACAAAAGAGCGCGCACAGCTGTAAGGACGAAGGACGGGAACAGTGGTGAGTTTGAGGTGAAGGTGGGAGTGCATCGGGGGTTGGTACTAAGTCCACTACTATTTGTAGCTGCGATGGAGGTGCTGGCTCAGAACGTAAAGGAGGGTTTACCGTGGGAGTTGTTGTATGCAGATGATCTGGTGTTGATTGCGGAAAGTATGGATGGACTGAAGGAAAAGATGAACACGTGGAAGGAATGTATGGAGACAAAAGGTCTGAAGGTGAATATCGGAAAGACGAAGGTGATGGCAAGTGGTAAAGCATGTGGTGAGGTGGAAAGAACTGGGAAGTGGCCCTGTGCTGTGTGTAGGAAGGGTGTCGGAGTGAACTCCATTCAATGTACAATGTGCGCTGAGTGGGTTCATCAAAAATGTAGTGGTCTGAGAGGGTCATTAACCAGTGTGGCAGCTACATTCAAATGTAAGGTGTGCACAGAGAGAGCTGCAGATGGAGGAAATGTTGAGTTGGATCTTGGAGACGGCGTGAAGCTGGAAGGTGTGAAAACATTTTGCTACCTCGGAGACATGCTGAATGGAGAAGGTGGATCAGACTCGGCAACGGTTGCTCGAGTGAGATGTGCATGGAAGAAGTTTCAGGAACTGGGTGGCGTGCTGATGATGAGGGGAGTGTCGTTGAAGCTGAAGGGAAAGGTGTATGCTGCATGTGTGAGAAGTGTTATGATTTATGGGAGCGAGACATGGGTAATGAACGTAGAGCAGCAACGAAGGTTGGAAAGGGTGGAAATGCGAATGGTTCGGTGGATGTGTGGAGTATCGTTGAGAGAGAGGAAGACAAATGATGAATTGCGAAAGATGATGGGAATAGAGCCTGTGATTGATGCTGTGAAGAGGAACAGGTTGAGATGGTTTTGTCATGTGTTGAGGAAGGATGAAAGTGACTGGTTGAGAAGAGTGATGGAAATGAATGTAGAAGGAAGCAGAGGATGGGGAAGACCGAAAAAGACTTGGCTAAAGATGGTGGAAGAAGAAATGCGGGCAAGGGGGTTAACAAGGAGAGATGCAGAAAATAGGGCAAAATGGAGAAGATTGTCATGGGGACCGCAAGGCTAACCCCCGCTCTAGCAGGGAAAATGGCCTTTAAAATGCTTGTTGTTGTGTTGTGTATAACTCTGAAACCACGTGTCGGATGACGTCGTGCTCGCTGACTTTTTTGTTCGTCAGGGGTATGCGAATATGCATGCCAAGTTTGGGCTCGATCCGTTCAGCCGTTGCGGAGAAAAAGGGGTTTTTGTGTTTTTTCACGGAAAACAAGATGGCGGCCGAACCATGTGACGTATGACTTCGAAGATTTTTGCATTCTGAGTTTTTTTTAACTAAGCATCTGGAAAAAAAATCCCATTTTCGGGGGAGAAAAATTGTGTTTGACGAATTCTAACCTCTTAACGTTAGCATTTTTGATATACTCAATAAACATGTTTTTTGTTCCCATTGCAGAGTTCTTTAGAATGAGCCATTCCTCAAATTTTTCCATTGAGCCGTTTCGGAGATACAGAGGGGCAAAGTTGAAGGTGTTTTACAAGATGGCGCCCATACCACGTGACCTATGACGTCATAATTAGCATTAAAAAATTCTACGAGCCTAGCCGATCATTTGATGAAAATTTCCTGTCAATCCGACCAGCGGTTGCTGAGAAACTTAATTATGAAGTTTTCGGAGGTGCAAAATAGGGCGGAAGAATAATAATAATAAGAAAAACTCTAGCAGTAATAATAGGTTACTCTCCATTTATGGAGAGTAAACCTAATAATAAAGTAAATATAACCATAACACGTTAATCCCAATGTCATGAATACAAAGTTAATGGATTGAAGCGGTGTATGGTTCATGAATCAATAATGAGCGGTGTTCGGCACTAATAATAATAACCGCGTAAGTAACAAATTTGCCTCGGTTATTTAATGGTAATGTATCATTTTCGAAATAATGATAACGTAACGTTAATATTATAGTAAATCTAATCGTAACTAATCCCGTCGTAGTGACTGCAAACGTACTGGAAGTTAAAATATATCATTTTCTACATATTAAAGTAGCGGCAGTTTTGTGTCTGTTATGTCATTACATCTATGATGTCATTACAACGGCTGACTCCACCGACCGACATTTTAATTTACTAGTACACCCGATCACTACGGGAGCAGCAACAAGGGTCATTCCTCTATGGGGTATATACAGTGCATTCAGAAAGTATTCAGACCCCTTCACTTTTTTCACATTTTGTTATGTTGCAGCCTTATGCTGAAATCGTTTAAATTCATTTTTCCCTCATCAATCTGCACTCAATACCCCATAATGACAGAGAAAACAGGATTTTAGAAAGTTTTACAAATTTATTAAAAAGAAAAAACTGAAATATCACATTGACATAAGTATTCATACCCTTTGCTATGACACTTGAAATTTAGCTCAGGTGCCTCCCATTTCTCTTGATCATCTTTGAGATGTTTCTACACCTTGATTGGAGTCCACATGTGGTAAATTCAATTGATTGGACATGACTTGGAAAGGCACACACCTGTCTATATAAGGTCTCACAGCTGACAATGCATATCAGAGCAAAAACCAAGCCATGAGGTCAAAGGAACTGCCTGCAGAGCTCAGAGACAGGATTGTGTCGAGGCACAGATCTGGGGAAGCCTACAAAAAAATTTCTGCTGCATTGAAGGTTCCCAAGAGCACAGTGGCCTCCATAATTCTTAAATGGAAGAAGTTTGGAACAACCAGGACTCTCCCTAGAGCTGGCCGTCCGGCCAAACTGAGCAATCGGGGGAGAAGGGCCTTGGTAAGAGAGGTGACCAAGAACCCGATGGTAACTCTGGCTGAGCTCCAGAGATCCTGTGTGGAGATGGGAGAAACTTCCAGAAGGACAACCATCACTGCAACACTCCACCGATCTTGGCTTTATGGCAGAGTGGCCAGACGGAAGCCTCTCCTCAGTGAAAGACGCATGAAAGCCCGCTTGCAGTTTGCCAAAAAGCACCTAAAGGACTTTCAGACTGTGAGAAACAAGATTCTGTGATTACAGTCGATCTATGGTCGGGTCTCAAGAACATTGGGTGTGTGTTAATTTACCAAGGTTCTTATGGAGATAACGCCAAGTGGTTTAAGCATTCGAGCAGCACGCCATTCAAAACCGTTAAGGAACGGCTGGCTTGGCAAGCGCTAGCTAGCTGCTTGGTAAATTGAGCACACCTCCAACCCTTGTGGGGTATATAGATTACAGTAGATCTTCGCTCAGTTTTGTACGTAAAACTTACCTCATGGATGTTGGGATTCCTCCTAAATTCTTTGTTTAATGTTATGAACAGCATTACAACAACAACAACATGCATTTTAAGTCCATTTTCCCTGCCAGAGCGGGGGTTAGCCTTGCGGTCCCCATGACAATCTTCTCCATTTTGCCCTATTTTCTGCATCTCTCCTTGTTAACCCCCTTGCCCGCATTTCTTCTTCCACCATCTTTAGCCAAGTCTTTCTCTGTCTTCCCCGTCCTCTACTTCCTTCTACATTCATTCCCATCACTCTTCTCAACCAGTCAGTTTCATCCTTCCTCAACACATGACCAAACCATCTGAAACTGTTTCTCTTCACAGCATCCATCACAGGCTCTATTCCCATCATCTTTTGCAATTCATCATTTGTGTTGCTCTCTCTCAACGATACTCCACACATCCACCGAACCATTCGTATTTCCACCCTTTCCAGCCTTCGTTGCTGCTCTACGTTCATTACCCATGTCTCACTCCCATAAATCATAACACTTCTCACACATGCAGCATACACCTTTCCCTTCAGCTTCAACGACACTCCCCTCATCATCAGCACGCCACTCAGTTCCCGAAACTTCTTCCATGCACATCTCACTCGAGCAACCGTTGCCGAGTCTGATCCACCTTCTCCATTCAGCATGTCTCCGAGGTAGCAAAATGTTTTCACACCTTCCAGCTTCATGCCGTCTCCAAGATCCAACTCAACATTTCCTCCATCTGCAGCTCTCTCTGTGCACACCTTACATTTGAATGTAGCTGCCACACTCGTTAATGACCCTCTCAGACCACTACATTTTTTATGAACCCACTCAGCACACATTGTACATTGAATGGAGTTCACTCCGACACCCTTCCTGCACACAGCACATGGCTACTTCCCAGTTCTTTCCACCTCACCACATGCTTTACCACTTGCCATCACCTTCGTCTTTCCGATATTCACCTTCAGACCTTTTGTCTCCATACATTCCTTCCACTTGTTCATCTTTTCCTTCAGTCCATCTATACTTTCCGCAATCAACACCAGATCATCTGCATACAACAACTCCCTCTCCCTCTACTCTGCATATGAACAGCGTTAGCGACTGTTTAAAAAGCTAAACATGTGTGTTTGTGGTTTATAATATATTACAAGCCCAGCTACGCCACTGTTAGACTTTCCGTCCTGTTTTATATACACTTTATACTATCTCCACTACCAACACAAACCTCTTAATTATTTATTTGTATGCACTTTACCATCTCCACTGCAGACACAACACCTGTAATTATTTATTTACATACTCTTTAAAAACCTCCACTGCCAACATACCTCCTTGAATTATTTATTTGTATACACTTTACCATCACCACCAATACCCAACTTTATATATTTATTTATTTCAATGTAAAAGCTGCACATCCAGTTTTTTAGGTGCAGTTGGGGGCTGTTGGGGGCTGTTTTCTCGCTGAGGACTTCCATCCTCGTCTTTTTCTCGGCTCATGAAAGAGTGTGGTGACAGAGGTTAAAAGACAACATACTGTTGCAGTTTTGTGAAAAAAGGCAACCCCCCTATAGTTAGTTTACACCACAACATGTAGCCTCCTATAGTTAGTTATTTCTTATTAAATGTAAAGCATAGGCCCATTCCAGTGTTCAGTAATAAAGACCAGATATGCGTTGAGGCAGGCAGGATGATAGTAGGCCTCGTTGAAGCCTAAAGTACCTCGTCATGGGAGTAGACTGGGCCCTGCAGGCCCGAAGTAGGAATAAAACCTTCCCTGAAGGAGGAATGAGACATTCCTGGGAGGAGCAGTGAGCAACCAATAGGAGCTAAAGGGAGTGGCCGAGGGTGGCCAATGGGAGCTAAAGGGAGTGGCCAATGAGGGGCTGTCACGTCACGTGACCCCCGGCGGCCAATTAAGACCCATGGAACATTCGGGTAGGGGTTCGGGAAGTTATAAAAACCCGGCCCAGAACAGACTCTGGCTCTCTCTCTCGCTGGGCTCCTGCATGCTGAACGCTCCTCTGGTTCCTGCTCCTGGTACGTGTACATCATTGATCACCGTCCCTGCTGTGATCATCTCCGGCTGTTGGTGCCTGAGGTTGGAGCGATTCCTGGGGCTTCCGTCCACCCAGCCCATTCGCACGAGCGGTGCGACCGAGCCCATCCCGGCGAGCTGCACGAAGCGGCCACCCTTCCCTGCGCATTACCCTCTTCCCCGAACGAATGAGGGCCCTTGTCTGGGGACGTCGGTAAGGCTGTTAAGATTCTTCGCTTTGTTCTGTATATATCGTGAATAAATCCTGTGTTTGGTTTCCAACCTGGCCGTCATTGTCCTTTCCCATATTGACCTAGAATCGCCCAAATTAAAACCGCTCGATCGGGTTTGATATCCTAAACGGCGCGGGTCACGCGACGCACAACTGCTCGGGCGTCAAGAATCAGCATGACTCGTGCGGGGTTCGGTCCCCGTTCTCACGGCTGCATGTGTCCGAAGGTATTCGGGTTGTGACCGTTAACCCTTCCACGCGCAGCTGCGGGCTCGGCGGCTGGAGTTGCCGAGCAATCCGTCGACCACGAGTTTAGTAGTTGTGGTCGGTGGACCCAGAGTTCGAGGGGGAGCAGGGCCTAAACCCCCCTTAGTATGTCGACGAACCCGGGATCCGCAACAATACCACCACTCCTCCCCACCCCAGGGAATGTTGAGGTGTGGTTGCAGCAAACTCATCAACTATTAACATTCCTAGTTTTCAATCGTTTTTATAAAATGCCGAGTACAACACTGACGCTTACCAAGTGCTTTGTGGATACTCACCATACCGAGCATAGCATTTGCCAAACTTCAGAAGTTTTCTGTATTCAAACCAAGCTTACTACATTTTCGTTTTGGATCCTATATCAGGATCCTGAATTTGTACTGCACTCGCAGAAAGCCCATCCTTACCGATGGGTTAATTCCACTCGAATTGGTGTATTTTTGTATGACTTGTAATTCCCCTCCTACTGCGAGAGACACTATGGCCTATGCCATCCATATTACATACCCAGAATTGGGGTCCTCGGGACTATATTGGGTTGTTTTTTCTTCCCCAATTGGGTAATAGATCTAAAAAAAAAAAAAATTCATTCCTCATTCCTTCCAGGAGGCCAGGATTGTATAAAAGTGAAACGTGTAGCACACGCCCATAAACAGATACTGTGGAATTGTAGTATTTCTGGTGACCTAAGTAATATTTTTTTGGAATACTGTATAAAATCTTAACACCAATCGGTCATGCAAAGTGATGCAATTTTGGTATTCTGCAGGTGGTGGAGGGCCATGTGGGTGGTGGAAACTTAACACACTTACGCACTCAGCAAAAAGGAAGGTTGTTGCTGTGCCTGGAAACCCTGAGCGGTGATGCAGACCTGTACGTGTCTGACCACACGCTGCAACCCACCTACGAAGATTATGCACTGCAAGCAACAACCTGCGGCCTCGACTCGATCATCGTACCCACACATTTTCACCGGCCCCTCGGAATCTCCGTGTATGGGCATCCATCGTACGATGAGAGCGATTTTCTCCTCTCGGTTTTCCTTGACCCCTTTGTTGTCGAAGATCCATTCAGTTATGCCTTAGAGCAAGACGGAAATGAGAAAGAGGGAAGAAGTAATTATGTGAGAGATGAGGTGAGCTCAGATGATGAGGACTCTGTTCTCTGGACATTGTTTGTGAGCCTGCTGAAGATTGTACTTGAAGTTATGGCGTAGCCCACAACACACCGACTATGCATTGCATTTTTTTTTGCCTGGAGATTACAGGCCATTAGAACTCAGGAGACAGTGTATTCCCAGAAGTTATGCAATAACTCAATGCAAAAAGAAACGGATGGGGTGGTGGGTGGGGCAGGTGGGGTAAATACAGATGCTGTAATTGTTCAACTAATCCTCAGAATTTTCTGTCACTTTAGCTGAAATTATTTGAAAATTTAGATTTTCATTCAAAGATTAACGATTCTTAAAACCCAATGGATGCTTCGGTAGAACATTGCCCTATTATAATGGACAGAAGAGGTGTTATCGAGAAGAATGTTGTATATATTAGACTAATTAGAGTGAAATCGCTGTCTGGCCAACAATGGACTCGTGATTTTAAAGAATATAACCCTTCATACATTTGCCATTGAATAAGAAAGTGCCTTGATTGTTTTTTTTTAAGGTCGTCCTAGAAAAATGCCTGGTGTTGGCTTAGCGGTTAGGGTGCCGGCTTGGGATCCTAGGATCCTGAGTTTGAATCCCGGCCGATCGCTGAATTAACGCCAGGGGGGTTGACTCAGCCTGTCATCCTTCCGAGGTCGGCAAATTGAGTACCAGCTTGCTGGGATGAATGATCCCGGTGTGTACCCCGATTTAGAATAGGTACACCGTATCCCTGCGCACCGAAGAGGGTTGGCGTCAGGACTGAGGGTTGGCGTCAGGAAGAGCATCTGGCCATAAAAACTGCCTCAAAAAGGGAACCATGAGGCCCGCAAGGCTAACCCCTGCTTTAGCGGGGAAAAATGGCCTTAAAAACGATCATTCCTTCATTCATTGTCCTAGAAAAATGACCTCAAATGATTTGTTTCATCCAATTGATTCAAAACTTGATGTCTCATAAAGAAATAAAAGTCGAGTGGAAACGCCGTATTGGTGATTACGTTATGGAGGGACGTTTCTGCATCACATTTTTGACATTCCTATTGCAACTCTTTTTTTGTCTTTACACAAGTAAGGCCTTATTTTGGCGTGAGTTTTGTTGCATGTGTTCCCACCTCATTAAAGCATTTGTCCTGAACAACAACGATAACATTGGTTTTGTGGAAAATGGATGGCGATGCAAGTGCATCACCATCCATTTCCACATTTTGCTTTTTTCAGAGAATTTTGGACGACCTGCAACAGATGAAAGAGACAAGCCGTGTATACTCCAAAAGGAAGAATTAACTTTAATAGCAAAGAAACCCCATATTTGTGTTGTAATAAAGCTTCCACCAGGTGGCGCTATACGATGCGCATTTACATATAAATAATTGGGGCGGTCCCCCCACCCCACCCTGAGCTGCGGGGGCTAGCTATGAATTGTCTTTTTTACCATTTAAATGATCCTGGGCATCTCCCGAATACAACCACACGTTTTCAACTTCTTCCATCTAGCAGTATAGAAATTCATAAAAGGCAAACAATACGGTACATATCCACAAAGCACTTCCCAAATTGTATGTATAGCACGATTGTTTTTTTATTTTAATCGATTTAAGTTGAGAATATATACGAATAAGGATTGTAAGTGTGTTCATTTGACCGGATGAAATCAACATGACATTGATTTAACTAAGCTAACAGCCGTGAGAAACTGACGTTTCAGGCGTTAACCCTTTGTGGGAGCAAGAGAGGGTTGCACTCTTTGAAGGAAATCGACTCAGCAGCTATATCGAAGCGGGTTGTTATTTTATTTATTTATTAGACGTGATCGGAAGCAAAGTGGTACTGTGCATGGAATCCTGGAGGGTTGTAACGTGGCCTTTGGTGAGGGAAAGGTCTTGACGTTACACAACTTTGCATATTGTCAGAATAGTTCAAATAATTGGGGTATTAGGAGAACAAATGAATGAAAAATTGGAAACCAGAGTGATACCTTCCATATTGGCTGGAGGTCGCTACAGGTTTAAATAATCTGTTTGTCAATCCTTGCGAGGGAGGGGGGGGGAGATGCAGACGTGGAGTTTGGAGGGGGCAGAGGAAAGGATGCTGAGATTTGCGGAGTTGGAGAGGGGGAGGGAAGCACACTTGTAGTGGGAGGGGTGCACGGATGTGGAATTGCATTTGGGAAGGATGCTTACTTTAAGAAGAAAGGGTTGGAGGACTTGAAGTCACATTTTACATTACAGGTACTTTCTACGGATCCTTTCCATCATGCTGTCAAAAGGCATTCCTGTCAAATTCCTTAAATATTCCACACTCTGTTGGAAACTAATTCCGTTACAACAGCCTGGTGGAAATGGGATATCTGCTCGTAGTGTGTGTGTGTGTGTGTGCGTGCGTGCGCGTGTGTGTGTGTATATATATATATATCAATGCAAGTTTCCTGTTTGTGTCTGAATGGGCTACACATAACCACAGCACATATAATGCTGAACGCCTCTTTTAAGAGCTTTTGGGTCTGGACATTGCATTAGGAGGGGCAAAAATATCGATATTCATGCAAATTTGAGTTTCGAGCATTTTGTTTGCGCACACAGGTGGTATATAGGCTCAGAGTCGCTGGTTCACACACCTATCAAAAGCAAAAAAATGATGACCACAAATTATTTGGTCATTTATATCCAACGTATAATTAACCTTTTGTCGATTTACTTCACTGAGAAATCTTAGCAAGCTTACCAGTTAGTCACTATTACGCTATCAAGGGATATTCCTCACAAACTACATAAACATTCCACACTGTTGGGCACAAGATCCCAAATTACAAATGGTACCTGGGACACATTAGTGATGCTTCCACTATCTTTTTATGCGCATGGGAGGCGTAGAGAAGAACCCAGCAGTGTGAGGCGTACAGAATATCCCACGTGTTTGAGGCATAAAGAAGAACGCGTGTGTTTGAGGCGTAAAGAAGAACGCGCGTGCTTGAGGCGTAAAGCAGAACGCGCGTGTTTGAGGCGTAAAGAAGAACGCATGCTTACTTTAAGAAGAAAGGGTTGGAGGACTTGAAGTCACATTTTACATTACAGGTACTTTCTACGGATCCTTTCCATCATGCTGTCAAAAGGCATTCCTGTCAAATTCCTTAAATATTCCACACTCTGTTGGAAACTAATTCCGTTACAACAGCCTGGTGTAAAGAAGGCGTACGCTTACGCTTGAGGCGTACGCTTGAGGCGTAAAGAAGAACGCGCGTGCTTGAGGCGTGAAGAAGAACACGTGTGTGAGGCGTAAAGAAGAATGCGCGTGTGTGAGGCGTAAAGAAGAACGCGCGTGTGTGAGGCGTAAAGAAGAACGCGCGTGTGTGAGGCGTAAAGAAGAACGCGCGTGTGTGAGGCGTACAGAAGAACCCGCCAGTGTGTGAGGCGTAAAGAAGAACGCGCATGTGTGAGGCGTAAAGAAGAACGCCTGTGTTTGAGGGGTAAAGAAGAACGCGCTTGTTTGAGGCGTAAAGAAGAACGTGCGTGATGCGTAAAGAAGAAAGCTTGTGTGAGGCGTAAAGAAGAACACGCGTGTGTGAGGCGTAAAGAAGAACGCACGTGTGTGAGGCGTAAAGAAGAACGCGCATGTGTGAGACGTAAAGAAGAACGCGTGTGTTTGAGGCGTAAAGAAGAACGCGCGTGTTTGAGGCGTAAAGAAGAACGTGCGTGTTTGAGGCGTAAAGAAGAACGCGCGTGTTTGAGGCGTAAAGAAGAACGCGTGTGTTGGAGGAGTAAAGAAGAACGCGTGTGTGTGAGGCGTAAAGTAGAACGCGCGTGTGTGAGGCGTAAAGAATAACGCGCGTGTGTGAGGCATAAAGAAGAACGCACGTGTGTGAGGCGTAAAGAAGAACGCGCATGTGTGAGGCGTAAAGAAGAACGCGCGTGTTTGAGGGGTAAAGAAGAACGCACGTGTTTGAGGCGTAAAGAAGAACGCGCGTGTTTGAGGCGTAAAGAAGAACGCGCGTGTTTGAGGCGTAAAGAAGAACGCGCATGTGTGAGGCGTAAATAAGAACGCATGTGTGAGGCGTAAATAAGAACGCATGTGTGAGGCGTAAAGAAGAACGCGCGTGTGTGAGGCATAAAGAAGAACGCACGTGTGTGAGGCGTAAAGAGGAACGCGCGTGTTTGAGGCGTAAAGAAGAACGCGTGTGTGAGGCGTAAAGAAGAACGCGTGTGTGTGAGGCGTAAAGAAGAACGCGCGTGTGTGAGGCGTAAAGAAGAACGCGCGTGTTTGAGGCGTAAAGAAGAACGCGCGTGTGAGGCGTAAAGAAGAACGCGTGTGTGTGAGGCGTAAAGAAGAACGCGCGTGTGAGGCGTAAAGAAGAACGCGTGTGTGTGAGGCGTAAAGAAGAACGCGCGTGTGAGGCGTAAAGAAGAACGCGTGTGTGTGCAGCGTAAAGAAGAACGTGCGTGTGTGAGGCGTAAAGAAGAACGCGCGTGTTTGAGGAGTAAAGAAGAACGCGTGTGTGTGAGGCATAAAGAAGAACGTGCATGTTTGAGGTGTAAAGAAGAACGCGTGTGTGTGAGGAATAAAGAAGAACGCGCGTGTTTGAGGTGTAAAGAAGAATGCGCGTGTTTGAGGGGTAAAGAAGGACGCGTGTGTGTGAGGTGTAAAGAAGAAAGCGCGTGTTTGAGGTGTAAAGAAGAACACGCGTGTTTGAGGCGTAAAGAAGAACACACGTGTTTGAGGCGTAAAGAAGAACGCGCGTGTGTGAGGCATAAAGAAGAACGCGCGTGTTTGAGGCGTAAAGAAGAACGCACGTGTGTGAGGCGTAAAGAAGAACGCGCATGTGTGAGGCGTAAAGAAGGACGCGCGTGTGTTAGGCGTAAAGAAGAACGCGCGTGTGTGAGGCGTAAAGAAGAACGCGCGTGTGTGAGGCGTAAAGAAGAACGCGCGTGTGTGAGGCGTAAAGAAGAACGCGCGTGTGTGAGGCGTAAAGAAGAACGCGCGTGTGTGAGGCGTAAAGAAGAACGCGCGTGTGTGAGGCGTAAAGAAGAACGCGCGTGTGTGAGGCGTAAAGAAGAACGCGCGTGTGTGAGGCGTAAAGAAGAACGCGCGTGTGTGAGGCGTAAAGAAGAACGCGCGTGTGTGAGGCGTAAAGAAGAACGCGCGTGTGTGAGGCGTAAAGAAGAACGCGCGTGTGTGAGGCGTAAAGAAGAACGCGCGTGTGTGAGGCGTAAAGAAGAACGCGCGTGTGTGAGGCGTAAAGAAGAACGCGCGTGTGTGAGGCGTAAAGAAGAACGCGCGTGTGTGAGGCGTAAAGAAGAACGCGCGTGTGTGAGGCGTAAAGAAGAACGCGCGTGTGTGAGGCGTAAAGAAGAACGCGCGCGTGTGAGGCGTAAAGAAGAACGCGCGCGTGTGAGGCGTAAAGAAGAACGCGCGCGTGTGAGGCGTAAAGAAGAACGCGCGTGTGTGAGGCGTAAAGAAGAATGGCTTTTTATGCTTGAGGTTGGCACAATGAAAACACCTCAATTGTCCCCTCGCACCGACACGTGACTGGAAATGAATTGAATCCTCAGGAATAAAACACGTGCTGAGGCCGGGGGTCCATTGGCCAGAGGAGTCCTGCTGGGAAGCGGGTGAAATGTTGCTTGACGCGCCAACCAAAGGTGGATGGAGGTTGTGTTTTCACCACTGTTTGTCTGTCTGTCTGTGAGCAGGATATCTCAAAAATGTTGTGGATGGATTCGGACGAAACTTGTGCGAAACTTGCGGGAGGCATTGAAGAGAATGAAGAAGGGAAGAGTGCCAGGCATTGATGAGGTGTGTACAAAGATGATAATTGCAGCGGGAGAAGTCGGAGTCAGTCGGACGACGAGGCTGTTGAATGTATGAGAGAAGTTTCAACTCCGGAGGATTGACCTATAGGAGGAGGACCTATAGGGGCCCGTAATTATTGTTTCAATTTCTTCTTTCATTATGGGAGTATCGTTATCTATCTATAATTCCAGTAATCTCTGTGTGTGTGTGTGTCTGTGTGTGTGTGTGTGTGTCTGTGTGTGTGTGTGTGTGTGTTTGTCTGTGACCGCTGTTTCTCGACAACCACGGGTCCGATCTAATTGAAACTTGCCAGATATATTGCTGGGGACCTGAGGATGTGCCTTTTCAAGGTTTCATATTAATCGGAGAAGTAGTTACCGAGCTATGTCCAAAAAACGATTCAACCAATCAGAGAGCAGCGAGCTATCACGTGTGCCGAACGTGGCGAACAGACTCTGCCTCGGACGGCACATTTGAGAGCGTATTCATTTATTTCACGTTGGCAAACTATGTTGGCGCTATGTTGGCGTTAAACTATGTTTTAAAACTAATTAAAACTAATTTTCGATTCATCGTAACTGCGATATGCGACCTTCCGGACAGTCAAATGAGGACGTCACTTCCGGACTTACGGATAGTCATAGTGACGACGTACTGATGCTGAACGTGGCGAGCAGACGCTGTAAGGTACGATCGATTGTAGTACACGTTTATAATAACTCTGCCGATACAGGCCCGATTAACTGCAGCGCCATCCGAGCTGCGGCGTCGGGACGATACATTCATTGTACGGTCACATCACGCCCTTACGGGCACGCCCATGGGCCCATGGGCACGCCCATGCATGCATGGGCGAAGACATTTTTTTTTTTTTTTTTGGCAAGGAACGGGCACCCACGTACGGGCACGTCCTAGTAAATATAATTACATTTCCATGGCAATTACAATAATCGCAATTGCCATTGCCACAGTATTATAATATGGCCACCCAGCCCACCCTCTCACGTTGAATAAACTACTGTGGGAAGAATTTTTTATAATGATAATCGCGGTATTGATGTAATGACGTAAATGAACACAAGAGGGTTGGCCAAACGCCATCCGGATGAAATGAGTTAAGAAACGAAGTTAAGGTTAACAAATGGCTTATTTGTAAGTATGTGTGTGTGTTTACATGTGTGCAGTGGCGTCGTGATGGTTTGTGGCGCTCGGGGCAAAGGTCAAAAATAACGCCCCCTGCAGGTACTGACATAGTCAGAAATTCCTATTGGGGGGCCATATGGAAGAGCTTAAGCTTCCCCAGCGGGTTCAGCAGCAGAACCCTGGAAGCTGTTCAAAATGAGAATAGATTTAGTTATGATTTCCTGAGATGATTAGACTTATTAACTACAAATAATCCGGAAAAAATTCCTGTTTCTAAACACGCGCCATGTTAAGGTGCATAGAGCAGTTTAATAGGTCCTTCCATGACATGGTATTCCTGTTACCAAATAACTACCAAAAACAATGATAACATTGTAACAAAGCATTTATTAATACTAATAATATTAACAACAACAATAATATCCGAACCATTTGGCAATAATAAAATGAACGTATTGTTGCGGATCTCGAGCCCGTCGATGTACTAAGGGGGGTTAAGCCCTACTCTCCCTCGAGCTCCGAGTCCACGAGGCCGCCACCCACACTACACTCGTGGGGGGCGGATTGCTAAGCAATTCCAGCCGCCGAGCCCACAGCTACGCGCGGAAGGGTTAACGGTCACGACCCGAGTACCTTCAACACACGCAGCCGTGAGAACGGGGACTGAACCTCGCACGAGTCACGCTGGTATTTAACACCCGAGCGGTTTGTGTGTCGCGTAACTCGTGCCGTTAATCACTATTGAACCCGATCGAGCGGTTTTAATTCGTGCAATGCTAGGTCAATGGTGAAAAGACGATGACGGCCAGGTTGGAAATGAACCACAGGATTTATTCACAAATGTTCAGTATTCATAGTGTTACGTGGTCCTCCCGGTAACTACCTGGTCTTGGTGACCCCCGGACCGTGGGAGGACCCCGCCAGAAAGATCTCTGATTTATACGCTTTCGTAGCGCAATCAATATGAAAGACACAATAATTCAAGTCAATAAGAAACCCCACACCAAGGATCCGGATTACTCAATAATATATTCCCCAATCAATCAACAACCATCAACAATCAATCACCAATATTACTAAGATGGCCATCTCATATATTTCCCCCCTTTCCCCACTCACGACCCCTCAATGGTCACTGTCCCTCACAATGTCTCTAGGCCCCTCCAGACCAAGGTGAAGGTCGACTTCACCGCACACGGGCGGTTGAACGAACCCCTGGCTGACGTGCTCCAAACGTGCACGTCGCGTACCGGGAACAGCTGCTGCAGCGCACACCTCCTTGCAAAGCAAAGCGGGCAAAGCAAAGCGCGGCTCGCAAAGCACGCGAGGCCCAAGGTGCGACCCGTACGCGTCCTTGTAGACGTGGAGGCGAACTGTGCCGGACGCTTGGTTCCGTGCACGAACCCACGGCAACTTGACGTGTAACCGGTAATTACCCCGCACAGGTAACTCCTCTCGCCAGACGGGCTTTCAAATGCAGCGTTCCCCACGCTGCTCAATATCGACACCGCTCGCGTCGGAGCTGGGCGATGAGAAGAAGATGGCCGCTTCTCCCGGACCTTGTCTTCTTCTCCTCTTCCGGTTCACCATCCCGTTTGTTATCCAGAGCGCCTCTAACCATTTAACCACAACAACCTTTAATAGAATAAACATTAATAAGCAATGACCTGAATAGTAATTCACATAAATTCACATAAATCCGTAACACTCCCCCCCTTCAAGAAAGAAAGTTTGAACCCAGCGAAAACTTTCTTTGCCGGCCAACTTTGATAAACAAACCCGATAACTCACACCCCCAAATCCTCAGTTCCCCCCGGGCACAATTATCACTTAAAAATAAAGCAACAAAATTTCACAAAAACCCCCAGATTAATTCACTCTGGACAAAGCGTCAACACTTCTAGTTGCTCTTGGATGGAGGCCCAGCTGAGTACTCACTACATGGACGCCTTAAGGAATGTGGGGTTCACGGTTAGTCCGGGGAGGAAAGTTCATTACATGGACGCCTTTAAGAACGTGGAGTTCACGGTTAGCCCGTGTAGGAGCCCAGGCTCGGCGGCTCCGCCGTATATAGAGTGCTTCAACTTCTCCGGACTCCTAACAGTTACGGTGGGACCCCTTGTCCCAGCAGTCACCAGACTGGCGGTCTCCTTCTCGGCCAGTCCTCTGCCAATCATTCTTTCGGGAGATGCCGTAACTCTGGGAGCCTCCATAGTAATATCGGCTGCTGCCAACACCAAAACTACCGCCAAGTGGTCCTCTTCTGTAGACCTCTCGACGCCTACGAAATGCCTTCCCTACTGTTATGGTCCGACCCTCCAAATCCTTACCATTCCAATTCTTCTCTGCCTCCCTGGCGTCTCTTGTGCTTGCAAACGTGACAAAGCCGAACCCTCTTGACCGTTGCGTTTCCCTGTCTTTTACCACCCGCACTTCCACCAGCGGCCCATATCTGTTGAAGACAGAGGTCAGAACTTCTTCCTCTGTGTTGAAGTTCAGTCCCCCTACAAATAACTTGGAACTTTTGTCGCCATCCCGAGCTGGGGTGGTGTTATTTCCCCTGTGGGGCTCTTTACCCACCCTCAGGTTACCATAAATTTGCCCCCCCGGCCAAATCATTCCCGATAATCACAGATACTCCCTCTACAGGAAGCGTGGCTTGTAAACCGACGGTGACCGGTCCGGACACCAAATCGGATTCCAAATGGATGACATGAAGTGGGGCACTAACACAGCCACCGATCCCTTGTAACCGAACACTATCACCAGTTGCGGTACTCTTTGACAATGGCAACATGCCTTCAAGCATTAAGGATTGATGGGCTCCTGTGTCCCTCAATACCCTAACAGGTCTTGGGTTAGTCACGTCTCCCTCGAGTGAGACAAACCCCTCATAAATAAATGGTTGGTAACTCTTCTGTGGGCGATTTCTTACGCTAGCCATCGCATTCGGAGTGGTAATAGTCGGACTCCGCTCTGGGTTGTCCCTTTTCATGAGGTAACAACTGGACATCAAGTGTCCAGGTTTTTTGCAAAAGGCGCAAGTAGGCCCGGAGGAAAAACCCGTGGTCTGCCTCGGGCCCCCCGGGAAATAAGTTTGTCTTGGGCCCGTAGCCCTCTGATTTCGAACAGTTGGGGTATCCGCGTTGTCCCTATAATCCTCTCGAGGCCGCCGCCATGTATTGTCGTTCTCCGCACCGGGTGTTCCATAACTCCCCTGCTGAAGTCTAGGCGAGGAGCTAGGTGTGTGAACCCCTATCCGGTGTGTTAAGGCATAATCATCTGCCATGGTGGCTGCGTCCCACAACTTTGGTACTTTCTTTTCCTGCAGGTACACTTTGATGTCCTCATGGACACACTGTTGAAATTCCTCCACCAGCATCAGGTCACGCAATGCTTCGAAGTCGTTCCCGACTCCTTTCGACTCACACCACCGATCAAACATGTTTTCTTTCACTCTGGCAAACTCCACATGGGTCTCACTCTCCCTCTTCCTGGCATTCCTGAATTTTTGCCGGTAAGCTTCAGGAACCAACTCATAGGCTTTGAGGATGTGCTTCTTCAATACCTCATAATCTGCACATTGGTCCATTGGTAGCGCCGAATAAATCTCTTGAGCTTTACCCACCAGCACACTTTGCACTAGTATGGTCCAGGCCTCCTCCGGCCAGTTTAACTGTCGAGCCACTTTCTCAAAGTGTGGAAAAAATTGAGTGACCTCCTTTTCACTGAAGGGTGGAACCAGCCTCACATGTCTGCCCACATCCCAGGTTTTCTGGCTAGGTGTCGACCCCGTCAGCAAGGGTGGTCCCTCTCCCCGTTCTCTCATTAAATCCAGCTCCTTGAATTTAATTTCTTGCTGAAGCGCCATGTCACGTTCCTTTAATTCCCTTTCGGCTTTTCTCTCCTCTGCTTCGAGTTCCCTTGCAGCTCTCCTCTCCTCTGCTTTTCTCCCTTCTAACCTTTCCTGGAGTTCTCGTTCCACTCTCCTTTCCTCTGTTTGTTTCTCTTCTCTCCTCTCTTCTGCTTTCCTTTCTTCTTCTGCTCTTTCCTTTTCTGCTTTCCTTTCCTCTTCTGATCTTTCCTTTTCTGCTTTCCTTTCTTCTTCTGCTCTTTCCTTTTCTGCTTTCCTTTCTTCTTCTGCTCTTTCCTTTTCTGCTTTCCTTTCTTCTTCTTTGAGCCGTTCCTGGAGTTCTCGTTCCACTCTCCTTTCCTCTGCTTGTTTCTCTTCTCTCCTCTCTTCTGCTTTCCTTTCCTCTTCTGCTCTTTCCTTTTCTGCTTTCCTTTCTTCTTCTTTTAACCTTTCCTGGAGTTCTCGTTCCACTCTCCTTTCCTCTGCTTGTTTCTCTTCTCTCCTCTCTTCTGCTTTCCTTTCCTCTTCTTTGATCCGTTCCTGGCTCCGTAATTGCAACTCCAGTTTCCGGAGCTCAACGTCTTCTGGTTCTTCGGGTAGCCACTGCCAGGCTAACTCGTCCCATGTTCCTAATCCCACCATAGATTGTATCACCATGGTCTGCAACTCTGCCTTCCTCAAATTAGTTCGGACCTCCAAGTTAAAATGTTTGGCCAATTTCAAGAGGTCCGCTTTTAGTAACGCTCGGAACTGTGCCTCACTAGGTGTTACCGCAAAGTTCTGTGCAACAAACGCCATGGTGACTATCGTTAACACCTGTTAACCTTCACCCAAGACTTTACCACAATTTCTCAAAAATATACCAATTAATAATTAATTAATTAATTTTAACTAATAAAAATTATTATTTTATTATGTTATACAATTTTATATCCCAGAATTCAATTGGACGAGCCCCCAATTTCTGTTACGTGGTCCTCCCGGTAACTACCTGGTCTTGGTGACCCTCGGACCGTGGGAGGACCCCGCCAGAAAGATCTCTGATTTATCCGCTTTCGTAGCGCAATCAATATGAAAGACACAATAATTCAAGTCAATAAGAAACCCCACACCAAGGATCCGGATTACTCAATAATATATTCCCCAATCAATCAACAACCATCAACAATCAATCACCAATATTACTAAGATGGCCATCTCATATATTTCCCCCCTTTCCCCACTCACGACCCCTCAATGGTCACTGTCCCTCACAATGTCTCTGGGCCCCTCCAGACCAAGGTGAAGGTCGACTTCTCCGCACACGGGCGGTTGAACGAACCCCTGGCTGACGTGCTCCAAACGTGCACGTCGCGTACCGGGAACAGCTGCTGCAGCGCACACCTCCTTGCAAAGCAAAGCGGGCAAAGCAAAGCGCGGCTCGCAAAGCGCGCGAGGCCCAAGGTGCGACCCGTACGCGTCCTTGTAGACGTGGAGGCGAACTGTGCCGGACGCTTGGTTCCGTGCACGAACCCACGGCAACTTGACGTGTAACCGGTAATTACCCCGCACAGGTAACTCCTCTCGCCAGACGGGCTTTCAAACGCAGCGTTCCCCACGCTGCTCAATATCGACACCACTCGCGTCGGAGCTGTGCGATGAGAAGAAGATGGCCGCTTCTCCCGGACCTTGTCTTCTTCTCCTCTTCCGGTTCACCATCCCGTTTCCGGTCTCCTGTTATCCAGAGCGCCTCTAACCATTTAACCACAACAACCTTTAATAGAATAAACATTAATAAGCAATGACCTGAATAGTAATTCACATAAATTCACATAAATCCGTAACAATAGAAAAGGGACACAGCGAAGAATCTTAACGGCCTTACTTACGTCCCAGACAAGGGCCCTCAGACTCGATCGGGGAAGGGGAGGAAGAGGGGAATGAGCCCAAAGTGCGGCCGCTCGTGCAGTTTGCCCGGACGGGCTCGTTTGGCAGATACCCCCAAGGATCGCTCCAACCCCAGGACACTACAGCCGGGGATGTTCGCGGCAGGGGCATTGACCACGGTCGTGCACATAGCAGGAATCGGAGGAGCGTATCTCAAGGTCAGCGAGGCAAAGCGCATGTATATTCAGGGAGTCCAGGCAGAGAGAGCGTCGGGGCAGAGAGAGCGTTCAGAGTCCCGGGCCAGAGAGAGAGAGAACGGGGGTCCGGGCCGGGTTTTATAGCCCCCCCTCCCCCGAGCCCCTCTCGAATGTTCCACGGGCCTCCGGTCACTCCCTTCAGCCTCCATTGGCTGTAACTTATTGGCCACTCCCTCTAGCTCCCATTGGCTGTTCGCTGCTTACCGGCCACGCCCTCCAGCTACTCCCTCGGGCCTGCTAGACTTGTCCTAGGCCCATGACACGGCACTTAAGGCTGCAATGAGGCCTACCATTACTCTACCTGCCTCAACGCATACTAACACTGGGAAGGAGACTATACTTCACATTTAATAAGAAATAACTAACTCAGCGAGGCTACATGTTGTGGTGTAACTAACTATGAGGGGGTTGCCTTTATTCCCAAAACCGCAACAGTATAATCCCCACCCTGGTCCAAGCATACCTGGGCTTGGTGAAAGGTAAACTAGTGCTAAAGCAGTAGAGCAGGCAGGTATGTTACAAGGCCGTTAATAAAAACTACATCAAACATGCATGCAGCATGGTGTGGTAATTCTATGTAGCATGGTGTGGTATTTCTGTGGCGTAGAGACTGGAGCTGATGAGATAGAGCAGCAGAGGAAGGAAAGGAAGTAAAACAAGTACAGATACATTCAAAGTACACCGCCCCCATGCCAAATAATGAAATATCCTACAGCGCGGCATTGCCGGGGCGCCTCCGGCGCCCGGCAATACCGCAGTGCAGCTCATAAAGGCTGCATTGGGAGGGAGAGGTGTACACTAATTGATCGATTAATTGCATAATTAAAATCAATAAAAGATTATCATAAAATATTTTCTTAATCAATTGGCTAATAGCATAACTAAACCATGAGTGCTTCATCCGAAGATGCATCTTTTAGAAATTTAATTAAATAAGTCATTAATAATAAAAATAAATAATTAATTAATTGATTAATCAATAAATAATTAATCGATTAAATGATTAATCAATAAATCAAAAAAATACTTTATAGTCACATTGCTTGGTCACTGTCCTGTCCAAATATTAGCTTCCGAGCTCAAAAGGTGCCTGAGATATTGCCCAGATGATAAATAAAATAATTAATAATGAAAATAAATAAATAATAATCATAAAAAAATGAAATAACAAGTACAGATACATTCAAAGTACACCGCCCCCTTGCCAAATAATTAAATATCCTACATCGCGGCATTGCCGGGGCGCCTCTGGCGCCCAGCAATACCGCAGTGCAGCTCATAGAGGCTGATTTGGGAGGGAGAGGTGTACGCTAATTCATTTTTTTTTTTTTTTTTTTTTTTTTTTTTGTATACAAGATCGAGGCTCGTGAAAGAGCGAACATTAATCACACAGAAAGACAAACCGACACATAAAACATATAACATCGGGCGCGGTAGACAAGATGGGGAGAGAGGGGGAAGGACACAAACACAACATTTGAGAGCAGGGACCGAGAGACATGGAGACATCGAGAGATCTGAGAGAGGGCGAGGGCTTTGGGGGGGGGGGGGGTCATGGGAAGGGGGCGGTGGGAGAGGTATAAAACATATGGACACTGCCAGGACTTCCAGGAAAGAAGTTGGAATTTCAAACAAGGTGGATCTGGGGTGAATTAGCGGGGGTAGAAAAGATCAAGGTTTTGGATGGGGGAAGATAAGAGATGGTGGTGAACAGCTGTTTTAAAGACCTGGAGGGAGGAGTGGGATTGAAGGGAGTGAGGGAGTTTGTTCCAGAGGCGGGAGAAAAGAGGAATGAAAGAGTGAAGGTGAGCAGAGAGCCGAGATTTCGGCAGTTTAACCATCAGAGGGTTGCTGGCAGATCTTGTGCGACCTGTAGGAATATTTGGGGGACAGAGCACAGAGAGAGCTGGGGGTGCAAGGCCGGAGAGGAGTCGGTAGAAGACAGAAAGACCACCTACCTGCCTGCGGTGAGTGAGTGAAAGGCCCTCAGAGATAGCTTCATCGCGGGAGATTCCAATAATTCTGAAAGCTTTGGTTTCAACAGCGTGAAGCCGAGCTAGGTGTGAGGCAGGAGCACCGGCCCATAGGGGAGAACAGTATTCCATTGAGCTGCGGATGAAAGCCTTGTATGTGGTGAGGAGCTCAGGTGTGCCGAGGAAGGACTTCGCACGACGGAGGATGCCCAGTCGGCGACTGGCTTTGGAGGCCAGCTTGGAAATGTGGTTTTCCCAAGAAAGATCATGGCAGATAGTGAGACCCAAAATCTTGAGCGACAGAACTTCTTGGAGAGGATTGTTGAGAAAGTAGATGGGAGGGTTGTCCAGTCGATCTTTTCGGAGAGACATAGTAAGAGTGTGAGATTTGTCAGGATTGAAAGACATGTTCCACTTGTTTGACCAGTCTGTGATTTTGTCCAGGTCTTCAGAGAGTGAGGAGGCAGCAGACTGCCGATCTGAGGGAAGAGGAATGGAGCGGCAGAGAGTGGAGTCATCAGCAAAGAGATAGAGAGGATTTTCGAGAGAGTCAGAGAGATCATTGATGAAGACCAGAAAAAGCACGGGGCCCAGAACACTGCCTTGGGGAACTCCAGCCTGAACAGGAAGAGGAGATGAGAGAAACCCATTCAGGGCCACACGTTGACGACGACTAGAGAGGAAGTCCGCCAGCCATGCGTGGAGATTTCCATGGATACCAAAGGAGGAGAGTTTGGTGAGCAGAGCGGGGTGCCAGACCGTGTCGAAGGCACGTGATATGTCGAGGGAGACAGCTCTAATTTCCTGTTTGGCATTGAGGACCTCCATCCATTGTTGAGACAGCAGAAGCAGCATGTCCAGAGTAGAGTGACCTGGTCTGAAACCAAATTGATGATCAGAGATCAAGCCATTGGAGAAGAGGAAAGATTTCATATCCGAAGCAATGATGGATTCCATGACTTTGCTGATAATTGGGAGAAGGCTGATTGGTCTGTAGTTGCTAGGATCTGTTTTTGCACCTTTTTTGTGCAAAGCGGTGATGTTGGCTGATTTCCAAGCAGATGGCAGTTGACCTTGAGCAAAAGAGAGGGTGAAGAGAACAGAGAGAGGGTGAGATAGAGCAGCAGAGCAGGATTTTAGGACCCGTGGGCTGATGCCGTCGGGTCCAGTTGCAGAATCAGAGTCGAGGGTTGACAGAAACTTTTCCACCTTGTCAGGAGGAAAGGACACGGAGTCCAGGAGCAGCAGGGTACGACTGGGTATGGTGGGTACAGAGAGGGATGGGTTTGGGACACAAGATTTAGAGGCAAACACAGAGTTGAGGCATTCAGCTTTTTCACGTGCGGAGTCAGCTGTGTAGCCGTTTGAGGTAAGGGAGGGGATGGAGGGGCAACAAACACCAGAAACGGATTTGACCAGACGCCACCAGGATTTGGAAGAGGGAGACAGATAAGAGAGTTCGGTCTTGAGAACGGAGAGATATTGTTTCCTGGCTCTCCTGAGGGTGGACACACACTTGTTTCGGGCTTTGTGAAAGGAAATGAGATTTCCTTCCGTTGGATTTGCTTTCCAGGAGACGAAGGCAAGTTGTTTCTGGGCAACAGCCTCACCACAAGATTCCGTGTACCATGGACGGGAGGAAGGGTATGACAACTGAAGACGAGATGGGATAAATCTGTGCATGAGAGAGAGCAATTTACTTTGGAAGAATTCCCAGGATGAGTTGATGTCAGAGGTGGTAGAGATGGGAGACCAGTCCAGATGATTGATGGCTGCTTGAAGACCGTGCCAGTTGGCCTGAGTGAAATGCCAGACTCGTCGACGCTGAGCAGGCTCCCTGAGGATGGTCAGAGAGATGTCCACTTTAACAAGGACATGATCAGATGATCCGATCGGAGCAGAAGAAGAGCAGCAGACATTTTCAGGGAAGTTAGTCATAACCAAGTCCAGAAGAGAAGATGTTCCGTTGACTGAGATCCGGGTCGGGAAATTGACAGATTGTGTCAGTCCCAGTGAGTCGCAGAAGTCCTTTGCTGAAGAGCCATGGCTGGTGAGAGAGGTACCCACACCCAGCCAACTGGCATGGTGACAATTGAAATCACCACATATGAGGAAGAGAGAGTTGGGATGAGTAGATAGAAGTTGGTCCATATCATCAGACAGCGAGATGTAGATGGAGTCATCACTGTTTGGTGGACGGTACAACACACATATGAACAAGAGGTGGGAGCGAAGGGGAAGCCGTAGCCAGAGGTATTCCTGGGGGTGAGGTGGAGAGAGTGCAGTGCAGGGCGAGTGAGGAAGAGAGTTTTTGATAAAGATAGCAACCCCACCTCCAGGACGAGGCTCAGGTCTATCATACCGGAGGAGGGAGTAGCCCGGGAGAGATACTATGGAATCAGAGACATCATAAAGGAGGAAAGTTTCTGTGAAGCAGATCACGTCTGGTTTGACAGAAGCAACCTGTATGGAGAGATCAGTTAAGTTTGAACGAAGGCCCCGGATGTTTGAGGTCCATACCGTTAATGAAGAGGAAGGGGGAGCATCAGATACAGAACAGGGGGGAGGTGGGGTAGGGTAAGATGTGGAAGAGGTGGAAGAGATAGGGAGAGCTGTTGAAGGTGTGTCAGAGATTTCAGAATAGCTCGGAGAAAGGGAAGGATGGGGCGGACAAAAGGTTTGATGGTGATTGGGTGAGCCACAATGAGGTGTTATTTGAGGAGGGGGAAGAGCGAGGCAGAAGGTTGGGGGAGATGGAGGTGAGAGTTTGAAGGGGGAAGAAGCGGGGAGGACGCTTTGAGGAGGGGGAGTGAGAGGGGGGAAATTGAGAAGCAATGAGGGTGGGGAGATTTGAAGGGGAGGGGTGAGGGGGGAGTTTGGGAGGGAAGGGACAAGGGGAGGGATTTGAAAGGGATGGGATATGGGGGAGATTTGGAGGGGAGGGGTGAGGCAGGAGTCTAGGAGGGGAGGGGCGAGGGGGCGTCTTGGCGGGGAGGGGTGAGGGGGTAGTTTAGGAGGGAGGGGGCAAGGGGGGAGATTTGAAAGGGATGGGTGATGGGGAAGATTTGGAGGGGAGGGGTGATGGGTAAGATTTGGAGGGGAGGGGTTATGGGGAAGATTTGGAGGGGAGGGGTGAGATTGGATTTTTGAAAGTGTACGATTTATGGGAAACGAACATTTATTGCAAAATGAGTTTCTTGTGACCTTCGAGTTAAAAATACGTTTAAGGACGCTGGATGGAGGATGGAGTGCAGGAGAGTTTAGGGAATGTAGAACAAAGGCACTATAGGAGATGGATATTTTTTTTGGGATGAATTGATTTGGTGAGCAAGTCGAAAGCAGCCTTTTAAAGAAGAAGAAGAAAAAGGTGTTATAAAATATGACGGAATACATAACTTGAGGGGAAAGTGTAAACATTGAAGGTTAATGAGCGAAAACTATCTGGGGAAATGGGGGAGAAACACGTGGTCGAAGAACGAACGAACGAATAAGAATGAATAAACGAATGAGAACAGAGAAGGAAATGTTGTTTTTTTTTTTTGTTTTTTTTTTTTTTGGAGTTGAGATTTACACAAGGAAGTAGGCTATGGGTGAAAAGCCTGGGAATGCAGAGAACGAAAGTTATTGGATCACAAACGACGGACCGCTGAGAGAAAAACAAAGCCTCAAGGTTGTACAGTGCACACTGTACAAGGCCTCAAGACACGACACGGCAAACAGACGATCAATTTATGAAAGATAAACACCGAGAAACAACCAAAGTTGCACACAATAACTTCACACACCGAAAGATAAATACAGTTTCGACAAAATACAATTGTGAACAGACTTAACTTCGAAAAACGTGGAGACCGTGTGGAGCTTCGAAAATCCCTCCCACCGTCTCCGAGATCTCGCGAGATCTCCCAAATTCATTGATTAATTGTATAATTAAAATCAATAAAAGATTATCACAAATTATTTTCTTAATCAATTGGCTAATAGCATAACTAAACCACTCGTGCTTCATCCGAAGATGTATCTTTTAGAAATTTAATTAAATAAGTCATTAATAAAAAATTAAATAATTAATTGATTCACCAATAAATAATTAATCGATTAAATGATTAATCAATAAATCAAAAATATCTTTTACAGCCAAATCACTTTGTCATTGGCATGTCCAAACACCATCTTCCTAGCTCAAAAGGTGCCTGAGATCATGGCCAGAAGAGAAAGGAAATAAATAAGTGCTTAATTAATCGCTAATAATTAAATAACTCATCAATTAATTGATTAATCAAAAAACAAAAATACCGTTTTTGACAAAGGACTTGCTCACTATTGTGCCGAAATTTCAGCTTCCTAGCTCAAAGGATGGCTGAGATATCGACCGGACAAACAAACAAACAAGAAAGAAAGCAAGAAAACAACCAACCAGAGAGAAAACTGAGTACTCCCTTTCAGCGTGCGTCACTGCCGAGCCCCCTTCGGTGCCCGGCAATGACGATTTGCAATGCCTGGAGATGGCATAGGAAAGGTGCGGTGTACAATAACTCACTTGACACATGATCCTGACCATCGCTGATTGAGACATAGACCGTGAGATATCTAGATTTGATCGACGTAATTACATAACAAACGTCCAACAGTTACACCCCTCCATCCCTTGGGCCAATGGTCGATCTCCATGTTACCGAGTGCATAGTAAACCTCATTATACAAGATGAGAGATCCACGCAGCAAACACAGTAACACAGATTTATTTACTGTGCGAGGTGATAGAAATAGGAATCAGGGAAAAAGTGAATCTGGATGGAAAGGAGTTTGTAAACATAGACGTGAGACATTGACACGTAGCACGGAGTTTAAACTGTAAAACGTGGTTCTGAAAGTTGCTTTTTGTATTCTCACGAGTTCGTTGTATTATAATTTATATACAATACAAACAAATGGAGCATGAAAACGGTTTTTTGAGGGTGTAATTTGGCGCCCCATCCACTGCGCGCCTGGTGCGGTCCTCCCCCCCGCCCCCAATCACTGCACCAGTGTGTGTGTGTGTGTGTGTGTGTGTGTGTGTGTGTGTGTGTGTCATAGGTGAAAGTTTGAACATTTGAAATACAGTTTGATCCAGAGTTAGGTGGTGTGGTCGTGCTGGTTGGTAGCTATGGATCCATGATCGAGGTTGTGGATCTGCCGTTTGGAGAGCTCCTGGGCTGAAAGGATCGAAACCTCGAGGAGGAACGGTGCCCAGCTGATGATCCATGCAGTCGGGAAACTAGTCAATTGGTTACGGGTTAACGTTCTTGTTTTAGGTAGAGGAACTATGTTTGAGGTTTACAATTTAAATAAAGTTGAATATGGGATGTTGTGAAATTAACTTCATTTACAACAATCCTTTAAATTATTGATATTTAAGTTTAGGAACAACCGATACTGTACAATTTAACCCTTCTCCCCCCCCCCCCCCCGATCCGCCTATGGGATAATCCCAATCGCATCTGCCATGACACCCATTGCAGGATTTTCTCCAAATATCGCTATTATTATTGCGATAATTTTTTTTTTTAATGAAAATCAGACCACCGATGACAATACCAGAAGGTCATTCTGAATTTTAAAGATCCAGGTCAAAATCTCTTTTTCAACCTGTAAACCCACCACTCATTGCAGATAAACAAATAAACAATGGCAGAAAAATTATTAAACTAGTATGGATATGTCAAAACCTCATGAATTGGCATGTGGCCGATTTTCAGTCAGACAACGTTGCCCTTGGGGCCGTGCTTTGCCCTTGGGGCCATGCTGTGCCCTTGGGGCGCTGTTGAGCCGTTGAGGCCATGCTGCGCCCTTGGGGCACTGCTGTGCCCTTGGGGCGCTGTTGAGCCTTTGGGGCCATGCTGTGCCCTTGGGGCGCTGTTGTGCTCTTGGGCACTGCTGTGTCCTTGGGGTGCTGTTGAGCCTTTGGGGCCATGCTGTGCCCTTGGGGGCACTGTTGTGCTCTTGGGGCCATGCTGTGCTCTTAGGGTGCTGTTGTGCCTTTGCGGCCATGCTGTGCCCTTGGGGAATTGTTGTGTTCTTGGGGTTATGCTGTGCTCTTGGGGCTATGCTGTGCCCTTGGGGCGCTGTTGTGCCTTTGCGGCCATGCTGTGCCCTTGGGGAATTGTTGTGTTCTTGGGGCTATGCTGTGCCCTTGTGGCCATGCTGTGCCCTCTGGGCGCTGTTGTGCCTTTGGGGCCATGCTGTGCCCTTGGGGCGCTGCTGTGCCCTTGGGGGCACTGTTGTGCTCTTGGGGCCATGCTGTGCTCTTGGGGTGCTGTTGTGCCTTTGCGGCCATGCTGTGCCCTTGGGGAATTGTTGTGTTCTTGGGGTTATGCTGTGCTCTTGGGGCGCTGTTGTGCCTTTGCGGCCATGCTGTGCCCTTGGGGAATTGTTGTGTTCTTGGGGCTATGCTGTGCCCTTGTGGCCATGCTGTGCCCTCTGGGCGCTGTTGTGCATTTGGGGCCATGCTGTGCCCTTGGGGCGCTGCTGTGCCCTTGGGGGCACTGTTGTGCTCTTGGGGCTATGCTGTGCCCTTGGGGTGCTGTTGAGCCTTTGAGGCCATGTTGCGCCCTTGGGGCTATGCTGTGCTCTTGGGGCTATGCTGTGCCCTTGTGGCCATGCTGCGCCCTTGGGGCACTGCTGTGCCCTTGTGGCTATGCTGTGCCCTTGGGGCGCTGTTGAGCCTTTAGGGCCATGCTGTGCTCTTGGGGCTATGCTGTGACCTTGGGGTGCTGTTGTGCCTTTGCGGCCATGCTGTGCCCTTGGGGGCACTGTTGTGCTCTTTGGGCTATGCTGTGCCCTTGCGGCCATGCTGTGCCCTTGGGGCATTGTTGTGCCCTTGGGGCGTACAAATCCCATAAGAGCAATGGTAAGAAACCAGCACAGCACTCTCTGTAAATTTTGCGCCACCTCTGTCTCTACTCACCGATGCTGAGGCAGCTCGGCTGCATTGGCCCCACTTAACCACGGGCTGTTTGAAACCATTGGGCGTCGTAATGCCGTTGTCACTGCCAGAGTGGGTCGTTTAACCATTTCCAGTCATTTTACAAACGTATATTCAGAGGTCATGCCTGCAGATAAATCACGACAAGCCTCAAACTCCATTAAATCCAACAAAATCGATGCGCACAATCCCTCCGAGAACGCGTTCAAAAATCTGTTGAAGAGAGCGGTCACCCCGCCATTATTGAAGGCCTAGTTTGTCACCCCTGTATAAGTGACTCCTTGGCAGTTTCCAAAGCCACATCTCCGCTGCCGTGTTACTCCAGCTTTCCGGCATCTCCTGGTTAATTAACCACACCCGGACATGCTGAGATCTTTGCGGAATCCCCGCCACCACAAGATGAGCAAGTCATTTTGAAAACCTCACATATTCATTCCGCAGGGCCCGGAGTTGGACGTCCTCTCATGACTTTGGTAAGGTGTATAGCACCTCGATGGAAAACCTGAGGCAGAAATGATTATGGTACCGAAAGAATAGGTCGAAGAACCTGAGTGGGGAAAATGGAGTACCGTGCCCAAATAGGAGGACATGCGCAAGCATAAGTCACAATCTGCAGTAGATTGAAAATGCAGCTCAGGTTGTTGTTGCTCATCGAAACTCCTCACCAATACACCGCTGTGGTGTGTTCCGATGGACTGGCAAAACCTACAGAAAATGCATGCTGTGACCGCTGTCAGTATCAGGTTTAAGCTCGACGTTGAAGTTCTTCTTCTTCGTGTTTCCCTCCATCCTATAGATTATAAAGAGTATAGGTGAGAGTCCCAACTATATATGTAATCCAACAGCTTCAAGAAACCTACTGTCTTGACTGTGTCATTCAACGCGTCCTTCAATGTCAGAGTATCGGTTCCAAACACATCAATTCCTGATTGAGCATTGAGCCCAGATATGACCTTTCCATCAGTTAAGAAACATGAAGGTTTGGGTGGAACGCACCTGCTTACCAACCTTCGGGCCTTTCACATTCCCATGTCCTTGGGAGTTTTTGCAGTTCAGTCTGCAACATATCAACTTTTTGGAAGAGTTACTTTGCAAGAGTTTCCAGGTATTTTCGGCTTATTTAAAACCTTTGTGGGCCGTTTCATGCTAAAATCCTTACCTGGAAAGCTTGCCCGGCCGCCTACACATCCAGGCCGCCCCGAAGGACCTTGTTACTGTGCAAATGCAGAGCAATCTGGGGTGGATTATGTAATTTCGAAAGTTGCGTATTCAGAACGACCTTGCTTTTAGAAGGATTGATGACTTGAAATCACATCTTACATTTTTACCTACATTGCATGGATGTTCCAGTCCTTGAGACCCTGCTAGTTATTTATAATTTGTAATGGTTTGAAAAATGTATGATAATTTTTTAAAGTCTGGATTATTTTACACACTCTGCTGATGATTATTCTCAGATGATTATTCTTCACTAGTACAAAAGCCCGTTAAAAATGACAGGTCGGAACAGTTTATTCGACGGTGCAGCCTCGTGAACGTGCCAAAGTCTGAAGCCTCGGTCTAGTGGCAGGTGTGCTTGTATCTTTTTAATTTATTAGACATCATACGGACATAAATGAACACTGGTTTTACTCTGCATGCGTTGCACATCACGTGCAGCGAATTTCACCTCCCTGCGCCTTGTAGGCCATTTATTGTTACGAGATAAACTAGAAAAAACGTTTCTGTACACCGCCCTTGAGGCTCAGTTTGCAAGCCACCATCTACATTTACAATTAAAGAGATTACTCTTAAAGAGATTTACAATTAAAGAGACATAATTACTCTTTCATGGAAAATTTATTTACAGTAATTTTTATTTTATTTTTTTGTATACAAAGTCGAGGCTTGTGTAAGAGCTAACACATAAAACACCTAAAAACATAAACAGAAACACACATAGAACATAGAATAAAGGGAGTGGGAGACAAAAGGAGGAGCCAGAAGAAAGTCCAACAACAGTGGAGAACAGGGACATCAGGAGATCTGTGGAAGGGAGAGGGGTTGTGGCAGGGTGCACGGTATTAACAAGATGGACACGACAAGGACTTTCAGGGAAAAAACGGGATTTGAAAAGGGTGGATTGGGGTGTATAAAAGATCAAGGTTTTGGATGGGGGAAGATAGGAGATGGTGGTGAACAGCTGTTTTAAAGACCTGGAGGGAGGAGTGGGATTGGAGAGAGTGTGGGAGTTTGTTCCAGAGGCGGGAGAAAAGGGGAATGAAAGAGTGAAGGTGAGTAGAGAGTCTTGATTTTGGCAGTTTCACCAGAAGAGGGTTGCTGACAGATCTTGTGCGTCCTGCAGGAATGTTTGAGGGACAGAGCACAGACAGAACAGGGGGAGCTCGGCTGGAGAAGAGTCAGTAGAAGACAGAAAGACCACCAACCTGCCTGCGGTGAGTGAGTGAAAGGTCCTCTGAATCAGTTTCGTCACGGGAGATTCCAATGATTCTGAATGCTTTGGTTTCAACAGCGTGAAGCCGAGCTAGGTGTGAGGCAGGAGCACCAGCCCACAGGGGAGAGTGGTACTCCATCAAGATGCGGATGAAAGCTTTGTATGTGGTGAGGAGCTCAGGTGTGCCAAGGAAGGACTTCGCACGACGGAGGATGCCCAGTCGGCGACTAGCTTTGGAGGCCAGCTTGGAAATGTGGTTTTTCCCAGGAAAGATCACAGCAGGTAGTGAAATATTCGGGATTTTATCCTCAAAAACAGACCCTCGTGAACATACATTCGTGATAAAGATTTGCCTTTAACACCGGACTCAAATAATCCTTATGAAGGGGGACAGACATCAGTACAAACACACAAACTGACATTGTGTTTTATATGGTCGGTAATGATATTAAAAATCTTGAATAATTAAAAAGTCTGGATTATTTTACACATTCTGTTAATGATTATTATCTGATAATTATCGTTTCTAATGATATTAATAATGTTTAACAATTAAAATATCTGGATTATATGACACACTATGGTAATGATTATTGTCTGATGATTATTATTTATAATGATATAAAAATGTTTAATAAGTAAAAGTCTGGATTATTTTCCACACTCAGCTAATAATTATTGTCTTATGATTATTAATTACTAACAGGGAACAGTGGAACAGAGTTCCACGAAAACCCTCCCTTTGTTTGGGCAGTGTATAGGCAATTAGTATCGTGTCAATACGTCATTGCGGTGCGATTTATTATCTTCAACGATAAAAGTCCTTCTTGGCCATGGGAGATAACATAGTGGGTTCTGAAATAATACACCGCTTTAATAATGAACATTAGTTAGTGCAGTAGTAATGGCCTATACGTACTGTGTCATTGGAACACCCATGACGCATATGCTTTCAATATTGCTTTTACCAATCGCATTGTTTGTGTTTCACCCTGAATGAAAAACGCAAACCACATTTCCGAACTAGAATCCGGGCACTCGGTAGAGCGCATACCTTCGCCGCAGCTACTGTTCTGTACTTGGCATGGGAGTGTATGCGATGTGAAACTTTATGTGAAATGCGATCGATTTTTAAAAATCAGAATTTGAGCAAATCTGTTTCATTCGTCTGTTAATATGCCTCCCCGATTGACAAATCTGCAATTTGAATTTCATTTGAGGTTGAAATGATTGCGGGAGATCGCGTTATAGTGATGACGTCTTGGATGGACATCCTCTTCTTCAGTCGCTCATAACTTTGAGTGAAATACGATCGAGTTAAAAATAGTCAGAATTTGAGCAAATCTGTTTCATTCGTTTGTTAATATGCCTCATCTATTGTCAAATCTGCAATTATAATTTTTTTTTGAGGTTGAAATGATCGCGGGAGATCGCGTTATAGTGATGACGTCTTGGATGGACATCCTCTTCTTCAGTCGCTCATAACTTTGAGTGAAATACGATCGAGTTAAAAATAGTCAGAATTTGAGCAAATCTGTTTCATTCGTTTGTTAATATGCCTCATCTATTGTCAAATCTGCAATTATAATTTTTTTTTGAGGTTGAAATGATCGCGGGAGATCGCGTTATAGTGATGACGTCCTGGATGGACATCTTCTTCTTCAGTCGCTCATAACTTTGAGTGAAATACGATCGAGTTAAAAATAGTCAGAATTTGAGCAAATCTGTTTCCCAAAATCTAATCAAATGTGTCCCGTATAATAACCAATCATCCCACCAAATTTCATGCAATTCGGTTGAATACTTTTTGAGTTATGCGATTAACATACACACACACAGACATACAAATAAATACACAGCGATCAAAACATAACCTTCCGCTTTTGCGAAGGTAATGACACGGTACGTCCTTTTATTCCCAAAACGACAAACAAGTAAACCGGACAAGGAAATTCAACAAATAAGATTTAACGAAAATAAATCAAGAAATAAAATGAAGGCTGAGGTAAAACTAAATCCTATTTTGAGGGACCCTCCACACAGTCTCAAAAACACACAAGGGAAAGATAAAACGAAAATAAAACCCCTTCAGCCCGCAACTTAGCGTGGCGTCCCAACGAGTACTTTTAGGAGCTTGGTGGCTGTTGAAACTGGGGTAGCCACTCAAACGAGAAGCGCTCCAAAATGGTGGCGTAAAATGCCGTGCGTCAAAGGCACTGCAAGCGTGAGGCGAGAAAATTAGACGGCCTCATTTCGATTCTCTACCGTCAAGTGCAACATGGCTTTCAGCTTCCATGAGCTCAGCAGTCGTCCAAAACCTCCTGTAAAACACTGCCGACGCGGCAAAGAGCTCCTCGCTTCCCAAAACACGCCCAACACAATCAGCACACTTTAGCACGCGGTGCTACGCACGTGACTTGCTACCAAGGAGGAAGCGGACAACGCGGTAAGTTTAATGTTCTTTATTCAAAGAGGTCACTGTAGCACTGGCCCGCTCCGGGCTGCGCGCCCGGTGTATATCCTGAGGCCACGCCTACCCCTCGGGCGTGGCCGCCACCCACTTGGTGCGCGGAATGATGTCACCACGCCAGTGGGCTTTCGTGTCCGCCACACGTGCCCCCCCAGAATTCCCGCGCACCTGGAGGGCCAGTTTGCGGGGCAAACGGATGACCCGGCCGAAGCGACCGGCGGCGTCCAGGGTGCAGGGATGCCAGGTGGGATGCCCCCGGCTGTACCCGGGATGGGTGCCGGGCCAGGGGGCGGTGTGCCTGCGGTGCTGGGTGGTGCCGGGGGTCCGCCCGCAGGGGCGACGCGGGGGCCGAGCCACTGGCGGTGGGTGGTCCACGTCGAGGTGGGCCGGCTTGAGGCGGTCTATGGAGACCCGGTCAGGAGTGCCGCCGATGTCCAGGGTGAAATGTTTCACCCCGGTCTCCAGCACGCGGAAAGGCCTGTCGTACGGGGGCCGCAGTGGTGTCCGGTGGGCGTCGTGCCGGATGAAGACGTACTCCGCGGTGCGAAGTTCCGGGACGACGTGTGTAGGAGGGTGCCCGTGGTGCGCCGTCAGCACCTGGGTGAACCTCCGGGCGGTCTCCTGCAGCGCAGAACGCTCCTGCGCCGCGGACCAAGGTGCCGTGGGTTCGGGGAGGAACTCGCCCGGCACCCGCAGCGGTTGTCCAAAGACCAACTCCGCCGCGGATGCGCGCAGGTCCTCCTTGGGCGCCGTCCGGAGGCCCAGCAGGACCCAGGGGAGCCTGTCGACCCAGCCGCCGTCGCGGAGGGTGGCCCGGAGCGCGGCATTCAACGAGCGGTGGAATCGCTCGCACAGGCCGTCGGCCTGGGGGTGGTAGGCCGTGGTTCGGTGCAGCTGGACCCCGAGCCCCCGCGCGACCACGGCCCAGAGCTCCGAGGTGAACTGGGGGCCGCGGTCGGACGTGATATCCGAGGGGGCGCCGAACCGGGCGACCCAGGTGGCGATGAACGCCTGCGCGACGTCTGACGCCGTCGTCGCTGCCAAAGGCACGGCCTCCGGCCACCGGGTGGTGCGGTCCACCATGGTGAGGACATGGGTGAAACCCCGCGAGGGGGGCAGAGGTCCCACCAGGTCCACGTGAACGTGGTCGAACCGACGTTCCGGCACCGTAAACGGGGCCAAGGGGGCCTGGGTATGGCGGTGCACCTTTGCGCGCTGGCACGCGAGGCACGCCCTGGCCCAGCCGCGGACGGCCTTCCGGAGGCCATGCCAGACAAACTTGTCGGCGACCAACCGCTGGGAGGCCCTCGTGCCCGGATGGGACAGGCCGTGGATGGCGTCAAAAACCTGGCGCTGCCAGCCTGCGGGCACGATGGGGCGAGGCCGCCCGAGGGAGACGTCGCAAACGAGGGCCGTGCCCGCGCCGTCGAAGGGCACCTCGGTGACGCGGAGGCCCGTGATGGCGGTCCGCAGGGCCTGGACCCCGGGGTCGGCGGCCTGGTCCGCTGCCATCCGGGCATAGTCGATGCCAAGGTGGACCGCGTGGGCGACGGCCTGGGAAAGGCAATCGGCCACCGGGTTGTCCTTTCCCGCGACGTGCCGGATGTCTGTCATGTACTCGGACACGGCCGCGAGGTGACGCTGTTGCCGGGCCGACCACGGCTCGGCGACCTTGCCCATCGTGAAAACCAGCGGCTTGTGGTCGACGAAGGCCGTGAACGCAC